>NC_051176.1:231718354-232355157 GCF_013339695.2 Rhipicephalus sanguineus
ACAAGGTCTAGATAAGGGCTGCGGATGAAATAAAGTAAAAAAAAAACATTATCTGCCGCGGCTGCAAATTCCGTTGCAGAAGACGAGACCAGGAATGCCGGACAGCCTCGCTGCTAAGGCTGCTTCCAGGTTTAAGCATGAAGCATTAATTATGAAGCATGTATTAAGAAATTATTGATCTCAATGAGCATCTTTATAAGATCTCACTGTAGTCCATCAAGCATTTTCCTTGGTTTTTTTTTTTTTTTTTTCTTGACTACGGGGTCAAGATCTTCCGTATTCGTAGACTTGCATTCCTTGTCCGCACGTAAATTCTGTGAATTCCTTGACCACACTGATTTACCGCTATTATGTATGCTTTGTTGTTCTTATTTTTTATTTCAGCGCGACATTTGTATTAGCGAGTTCCTCGTTCATATAGCGTCGGCGTAGATTTCTCACTATAGCGTCTGGCTTAAGATTACTATACATGTCGAACGAAATTCAGTATGCCAAGCCTTAGATTCACCTACTACGCAATAAAGGCAAATCAACAAATGACAGAAACCCTCTCACCCTAATTTTATTTAGTAGTTCTCTAAAACAGTGTTGGATATGCGGAATGCTACAGTTACTTACGAACAGAAAAAAAAAAAAATCAGTCTGCCACGGTATCCAAGTGGTGTTGCCGAATTCGAGGGTTCGATTCTGGCCACATGCGATGATGTAAAATGCAAAACCGCTCGTGCATTTAGGTTCAAGCGCACGTCAAGGAATCCGATGTGGTCATAATGAATCTGCAGTACACCATCGTGCGATGTGTCTCAATATGAAATCGGTTCCTTCTTCTCTTTTTTTTTTACACCGGAACTTAATTTTAAATGCGAATAGTATTTCTTTGGATAGCACGATTGATTCTGGATGGTTGGACCAACGTTACTAGAACAAACTCAGTTTAAAAGCTCCGCCGAGGAGGCGGTCCGCGTGGCGGTCGTGAGAACTAGTGGCGCTGCAGTCACGTCTAGCTCCCGCGGCTGGCGCTTGTTGTGATTTGCGCCGCCGATGTACGAGCGCACGTGGGTTACAGCATCGTCTGCGCTTTGTTGGCTCGTCATTTTTGCGGCTGTTCTTGACCAGGCTTAGCGTCTTGTACGAAGACACGTGCATGATGTACGAAGCGTAACGAGGGCGAACGGATTCACAGTGCGGTATGCCGACTTGCTTTGCGCCGGGCTGCAAGAGCGGCTACCGCAACGACTCCGCTTCATGACACTTCTTCGGACCTCCAAAAGATCCTACGCCATTCAAGCTTCGCATCGCAAAGATAGAAAGCTTACTGCGAAATGCAAGGTCTGTGACGTTCATTTTGAGAGTGACGACATTGTAAAGCACTATCGTCGTGTCGTGACGGGACAAGAAGTTTTGATCCCACGTGGAAAGTGGGAACTCGCGCCCGGTGCCGTGCCGCGCTTGTTCCCAGCACTTCCACCCCACGTTTCAAAGCCAAAATGTTCGGGGTTTAGGCGCAAATCTCCCCCCCCCCCCCCCCCAAAACGCACGGCGTCCCGCGAAAGCCCAGTGCCCAGTTTGGGGGAGCCGCCAGAAATAGAATAGCAAAACGAAAGGCAGGCGATTACCTATATATACGCTACCACGCTACCGAGACTGAGAGTTGCATCACACTGACATTCGATCAGTTGTCAGCTGTCGCTATGCCTTCAAAGCAGTGGATTTTCGAGAGATTTTACGACGAGGTATCGAACAAGATGTCCGGAATATTTTACACTCGCCGGCTCGGGAACGGGCTGCTCAGCGCAAAAATTTGACATGGTACACATAGAAAAGACGAGGACCAGCGCTGGTCCTCGTCTTTTCTATGTGTACCGTGTCAAATTTTTTGCGCTGAGCAGTTTAATAATGGAATACCAACTAGCCCAATCCCACACTTTGCTTCGGGAACGGAGACTTACTTGTGCAAAAGATAGTTGTAGTTGACGAGCAGCTTAACTGCGTAGTGAACGGCTACAGCACGAAACGCAAACGCCTGTCGTACAGTGTAAGTGCCGCGGGCATGGAACATCTGCTCGGTGAAGTTGAAAAACTGAAGTTGAATACTGACGACTCTTCTAGCGACAGAGTACGCGCGAATAACTGCTCGGTGTTCCCATCACGGCCGATCTGTTCGAATTGTTTAAGGCACCGTAGAAGGATGCGACGTAGAAAGATGAGACAACGAAAATACAACTATCCGCTGAAAAAATTGCTCAGAGACATCTATTCGATGTAATCGCACACTGAGATTTCATTTACCGAGTTCTCGTAAAATTTTCCGATTTTGGGCCAGTATCCCTTTAACCGTCGCGAAAACGTGTCTTGTAAACATTGCAAAGCATTGGTGATGTTTTTCGAGAAAGTTTTTTTCAATAAATTGTAGAAACATGAGTACTGTTTTTCTAGAACGTTTTTGTATCTCGAGTAAGTACGCTTCTTTGTACACTATGAAGGCTTTCACAAACGTGTTGGGTTGTTCTTGGTCTAGATAAGACGACAGCGGCTAAAATTGTGGTGGTAGTTATAAAAATTACGCTGAAAACCCTCATTCGCTTAGAAACTCCTATGCTTGGAAGTTCGGGAGCGAAATGTAGACAGCGCAAATATTGTCACAGGGTCGTGACATCGACGAAGGCAGCAGTCAGCAGATCCGAGATGAAACTCTTTATTTGGCCGAACTTGTGGCCGGGAAACTGAAAGTCAAACTACAGCAATACACTGATAGCAGCGAACAGAGCGTCGACCGTCGATCAACTGACAAGCGATCAAGCGCGTCGGCTTTTATACAGGCGCTATCGAACTTTCCAGCGATATCGCTGGTGGCGGCGTTATCTCTCGACAAAGCTAGAACATTCGCGTGCGGCGCGCAATCTTAACAAAACGATCTACTACAATCGCAAAGCTTCTCGAACACTGCTTCGCGGACAGCGTCGAGCGTTGATAATCGTCCTTGCTGGTCAAACCCGAATACATCAAAATAAAACAAGAAGTAGGCGTGGCAATATAGACCGAACATCGATTCTTAGCCAATCAATGAACAACGCACGCGGGCCAATGCATACAGACGACCTTATGCATATCCACCTAAGTATCCACCTAACTAGTACAATAAGAAAGTTGCCGCGCAGTTGCCGCGAGCAACTGCGCGGCGGACCGCAGCGTTATGCCGTGGAAGCAGACGACGCGCCGATAGTGGCGCAAGACGGAACTGCAGCGCCGCTAGTTCTCGCGACCGCCGTTCGGACCACCCTCCTCCGCTGGCGGAGATACGGAGCTTTGAAACTGAGTTTCTTCTAGTAACGTTGGGTTGGACTATCCAGCTTCTGGTGTGACGTCACGCACACACGTGAGTGACGTCGCACACCCACACACACCCGCAAACGTTAGCGATTGGCGTGAGCGAAACGCATATGCGCACGGATAAACGTAAATGGAAATGGTCACAACGTTCTGGGGGCAAGATTTGAGCTCTGGGCCTCTAGTGCCGAAGCCAGATGCCCTTGCCACTACGGCACAGGCGCATGCCCCATCTGGCGGAATGGAACGCTCGATCCTGAGAATGCCCCGCGTGAGAGCATGCGTGTTTTCACAACGCAAACGGAGTGTCGTCGAATCGCCGTTATGCTAATCGCATTTACAATGGTTATTGACGCCACTTGATTTCTGCTGTAACATTTAACGAGAAAAGGAAAAACAAACAGACAATGAAGAAAATGGGGGGGGGGGGGGGCTGAGGGGAGGCAAGGGGTGATTACCTGTTATTCTCACTCAGTAGAACCGCACCGAAATTTTCCATCAGCAATGCACGCCGCTACTATTCCTGGCAGGGTCGGTGAAACACTTGCCGCCGTATACGGATGCGTCGACAAAGCGAAAGGAAATGGGACGTTTGTGACATATTGAACTCGGTGCAGGCGCCACACGCGGCTTCCGAGCTGCGTTCATAAATGTCACCGGATGCGCACGTGTGCAGACATGTTATGGGGAGAAACTGAGGGTGAGGCAAGCGCGAAATGTTTCCAAATGGAGTTTAAAAAAATGCAGGGAACACGATCATGCGGTGGCACGTTCTTTTTGAAAGCGCATTGGGAGTAAGTGCGAGTTCGGTAAGCCCCGCTTCTTTGACGCCCAAAGAATTGAGCACCGCGGGCACCCGGTTGGTATGTCGGTTATTTACCGCCACGAAAAGACGCTGAACCTTCGACTCCTGTGACTAAGCGCGCGTACTACATGCGTTCGCATTTAGGTTTAGTACATGCAGACTAGCAAATTGCTGAGAACAACGTGTTTTCTCGACAAAACAAAGCTTTGTAAATGTGGAAATGTCGTTACTGGAAGACAGGAGGAGAAGCAATATGGCGCTGTTGAATTCGCTACACACACGGTACACCTGCGTGTATATTCAATTAAGAAGAAACAATAAAACAGCCGCGGTGATAGTGCATGCATTTGTTTCTGGCGGCAAGTGCCTGCTGTATCAGTACACTTGGATCTATAGACAGTGCGAAGAATACTTTGCGAAAAGCATTCTATTTGTAGGCACGAGTGTTTTGTTTGCACGTCATATTCGCGTTCCACTGCATCGGACGCCACGTTGTTTTGTCGCTTTTGTTGTTCTTATCGCGTACGCAAATGCACTCGTTCAGGGAGAGCTCGCGAGGGTGTAGGCACCTGGAGAGCATCTGGCAGTGCGACCGGCTTGCCTATGATAGCACGTGCGATAAATAGCCATGGTTGCCTTGAGCTGCTGACAGGAATGTGCCGACTGTGTGCACGGTCGTTGAGCGCCGCTTGCGTAGAGTAATTATTGCGATCGATTGGGTTTAACGTGAAGTGGAGAGTTCCGCATTAATTTTGGCCGCCTATACCAGGGCTCTCAAACACGCGGCTCGCGGACCATTCGCTAGGGGCACGGCTCTCACATGACTGTCTTCGCCTCATATCTTTTTATTTTCTTAATAAATATGTTCATGAGCTACACAGACGTGGCTGGTCACAAGCGTTTTTTTTTTTTTCGTGCGTCACCCCATGCGGTTACCGTGTGTTAGAAGATAACCGTGGAACAAAAACTCTGTATTTCAGAATCGGCGCCCGAATTTCAGTCATTTTGGAGATAAGTATAGATATTTTTCTCGAATCCTGACGTCAAATCCCCTTAAGAAATGACACATATATATGAAATATGGAAAAGGCCTTCTTCAAAATGGCAAATTAGGTTCAAAATTTCGTTCAAAATTCACCCCCTCCCCCAATATTCTTCCCTGTTACGGCACTTAAGGGAGAACAAGTGTGGTGACTGCGGCCCGCTCAAGTGAGTTTGAGACCCCTGGCCTATACAGTTCTTCAATGTGCACCCGACTCTCGTGGCATGAGCGTTTCTACCTTGCGCTCCTAACTGGAACGCGGCTGCCGCGAATCACACTCATGACCTACAGCTACAGAACGTCATATAGCCCAAGATCGCGGATAATCCATAGGGTAAGAAATCAAAATTTTATTTTCGTGGGCTAGATGGGCGGATAAGGGCTGGATATCAGTGGAGAAAACGTACCGATAAACGTCAGTGCCGCTTCATGGGCAAAGTTTTTTTTAGGTGGGTTAGCTGGTTCATGAACATTGTGGCAGAACAGCGCCGACTGCGCGACACACAGGACACTACAGCGCTGTGTCCTGTGTATTTCACTGTCCCGTATTTTGCGCTGCTCTGCCATAACGGTGTCATCCGTGGTTTTCGTTGTATTTTCTCTTGATTTTCGGCTGTTCTCGTAAAGCTTCCAAAAACGTACACGTTTTTGCTCATTTTAGCCCGCATTATGATAATTCTTTTCTTTGCAAAGCCCTTATCTAGCAGCAAGCACACGCTGCCGAATATTTGTGACGGACGTTACGAGAACCTGGTGCGGCAAGTCCAAGGTGACGTGCGTACTCCGTCGCCATGTGTCAGGTGAGTGAGTGAGTGAGTGAGTGAGTGAGTGAGTGAGTGAGTGAGTGAGTGAGTGAGTGAGTGAGTGAGTGAGTGAGTGAGTGAGTGAGTGAGTGAGTGAGTGAGTGAGTGAGTGAGTGAGTGAGTGAGTGAGTGAGTGAGTGAGTGAGTGAGTGAGTGAATAAACGTTTATATGGTCCAGCAAAACGCGATTAATCGCGCACCCGGCTAATCCCACGACGGGACCGACAGGTCTAGCCTGCCGGCCCGATCACGGGCGCGCTGGACGGCCAGGATTTGGTCCTCATAGACGGGACTTCGTAGGAGCGCGTCCCACTCTTCCTTGGTGAACTTCGGGCCCAACGACCCGCACTCCCAGAGCATGTGAGATAAAGTAGCATTATCGATGATTTTTGCGCAAACTTCTTGCGCAGCCTCGCCACAGGCTGCGCAAGAACTATTCGGGTAAATATCCGGATATATGCTATTAAGGGACGCCGGATTTGGGTAGGAGTTAGTTTGCAGGAGTCTGAGCGTGACTGCCTGCGGCCTGCTTAGCTTGGAATGAGGCGGCGGGAAGACCCTTCTCTCTAAGTAAAAGAATTTAGTAATTTCATTGTGAGTGCTAGGAGCGTCCCTGTGTCCGGGGCAGGGGCGTAGCCACGTTAGGGCACATCGGGCCCGTGCCCCCCCCCCCCCGAATTTTTTTTTTTTGCCATAGCATACAGAGCAGAAAATGACACTCGACCACATCTGCCTGGTCGTCCCCACTACAGATCAAGGAGGTGCCCCCCCCCCCTTCCCGAAAAAAATTTCTGCCTACGCCCCTGGTCAGGGGGGAAAGTCGCCGGATCCGAGGGCAGCGCGGTCGGTAAAGCCACGCGCAGCCTCGTGGGCAGACTCGTTGAGGTTCAGAGGAACCCCTTCGATCGGCCCGACGTGGGCAGGGAACCAAAAGATGGAGTGTGTGGAGCTGTCACCGTTTTTGCAGCCTTTCAGAATTTCAACTACCTGCCGGGCAACCCGGCCTTTCTGGAATGCCCTGACGGCCGCTTTCGAATCGCTATACACGTTGTCTCTCCGACCGTATTGCATGGCGAGTGCAATGGCCACTTGCTCGGCCGCCTCGGGGTCCGTCGTTCGAATCGAGGCACAGTTGATGACTTTGCCCAGCGTGTCCACGACGGAAACCGCAAAAACCTTGCCGTCTTGGTACGCGGCGGCGTCCACGAAGCTTGCTTCAGTCTTGTCATTGGCGATTTGCTTTGACGCTCTTGCCTTGCGACGACCTGCGTTATGTGTCAGGTTACGTGTTGACTTTCGGTATTGCGAATGCCGCAAGCTTCAGCGCACTGAAATTTAAGCACACCTGCTGTTTTTAATCACTCGCCATGCTGAAACAGTAAATAATAAAGTTTGACCAACCAACCATGCTGGAACAGAGATATTCAGTCTATTGTGTATACTATACGTCAAACTGCTCGCTTTGCAGAAAGCCACGGCCGTTGAGATTCTGTGTACACTGCTCAGCGAATATTGTGGTGCGTCGTATCGAAACTGCACAACTTGTCAAAAAGGGGCAAAAAAATTAAATATGGGAAAGCTGTATACTTTTAAGCTGTGGGTGAATAGTCTAACTAGGACAAAATCGAATATAATAATAATATCTGGGGTTTAACGTCCCAAAACCACGATATGATTATGAGAGACGCCGTGGTGGAGGGCTCCGGAAATTTCGACCACCTGGGGTCCTTTAACGTGCACCTAAATCTAAGTACACTGGCATCAAACATTTTCGCCTCCATCGAAAATACACCCGCCGCGGCCGGGATTCGATCCCGCGACCTTCGGGTCAGCAGTCGAGCGCCATAACCACTAGACCACCGTGGCGGGGAAAATCGAATATACCGTGAGAAGGGCAAACGCCCAGTATGTATTAAATCAGATCCGTTGCGGCAGTGAGTTTGGAACCGCAGACGTGACGGTCATCGTGTTGAACATTGTCATGCGCCAAGAATATTCTATCTCTCTCTTTATTAGGGAAAAACGACGACGAAGTGTTCTAATAACTGATCGCTTCTCTCGGTGCTCTCTGCGTTTTCGGTGAAATCTACGGTTTTTTCTGGTGCCTCGGCTCCCCGTCTTGCGGCCATGGACGCGGAGCCTTCCCGAGGCCCACCTGGCCAGAAGTCATCACTGCTGTCAACCGCAAGGAAACGAGGAAGCTCCCTCAGTGACACCGAGGACACCGAACTGTACTCAGTGTCGGGAGATGACACATCAGACGACGGCTTCATCCCCGTCCAGAGCAAAAGGGCGAAGAGAAAGATCTTCAACGCGACTCCGTCAACTCCTGCGAGTACAGCGACTATGAAGCCAAGGCTTGAACGTTGGCCGCACGTCATCATCTTCGTGCAGGAAGAATCGGGCAACCTACGTTTGCTGAACAGGCAAGCCCTATCCGCTTATCTAGAATGTGCGGTGCCCAATGAGATTAAAGACATTAGAGTCAATACACGGAAAAACATCCTTGCTATAGACGTGATCCATGTGAGTGCGCTCGGAAAACTTCAGCAAATCACGGAGCTAGGCGGCATCAAAGTGCGTCCTTTTATCCCGATGGACGATACATCCATAGCCGGTGTGGTTTACGACATCGATGTTGCAATTCCCAACGCGGACCTACCCACCCTCATCAAACCGGCAAATGAGGGCATCGTCATCATGCAAGTGCGACGTCTTGGTCAGACACGGTGTGTAAAAGTTATATTCAAGGGGGACTGTATACCATCCCACGTTAAAGTCGGGCATTTCCGGCACCCTGTTCGCCCATTTATACAAAAGCCACTTCAATGCCATCAGTGTACACTGTAATCAGTGCTTCAAGTTAGGGCACGTCAAGGGCGTGTGCCCCAACTCTTTATTGTGCCCCCCGTGCGCTGAACCACACGCGGAAGAGACCTGCCGCTCCACTGTTCTGAAGTGCGCCAACTGTAATGGCTCTCACGCTGCCTCGTCGAAAGACTGTCCTCGCATCAAGAAGGAGCGTGCTGTTCTCAAACAAATGGCGAGAGACAACTCGACCCACAGAGAGGCTGCCGAAGCAGTCCGACGTCGGCGCGGGCGGCGACGTCATCGTTCGACCTCAAAAAAGGCCCATGCTCGAAACGACAGCGCCCACTCCAATGCGGCACCATATTGTGAAACTACGAAAGGGCCAGTCAGCTCAAAGACACCAGCGGATAGGAATCTTTCCCCAAAGGAATGGCCTGCGCTTCCGAACCGCTTACTTGCCAAGGAACCTCAGGAGGTGACGCGCCCTGTGGAGACTTCACCCGCCGCTGATGACGTACCTAGGGCACATTGTCAAGTGATCTCTATGCTTCGTTCCCTCATGGGCGCCATTCGAGAGGTGTTATTGGACATGGGGACAGCGCCTGCACGGAGTGCACTTAAAGTACTGGACGCTTTGAGCCCAGTGCTTGAATCTCTTGTGTAGAGCCATGGCTACCAACCACTCTTCTTTTCGATCGGAAGTCAAGACAGCGTCAGTCATCCAGTGGAATGCGAGAGGGCTCAAATCACGCCTTTCTGATTTTCGTCAATTTGTGAACACTAACGGTTTCCCCATCATCGTCATTTGCGAGCCCAACATATCGAAACCTGTCAGATTATCGGGGTACGAAGCTGTCATGTCCTCGACAAATGGGGCATGCAGCAAAATCATCGTTTATGTTCGGCGTGAACTCACTTATTTGCTACAGCCAACTGCGCCTGATGACGACAATCAGTATGTGTGTTTGACTGTTAAAAAGAACAAACTCATGCTTACTTTAATAGGCGTTTATATATCGCCTTCGAGTACTTTTAATTCACGAAGATTAGAACATATATTGACTGTATGTCCTGCTCCATGGGTCATTATAGGAGATTTTAATGCGCATCATCTGGCATGGGGAAGCACAAGGACAAACGCAAGAGGACGACGATTGGCAAGTTTCGCCTCTAATCATGGCCTTTCTCTCCTGAATGATGGCAGCCCAACGTTTCTTCGAGGTGTGACATACGGCTGCCTTGATCTTACTTTCGTCTCCAGCTCCTTCACCAGATGTGTTAAGTGGTTCTCGGATATTGAGACACACGGAAGTGACCACATTCCTACCTATCTTCACATCAAAGGGCTCTCCAAGTCTTGTCTACAGAAGACCATCAGAATGACTAATTGGACCACTTTCCTGTCTGATATGGAAAGTGTTTGCCAAGCGGGCCTGCCCACTAGGCTAGAGCAAGCAATCAAGAGCACAATACAAGACGCAACGCGCCCGATCGTGATTCCTTCTAAGCGAAACGATTTCGATACAGGATTGGAACGACTTCGAGCGCTTCGCCGTCGTGCGGAACGACGATATCGGCGTACCAAGTCCATACATGACCTTAGGACAGCCAGGCGAATGCAAAAGAAAATCCAGCGTCGTATGGACAGATTGGCCTCCCAACGGTGGACAACGTTTTGCCAGACATTAGACCCTCGCAAGCCCCTTTCTCAAATCTGGAGGACGGTGCGTGGTTTGCGCTGTCATCCTGAACAGCGCTTTCCATTCAAGGCGTTGGCACTTTTTCAAAAGCGACAAGACATCGAAGTTGCAGAAGATTTTTGCGCGAGGATCGCCGACCAAGCGGTTCGTCCAGATCCCGTTGCCGGATGTGCCATCTCCTGTTCCCGTGATAGCCGAATGGATCTTCCTTTTACAATGGAGGAACTCGAGGCAGCACTGGCTTCATGCAGGCGTTCTTCATCTCCGGGGCTAGATGGCATATCGTACCGAGCCTTGTGCAATCTTGGTGAGGCCGCACGGGGAGAACTACTGCGACTCTACAACAACTCGTGGCAAGAGGGCAACGTTCCCGACGAATGGAAGACAAGCCGATTAGTACCACTCCTGAAGCAAGGCAAGTCCCCACTTGAACTTGCCTCGTATCGCCCTATTGCATTGGCCAGCTGCGTGGGGAAGATAATGGAACGAATGATATATGGCCGCCTGGAGTGGTATCTCGAACACTACAAGATCTATCCAAACTCCATGGCTGGTTTCCGACGTGATCGTTCATGCATAGACAATGTTCTTAATCTCGTTACGTACGTTCAACAGCAGAGATCACGTAAGCGACTATCTGCAGCGTTGTTTTTGGATGTGAAAGGCGCCTATGATAATGTTCTACACGAGGCTATTATCGATGCACTTGAGGTGGTTGGCCTTGGCGGTCGAGTTCTTCAATGGATTGGTAGCTACCTGTCTGCAAGGTCATTCTTTGTGTCCACCGAAGACGGCCCCACCACAGTACGCTATACCTGCCGAGGCGTTCCTCAAGGCGGAGTACTCAGTCCCATACTATTCAATCTCGCCCTCATTCAACTTGTCGAATCCCTGCCAAGTACGATCAAGGTATCTATATACGCAGACGACATATGTGTCTGGACCTCAGCTGTTACACGACTTCAAATACGTGCGAGACTTCAAAAGGCTGCAACATTGACAGCGCACTACCTTAGCAAACAAGGCCTCAGAATATCCCCGGAGAAATGTGCATTGGTGGCGTTCACGCGCAAACCAATGACACCATATGCCATTTCTATTGACGGGCAGTCGATTGCTTATGCCAGAACCTACAAATTTCTCGGCATAATTATTGACAGAAACCTGAATTGGAGCCCACACGTGGCCTATTTGAAGAAGCGCCTGACGGCCATTGCCCAGCTGCTCAAGTTCCTGGGCGGGAAAAACTGGGGCATGTCAGTAGATGCAATGTTGGAATTATACAGAGCACTCTTTCTTGGGTTTCTGAGATATAGTCTGCCTGTACTAACCAACACCTGCAAGACAAATATTCGCGTTCTACAGGCTACACAAGCTCAGGCACTCAGAGTTTGCCTAGGCCTGCCCAAATGTGCGCCAACAGAGGCGACTATTGCCATCGCCAAGGATCTACCGATACAAACGCACATTTCGTTAGAAGCCTTGAGAGCTCACATCAGGCATTTTGCTCGAGCTCCTAACCACCACCTGGCAACACTGCCCTCAGAAAGACCGCTAGCATCATACTGCGCAACAATCCGGAGCTACTCCGCCAACCTACCGTCAGGCTTCAGCCCTGCATCCAAACCACCGATTCCACCTTGGTGTTTGGTTCGTCCTGCAGTGCACCTCAGTGTACCAGGAATCAAGAAAAAAATCTGATTTGTCATCGCCTGTCCTGAAACAGCTATCTCTGCTTCTACTGCACGACAAATACACCGACCACATACATATTTACACCGACGGCTCAACGACCATCCTTGATTCGTCCGGAGCAGTAGTTGTCCCAGCGAAAGGTGTAACAGTTAGCTTTAAGACCGACCACCCAACAACATCAACGGCTGCTGAACTGACAGCTCTTCGCGCTGCACTTTGTGTTATCAATCGCGAACAACCGCAGCGATGGTCAATTTTTAGCGACTCCAAAGCAGCCCTACAATCTCTCTTGTCAGCCCTGCGGCGTGGACCATATGAACAACTGGTCTTCGAGATAAGACACCTCATTCATACGTCATTCGAGAAGGGACACCAAGTGACATTTCAATGGTTGCCAAGTCACTGCGGCGTGCTTGGCAACGAACATGCCGATAATGCTGCTCGGTCAGCTTTGCAAGGCGACAAGGAAGAGGCTATACCCCTTTCAAGGTCTGATGCTGCTGCCATGCTTCAAAGGATGGCAAAGAATATTTCGCACTCAATACTGAATGCCTCAAGAAGCCAAAACTATCGGCAACACCACCTCAACGAGTTGTGGCGACTTCAACTACCATCTGGACTCCGCCGAAGAGAGGCCACTCTGCTATGCCGCTTGTGGCTAAGAGTGGCTTTCACGAAGTCATATTCGTTTCGAATAGGGATGGCCGACAACGCTCTTTGCGACGCCTGCGGCACCGAGGAGACCTTGCAGCATATCTTCTGCGACTGCCCTCGCTACGATGCGCAGAGACGATCCCTCATATTCGCTCTCGCTCGTCTTCACAACAGACCGTTGACACTAGAAACAGTTCTACAATGTCATCCTGATAAGTCATCGAGAGTTCAAGCAACCAAGGCATTGCTCAAATTCCTAAGGACAACAGACTTACACGAGCGGCTGTAGACTTTTTAATGATGCCGCATACCGCACAAGACTGCCGCTCTGCGCTGTGACGTTATGTGTGTGCGTGTGTGTTCCCCTATCTTTCTCTCTTTCTTCACTCTTCTTTCAATCTCCCCCATCCCTTCCCCCTGTACAGGGTAGCATACCGGTTATGCCAAACTGGTTAACATCCCTGTCTTTCCTCTCTCTCGTTTTCCTTCCTTCTCTTTATTAGTTTTTTTTTTAGTGCCAAAACAAGGTCAATTACAGTTCTTCAGCTCAAATCAATCAAGCGGTCGACCCTATGGCTTTACAGGAAAACTTGACTAAGAGCATGTGCCACGTGTCTCGAGCGCTTGGTCGCCACGTCAGTCATGCCTTCCAGGTCGTTATGTCATCGCTCCATGACAAGCGAACCCGGTCGTCAAGTTCGTACGGACGCGAGAGTCGATAGAGAGGCCGCGTGTTCCGCGCGTCGAGCAACGATTCTTGCGACATTATCGCGGTGTCGCGTACAAAAGTGCCCGTCGCGAACTTCCTGCCCAACAAAGGGCACCAACCACGAGCCCGCCTTATCTATATGTCGGAGAAATGACTACGGTCGAGAATGCCGTAGCTTTTAGCGCCAATACATAAGATAAAAAAAATAAAAAAATAAAAGGGAGGGTGGGGGGGAACAGGTGAGCGCCCCTTTGTCAGGTCTCGCTTATAGATAAGGCTCGCAGAAGCAGCGACACTGTGTTCGCAGTAATAGATGGGAACGGCGGCGCTCAATAAAGACAAGTGCTGATGATTAGGCGAGTTTGTCGCACTTAGGCCCAGCGAATCATGGAAAATGATGAAATGGCCGAGCCGGCCAATCGAAAGGACAGAGCGCTGTGTCCTCTCATTTGGCCGGCTCGGCCGTTTGTTCATTTTCCGTGATGCGCTATACCAATTCAAGCTCAATAAAAAGCCGCTAATAAACCATGCCTCTTCGCATAGGTAAAATGATTTCGCGAAATGATTGCAGAACGTGTTCCTTTTTATTAGTTGGCGTAAGGGCACGATCCCGAGTCGCTGCCGCCTGAATATCTTGTCATCTTCAAACGCATCAATGCCATGGCGGCGGATGTGGAATAACACCGTTGTAGAGAGGGCCCCGACTCCGGCAGCTGCGATGCTTGTGATGCGATGCATTATGTTCAACTTGTTTTCGGTTATACATGCAGTTGACTTGTCTGTATGCGTGGAGCCAGTGATTCAGAGGACGTTTTACACACTTCAAATAATAATAATCATACCTGTGGTTTTGCTTCTAAAAACCACGATATGATTCTGAGGCACGCAGTTTATGGAGGGCTCCGGAGAGTTTCCAGCAACTCGAGTTCTTTTAACGTGCACAGACGTCGCAGAGTATACCTGCATTGGCGTAGCCATGGGGAAGGAGGTTAGGGCGGGTCCAACCCCCCCCCCCCTAAAATGTCAATTTTGCATGTGTATATATACAGGCACACATACAAACGCACGCACGAACATGCATAAATTACGGTTGACCCCCCCCCCCTCCCCCCCTCCCCCCCTCCCCCCCCCCGCTACGCTACTGGCACTGGTACACTGGCCTACGCTACTGGTACACTGGCCTCTACCATTTCGCCTTCATCGAAATGCGACCGCCGAGCCCGGGATCGCACCTGCGACTTTCGGGTCAGCAGCCTTTAAAGTACGGTGGCAGCGGCATTTCACGCATATCTACGCATAGAGGTTAACAGGTAATTGTTCGCGCGTTTTGCCTTCTTTGAGGGCATTTGACACCGGGGTATTGTGATTTCGTGGCAAGACTCCTCTTTTGATTTTATTGTTTCATGAAGTGATATACACGAGGCTTGCATTTTTCTGCGACTTGTTGTATTCTCACCTGTGTTTTACTGCCGCTTGTGCAAACAATATCGCGTGTACGCGTTCGCGATCGAAAGTTACCTGGAGTTTTTCGAGTTTTCTTTCTCTCTTTACCTTTTTTCTTCGTTCTGTGGCGAGAAGTAGAGTTACTGTATATGCTCCCTACGGGAGCATATGCACCTAAAGGTAGCATATATAGGGTTACCATTAAACATGGGCATCGGCAGGGGGGCCGCAAAAGGGGTACTTGCACCCCCCAAGCCACCCCCCCCCCCCGCGCTCCTTCCCCCGCCTTCTCAGTGCGATGTAACACGGGTTTGCACCCCCCAAGGCAAAATCCTACCGACGCCCATGCCGTTAAAGGTAGCATATACAGTAACTCTAGTGAGAAGCAGAGCCGTCGATGGGGAGAGTCTGGCGAATGGGCGGGGCAGTGACGTCGCGGCGCGGCGATGACGCTGTTCACGTCACCGCCACGCCTCCGCTCCGGCGGCGTCCGCCATATATAGTCTTTCCGCGCGACGGGCGCACGGCTGAGGCTATGTACGCGCTGTTCATTCGTGAAATCTAGCGCTCCTAAACAAATTGCGAAAGCGAAATTGTGCAAGAACATTGTTATACAAATTTAATGAAGAATATGGAGTGAATTAGACGTGTCCAAATCATCGTGAAACTGAGTTGTGCACGCCGATTCGGGTCCACGGCGTTCTACAATACGCGCTGTATTTTTAGAGCGTAGCTCTTAGGCGTCTGTTGCTGCGTTGTTCGGCATCGCCGTTGGCGTAGTCAGCGTAACCGTTAGAGCGAACGAGGACGAAAGACAGCGAACGTGGATTCTGTCGATATCACGAGCCACTGGCCTCTAACATCGCTTTCTTCCTCCGTCATGCGTGCTCTCCCTTCGGTCGGAGCTCGTGCGCATGCAAGGCTGGTGGGTGCGCCGCTACTGTCTCGCTTGTCGTGACGGGGATGTCGATGACGCCTGCAATTCACAGAGTGGCGTGCGTAGCACTCGAGCACTGGCAGTTTCTGTGGCAATATGCAACGAATGTTCCGGATAGCCAGAAATTCAAACACAGTTTGCGTTGCCTCAACACAAAGCTGCGCTCAGAATTCGCATGAGGGAGTATCGTGATCATCGGTGACTTTTCGAGCTATGAAGACCTGTGGGTTTGGGTCTATCTTGCCTTTTTTTTTAAATGCGAAGCATTTCTTAGCGAACTTCTGCGACCTTGAGCGTATCTATCTGTCTATCTACCTATCTAGCCGCCTACGAATTTGTGCTCTCCTGGCCGTTTCGTTCATGGGGTGTATACCACAATTGGTATGGCATAATGTTACTGTATGACAAACATAAATGACTGGTCATAACATGAAAATCATGACATGCATGTCATGTACAGCATTATTTACATGCCACAGTCTTGGTGCTCTTGCGGCCGTTTCGTTAATTTGATATATACCAAAATTGGTATGGCTTGACAAGAGTGTATGGCGAACATAAATAACTGGAGTTATTATGAAAACCATGACACGCGTGTCATGTACAGCATGACTTACGTGCCACGCTCATGTTGCGCTGGCGGACGTGTCTCTAGCTTGATATACACCAAAATTGGTATTGCGCGACATGACTGTGTGACGAACATAAATAACGGGAGTTAATACGAAAATCATGACACACGTGTCATGTATAAGATGACCTACGTGCCACGCTCATGGTGCGCTGGCGGCCGTTGGCGCTAGCTTGATATACACCAAAATTGGTTGTACGTGACATCACTGTGTGACGAACATAAATAAGGGGAGTTAATGTGAATATCATGACACGCGTGTCATGTACAGCATGACTTACGTGCCACGCTCATGATGCGATGTCGGCCGTTCCGCCACATTGATATACACCAATATTGGTATTGCGTAGGGGGTGTGCGAATATTCGAAAGTTTCGAATATTCGTCGAATATTACAATCGAAATATCCGTATTCGATTCGAAAATCGTGTATTCGAAAAGTTTCGAATATTTGAAAAATTCGAATATGCGATTCGATTATCATGCATAAAATAACTCGTCTTCCACATTTCTGCTGCGTTCGTATAGCTAAACAGGTTACCGAGAGGAGCGATAAACATCGTATCAGCACACGGAGGCACGATATCTGCCTGCGACGAGCGCCCCAATACGTATGATTTATTGCTGGTGCATCTCCGACGTGCAGCGCTGGTGGCGATAATGTAACCGCACATTTTCAATATTATGCGGCCGTAACGTACGTGCCGCACTACCACTCGTTCACTATGCGGGACCACTTCTGAAGAAAGACAGTGACCCACGTGACTGGTGGCGGACTGTAGGCACCTTCAGATACCCCAGTCTGGCAAAGCTTTGCCCCATGTAACCTCCCTATACCAGCCACTTCTGTTCCAAGCGAGCGTGCCTTTTCAGTGGCAGGGGGGGGGGGGTTGTCTCTGTTAGAAGGGAGCGCCTGCTGCCTGAGTATGTGGAGCAACTCATATTTCTTAATGATAACATCTAGTCATTACTTTCATTGTGCCGTGATATTTGCTTGTGTTGTGATGTGCTTTGTGCTAGCCTGGACATTGTGTTCTGGAGATAGCAGTGTATGTTGTGTTGCCAGTCCGGCTGTTAATGTTTTTTTTTTCGAATAGCTACATGATAAATAAAATATTGTTACTGTGGAGGCATTTTTCCGTTGATATTCGATATTCGATTCGATATTCGAAGGTGGATATTCGTATTCGAAAAATTTGATATTCGCACACCCCTAGTATTGCGTGATGTGACTTTGTGACGAGCATATATAACAGGTGTGATTTTTGGATCATGTCACGTGACAAGTGTTACGTGACAATCACGCTGGAAAAGCCTGTGAACGTGTTCTGGCAGCAAAGCAGAAGATAAAGAAGAGGACGGATTGCGAGCCGGTTCATGATGATGACAATATTTATTCGCCACTAACGGGGATTCTCCAAGCTTAAACAGCTCTGCTTTTAAATGAAACAGAGATACCAGTGCACGTAATTGTATTAAGGCCACAAAAGCGCAAAAGCGGGCGTACACAAGTGGCTTGGGCATCTCGAGCCCTAAAATTCCCTCTTAGAGAATTTTAGTGCCAGGACCCCAAAGTCCCTAGCGTACGTAAGCCCCTTACGTTCCTTTGTATAGTCCATGGGTGCGGCTTAGAGTACAAGGGAACGTAAGAGGGTGAATAAGGAAGCGGCTTGGAGTCCCCGGCACTAAAACTCTCTAATAAGAGAGAAAAAAAAACTCACAGGGTCCCTTATACATTAGCCTAAGACCACTCGAAGGCGAAAGCCGTCTTCCTTTTCTTCAGTTGATGTATTGTTCCTCACGCCCCCCCCCCCCCCCCCCCCCTCGAAAGCCTTGTGACCTAACATTGTTTTGCACTGCCTCCAAGATCGGAGGCACTGGAATCTTTCTACACCACATCTGGTCATGTGCTGACGTCATCGCGTGAAGTCACGTTAATCGACGTCATGATGACATCACGATCTTTGGTCGTATGGTCACGTCATTACGTGATGATTTTTGACATCCCTCGTGGTGACGCCGCCGACGCGGGACGCCGGCGGTCAATTTTCACGTTTGCTGAGGCATCTAAGGTTTTCGTCAGAGCAGGTGCAGGGCCCCCAGTAGGCGCGTGTTAAATGAAAATAATACCTCGTTCGGCTAGTCTGATAGCGGACATCCTGTTGGTTTACTTTACAAAATCGTTTTTCTGCTCAACTTCTTCGCGCTCTTTACTTCCTAATCACGAAATTTCATCGAGCACATAAGGGCCCCTTGGTATAGTGGAAGAGCTTCCTGCACGAGCACAGACATCGTGCACTATGCGTGCATGACTAAAAAGCGCAAGGCACATTTGCTTAGCACAGAGGCGCAGATTAATTTACATGCGCGAATTAAACGTGAAACTGGTAGCATCTGCACAAGAGGCAACACAGCAGTAAATGACACTATATGCTGACAGCCACAGAAACGCAGACCACATTACGTACAACACATGCCAGGTAACCGCCGCAGCTGACGCGCGGCGGCACTAACCTGCGATATCGAAATAAAGTTTCCCCTCACAACATCACGGTAACATCCCAAGCTCGTGCTCAGAACGCGCGATAAATTACGTAAACGCAACACATCACGCTTGACACTTACAGCGTGATCGCTGCAAAATTTCAATCTGCCCAAGCGGTCGAAACGCGAACCATAACACTTCTTTTTTTCAGCGTGACAAAATTATTTTTAAAGTTAGTGCGCCTGAAAGGGCCCCATTGCACAACAAATAATAGGTTTGTGTTAATGGTACGCTGTTTATATTACCAGCAATATTCAAGCTAAATACCCAAGTACGTATCTCGCATAGCACGGAGCAGTCGGTCAGGGTCCATTTGCTGCGTCTGATGTTTCTGATCCAAAGGCGTCGTCGCTTCTTTTCCTTGGGAAGCCTAAAAAGGCGAAAACCCTGCGCGCTGCTGTTTGAACAGCCAACCGCGCAACAGCAGCCCATCGCACGCAACAAATCCACGCTTGAATGCGAGGAGCAGTCGCCATGAATATGCGCGGCTTCGCACAAGAGCTTCGTAACCTACGCGCGCTCCTCAGCGACCGTGTAAGTGCGGCGCGCCGGCGTCTCTCCGTCGCGGCAGCGCCGGACTCCGCGCCGCGCTGTCGCCACTGCCGCCCGCTGCCGCCAGCGAGGAGAGAGGGTCTACGTCACGAGAAGAGGGCGGCGCTGGGGTGGAGCTTGGAGAGCGGCGAGATGAAACAATCGCCAAACTCTCCCGAAGGGTATATATGGCTCTGGTGAGAAGGAGCCGGCGCCGCCACCTAACGGCGCGTTCAAATCATGAAAAAAAGAAAAAGAAAGCATGGCGGTATAGGTATAACGATCGAAATAATATACCACCGGTTGCATCAGGTGTTAAAGGTACACTGAAATATAAACAATGAATCGGTTTAGATTGATAAATTGTAGTATGAGAACTGTAATGTCGTTAATTTCATAGGTTTATTAATAGAGGAGAAAACCAAGGTCAAACTTTCATTTTGAAGTTTCGCGTCGGAATCTCTGCGCGTGACGTATAAGTTCAAAGCATATACGTGTCATATTTTGGCGACATTGGCTCAACGAAATTTCCCGAAACTCGGTATGTTAAGTCTCTGGCCCCCTCAGAAGACAATGAATTTCATTTTTACCGATTAGGAACTACGTAGGCACTAGTAGACGCCGTCAAAATCTATGACGTCACGGTGATTGGTGCGGCAATTTCGAGGTGGCGTCGCTACCCGCATTTGCTTTTTGCTCGTTTTCTCGCTCACCAGGCGTCTTCTCACGGCAAGCGTGGTGATTTCAGTATAGTGAAAGAGTAGTTTATTAATACGAGAAAAATATTTTTCCTCTTTAGTATCCCTTTAATGTGTTGTGATAAGCTGCGGTGCAATATTTTTAGTGGTCCGTAACGGGAATCAGTTTCAAGTGAATTTATCGCTCAACTTTTTATGGCTTGTTGCATTCGCGGTCGTTGTAGCTTCAATAAGGCTGAGTTATGTAGAGATGACAGTTCGAAACAACTTGTCCTTGGTGTGCGCATTGTCGCTGTCACGATCTAACGGCCGTGATTCTGTACTGGAACTGGAGGCAGCAACAACGCAAGCACGTAGCTTCCGCAATGATACAGTGCCGGTGTTTCAGCCAGAACCGAATATATATATATATATATATATATATATATATATATATATATATATATATATATATATATATATATATAGAGAGAGAGAGAGAGAGAGAGAGAGAGAGAGAGAGAGAGAGAGACCAGCGCTTCTCACCCTTACTATTCTTGGCCGCGGTGCATGGTGGCGCTACGAATGGGGTAGAATGTACAATTCATGAAAGCTATTTCACTTACATTTGAACGCGCTTAATCCGAAGCACTCCGCTATATGGTGTTCCTCATATAACAAACAAAAGGAAAACCTGGCGTTTTACGGTGCCAAAATCACGATCTCATTATGAGGCACGCCGGATTAATATTGATAACCGTCTGGGGTTCTTTAATGTGCTGCGTGATCTCATTGTTCGCGAATAAGTCAAGGCGGCTGTCAAGTGGATGCATCATGCGCGTGATATGGGGTTGAGGTGAAGTCTTTGCCGCGTGATTTATTTCGAAACGTTTTATTACCGCATGAGCGCGCGCATGTGGCCTTTCGCGTGACTGCCGAACGTCGGCATTTCATTCTATCTTCCATTTGTGTACCGCGTGCCTGCGTAGCTCAGGAAAGCTTCTTTATCATATCAGACGGTCAGGTCTTCACGTGGCCCGATCCGTGCGAAGGTGCGTTTGGTTCACGAGTGGTATACCCCATGACCCTTCATTTTTTTACTCTTTTTCCTGGCCCAGCACGCGCATTTTCGTACACCGACAAAACACGCAGTGCACAGATCGCAACCGGAAAACAAAGAACGACCGCTCGTTGTCAGCAATCGAGATTACGAAGGACATGGCACTGTGCAGTATGGCTTATCTCAAGTTAGTCGAGAGCCTCTTTAAGTAGGGCACTATATACACTCCACATTCTCGGCTGCACAATGACAATTACGCCGATACGGATATGCCACGCTTGCGCGAAATGCTTCGCTATCTACTCGAACTGTGACGCACGCGCGAATGAGGAAAGGCTTGGCTGTTTCAGCGAAGAGAAACACTTTCTCATTTGCTTCGCTCGCTTGTCGCCAGCCGCAGTGAAGGACGAACGAGAGAGATAAAACTCGCAGGAACGTGCGCGACTCGACCGAAACAGAAAGCATTTTGTTCGTGTTTGCTTCGTTTTTTTTCCCCTCCACCCGTTGTAGTAGCGCGTTCAAGCGTGTATACTATACATAGTTACGATAACCTTGTGTCTCGTAACGCCGGTGGAAGATTACGCGTGCTACTCGGTGATAGTAGATATAGTAGATGCTTCGCGGTGATAGTGAACGACGCGTGCTATGTATAGTTCCACTCAAAAGCGCCCTCGTGGCCGGACAAAAGGAGGCAAACACCTTCCCGGTCGGGTGCGCGCGAGTAGGTCGCCGACCTCGTCGTGTCCTCCTCGGCGCGGTCAGTCGAGTAGGTTGGTCACTGCATGCGCAGCCGATGATTCCCTCCGGAGCATCCGAAACGGGGCCGCCCTCGTGCAACGCATTTCGCCTCGCGATGCCCGCAGCGCCTCATCAGATGGTGCGGTCGATACGATATATTATACTCGCTGCATGGCGCAGCCCGAATCGCGAGAGCAACGCCCTGCCGCCTCGTTATGCTGATTTCTTGCTTTCCATGTGCGACACCCAGACAAAAACTACAACAAAAAAAAGTTCGGGGTCAGCCTCAGTGCGATGTCGTGCACGCAGCAGCAATCTCCGAATAAACACATTACAGGCTGACTGACTAGCGAGGGCTGGCTATATGACCTCTTGTACAGCAGTAGAACGACACAAACGGTCGAGGATCTACCGTGACACGTGGACCCTAAATATTCATTGTTGAATACTTGGATACAGGCAGGTGTAGAATTTCCAGCTGCTGCTTACGCTTCATTTCCCCATTATCGTAGCAAAAAAGATAGACATTACACTACTTTAGATTAGGAGCTAGATGCAAGACGGTTGAGCTCCGCTCGCGTATGTAAGCCCTTTAACTCCTAAAAAAAAAAAGCAGACTTTTGGATGTAAGCTCTATTATTGTATTTGGTAATATTGCCTGGTACACCTGTTGAGTCATAGGCGTTGTTAAGCAGGCGAAAACTTGAGATAGCTGAGTCTTCGTACTCAGTGCAATATTCGCCGGGGTCGTCTCCTGTGCAGCTATTTCGCATAAGAGTGCATAGTTGCATCGAACTGTACAATTTTGAATTTGCGTTTGCCTCAACTTTAGCCTTCTGCCAACCATATCGTGTGAATGCTTCCCCCCCCCCCCCCCCCCCCGGCGTGAACTGTTCTCAAAAACCAGTTAGTACCAATATAGCTTCTCCACTGGACGCTCAGAAATATCGACGGTGCCATCAGCGGTCTGCGCTCGCATACTTATCTAACTGCAGCACCATAACCTCCGTTCACCAATCGAAAATTAACCAGCCGAAACCTGCGTGCATTACCGAGAGAGTGATATGATCCAATAATTAAAAAAAAAGGGGGGACAGACACGATCATCCCAACTTCCAACAGAATATACCTACAGTCCGGTCACGCCGGCGGCTGTAAGTGATTTGGGTGAAGGTCGATAGTGGTCTCGGGAACCAGTCGGGAAACGTAAGAAACTAAAGTGGTTTTAATTAAGTAAGGCGACTACTGTCGCAATCAGCGTCGCCCGATCTTAAGTTACGGAGTGTCATCGATATATATATATATATATATATATATATATATATATATATATATATATATATATATATATATATATATATATATATATATATATATATATATATATGTATATATATATGTATATATGAAGCACAAGCAATATTCGCTGCACTTGCTGATAAAGAAAATGCGCTTGAAGGCTCAGCATGCACTCATATATGTTGCACCGCTTGGTACCATTCACTTACTGATTCTCGGTCGTTAAAAACCACTTTAGCAAAGTTACCGTACTTCCTACTTACCGTATGTCGTCGCCGAATATAAATGAGGCAGCGAGTTACGCTGCGCGCTCTAAAAGGGTCGCGAAATAATGAGCAAGAAAATCGCCGTAGCATTGCTTTTCCGGCATACACTATAACGAGGACTTACTTGACATGAAAAACACGAGTCTCGAGACAGCGTGCGTTAGAAGAAGAGCAAGCGAGATTAAATCGAGAAGAGAAAGAGTTGAAAAGACGACGGGCTAAGCATTACACGTAAACCACTAGCGGTAATGCACGACATATATATGTACGTTACGAGGTTATATTCGTCCGAGCATAACCAACCAACCATGCACTCTTACCAGGAAGCCCTACTTTTTCCGTGCGTGGAATCGATAGATGTAAACTAAAAAAGGAAGTGCGCATATTGGTATAGTGTATGATAAAGAAAGACAAAAAAAAAAAAAGCCGGCAGATCCCACGCATTGTGGGAATCGATGTAATGCGAAGCAGCCAGCAAAGAGCTGCATACATCGTCTTGTATGTCATTGTGGAAAATGCGTGTCATGGTTTTCATGTTAACTCCTATTATTTATGTTCGTCACACAGTGACGTCGCGGAAGACCAATTCCGGGGTAGATCAAGCTAGCGAAACGGCCACCAGCGCGCCATGAGCGTGGCACGTAAGTCATGCTGTACATGACATGCGTGTCATGATTTTCATGATAACTCGTGTTATTTATGTTCGTCACACGGCCACGTCGCAAGATACCAATATTGGTGTATATCAAGCTAACGAAACGGCCGCCAGCGCACCATGAGCGTGGCACGTAAGTCATGCTGTACATGACATGCGTGTCATGATTTTCATGATAACTCGTGTTATTTATGTTCTTCACACGGTCACGTCGCAAGATACAAATTTCGGTGCATATCAATCTAGCGAAACGGCCGCCAGCGCCCCATGAGCGTGGCACGTAAGTCATGCTGTACATGACAATCGTGTCATGATTTTCATGATAACTCGTGTTATTTATGTTCGTCACACGGTCACGTCGCAAGATACCAATTTCGGTGCATATCAATCTAGCGAAACGGCCGCCAGCGCCCCATGAGCGTGGCACGTAAGTCATGCTGTACATGACATGCGTGTCATGATTTTCATGATAATTCGTGTTATTTATGTTCGTCACACGGTCACGTCGCAAGATACCAATTTTGGTGTATATAAAGCTAGCGAAACGGCCGCCAGCGCCCCATGAGCGTGGCACGTAAGTCATGCTGTACATGACATGCGTGTCATGGTTTTCATGATAACTCGTGTTATTTATGTTCTTCACACGGTCACGTCACGAGATACCAATTTCGGTGCATATCAATCTAGCGAAACGGCCGCCAGCGCCCCATGAGCGTGGCACGTAAGTCATGCTGTACATGACATGCGTGTCATGATTTTCATGATAACTCGTGTTATTTATGTTCGTCACACAGTCACGTCACAAGATACCAATTTTGGTGTATATCAAGCTAGCGAAACGGCCGCCAGCGCACCATGAGCGTAGCATGTAAATCATGCTGTACATGACATTCGTGTCATGATTTTCATGTTATGACTTGTCATTTATGTTCGTCATACAGTCATGTTACGCCATACCAATTTTGGTGCACATTCGATTAACCAAGCGACCAGGAGAGCACAAAGTCGTAGGCGGCTAGATAGATAGATAGATAGATAGATAGATAGATAGATAGATAGATAGATAGATAGATAGATAGATAGATAGATAGATAGATAGATAGATAGATAGATAGATAGATAGATAGATAGATAGATAGATAGATAGATACGGTCAAAGTCGCAGAAGTTCGCTAAGAAATGCTTCGCATTTAAAATAGAGCTGCGCAGTGCAGCGAAGGCTCCACGGTTCTTCTCATCAGCCAGGAACGAGAGCACCTCACGCGAAGCTCCCGTTCAGTCTGCATCGCGCAGAAGCCGCGATCAAAGCCGGTATATTGGTTGGATGAAGCGACACACATCTTCCGCGTTTGCAAAGATGAAGCGCAAATCTTCTCCGTTGAGCTTCATTTCTATATAAAAAAAAGAGAAATAGAAAGAAAGGCGAGTTGTTTCGGTCTCGCAATGTTGTACAGCGGATGTCTCGATCGAGTAGGCTATATACGAGCAAAGCGAATTTCCGTGCACTAAGCATCACGGTTGACGAGAGAGAGAGAAAACTTTTATTAGAAGTATTGAGAACTGTCGGGTGGGGCTCTCAGTCCAGAGCTCCAACAGCCGCTGCCGCGTCTCGTGCCCGACGGACCAACGCCCGCTGGCCACTCAGGCTTCCGTCACGCAGCATGGCCTCCCAGTCTTGCAGGGTTGGAATAGGAGAGGAGATGGGAGAGCGCCTGGCTGGTGGACGCTGACATTCCAGCGTTACGTGAAATAACGTCGGTACCGCACCGCAGCCAGGGCATTTGTCAGGGTAGGAAGTTGGATGGAGGATGTGGAGGAAGTGTAGGTTGGGGAAAGTGTTGGCCTGCAGTTGCCGCATCGCGGTCGCATCCTCTCGGGTCAGCGTATGGTGTGGTGGAGGGTACCGTAGGCGTTCTCGCCTATAGTAATCCAGAGTGTCTCGATATCCTAGAAGTTCCGTGTTCGCGTCCCGCTCATCTGGGTTGGACAGCTCTTCCTCCGGTTCCCGGTTAGTGAGCGCTCGGGTAGCTGCATGTACGCAGTCATGACCGGGGAGAGAGGCGTGCCCAGGGGTCCAGACAAGTCGGAACCTATGTGGTGTGTGGAATGCAGTGTTCAAAATGCGGTGTGAGTGTTGTGAGACGATACCACGTGTGAAGGCTCGACAGGCGTCCTGTGAATCCGTAAAAATTAGAATAACATCTGCATGCATGAGGAGGGTTTACAGCAGCGTGGGCAATCGCCAGAGCGACGGCGCACTCTTCGCCCTCAGATATTTTCTTGCTAGGTACGCTAATTGAGGCTACTATGTCGTGGTCATTGTTCACCACTGCTCCGACTGTGAAATTGCGGAAGCGGTGTCTAGCGGCGTCAGAGTATAAAACAGTGTTTGGGGGAGACTGATCGATGAGGCGTGTGAGATTTTTCACCATTGCCCGCCTACGCCCAGCGTTGCGCTCAGGGTGCATGTTACGTGGCAGCGGAGCGATTGTAATTCGTGCTCGGAGGTCACTGGGTAGCTGTTTTTCTGCTACATTGTATCTTCATTGGTTCGGAGGATATCCTATACTGATGAGTAGCCGCTCTCCCACTTGGGTGTTGCGGAGTCTTCGTATCTGACTGTTACGCTGTGCTTCGATTAATTCCTTTACGTTGTTGTGCACTCCCATGGAGACGCTCGGTGGATGCGTATGTGGGTAGTCCAAGCGCTGCCTTGACGGCTCTGCGGAGAATAACGTCTAGTCTTCTCTCTTGTGCGAGCGTTAGGGTCTGATAAGGGACGTGGTAGGTAATGCGGTTTACTATGCAGGCGTTGACTATGCGCAAAATGTCTTGCTCCTGAAGTCCATGTCTTCGGTTTGTAATGCGACGGATCATATGCGTGATTTGAGAAACTTGTTGTTCTAATATTTTCATGGTGTATGTCGCCTTGAGATCAGCTTGAATATAGAGGCCAAGGACGCGGAGTTTCTTTACGCAGGGAACTACATGGCCTTCTAACATGACTGTGATTTGAGGGCTGTTGTCGGGATTTCGCTGGGGACGACGAATGAGCAGTAGTTCTGACTTTTCTGCAGAACAAGTTAGACCACCAGCTTGAGCGTGATCCTGAACCACATTTACTGCTTCTTGGAGCACGTCTTGTATTTGTCCGTCTGAGCCTTTGAGAGAGAGAGAAATAGATGAAAAGGAAACGCAGGGAGGTTAACCTGGCGCGAGTGACCGGTTTGCTACCCTGCACAGGGGTGGGGATATAGGGGTCGAAAAGAGGACAGAGACTTTAGCCACCCAAATAGTGACGTCGTCCGCGTATAAAGCATGTCGCAGACTTGGAATGGAGGTCAGTATATAGAGGCGGCAATTTAGCCATGGCGATGTTAAAGAGTGTCGGAAATGCGTCACAAAATGGGAGCGCTCTCTCTCTCTCTCTCTCTCTCTCAGGTGTGTGCAGGCCTTCTTTCGTGAAGCGAGTGAAAGGCCACTGCCGGAAGAGAGGACGCATCACCGCTGCCGGCAGTGGCGGCGGCGAGGAAGCGCTACTTCGCTAGGAAAACGGGTCAGCGCCGCCCAACGCCCCGTCGGCGTTGTGCGGCTGCACCATCGCAGCATTTGCCGAACCCTCCGAAGCCAGCGCGCCGCATGACTTGATCTCAAACACCGAGATGCGTGCGAGGAGACCTCTGGCGAAACATATTTCGTATCCGCGAAGCGTTAGAGACTATTAGAGAGACGCGCTGTTGTTAGCTTAGTTCCACAAAAAAAGGGGGGGGGGGGATAATGTCCCAGGCCCGGATACCGCCGCTGTCTCTCGTGAAGTGGGTTTGAAACTTTTGAGAGAGAGAGAGAAAAAAGAAACTGCCCTCAACAGCTGCAAGCTTAAGAATATTTTTTCCAGTAACGTGATATAATTAAAATACCTTAAAATTTTATGTGCGATTACAAAATTCAACGCAAACTACAGTTTGGGCAGTTTGCTGCGCGGAATTTGGAAATTAAACCTAAAGTCGAAAGTAACCAGTCCCTCTCCCGATTACTTGTTACACGTGTCGGGTATTTTCCAGGGGTATGTATGCAACACTGTATGCAATCCTTCTAATTCTTTTGTTCTTTATTAAAAGAGAGAGAGAGAGAGAAGTTTCTCGAAGAATCCAATAGTTTATGGAAATATTGACCTACTGTATATACACGATGTCGACTTCAGATAACGTGCACCTCAAAAGTGCACGTTAACTATATTGTTAACAAGTAGTTTATCAGTTCACTGTCTAGGTGAAAATATCCTACAGCCTTGAGAGCTCGTCTTTGTTTGTTCGGCACGACCAAACCAAGAACTTTCTGCAAAGAGAAGGGCTGCCTATCTAAAGTGTTCAGACGACTGCGAAGGGTTCTTCGCTGCCTTTCGTGTTGTGTACACTCGAGGGCCGAGACATTGTTGAAAAGGGTGCTTCCATTGTGCTGCAGCGCAAGCACTCACTCGACGTCCTTATCTTTATTCGATGCAAGCAGTAAGGCGTACGGGCTACCTCGTGGCCTAAGCGGTGTGTAACTGGAAATCCGTAAATTAACATAGATGCACTTTTTAAAACAAAATATGACAGAGTTTTCTTAAAGGCGTGCGTGAAGCAGTTCGGGAACAACTGGAATGACAGCGCGTTTTTCAGCGGATTTTTGCGACGAATTGTGCCGAAAGTGACGATATAGTTTTATGGTTTCTACTAATCGCACGTGGCTTCACTGCAGCCCAGCTTCAATTGCGCTAGTGTAACATTCATGCTAAACTGGATAATTAAGGAGTTGATTAGTGACCTTTTGCTCTCTAAATGCGACAATGTGATTCGTCGTGCAAGTATATCTTTTCAGGTAACCCACCTGAACAGACCGAGTCGATCGTCCTATATTTTCTACGCGATTAACGAAAACTCTTTCAAGTAATAAAGGAACACAAAAACCGACAAACGACTAAGAACACGCTCAGTATGTATAAACGCACCGTGCGGGGTTCGTGGGCGATAACCTCGCTGGCCTTCTTCTTTTCCACCACGCAGCTCACCTGGGCCCGCTGGTTCTTTTTCAGCATTTGCTGCGCAAGAAGACACGCAAAAAAAGCACTTAATTACGTCGTCACCCTGCCACAGTGGACTGGCGCAACCTGTTCGCATGCAACAAGCACTCCATAAATGTATACGAACCAGAGGCCGAATTCACATAACTTATCGTTCGTTATGGTTGTCATGGCGATCTATAGTATATATATCCGCCATCATGATTGGCGGGTATACTTTGTTTTTGTACGAGCCCTTATAACTTACCAGATGCTTTGTGAATACGGAATGAGAAGTCTCAGGAAACGTCCATATTCTGAGTAGAGCTACAAGGTGGGCTAGTTTGTTCATTCATCTTTAAAAGTGCGCTATGTGAACACAGACATTGCTTTTGCGCTCGACGTCGAGTGTCCTGCATTTTTTCGTTCTGCGCAGTGTCTGTGTTCACTAAGCGCACCTCTAAAGATGAAAGTCCATGTTCTAGCAAAACAAGTGATTGGGCTACTCGGCTCTGGCGTGATTCAAAATGTAACAGCGCGACATCGGACGAGACCATGAAGCGAAAAGCAGACCAGGACGAGCGCCAAAAGTAATCTAAAAGAGAGAGAGGGGGAGACAAACACGAAAAGAAACACGAGCAGCGACTATAACAAGAACGCTGCGATGTTGCTGGATGTTCTCAACAGCTCGCTAGTTAAACGTGGAAAGAAAAGCAGAGCAGTCTGCATATCGCGCATGACGAGCATACTTTCCGTCTATATATGTGCATGCATGTAGCCTACACCGTCAAGTTGAACGTAAACAGCGCGAAAAGTTGCCTTATTTTGTTGCCCAGTTTTCTATATATATACTTCCTCGCTTTTTTGTTGTATTTTTTTAAGCGTACTAAATTGTCGTGATGAAAGACGGGCCAGCCGATCCGCGAGAGGAGAGTCGCGGGCGGCGGCGCTACTTCGTCGGTTGAGCTCGGACGACAAGCGATATAGAATTAATACAACCAGAAAAAAAAAAAAAGTCAGCCAAGCGCACCGCTAACTTGGCGCGGGGACAAGTGCCCATTTCTGTGCAATAACCGGCGGGCAAACTGCCCGCTTGAAGCAAGGGACACGCCTGTCCACTGGGCACACAAAGCGCTCGTCTCACTAGTCCGATGTTAAAAGCTCGCCTCGCCGCATGGCTTTCACGGCCGAAACCTGTGCCGTACAAGTACATGAAAGTCCTTGAACCTGCACGAAGCCACTGCATGATGGACACGCACGCGCCACACGGGATATGCGATGCAAATAGCTTTCGCTGCCATTAAGCGGCGGTCCCATCGGAATTTCCAGCCGGTCTTGCGCAACAATCTTTCAAGGCCCGCAATTCCTTCGCACATTTACAGGTATAGACTTGTTCCTTCCTCGCTGCCGTCGGTGTAGCTTTGGGAGCAACAATGATCGTTTTGCACAACGCATTTAACTCCTGCACATACTTCTCGAACAGACAGCGCCTTCAGTTTCGTGAAAGACGAAGACGCGTGTGGAGGAGCACATGCTCGCGGTTAGCCGCAGAAACGCCTCCATAACTGTTGCCGTCGGTGCAATCACACAAATATACATTTGGTGACCCAACGGTACGAGGAACAGACTCGGTTAACAAAAAGAGCGAGAGACGGACGGTATTGACTTGAAACTTCGGGCACTTCTTATATACGGCGTCGTAATTCGCTCTTTACAAATCATATAGCGAGGATTATGTCAATTAAACTGTTATTTAAGCCAAAACTTATAGTGCTATCCATGTGTCAAGCTTCGCGCTTAACAGTATAAAATACGCCACGTGGAAACGGAGTCAAATCAGCGTGCAGCAATCAGCATTGGCTTAGCAAGAGGAAATAAAATCCGTCATAGTATTATGTCTTGCTTCAATCTGTCCTGCATGACATAAGCACAAAAAGAAATATTCATCTTTAGGTACGGCGACGTGAGCGTCGCTCTGCCGCTATACAGCTATACATAGTCTATGGATGCTGTGGAAAAGCCGCTTAATGACGTTTACCTACGGTCGTTCCTTCATATTGATTTGTTTTCCTTATCTCTACAGTGATCTAAGAAGCAGTGCGTTAATTTAAAAAGAATGGGCGTTTAAGAAGTAATAATGGGCGTTCTTATCTCCACTCTCAATGTAAAAATCTGTTTTTGTTTAATTGTACGCAAAGAAAGCGACATGCATTCATCTTCATGAGTGGTATGCGACCACATCTGTAGAATTTGTGCATTGGAAAATAAAACAGCGTAGGAAAACACGACGTGTTATAGGAACAAGTGCAGGCTCTAGTTCACTGCTTCTAAGCGATTCGCTAGCTAGCTCTGCTGAATGCGGCAAAAAGAAACAGCGAGGCGAAATCCGAGCCTTTCAGTTGGCAAACACGGCCCCCCTTGGCACGATACGCGCTTGCGCTGAAAAACCGCAATGGGTGCATATACTACACCCAAGGTCAAGAGACAGCGGAAACAGCGCTATCCTAACGCCACGACGACTTAACGTTGTGGACACTTCTGGTAGCTTGGTATTTGATTTTATTTAACTCAGAAGCAATTAACGGAAATAGAGAAATAACAGACACAACAGGGGTAGTATTCTTTTCTCTTTCTATAAGCTGAACGCTGCGTTCTTCTCGTGATCAAATGTCGACAAGTGGTGACCCGCATTCCTTCCTAACTTCCATTTAGCTCACTTTATTATACCTGTATGCGGGGGATACAAATAAGAAGAAGAACGAGTAGCACCTGACGAGCTAGAGGAATCACGGTTCTTGCGGATCGTTTGTGTACCCGTTGCCATAGTTATAGCGACCTTTCCTCTGTAGTTTGCGGTCTCACGCTTCGATCTCTTTCTATAAGGAGGCTGCTGGTGGTTACCTCAATCGTCTCTTCGAGCTGTCTAGTGTGTCAGTAGAGTCAGTGTCAGTGTATAGTGTGTCAGTAGGTAACATTGCCGCTACAGTCCTCGTCCCCACCCCCTGCTTTTCTCTTGCTTAAAGCTTTGAAAGCCCAAGATAATTTATGTTCGACGCATGGGTTGCGACAGCAGGACATATTCGATCAAAGAGGCGTGGAACTAACGGTGCCAGCAAATGTAGTTTCTTTTTTTTTTTTCTTGAACACGAAAACGACCAGCCCGCTACGCGAGCCGTCAGGGACGGGCTCTGTTATTAAGTGGGCCTCGCAGAAACAATACGCCCCACTCGTTTGAGACCCGCTGTCGTGGCGAGTCGAATGTCTTGTTCGTAAACACGTTCGGCGGTCTCACTCGCGTGCCTCGATTCCTCCGGCATTGTTCGTCGATTTTCATGTCCGCAAAGGACAAACGGTGTCATTAGGCGTGTAGCGACTGACTGCGTTTGCGGAGCTCCTTGTCTAATTGGTTCCGAATGCAGGCACATTTTAATGCGGTGAATGCAGTTGAATACTTCTGGTATACTCATGCGAATGAAACTGTAACAAAATACGCTAACTCTCAAGATCGGCAAAGCAATACATTTGTTCTCAAGACCGTAAGACAAAGAGATCTGCTGGGCCATCTGTGCAGCTTCAAGGTATACTCTTGCTGGGGGGGGGGGGGGAGGTGATTCTTAAAAGGAAGAAGGAAATGAAAGTGGAAATTAGGTGTGGAGTGCACGATAACTGTCTCTCAGGTGAGGACACCTCAACCGATACACTCACGGGGGATTGGGGATTAAAGGGACAGTGAGAGTGAAAAGAGTATGGTAAAAGAAGAAAAAGAAAGGTATGAGCTAGAGGAGTATCTGGAGGGGAGAGATGGAGAGTTTACACCGCCTTGTGGCTAGTATTCCGAGAACTTACATGAGGGCGCCGCTTCACTGGCCAGCGTTCGGCATGAAAGCGTTCGGCATGACATGGAGACAGTGTCTGCAGCGGTGGCCGATCGCGAAGAGCACTTATCGCCGTAATTAACAGTTGTAAAAATGAGCATTCATTTCTGCTAGGACTTATGCGTTAATTTTCTCTTTATTAACAGTCGCCCATTCGTCGCGGCACCTTTATGGCCTCCAGTGCAACCAGTTCGCGGATCCACGTCAGCGTCCTTCTCCTTACAACGCCTTCAGGAAGGAACCACATCCAATGCATGGGAAGTTCTCTTATGCCGTTCGCATACTCTCCTCTGCCGAGAGCAGCTGTCCATTCAACGGATTACTTACCCCAGCGAGGGGATCCAGCTGGAGCTTGAGCGGTATGGGCAGCTTGGAGACAACGCTGCCACTGGCAGCCGACGACAGGTCACCAGCCCTTCCCTGCGGAACGCAGCAAGCACCATCTCAGTGACAGCGAAAACGAAAATAGTACTCCTTTTAGCTGAAGCATTTGCACGTGTATGCGGCAGCAGCACGGATCGTAAGCGGTCCAGCGTGCGCGCCGTTATCTCCGTAGCGCAAGAACATATATATAGTTCAACTCAAAAACATGTGCAATTGAGTAGTCAAGACAATTCGGCAGAGTGTTTTCTTCGTCTCGTGCATTCAGTTGTGAAATATTGGCGCTGGAATGTGCACATTATTTTACAGCACGTCGTGATTGCGTACGTACGGGGTAAATGAGTTACATATGACAGCACATCGCATAACTCTCTGTAGAGCGGTGTGTCCAGAAGTAGATGTCGACTCCGATATATTCCTGTTAACTGGCTGGCGCGATGAGGCAAGACAATTTCTATGCGCTGTTCGCGAAGCTCAGCTCAGTTGATTTGCTCATTGGTCACTTAATACGAACAGAGTGTCAAATAAGCTATATATAGAAGTCGGCGACATGAAGGTACAGTTAGGTATGTTGTAACGACGCTGGAACCTGGCAGTGGCATCGTCGTGCTATACACAGCACGAAACCAGACAAAAGACTCAAACGAGGGACCTAGTCTATAGGTCACATCGTTTGCGACTATTGTCTGGTTCCGCGCTGTGTATAGCAAGACGAAACGCCAACTGCAACTCCGTCCCATAACATAATGTCTTTCCGACATCTGTGCCACAATAGGACGCCGGCGTCGCGTGGAGAATAGCAAACTACTACCTATATACGCCTACTACATAACAGGCAAGCGTATGACAAATGCTTGCATGGTCCACTAGGCGACAATAGACGTCTCAACGCCATTGTCTTCCGTGTGAACCTATGGTGTTCGCCGCATGCACTTAATCGTTGACGCTCGGCGTCCACGCCAAGGTTGACTATAGTTCCGTGCAGCAGTTGCGAGCAATACGAAATCACCATGAATGAAGCGGTTTGAAAGCGTTTATAAATGGCTGTGTATAAAAACTGGAAATGACGGTGTTGACAATGTACTACCTCTAGGTGCCCAGTACAAGCACCAGCAACTCGAAAGCAGTGACTGACAAGCAATGTGTCACAGTGACTTCAACGACTGGCCGATTTTGGCTGTTTCAGGAACTTGCCAGAAAAAAAAAAAAAGAAAAAGGAAGGAGACATTCACGAAACAAGTACCCCTCGGTTACGTGTCATCTTGTGTTGCAACAAGATAGTAGCGCCGGCAAAACCATAATTTGTTTCTTGCATGCATTATTTTGAAACCATTCGTCTTCCATTCGCCGCCAAATCTTCCAACTCCGCTGTCTTTTTTCGCCATCAGAATTTATGTTTCGCAAAACTTGACTCAGCAGTCGTGATGATCGTATAGTACGACCCCCACGTCACGAAATGTGAGAAATAAAACAATCCGCAACCGCAAATGCCTCGAGACGGCTCTCCAACCTTCTAGTTTCAGCAGTGGAGCTGGAAATTCAGTACCCGATCATTCTTGCTAGCATTTCGCCTCCATAGAAACGCGACAGCCGCGTTCGGGATCGAACCCGCGACCTTCGGGTGTCTAAGTATCTCAAAGAGCACTAAGGTCGTAGGGGCGTGCTTTGCTTTTTCTGGAGCGAACACTTGGCGCGGGTGGACTGGTACGCGTATACACGCATACGCGCTCGGTCGCTGAATTGACTGCATGAGCCCGTATACAATGACGCGGCGGTCGTCGACACGAAACGAGAGTGCGCGATAAAGAAAAGGAGACCAGCAGTTTTCAATCGGCCGTTTAGACAGCCCGCTATAGTATGGAAAAGAAGGGCGCTATACACTTTCGCTCGCCTCCGACGGTGCTATTCCCGTCCACGGCCGAGTGGCCTCGCGATCGTGGCGGCCACCCTTCTTCGCGGGTCACACGCGCTTAAAACCGGCCGCGGTCCAACCTGTTGCAGTGCGCGCGTGCACCGTACATGAGTGTTGGGCACGCAGTGCACGAGGTCAGCCAGCGTGCCTCTAGACTGTAGTGCTCTGTGAGAAGCCGGCGTGCACGGCCGCTGCTCCCGAACAGCGCGCCAGGACGGCGCTCACGAACAAGGCCGTCGCCGCGCGCAGCCCATTTACAAACCTTTAATTTTTATTTTTTCTTCTTTCCCTGCATTCTCGAAATAGCGCAGTTACACGAGTCTCCGAATGAATGAAGAAACTTTCAGAAAATACGATGAAGTTGAGGTATCCCGTACAACTTTAAGTGTCCGCAGAATACCGTGATTCTCTCCGTGACGAGCATTCTGTCTCGAGGCATTGCTTCATTTCTTCTTTTATTTTTAAGCTTTTAGCGTGTTTTTAAAAGTGATTGATTTATCTTGCGCAAATCCGACGTCCAGATAGTTCCTACTTGTAAGATCCATTTAAAAAGGAAATGGGGGAGCGATTGCTTTTTGCTCTGTATTTTCCTCTCGCTCGCCGACTTGTTCGAGGTTAGGTATATTTGCACGAAAACAAGAATAAAAGTTTGGAAGTTAATGACGAAGAAAAAAAAGAGAAAATGCTTAAGGCAGAAGTCGGCTGCGCAACCGTTCGTGAAGGACACCGGTGAGATAAGTGTCCCGCCTCCCTCGTTCTGAACGAGTGATTGTTCGGGCTGTGCACGTAAACTCCACGAAGGCATATCGAAGGCTGCTTTTCGCATCTCCTTCTCCTTTCCGTATACAGGCTAATGGACGTCAGGGGCGCTTGCCTCTGAGTCAACAAGATGATCATCTCCGAGAGGTCCTGCTGGACGCAGTCGGATGAAACATAGATGACGTGCCACCGTCAAAGCGTATCTTTAGTTCACTCTTTCGAACGCTGAACCTTCATGAGTTAGTGATTCTTTGCCCGGGAGACCGGCATTCATTTTGAGTTATGATCTCTACATTTATCGTTCAATAAAATTCATTCATGCTTACCTCTACGTATCAGTAGGAAAGTCGTACGAGAGAGATAGAGAGAGAGGGTTGGAGTAATGGCAGGGAGGCTTACTGGACACTGTCCAGTTTGCTACCCTACACGCGAAGAAGGGAATGGGAAGTGAGACGGAGAGAGTAGGCATGAGTCTAGATGATTCGCAAGTATTGCAGAAGGGCTCGCATGGCTTAAAACAAAACGAGAAGTATCCGAGATCACGTGCGGGCGTCGTACCTTGAGGGCGGCGGCTTGGGGCAGGGGCGCGCATGCGCAGTGCATCTGCTGCTGTGCGCGCAGGTGCACCACGAGCACGACGACCACGCCGATGACGACGCTGATGGCGACCAGGGCGCTGGCTAGCACCACGCTCACCTTCAGACGGTCGGAGCCCGGACGCTGGTAGGCCTGCGCATGACAACGACGTCGAGTCACGGAGGTGCAACTCACGCACATACTTTATGCATACCTCATCGCGCACACGCTTGTATGTACAGTCGCGCTCAATATGACTTGAGCGTGTGGCCTCATGAGTTCAGATTGCGCATGGCTTCAACTTGTTTTCATTTCAGCAACTAAATGATATTTTCTTACTTGGAATCATCCCCGAGTGCGAGAACAGCGTTTAGTTATGTAAATAAGGGCTAGTGGAAGCCATTGCCAGTCTTTGAACTCGTGAGGCCACGCGTTCCCGTGTTGCAAGTCATATTGAGCGCGACTGTTCATCCTTGTATGTGTATGGCAGACGTAACATTATTCAAAAGGCAAAAAAAAAAAAAAAAACAGTTGCACCACACTCTTCCAAAGCGACATCAAGACAATAGAGTTTCAGATCTTATCTTCACATATATTGACTTTCGAATGCGTGTCCTCCCCGCTAGGAAATGCTGGTCTCGTTTCTGAGGAAAACAATTGTAAAACATAACGGACACCGAGTGACCGAATGTAGAGCTGCGCTGAACCCCGAAAACACAACCAAGAAGAGCCGCATGAAGCTAACAAGCATCAGTTGCAGGCATCCTCTTAAGGGAAAGCATTTTATTACTATTCAATTTGGCATGACTTGGTCATTGCGCATTGTGGAGAAAAATGTTTTTATGCGACATCTCTAAAGCTAATAGCTATTCATGAGAGACTGAACGGCGACCTTTCTTTTCAAACTGAAGACGCTACAGGGGCTTTCGCATGGTAATGAGCTCTGATGAGTGTTACACTCAGTCGTGTAACCCATACTATATAAACTCGTTCACGATGCCTTTCCTGTAAACACACTTTGTTCCATTGATATTTTTATAGAAGAGGGCGGTACGCCTTCATTGGCACCGTCTACGATTCTTCGCATGACGATAAACGAGACTGAAAACACGCACGAATTAAAGGTTGAAGAAATCGAAAAGCACTGAAGACGGTCAGATATCAAAAACGTTTGCAAGTTTCGCTCACGAGTAAATAATGGCACTGATGAGATTCACGCAGCCCCGTAAACAACTGCGCAAAAAAGTCTGCAAAACTGCGTATAAGTTCTGCACATACATGTCTACATAACAAAACACTTGAAATAATATCAGGCGTATAACTGACTCTTGTGAACCATCTATGCATGACAATAAAAATATTATATTGGCCTCAACCACGAACGCTTAGTGCACGTGCATATCATTTTTGTGTTTGCCACAAACCCATGTCTGACGTCAAAAGTCCTCTCTTCAGGCTGCGTCGTTGGCCACGGTCCAAGTACTTTCTTTTTCTCTTTTCAGAGTAAAATGTATACTATATTGGCACCTTTATACGTACGCTGCATTGGTAAGCTAGTACGCCCTTCATCTGTACGACCTTATTCCGTATACACCCACTCAGTATGGGCACTATCGAAAGCTCGCGCGGGCACTTAATTGCCCTTGATTCGTGGGAGGCGGCAAATTATCGACGAGGGACGCAGACCATGTCTATTACTTTACCATTTTTAAGGCACACTTGGAACTCGCTGATCTATTCAAATGCAGTGTGACCCATAGACACCCGGACACTGGGGGGGGGGGGGAACAAAAGAAACGAAAAAAAAACCGTGCCTTATACAAGCTTTTGAGTTAAGCAAAAAGAAAAAAGCGAATTCTCCATACATGACGTCACTCTGTCTCCGCCCACAGACACGTATTTTCTCTTTCTTTTCGAAACCATGGCCATCGCCCCTGTCGTGATTAATGCGCCGAGTCTCCTCGAGGTGAAGCAGGCGGGCTCTTGGGTCAGCATTTGGGAAATAGACAGCGCGAGTGCGCTGATGGCTCCCCTTCTATTATGGAGTCCTCCCTGTGTGGTTACGAATAAGTGCTGTAGTTTTTCGAAAATAAATAAATAAATGACTAATTAATAAACCCCACCACGGTAGTCTGGGGGTTGTGGTGCTCGAATGCTGACCCGAAGGTCGCGATATCGAATCCCGGCTGCGGCGGTCGGATTTTCGGTGGAGGCGAAAATGCTTCAGGCCCGTGTGCTTAGATTTAGGTGCACGTTAAAGAACCCCAGGTGGTCGAAATTTCCGGAGCCCTTTACTACGGCGTCCCTCATAATCATGTGGTTTTGGGACGTAAAACCCCAACAATTATCAATTAATTAATCAATTCCTTTTTCAGACAATCCAGAGACATCTCATCGTCTTTCTTCCTGCCCTTACCGTGTCTCCCAGTGCAGAGTATCCAACCGGACTATTAACTTGGTTTCTGCATATACCACCTCGTGTTCTCACTCTCTTCCTATCTGGGTCCATTTAAGCGCGCCACGAGAGGAAGCTTTAGCTCGGTACAGAAATTCCCGTATTCAAACACACATTAAACGCAGCAATGCATGCCACCCAAAAAAAAAAAAAAAAAATCCACTGAACGAATGTGAGAGAATTTTGACGCATTCAAAAGAGAGAGAGATGAATTTTTGCCGAATGTGGGAAACATAATTTTTGACGACTCCTGAATCAGTCGCAAATATCAAATCAAAATTCATACCAAAAAACAAAGAAGAAGACTGAAGCGCGCAGTTTACAAACCCTGCAGAAATAGAGGAGGGGGGAAGTGGGATGAAAAAAAGAATAATGAACAATTAAGAAAAGCGAAAGCGAAGAAACAGATTCCACAGATCAGTAAACTCGTATCGGCCAGATCACTTAAAGCGCACAAATAAGTCCTCACTTACAGATTACATCCAACCCGTAAATTACTTAATAATAATAATAATTTCCGGGGGTCTTACGCGCCAAAACCACGATATGATTGTGAGGAACGAGGCCTCCGGAAATATGCGGCCACCTGGGGAATCTTAAGTACACGGGCCTCTATATAGCATTTTCGCCTCCTTCGAAAATCCGACCGCCGCGGCCGGGATCGAACCCGCGCCGTTCTGGTCAGCAGCCGAGCACCGCATAAACCACTGCGCCACCGCGGCAGCCCCTAAATTCCTTATGTGACTTTTCCAAACAAGAAGGTGGAAAACGGGGGGCTCGAAGCGACGAAAAATCTTTGAACGCGGGGTGTCGCCAAGGCTTCGACAAGTCCGCTTGCCGAGGCGTTGGGCGACACCCCGCGTTCGAAGATTTTTCACCACTCACGTGAGTTTTGCAAGAGTTGTACTTCCCAAAATATCGGTACGATTCACAATGAAGCACCAATTTTATTGAATTGAATTGAATTTATTTTGCAACTGGGTTGCGAGGATGACCAACCAGGTACTGCAATTAGCAGCTTGAGGTGAACCTGGCCACCCCATACACGGGGCAGCTTCATATCGCAGAACAGATATATTTAGGTTATATTCTTCAAGGCATAGGATTTAACCGTTTCGGTAAAGAAAACTGCAGCATTTGGTCGCCGCCGATAGTTCACTTTAGTGTTAACGTTCCAGTGCTCTGGTTGACGTACAAAGAAGGAGACGTGATGCTTAGGTTTTCCACGCAGTTGACGCTGTATAAAGGATTTGTGATATCGTTTTTTTATTTCAGCTTTCATAGCAAATGGGGGATTTTCGCAATGGACACCAGTGCGACATCGAAACCACTAAGACAGTGAGTTCATAATGAGGTATACATAGTTGCAAATGTGCGCGGTGTTTCTTTTTTTTTTTTGTTTCAGTCTACCCATATTCGACAATTTCTCCAATTTACCTGCACCAGTGATTGGTTCTCAGCTGTCAGCAATATTTTTCTTTCCAATCTTTCTTAAGTCCAACTGACACCATTAAATTTTATTCTGCCCACGCCGAACAACAAACAACATACACTGCTTAAAATGAAAAGCGGTTTCTACAAAATAATAACCGTAGCCGCAGCTGGGGTCTGAACACACGACCATCGAACGGGAATGCGAAAATCGATGTGGGTTCGAATCCAACCGACGGAGAGTCGGTTTTTTGTTATTCGACAGCCATCAGCATGTTTGCTGCGACGCTATAGTATACGTCCTAATGTTGCGACTTCTTTTCTTGCGATATAGTGATTGGTTTCATCCGGAAAACTTATGATGTGATATGCCACTTTTTATACCATGCGCAATTAACGCGTCATACACGATTCTCGCATCTTAACTGTTCCCGATAATTCAGACATGGAGTTTATATTTGTAGATGTAGATGTAACATTCGCTTAAGGAAGAAAAAAAATCGACATTGCTTTTGTACGTTTTTAATTATGCTGCAAATGCAGAAAATGTCTTAAATGTTCGTTTTCAAAAAAGCAGGATAATCTGGCATCTGAATGGAAATGGATATGATACACCACACAATATTAGCTGGCAGGCATGCGAAAACGTTAAGTTCACATTCCGAGGGCAGCTGGGCATAAAGTAACGCTGATGTTTTCCAAACGGCTGTCTGTTGTGCACTACTTTGCGAATGCCCGCGAAGTGAGCAGGAATTTCACACACCACACACACAAACGCGCGCGCGCGCGTTTGTGTGTGTGTGTGTGTGTGTGTGTGTGTGTGTGTGTGTGTGTGTGTGTGTGTGTGTGTGTGTGTGTGTGTGTGTGTGTGTGCATTACAGACGCGCAGGTGGCTTCTCGCGTCGACCTTTTCATTTTGATTTTTTGTTTAAACGAAACTGTTTGCACAATTCCAATGCCGCACGATCATTTTAGCGACAGAGAGTCGAGTCGAAAAAAAACTTTATTGCAAGGGAATTCAGGACCTCCCAGGTCCCCGCGCGACCCCACCACACTCAAACGTTCATGACGGCGCTTGGCATTGGCACGTGAAGCCACGGCTCGCGTTCCCTGCTGGCGTCGATTCTGGTAAACTAGTTCACTGTATTTCTGCTCACTAAAATAAAACTTCGTTTTGGTCTAGTTTGTACACATTCCTGAGGCTAAAATTACAGCGCAAACGCACTTCTTTGTCCTTCTTCTTCTTTACTTTTTTTGTCCCTGCACCCACCTGAATATGATTTCATTTCTTCGCGTATCTAATACATTATCATCCTTGTTACACGTTTTGGTTTAGAGATATTGTTGTGTAAGCATGTGCGTTGAGGTTGCCTTGGACTTATACGTATATGCACTGGCGTATGAAAAAATAAAGCAGTTGTTAGTCAGCGCTTGTGTCGTACGTTGGTTTTCTTCGTGGGTGTCTTGTGCGTTTGGGCTGTAATTTTAGCCTCGGGGTCACGGTGTAAGATATATACTGTGATACTGGTTCAGCCGTCTCGTTTCTTCCCTCCTGTGGCATGAAGCTACCTAAAAGATCCAAAGCGTTCATACTGAACAAAACTCCGTAACATTCAGTTGAAACAGGAAACTCTGCCTCTTGTTGTAGTCTTAATTGCACCGCAGCTGTACAGCCATAACCCATATTCACAAAAGAAAAAAAAAAACTCTCATATTACGCGCATTGGGATTCGTTTTACTAAAAAATTCTAGGCAATACTGATCAGCTGCTCAGTGGTTAAAAAGCTCCATGCATTGTGCCACAGGTTTTGAAGAAAATTAATTGCGATGCTAAAGGCGCGGCCTAAATATATTGCGCCGAGAAGCTGAGCGAATAATTTTTTTTTTCATTTCTTATAAGCGAATGCAAGCAAACAAGAACATATTTTTTTAACGGAACAAAACTCATTATTTTGTCAGCGAAACCTACAGCGAAACCTAGGACAGTGGAGCCGGAGATTTTCTGGGGACAGCAAGCACGGGGGTCTACGACTGCTGCAGCGCGCAGCAGTGCAATGTGGAGATGCATTTAGACGGATTTCGTGCGCCACGATTTCCGACGAGTATTGGCCTCGAGGCCCACCACTGGAAACGCCGGCGCCACCGTCGGCGTGACGTACTTGGCAGGATCACGTGGTCTCCGCGGCCGCGTCGGCTGCTTGTGGCGCACTGCCGCGTGCTTTGAAAACGAGTTTCAAGTCCCACGTGCGCTGCGGTCTGTTCAAATTCGGAAGTTTTCTCTCATTTTATACTCAATTGAAACCATTTTGATAGAGTGGCTACCTCCGAAGGCGACGAACATGGGGCTCTACCGCTCGGTGCCGCAGCGCCGCGCTTACGCAAAGGAGCCCAGTGTCAGCCTGCACTGGTAACCGCGGGACAAGAAACAGCGTGAAGCATGGGTTGTAAAGCTGAGAACCAGCAAGTAGCCATCCGCTACGAGTCTTGTGTGCAACAAGCACTTCCGCGACGAAGACTTTTGTTACTGCGTCGGGCCTGCGATGTTCGGTGAGTAGCAGACAACGCGCACTGAGACGATGGCTCGCGCGCGCTTCCCGCCGGCAAATGATGCTTATCTGCCACAGGACGGTAAAAGCGCTACATTTTACCACGTGCGATGCCATCTCAGAACCCTCCAATGCGACCTCTTGATCGTCGGCCCCGTGCTCAGCGTCCACAAAATCGGCTGCAGATGCACAAGTCATTGTTTAGATACGTTGAATTAAAAAACGCACAGGGTCCCTTATGCATTCGTTAAAGATGACTAGAAGGCGAAAGTCATCTTCTTCTTGTCAGTCGATGTACTGATTCTCCCGCGTTACTGTATTTTCTTTCTTTTCCTAGGCGTCGCATGCTACTATACATGCTCGGTCTCGTAGACTGGTTCTCCTTCCACCAGCAATCTCGAAGTGGTGAAGCTTTGGTCTATGAATTTGTTGATCACAGAGAGCGGCAAGTTCACTGGAATGCAAACGGAACGATAATTAAGGAGCATTAAAAAAGGCGTCGCATTTGCTCACGTTTTGTGTGAGCACCAAACGAAACGAATGCGCTGAATAAAGAAACAGAAGCAGCGGCATTTGCCCGCTGAGAAGACCGATCAATACGCAGTGCGAGACAACTTGTCAAATGACATTGAAACGTAGCCGAATTTAGACCGAAAAAGAAAAAAAAAAAACACTGATTTGTCGGGACGGCAGATCACAAAGTTGTCATGCGCACCGAAGCCGCAGTTGTAAGGAAATTGTTTTTGAACTGCTCTGATAGCGTCCGCGCAACAGTAGTTGTTTGTTTACTCACAAATTCTCATGTTTTGCGGCCTAAAGTTCACAGCGTGGTGCCAAAACGCGCTCGTAGCAAAAGCGAAACCATCAGTACGAACATACATGCAGACGCTCACACATGTAGAGGCACCGTCAGTCGTCGCGAACCCGTGCGATCGCTGGCTTGAGGCTTCTTTCTGTTATGCTCCGTTTGGTTATACAGGCAGTCTACTTTAACGAGATATTTCACATAGTTTGCACTCAGCGAGTGACTACCTTTCACGCAAGAAGCCGGTTCAGGGGTCTCCAACGCGGTGACAGCGTGAAGCGGGTGCTCGGTTTTCTGCAAAGAGACAGTGACTGTAGACTATCTTGCGCTTTCAGTTCGTCGAAAATGATTATCTTGACAGTAAAGAACACAGTTCATTTCGAAAGTACTTACAGAAATGCCCTAGAGGGCTTCCGCGAGGTGTTTTTGTAGAGCGCCGACAGCAAAACCTATGGGGAGCGCGCCGGCGGCATCCTGCCTAGCACGCAATCGCGGCGCGTCCGATAGAGGGCGACTCCGTAACTCCTCGAGGCCAATAGCTGAAGGTCTCCATGTGCGTTGACCATGGAGTTAACGTCGGCGTTGCACGCGCAAATGTCGCTGTGCAGCGCACACGACCCTTTACGTTGGCTGCGGCTCTCATCATCCCCCCTTTCAGATTATAAAAAAAGTTGCACAACCGAGCCATTCCTGTAATCGTAAAATAACGGCTTTGTAAGTATAGCTTACACAAAGCAGCAAATCATCTCTATACCTCTCAGCAAGAAGACACGATGGATGTACAATTGGTAGCGAAAGATGCAACCGATGCCACTGTCCAGACGTTACTATACATGGATGATCGACGGATAACGAGGGGATATGAGACATTACGCATTTACTCGTCAAAGATTCAACAAATATTGCCAGGACGGAACGAGGCGAGTCATTAATTATACTACGAGAAATTTCTCAGCACGACAAAATAAGGACACGGAAATAGGAGACGATACGAAACAAAAGCGATCGCAATCCCGTGTTGTATCGTCATTGCCTTTCTATATTTAATTCTTTTGAGATTCCCCGTCTTTTCTAATGCCATCCGAATTTCTGGCAGAGTGAGCATGCAGCACCGCTAAAGGAAAACCAAACCAGGCGGTGCATTCTATCTGTTTGATTACTATGCATGTTCCTCCGAAAGTTCTGATTTTGTTAGGATGTTCTCTCTCGGTAGTTTAGTGATGAACGTTGCGGCATTCCCCACCGCTTGGTGCAGAACAGCCGCACGCGGTGCCGAGAAGGCGTTTCCCTGGGAGGAGTCGCGCGGCGATTGCGCAAGCGCTCGTATAAAAGGTCGCTCGGAATTCCATCCTTGGACACTGACCATGGAAGCCGCCCCCGACGCGCACTCCTCCACCGCCAAGGAGCGCGCACTGCGGGAAGCGAGCCAAATCGGTCGGCCCGCAGGGGGCCATGTCCCGGCGACCGGACGTGCATGGGAAAACAGCCCGGCGTCCGTGCACCAGCCTCCGCCGTGTGGGTGTCAAAGCGACGCTGCAGCAGTGCGCGTAGTTTATACGCAATTACCAGCGAGCCGCACTGCAATCAAGGGAGACGAGCGAGCGCCCGGTTATTGCGGTTTCGGCGAGGACGGTCGTGACGAAGCACACTCTCTAGAGACACGCAGTATATAACCGCCGTTGATTGCAGACATTGGGCAAACAGCGGAGAAAGGCGCTATACCACCGATACTGCGAGGACGCGCAGCCATCGCTCGTATACGTGGCGTAATAAAGAATCGTCGCCGCGGTTCATTTCCTGTCGATGACGCGCGCGCGAGATAAAGGCGACGTCGAGAGGGTCGTGTACTGCCGCCTCCGTAAAACGTCCTTTGACGACGGTCTATATATTGAGGACGGTGCGAGAGAGAGTACATGGGCTGAGCACCGCGCTGTCGATGGATGGCGGCCCGTGGTCCGACTGGACTTGTCCGCCGCCGGCTATTGAGTCACGGCCCCGTTGTCTCGGCCCTCGCAACTAGCTTTGATGGCCGGCTGACCCCCTTCTCGCCAAAATAACCCTCGTCACCACGCCCGGCTGCAGCCGACAGCGCAAACAATGGCCCCCAGCGAGCGGAGAACAATCGGCCCCCATTGCCGCAGCCCAGCTCCACCACTTCCTATACTTTATTTTCTGCGGCAACGCGGCGCGTTGCGCACGCACCCATTATAATTCGCTTATATTTTATTTTCTTCCCCAATACCGCGGAGTTAGAAAAAAAAAATTATAGTAAGACTCCCTCGCGGTGCTAGATTGCGCCGGCGGTTCCATCGCCCGTTCTTCCAGACCGCCTCCGCCAGTTTCCTGCTGGTCTAGATGTTACTCCAGCCGCAAAGAGACTGAGCCAGATATGTTTTCTTTATTATTATTTATACTGCCTAACGAAATAGGGAGAAGATAAAATAAAAAAGAAACGACAAACGTCTGGAGGCCAGGTGTAGGCTTTCTCGGCCTCCTCCGCCTCGCCGCTAGCCGCTGGACCGAAGACCCCAAGGCCGCCTCTGCCAGCGGGGCGGTCAGCGGCGGGAACCCTTTCTCGTCCGCTGCATGGCTACCACTATGAACTGCTGCCACACATCGCCCATTGCCACTCTTTCCGCACGGCCACCACTTTGCTCGGCTTAGCCAAGATACTATATTTAGCCCTGACAGATCACCAGGCCGGAACGTCGCTGGAAGGCTCGTGAATATGAGCCTTTTGTGTGGGTTTCGTCCTACGCGCACGGTGTCCCTTGCGTGATACGGCTCTCCGCTTTTGAGCGCGAGGTCGCAGGTTCGATTTCCGGCGCATACGAGTCGCGACGCGTCTGAAAGGTGATTACCTCGGACTGTTGGGACCGCGGTCGGCAAATTGGACAGCGGTTCTCGACTATAGCAATACATGTCAAATCGCCACGCAGAATCATCTTTGCTCGATTCCGCACACCGATGTTTGCAGAGGCCGAGAATTCCCCTGGATACTGTGATTTTTGTGAAATATGCTTGACTGCATCTAATTAATCGAACACCATCACTACGTTATGTACGTCATGACCGGCATATATTGACCACAGATACCTAACGCTGGAAACGCTAAAATACGATGCAATCACTCAGTAATTTAATCAATCAATCAATCAATCAATCAATCAATCAATCAATCAATCAATCAATCAATCAATCAAGTCGTCTTCCTGGAGCTGCAAGTGTCCTTCCTTGCACTGCCATATATACCACATTCATGAGAGACGCTGTGCAGTCGAGACGTGTGGGTTAGTTTCGACTTTACGTAGCATTTCCATGGCACCCCAATCTGGTGTGCTATGGAGGGATGTTTAGGCACGTTGACATCGCGTCGGGCTTCGCAGGCGTGGCTTCCGGCACACTCAGGCACTGCTACACGTATTATATGCGCCTCGACGCATGCGAAGAGAGTTCGTTCTATAAAGATTATTTTGTTTGCTTATTTTTAGTGTCGCAGTCCAGGTGTGATACGCATAGTAAGAGAGTGCAACGACACACTGTCTGTGTATATCGCATGCGCGCGACTCGAGACATCACAAGTGGGCGCTATATATATATACAACGTATGATACCGTGTATACGTGACGCGAATACACGACCTCGGAAAACACCCGCTCTGCATGCGCTCATTGCGCTTATATGCATTTTACTATCGTGCTCAATCTTAGGCACGTGCTACAGCTTACGTTTTCACAATGATCATAATCTGATTCGGCACAGTTGTTTCCCGCCAGCAATTCCCGAGCGCATGCAGCAGCATATATATACTTGACACCGGGATTGAGTGCAGTGACTAAAGTTAAACTCTGTGGCTCCATATACCAAAATACGGTTATGAGTAAGTACAAGCCACAAAGTATATGGCTGTTTCTTGCGCGAGGAAATAACGAGGGAAGGGGTCCAGGGGAGCGCAAACTTTCGACTGTTTATTCAAGAGACAGTGCAACCAAATATATAGGCCCAGACATGCGCAGCACCCTAATCACAACCTGTGATCTATGAACTTGCGCTCTGCCTGCGAAAGAGACAATGAAGTGTCACTGATACACATGGAACCTCGTGCTTTGATATGATATGCCTCCACAACTCTCGAGCCGTGGTGTCCCCGCTTCTACCCAGAATCTGAATCTTATTCAAGCACGGCTGACACTTATGTGAACTGCAGTGGGTCGGCAAATGTGCCCTGTCTTTACCTTTTAGTGAAAGCTCGTGTTCCCGCGCACGCTCATTCACGTACCTTCCCGTCTGGCCGACATACGTCTTGCCACAGGTTAGCGGAAATTCATACACAACACCGGTGGCACATTTTGTGTACGACTTTGCGTGCTTCTTGCCGCACCCATTTTTCTTGCTCCCATCAGATAGGATACGTGGGCATAGCTGAGACAGCTTCCACGGCGCAGAAAAAACAATTGGCACGCCATGTCTGTTAGCAACCTTCTTTAGGTTGTGTGCCACCCGGTGCATATACGGTACGACCTCAGGTCTCACCGTTCTCCGCTCTTGCTCTACCCCAGAACCGTGGTGTTCACTCTTGAACTTCTGGAGGAGCGACTCGGCGACGGCGATGAGGAGCGTGCAAGGGAAACCAGCCAAGGACAGACGATCCAATTGGTTTTGAAAACCCTTCTGCATCACGTGTGAGCACCACCTTGCAGGTGCAGACTCTAGGCAATGTTTAGCTATAGCCCTTTTCACAGTTTTGGAATGCACCGACTCACATGGCAGCAATTCTTTTGTAGACCTAGGCGAATAAAGCCAACAGGCGTGACACCTCTGCAGGGTAATGAGTCCTAAAAACTGCGAGAAGCCACGAACCGGCAACTCGTGTATTAACACCACTCCCTTCCCGAGTCGGCAAAAGGCCGCTAACACATACATTGTTAACAATGGGATGATATGCGGCGGTTGTTAGTTGCTTTAAAATAATCAGAAAATCGTCAACGTACCTAAAAACTTTAAACCCCCCCCCCCCCCCCCCATTGAAATGCTGGTGCAAGGCACGGTCAACAGAACATAAAAACAAATTGCACAACACAGGAGCGACACAAGAGCCTATGCAAATGCCTTGTCCTTGGACATAAAAATCTCCATTAAAACTGATGAAGGTGACTTTGACATAAAACTTGAGAAGACATAAAAGCTTCTACAGTCATTCCCGCGACATTCCGGAAGGCAACAACACCACTCTCGTCTATGCAACGTCTTACACATGAAAACAATATCAAAGCACGAGGTTCCATGTGTATCAGTGACACTTCATTGTCTCTTTCGCAGGCAGAGCGCAAGTTCATAGATCACAGGTTGTGATTATGCGCTCGCTGTGTGCCTAGTTTGCTGCGCATGTCCGGGCCTGTATATTTGGTTGCACTGTCTCTTGAATAAACAGTCGAAAGTTTGCGCTCCCCTGGACCCCTTCCCTCGTTATTTCCTCGCGCAAGAAACAGCCATACTTTGTGGCTTGTACTTAGACATGAACCGACTAGCCCAGCAACGTGTACTTCTATACGATTATGAGGCACACCGTAGGGTGGGATTCCGGTTTTTGTTTTGTCTGCTGCTGTCGAGAGAGGGAACAGGTAATGTAATATTACTGTAGAACCCAGAGCAATTGAGTATAGTATCTGGGGTTAATTTAACGCCCCAAAACCATGATATGATTGTGAGGGACGCCGTAGTAGAGGGCTTGGAAAATTTGTGTCTGCTAACGTAGGCAGTAAAAAGGTAGCAAAAAGTTAGTAATGGTCCAAGAAAGCCAGTAACCGCTGCTATTACTAACTATTTGCTCGTGGTTAGAAGCTTTTTGATAACTTTTTTTAAGAGTGAAAGTGAGTTGACTTTTGAATGTTGTGATTCATCGACGGTTTAACGTTCAAAAGTTATTGCAATCCAAGAAGCTTGAGTGAAGAAGCTTGAGCGACGCGAGTCCCAGGTAAAGCTTTGTCTCGACCACACCGACCGTATATACTGGCCGCAGTGAACCACCATCAGGCCACGTGTCCTCAAGAAACTCTGCAGTCGCGAGAACAATGACCAGAAAGGCCTTCCCGAAGATCGCGAGACGCAGCCTTTGTGGGCACTGCGCGATGAAGAACAACGAATGGCGCCTTGGAGCGTGAAGACCGTTCCCGCTTCTTCGAAGTGGCCTTTCGTGCTCCCGCAAGGCGAGACGTCATCGCTAGCCCTTACATTATTGTTCTTGACAGTACTGCACTCCTGCCTTCGTTCGTTTGATAACAATGACCGCGCAATCACGCTGTGCGTGTGCGACGTTATTTCGTGCTCATTGCGAAGTTACCTGCGGACTTTACGACTGTTGAAACTATAGTGTACTTCAACTTTCGTGGCGTCTTTGGCAGGTATTGTCATCGTGCTTTTTTTTTTTTAATTGGCACAAGAAGAAGACTTCAAAAAACTGCCTCGTTGCCGAGCCAGCTATCATTTCACGTATACAATTTATTTTATGCCTGCACTGTGAATGTCAATGTGTTGAGAGCATGCGCCCCAGTATTGGGCGTTGTCAATCAGGCTCTGGCAGAGACCACAAAATTCTGCGCGCGCCTCCCTGTCAACGTATGCAGCCACTCCAGTGTAGGCGTCTGATAGATACGATTGAAACGAAACGACGAGCTGGCTGTTGCGGGCATACGCGGTTATGATTGTGAGATCTATGAGTGACGACACAAAACTGGCAGCCCTGCGACAGCTTCCATGGCGATTGCTCTTCTTCGAATGGCCCGCTGCGCGGGTCTCGCGGCGCAATTCTCGTGTCACTCCTTTTGTTCCGCGCGTTTAATTAACCGACAGGTTGCCGCGCTTTTGTATAAGAGCCGCTGTGCGGTCGTTGAACCTGTGGCGTTCTTTTGTTCGCGCGAAGAGAGTGTGACGGGTCGTATTTACCCAACGCGATGCATGCGAGCCTGGCGGCTCATTGACCCAATTTGGTGTCCCTCTCTCACTGCGCCGGGACTGCGAAAATCACGTCTTTTCGTCCCTAATTCGGTTGGAGATTATACCACAGAGACCGCCGACTTCAGAGAGAGTGTACGCAGAGAGAGTGAAACGCATTGCGCACGCTGTCTTGGCTTTCTTCCTTTTACATGCGGGTTGTAGTTGGATATTAGCAGGGGTATATACCACTAATACGTACTAACTCATGGCAACATAAACGAGGAGAGAGACGAAGCAGCTATAACCGAAACCCAGACATGTGAATGTATACAGTCGCGCCCAATATGAGTCGCAACATGTTGCCAGTGGTCAATCGGGCGCCAACACTGCACGGCGGCGCCGTTATAGAAAAAAATTTCCGCACCAGACGCTGTTTCGATTCCCAGTATTTACTAAGCCAATTTAACTTTTGCTGGTGTCGCTGTGTAGGCTCGGGGCCCCTTCGACCAAGCTAGGCCGCCACTTTGCAACTCATGCATACTGAGCGCGACTGTACGGGTACACATGTAAAACTACTTTCGATCGTCAGATAGCGTGCTCGTTTCTGCTTTTTTTTTTTTTCTTGTTTCCGCGGCCTTTGAATGAGGGGACCTTATACGTGTAAATGCAAATTAGCAAATAATACCGATGCGCGCGGGCCCGACAACGAGAACATATACCGGGTGTCTCACCTATCATGCACAAGATTTAAGAAGTGGGGGAGGGGGGAGTATTACGCTGCGCATTAGAAGCCTAGTACACATTCTTCCCAGTACTGTGGAACATCCGTCAGTGGTATTCGGTAAATGACATTTAATTATTTCATCATAAATAATTATCTACCTAGAAAGCTACTGCCCTGATTACCAAAGGGTAAATGAGACATTTGTGCGCATCTTTAAAAGACATATAACCGCGGTAGCGGTATATTCATCAACGTAATAATTGCTAATTGCAAAATAATTTTCACCGCCTGACAAAGAAATCCCGCGAGATATGAGGAATACCTCGTGACTACACTGCAATACGCCCCAGAAAATAACGTCCTCGAACAGCCTAATTGATGAAAGAAAAAAAAATTATATATATATATATATATATATATATATATATATATATATATATATATATATATATATATATATATATATATATATATCAGGCACGTAGCCAGGATTTTTTTTCGGGGGGGGGCCTAAGGCCTAATTATTCGAAAGAAAGTCTTTTCATGGTAAAAAGAAAAAAGTTGCCCGGGAATATAAAAGGCTGGACGAATTTCGGGGGGGGCCCGGGCCCCCCGGGCCCCCCCCTTGCCTACGTACATATATATATATATATATATATATATATATATATATATATTATATATATATATATATATATATATATATATATATATATATAGTGCGTGTGTGTGGTAGTTACCTGGTATTTTTCATATATATATTTCAGGAGCCCACAATAAGCGCGTTGGAGCAATATGTGCTATGGTAAATTGGTAATTCCTATGTTTCTTTGTTTTTAATCTCAGTTATTGATACTTGGGACGCGCGTCGAGCTTCGATAGTCCCATAGCGCCTCATTAACACGCAGCACATGCGATGTGCTGGCGCACTGCCGTGTGTACAGTGTAATATGGCTAAACGCCTGCATCTTCGTGGGAAGTATATGGGGTGTCCTATGACGACATCAGCGCGACCATTACAGCGCATTGCCAAACTTAAATGCACCGCGCGTGTAATGAGTGTTCATACAACTTCATATATACACATCCAGATGCATGCTCAACACTTTCGAAGTACTTCAAGCCCGGCGCTGCTGTTGTTTTCTGTCTGTATGACGGCGCAGAGGCGGACGTTTGCGCTACCGATAAGCGCGGATAAACCATACATGATCGCTGTCCTGACTCGTGGCACGAACGAGAGGGAATAAAGAAGGCAGTTGTGGAACAGATGGTATCGCGCTGTGTTACTGCATCACCGTATTTACTGTGCGACGCGAAAGAGAACGCGCCTTTTGCCGACAGACCGACGACTTCCAGGGATATCTGTATACAGCTTTGCACGGTTGAATTGTACAAGCGATGCAGGCTGCGTGCGATCACTGCAGTCGCTGTAGCACGGCGGACCTATGCGACCCGCACGGCTAAGCAGGGCGTCCGGGAAGGCACGGGCGGGGATAGTCGCCGATTTCGGCCCCCTGCTTTTTATCGCTGCGCGCAGTCCTTCCTTTTGCCCAGACATGCACGAACGACTCGCTAGTCTAGGGCGCCTCGAAGATCGCCCTTCCAGTATACTAAAAAGTTATCGAGGCGGAAGAAGATTATCCGGCTCCATCCTCCTTCCTAACACGGTACAGAAGAAACTGGTTAGAGCCGAGGCACACGCATCCAGCGCAGCGGCCCCGACGTAGGTCCGCCCGGGTGCGCACAACGAGCGGGATCCTGGAAAGTGGAGCGTCCGCACGCACAATACGGCACGCGCGAAGCGGACGCCTTTATTTATGAGTTCGTCTCTTGTTTGTTTGTTTTTTTCGCGCAAATTTCAGCACGCTCATCTTTTCCGCGTTTTTTTTTTTTTCCTAGACAAAAAGGAAAAGAAAATGCGCCAGGTCTTCGGTGTAGCGATGTCCGTGAGCGAAGCTGCTGTCCCTTTTTGCTCATTTTCTTCCACTGTTGCTGCCATTGTTTGTCTATACTTCCTTATAGTAGCTTCTTTTGAGCTCGAAATAAGCCCATATGCAGCCAGTAGTATTAATCGCTGTTGTTGTTGTTGTTGTTGTTGTTGTTGTTGTTGTCATAGGAGGAGGAGGAGTGTAGCAGTAGTACTATAGCAGTAAGAGATTACAATAAAGCGTAATTTGAATCCGGTTGAACGGCGTACCTCGAGCGTGTGCTTCAGTTTGTAGCGAAATGGCCCATATTGAACAAAGTGCGCGTTCTGTTCATTTACAAAATGCAACGGATTCGTCATGTGACCGAAAGTCAGGCTTAGAGACCCCGACGTGGAGAGGCCTGTCGCAACTTGGTAACCCCTCAATTCTGCGGACGCCGAAAATTGTAGCGTTTGTATGTTTGTTTTCATTTATTCACCTTTCCTTTCTTTCGTCGTTTCGCCGTTGCCGTTGTGACGTCGTTGTCGTCGTCCGTCAATTTCGTCGGACAAGACATCATCAGCTACCACAGCTTATAAAACTGCACATAAAGGAACTAAAAAAAGCAACAAATTACGGTAAACTGTAACGAAAGGTTTAAAACTCATTTTCACTTATTCGCGGAACAATAGAGCTAAGGAAAGGGGGGGGGGGTTCTCAGCCGATAATTATTGCAGTAAATGAAAGTCTGGCTTTCCCTTTCTTACAGAAACCTCTCGTCAGCGTAACGTCAAGTGTTTCACTACACACCTGAACCAGCTTGGCACAGAAAAACGTTCTCGAAAGATCTATACAAGTTTCATCACTAGTTCTTTAAGACTGATCGTGCAGTTATTTGCCAATAAGCGATTAGCTATATTATAAACCTGAAGGGGCTACCGAAATCTATGATATCACAGTCAATATATGTGTGGGAAATTCATAGCGGCGTTGCCACTGGTCGTTCGTTTTCTTTATTTTTTTTTGTGTGTGTGTCTGTGTGTGTGTCTGTGTGTGTGTCTGTGTGTGTGTGTTTTACCAAGCCTGCATGTTCTCACGCTGAGACTGGCTGCCATTTCGCTAAGTGCGGGAGCGTAAAGCTCTACAATTAACCAGCCACCAAGCCGCCACATAATTTTAAACAAATCAGCGAAATAAATGAACCGGACACGCATGTGTTTTTAGGAGCGCCAGTATTATCAGTTATCTGTACAGGAACGCGCACACCGAAGACAAGCGGCGCGATAACGCGTCGGGACGTAAAACAGGTGTTGGCGGCCATACGGGAGCACTCGTCGATGCAGCAACGCTTCGCGTAATACTCGGCACTTCATTAATATTTGCCTTAATCTCAGGTGAGAGCAATATCACGTAATATTGCGCAGGAGATACGCACGTCGGAGTGCGCGGGGCCCGCAACACCTGGCGCCTCGTGGAACGCGCGTCGCCTTGCGACACGTCGGTATTCCCGTGCGAAGCGTGTACTGCATCTCCTTCCGTCGCAGTGTTGTCACACTCAACCAGCCCCACGTAATGTGGGTCAACGTTCTGTTGCGTTTCTATTGGCCTGGTGTGCGACCGATGGCGGCGCTGCGAACGGCATCTGTATGACGTCAGAGCGGGGATTCGCGCGCTTTCGTCTGCTACGTAGGCCCAGCGCCGTGTTGAAACTACCGTTGTGGTAAATCTCAACAAAAAAGCAGTTCAATTGGTTATCTTGCGTATGGTGGCTACTGACGCTGTTCGAACAACCGTGGGTCTGCTTTTAACGTTCATTTATAACCACAGCTCTTTGTTTCTTAGAACTGCGGCCGCTTGTCTCCGCGGCGAGTGCTGCGCGATGGTGAAGTACTGCTCTGTGCCTCAATGTACTTCGTCCGCTCGTGAAAAGCTTTCACAACTATCCTAAGGACCCAAAGTTGAAGAAGTAATGGATAGTCAAGCTCAGAATGGGAAAGCGCCCCACGCCTTCATCGACCGTGTGCAGCAAGCACTTCGCGGACAGTGTCTTCTGCTAGCCACCGTACGCGCCACTCTTAGGTAAGCTTGTGACCGCGTTTAAGCACCTCGCCAATACATAATGGGCGACTTACACCAGGTGCGGTGCCGTCCCACAACCTGCCGCGAAGGCCCCTAGACAGGGAGCCGACCACGCGGCCTCCGAATCGCCTCGCAGGAAGGCGCGCCTCGTGAGCTCAGCTGAGCGGCGCAGGATATCTGAGACTACGGCTGCATTTGGATGGTGTACATACGTAGTTTACTTACAAAGGCAAGCGCGCGCCTAGCGGACTGCTTATCATGAATTCATAAGCGAAACCTGTTGCCGCTGTTTAGTGCACATTCTCTTAAAAGTTTTCTCCTGAGGCAGTGCAGACACTGTTTTAACAGTGGCCCGCCTTGATGACAGACCCCTGTCGGAACAGTCAGTGCTGGAATGCCGACCCGAACTGTCTGCACAGCGAAAATCATTTAAGGCCTTACTGAACTTTTTGCGTGCCAGTGGCCTATTGAATAGGCTGTAGTACTCCCGCTCTACAGCTTCCGTTTGTTTATACCTTTTTTTTTATCGCGCGCCTGCTCTTCTCTCCGCTGTCCTTTCCATCTTTCTTTCCCTTTCCCGCTCCCCTTAGTGTAGGGTAGCAAACCGGATGCTACAATTCTGGTTAACCTCCCTGCCTTTCTCTCGTTTTACTATCTCTCTCTCTCTCTCTCTCTCTCTCTCTCTCTCTCTCTCTCTCTCTCTTTAACAGCGGAGCTCTTTAAGCTTTTCCTTAAGCTGCGTGGCGTGAAACTCGACCCAGCTTGCCTTTGCCACGTTAATCTCTGTGGCCCTGTGCGTGGTATAATCAGCGATCAACTATTCGTTATATTCTAATACCCATGCGACGGCCCTGTGCGGTGTTAATATGAACTACGACGTAATATCGTTGTCACTGAACCAACATTACGGGACAAACCGCGATCATGGGCATCGGCAGGGGGGTGTGCAAAAGGCGGCACTTGCGCACTTGTTTGCAGGACGAGAGCTGCGACGGTGATGCGATCACCGTTGACGGCCTCGACCGCGCATTCAACAACGTGGCCTGCGTCGTACACCGCCTCGTCCTCGATGAGGCACCGCGACCTTTCACAAGATTTATCTACATATTTGTAGATGCTGGTAGAGCTACTCTCATGCTGGTAGAGCTACTTGTAGAGCTACTCTTCTTCTCTTAAAAGAACAGCGCTTTATTTTTTTGGTACTTTCTACGTCTTATTTCCAGGCGAAGCGCTTTATTGTATACTTGTTTCTTAACTGTCGTTAGATTATGTATAATAAGTGTTTTTCTTTAGTGTTGCCTTTTTCGTGTCTCCGTCTTCTTTTTTTTTCTCTTTGAGCGACGCGTTGTTCACGTTGCTGTTAATTTACTACTGCTAGTTGTGTGTGTGTGTGTGTGTGTGTGTGTGTGTGTGTGTGTGTGTGTGTGTGTGTGTGTGTGTGTGTGTGTGTGTGTGTGTGAGAGAGAGAGAGAGAGAGAGAGAGAGAGAGAGAGAGAGAGAGAGAGAGAGAGAGAGAGAGAGAGAGAGAGAGAGAGTTGATAGCCTGCATTGCTGAATTTCACAGTTATCATCCTTCCATGCAAGTGACGTGTTCACTGAAGCGGAAAAAAAAATTGGTTCAAGAAATAATTGCATTGTACGTGTGCCTTCAGCTGTCTGTGACTGCATAAAAAACAGCTCATCTGATATTAATAAACTCAGTTGGAAGTACAGAAACTGTGTGGGCGCTTTCCATTCGCATGTTCCCTTCTAAAAGGTCTCACCAACTAATAGCTGGGATTATCATACCTCTCGCCGTCCTATAGCTGTGCTCCCTTGATTTTAATCCACGCTCGTTGTTTTTAAAAGAGTGCTAGACTAGAAGCGCTGTGCACCATACTGCGTAGGCGATACCCCGCCAACCACGCAGTAATCATATGCGGTATGCCGCATCTAGAAACAACGAGGACAGTTGGGCGAGTTTGTAAGCGTGCATTACGAAATAAAGCGCGAAAAAAAAAACGACAACATGAAGGAACGGATATGACTGGACGACGCTCTCCCCCCTCCCGAATTGTTTTTTATTCTTTCTTATTGACTGCTATATCGCCGAAACAAAGCCAGCGGTATCATTTCCCGTTCGATAAGGCACCATGCGCATTCTTGCGGTAAAGTGAAGAACGATTACGGGAGACTTGATATAGAAGATCATAGGGAAAGAGAAACCGATTTAATTTGGATATTACTGTACCAAATTGTTAACCTTGAATTCAACCACCCGATTCTTGCCTCCATTCCTCAACTGTGAGTATGTGCCATCTCGTAAAGGCACGTCATAATCATCATCACTGCTGCCACCTGAGTTGCACAAAACAAGGTGCGTTAACTAAAATATTTGGATCATATTGTGCTCCTGCAGGTTCCGATGTCGAAACATTTATTAGGGTCAGTCAGTGTTTTAACAGAGCAGTTATTGACGTTCGCTGACGAATCAGCGTCACCTGCGCGTCGCTCCAGCGGTAAAGAACGTTATTTCCAAAGCGCGTTTACGAAGTGACGAACAGGCACCGTGCAGGCCCGACGCAAGAGCGAAATCCACGCCCTCACGGCTGAAATCACTCGTAAAGTATTGCTACCCCCATCCTTGATTTTGGCACTACCTTGTCGCAGTCTCCAAGCGTGTGAGAGAGAATAAAGACGTCCGTGCGACACCTGTCGAGTAATTGAATGCGACATCTCTAAGAAGGTCCATTAGATTAGCTGTGCGAGTCGAACGCCTATACCAAGTGAGCAGTTATCAAACCAACTAGATATGACGTGGTTCAATCGTAGCCCCGTATCGTCTTCCTTTCTTTCTTTCTTTTTCTTTCTTTCTTTCTTTCTTTCTTTCTTTCTTTCTTTCTTTCTTTCTTTCTTTCTTTCTTTCTTTCTTTCTTTACGCCATGACTTCGCAGACCATAGTTGATACCTTTTCTTTTCTCTCTCCCCCTTTTGTACTCTTCGTCCTGCAGGCTGCTCGGTGTGCATAGAATTATTTTTGAAAGTCGTTTCGTGACCTACATAACGCCTCTGACGTGAAAGCAATGAGATAAGCATGCAGAGGTTGCTTTATACTTCAGGCCTTGACCTCAAGGTCGAATGGCTTCTCAACTGGAAATAAAGCTGCACAAGCTCTTTGTACTAGTCTGGTTTCAAAGCTGTCGTCAGCGGTCGCCACATCACCTGCGGCGACCGGCAAGGTGTATAGCGCGGCTGCAACTCCGATGAAGCAACTCCGACACGGTCCACCTGTTCGGGGATGCATTCGAAAGGGTTGACACGCGGAGGCATGCTGTAACCAGCAAGATCTTCGTTTGTTTGATTTCATTTGTATGCCGACAGCGGCAACGGCAATGGCGAGTTAGTGGCGTAATAATGTTTCGTCAGAATGACTCCGCGGAAATGGCCATTGCGAGTCGGCATAAATGGTCTTGCTAAGTCGACAAGATAGCACGGAATTTGCAAAAAAGCTCGCGAAGCTGCATTTCCGCCTAAATGTGAACAAAAGAGCTCGAAAGTTTGTCTTTTAAACACGTCTCAAGGGACAAAGATATATCGTAAATGAAGCGAGCAATTCTCGTCAAGCCTAATTTTACCAAAGTCAGATATTATGATAGAAGTATTGCATCCGTGCTAAGACATACCTATTTTGTTTTAAAGTGCTATCCGGTGTAATTACGCCACTTTTTAAATTGGGGTGATTGAGAGGAGATACGAGTTTCAATGTGGTACTTAGCGTCGTGCGTCGTTGGAATAGCAGATCTTGCTACGTAGTCGCATACGCAGTCGATCCAACAAATATTAATATACAACAGAGAAATTAAGTTTGGCGCAAGGGTTAATCATGTAGATCTCGCGGCAGGTTCACTTTTTGAGCAGCACCACCGAGCGTAGGTACACTATGGCAATTTGGTGCAATACACACAAGAATAAAGCCTTACGAAAGCACGCGCTTCCGTAGCTCGTTGTAGGTAACAGAGCGTGCACAGAAGTGTCTACATTTCCGACTATACATTTAAAGGGACACTAAAGAGAAAGCCAATTTTTATCGTATTAGTAAATTACTCTTTCACAATACGAAAATCACCCCGCTAACCGCGAGAAGACGCTTGGTAAGCGAGAAAACGCGCAAAAACAAAATGAGGGTGGCGACGCCACCCTAATGTTCCCGCATCAATCCCCATGACGTCATAGATTTTGATGGCATCTACAAGTGCTTACGTAGTTCCTAATCAGTAAAAATGAAGTACATTGTCCTCTGAGGGGGCAAGAGACTTAACATACCAAGCTTCCGGAAGTTTTGTTGGGTCAATGTCGCCAAAAATACAACAAAAAATGCACTTTAAAATCCGTGACGTCACGCGCGGAGATTTCGGCGCAAAATTTAAGTGTGAGACTTTGGCCTTGAATTTCTCCTCCATTATTGATGCTACGGTGGTGAAGTGAACGACATTAGCGTTTTCAGAGTAAAATTTGCCGATCTAAACCGACTCATATTGTTTCACTTTAGGGTCCTTTTAAAACTATCGAAATACTCTTTAGATGCCCCTATTTAATTCGAGCACCAAGTATACCCCAACAGCTCGCAATCAAGGCTCACGAATCAAGTAACTGGGATTTCGCAGAGTGCTTGGGACTTATGCTCTGTATACTTATGCACTCGTCCCTCTATAGCCTGTACTTCGAAAACTCTCAGTGTCCCACTGTAAGCCCGTTCGAAGTGTGAACGGTTACACGTACAGCTTAGTACCGTTACACCTCAAATTATTATTTTCCTCCTTATATGGTGTCCATTTACAAGCGAAATAAAGCGGCGTACAGTAGATCAGTGACTGTTCCCTTCTGCGTATACGGGGTTTTCGCCGACGCATGCCAAGTGTCTTGTGGCAGAGAATGTTGAGAGAATGCGTGCTCCCAGTGAATCGTTCGCTTTCTCCCCTCTGCCATTTGCTCTGCCGTCCTTCCCCGCGCACAATCGGTCCGGAAGTGGCCGCCGATACGGAGCACGGGGCGTGCATGCTGCGGCCGGACCACTTCCGCCCGACGGCGTCCGCAGTGGGACGTGGCGAAAGGACGACACACTCGGCTGCTGTTGGACAAATGGGGACACGTTACCACAGCCGGCCGATGTGTAACGAACTCGCGAATCGCTTTACGCGAAAATAAGAAAACAAAAATAAGGTTGCATAAATTTTTCTTCTCTGCCTCCTTCATTACGCAAATAGACAGTTCTATCAAACCGCAGAGAGGGGTAACGTTCGTGAACGGTGACAAAAACTGTAATTCAGCAGCATTAATGTAGCACGAAACTGCAAAATAAAATTCGTATACGGTTTGTTTTTTCTCAGCCACTGCTTTGAAGTCACTGACCGGCAGTGGGCCGTTTTCCAGCTTTATTTTTCAACCGCGTGCGAGTATTTCTTTCTGAGAACACTGTATGCGTGTTTCATGTTGCAGTATCGTGCTACATTAATTCATCTGGACGACCGTTTCTCTTCGCCTTTCACGAAGGTTCCTCCGCAGCGCATGGATTTCTGTATAATGAAGGAAGGGTTGAAGAAAAATCGCTCGGCAGGCAGCCGTTATTTTATGTATAACTGTCGAATCCGAGCTAACCATGAGACAGCGGGAGGCCGAATTGAGGGGATATCTACCCGAAGCGAAGGAGTACTGAAAACGTTCAGTACGATAAAAATGCACGTAAGAGGATATTTCAGACAATACCGATGCTGGACCCGTTATTAGCCGGCCGGCCAGCGGCACTTGTACGACTGAGACTTTTTCTGAATACGGCCCCGGTTCCTGCGGAAATCCGCATAAAGTTGCGGGAGTTTCATTCGAGGGTAGATTACTTGAACAAGATGTTGTCGCCGTCACTTTTACTGGCGCTGTATTGTCGCATGAACGCAGAAGAGATACGAGACTAATAATCAGACCTTGAGATCTCTCTCTGGCGCATTATATGTTCCACAAAAATGCATGGCGAATCGGGCAGAAAAGCGGCAGGTTTTGACCAAGCAAACGAAAATCAGGAGATGCATGGTGGACCGGTTCACTGTGCAATATACGCATGCATTATATCGGCTGCACGGGCGTGTTCCCAGCGAGTGTATATTTATGCATTGCGACTCGATGTGGGACGAGTGTGGTGCCGTACACTAGGTTGTAGATATCCCCAATTTTTACCCTGTCCGGGTGCACGCGCGAAGTCTGTCTATAAATGTTTCATCTCGCGTGCGCCGACGCTTCAACGGCTTCTTCGTTACGCCAGTGCGCGGATCTCTCATGCGCTCTACATAACAATGGACGCCATCGTACGTTTAATGCCTTGGCGAAAATTTGAACGCATAGGTTGAACTCACAAACTTCCACAAATATCAACAAGCGGCCCCCCGATAACCTGACGTCGAATTTGAGACGCCCGTTGGAACAGAATAGATGTGGTTCCCATTCCCAATTAATGGACTCTGGCCACGCTTGTCCTCATAAACCGCGTTCGTGTTGTCAGACTACATCCTGAAACGCGAACCTAACGATAGAGGGCATCTGACATTCTTCCCTTCGACGCTCCTTCGGTGAGCAGTTCCTCGTATAGCTGTATAAATTAAACCGTGTCATTCAATCTCGATGGGACGCGTGCCTGACATTTCGGTCAGCCAGGCGGGTCGTCGACTGCACATGCGTCGACAGCGTCCAGGGTGTGTTCTGCTGACGTGGTATACTATAACTAGACAGTTGAGCTATATAGCTTGCCATCGTCGATGGAGGCGCGGTGCTTGCATGGTGCTTCCTCGGCGGATCTGCTCGCAACGGGAACTGCCACACACATCAACGTGGCGCCGATCGGCGGCGAGCGTGTGGTGCGAGCGCTAACCGACCCCTATACGCTCTGTAAGCCAAGCGAACAGGCCGCAGCCAATCGGCCTGGTGCTGTGATGTGGGATGCAAAGCGCTCAACATGGCGGTGGCGTGAAGCGGCCTCATCACGCGATGGCCGGCCTCGAACGACGTGCTGCCGACCACAATGCTCTGGCCACGGCTGGCAAGTGCACGATGTTTTTAAAAAAGATCTGGCCGCGCATGTGTGGCAGAGCGTTTCCTATAAGCTCGCATGGAACACAGACGCCTGATGGTGAGCTCGCGACCAAGGATCTCGAGAGATCCTTTGAAGACGGCCTAAGAAGCTATTCGTGATGCGGCACAATACGAGGCTTGTTTACTGCGCAGGTAGCGTCAGAATTCCAGCACCTCAACTCCAAAGACGTTTGTCACGCATAGGGTAGCTGAAACCTCAGGCATGCGGTACTTGTTGGGTATGAAAAGAGTGCGGTGCGGGAGGATGGAGGCTGATAATCTAACGGTTTGAAGGAGCAATGGAACAAATGCCATAAAGCGCTGTGGTCGATGACTAATATAATTACGGAGTCAATTAAAAGTCTGTGATTCCACAATGGATGAACATTCCACGCGATCTTTTATTTATGAAGTATCGTTATAAGCGAATTTTACGGCACTGTCGTGAGGCCTCAGATTTCCAGGAGTATAGTAACGCATTTGTACCTGCAGCGGAGCAGAGGTTCTTGACGCTTTGAGGTACCAGAGATGAAGGTATTAAAACTGCGGGAGTGTGCTTAACTGGGCTGGTTGGTACATGATTAAGACGAGAGCAAACAGCGCTAAACACGGGACGGAGAAGAAGAACGACATGCGCGCTTGTGCCTGTCGTTCTACTTCTCCGTCCCGTGTTTAGCGCTGTTTGCTCACGTCTTAAGGTATTAAAAAGAAAGAGAGAGAGGGTATAAGTAGGGAACGTACCGAACGTCGCATTCGATGGCATATCATTTTGGGTACACAGATCAGTTTTTTTAGTCTATTCACAAAAAAACGAGACATTGTCACGCTTAAAGACTGACGTTCTATCATTCATGCTGTAAAAGTGCTTACGCCTGCTGGAATGGAAAGGGCTCGCTCTTTCCTGGCTATTCCTGACCAGAAGATCGCACCCGCGGTACGCCGCACTGTTGCCGCTACGAGGTTGTAACAACGCGCGCCTTCTAACGCAAAGAGCGCTTGTGTTTGTCTACTTTTCTTCATTCTGTCTGCGATAGATGTTGCGCTAGCCATTTAATAATTCTCGTCATGTATATACGTACTGACTCACCCAAATGTTGGATCTCATGGTTACAACACCGCATGGCATCACTGATACCATCATCGTCGTCGTCGACGTCGTTATTACTACAATCACCATCATCAACAGCTGCTGCTGCTGCTGCTGCATACGGAGGTAGCCAGTTAAAAATGACACCGTCAACATACTGTATGCTATAGTAGCACACGATCTTCTGCTTCAGCCGACATGTATACTTCCCTTGATTCGCGCTATGATTGCAAGTTTTCTTCTTCTTCCCGCCTCGATGGATCAGTCGCTATCTGTCGCTGGGCACGAGGTCAAGGGTCAATAGGGAAGAAAAATATATGTAAAAACGGTCGCGCACTTAGATTTAGGTGCACGTCAGTGACTCAGCGTAATGACAAAGCTAGTCGACAGCCCTCCACTATTCGGCGTCTCTCATATAGCTGTTGCTCTGTGAAATAATCAATCAGCGAGAGAGTTTTCCTCGCTAAGGGTGCTCTTATTTGTTTTATTGCTGTATAAAAGACACATATAATTTATTTCCGAATATTTGTATGACTGATTTCACGCTTTCTTCAATGCGCTTGGAAGGATCTGAAGTACGTAAATGTTTCGGTTGTGAGATCGAGCAGTACACGCGCATACAGGGGTTTACCCGGGAATTGAAGCTGGGGGGGGGGGGGGGGGTGCGGAAGTGGTAGTTATGTCGAATTTAATTGTGTCGATGCTTTTGCGTGTAGGAAAAGCAATGTCGTTTATGACTCAGCCATTCATTTGACAAACATGGCGAAGAAGCTGCATGGCTGCTACACCCAGCAATTAGTTGAATATGTACTGTACGAGCTCAGGTGCCTACCGGAAGAGCTCAGGAGCTCTTCCGGCTCTATCAAACAATCTTCGCCGCCGCAACAAACAACATCGTTACAAATTAAGAAGGTGCCATCAGAAAAGAGGGGAATTTACAAAATTTCGTAGAAAACTTATCACTCATCAAAATTTCGTACAACAGGACAAGAATTAACGAAACAACTGAATGTGCTCCTCAGATCGTACAGCTTTACCGAATACACACTGAGTGTTTCAAAAAATTGCGCATCGATCTCAACATTTTAAAAAATTTGCCTTTTTGTTGAAAATAACAGTGTATGCCACAGTGTTTTGCCGCCAAGCGAGCGACTTGTTCGCTTCGCATCACAAGGGTACGAGCGACATCTCTGTGAAGCGCGGCAAACCCCTGCGGGGTGACTATCGGAACGCGGGATGCTACCGACCGTAATCGTTTCCCACTCTGCGTGGCGCGAGAGCTAGCTAACGCCAATATGCGGCGGGAGAGCAATTATGGTAATGATGCTAGTGGCGGTGTTAAAAATTATGGAGTTTTACGTGCCAAAACCACTTTATGAGGCACGTCGTCTAATGGGAGACTTCGTATTAATGTTGACCACCCGTAATAATCTTCACCTAAATCTAAGTACCCAGCTGCTTTTATACACTTCGACCCTATCGAAATGCGGCCACGGTGGCCGGGAATCGAACCCGCGTCCTCGTGCTTAGCAGCAACACCTTAGTCGCTAAGTTTAATCGTTAAATCGAGTTTATTGGCGCAAAAGTGGCTTAGGCTGTGTATGCTGCGCCAGCCACAGGATTTAGCCGCTATATTGTATACCACGGCGGTTCTAGTGGTGTTGGAGCAGCAGGAGGTTTACTGCTATAGATGCAAGCCGGTATAGGCGGACCTAAGCTCATACAAAAAGCTGCCGGCAACTCATCGACCACACGGTTCACCGTTCACGCTTCAGCTCTAATTGAGGAATACAGCCCGAAGCACGCCTGTCTCCTATAAATATCCCACGAGAGAAAGATGTCACTTGCGCTTGTGCGTGGGGGCCATCGCGCATTTCGGTCCGCCTATTACCGCTCTGCATCAAATTCAGGACACAAATCATGGTCGATGACATCAAGAGCTTGACAGCGCACACACGAAGATAAGGTGCGCAGGTCTCGCTCATTCACGCCACTCATGCGTATCCATAAGCGTGCGCACAGGGCGGGAGGGGGGGGGGGGGCGCAAAGTCAGCCCCACACATTGACATAATGAGGGGGGGGGGGGGCGCTGCGACTCGCGGGGGGGCGGGGTGCGCAATGTCAGCGCCATACATTGACATAATTGGGAGGGGCGCGCTGCGACGAACCTTCGCCCCCTCCTGTAGGAGAACCCTGCGCACGCCTATGCGCATATCCATGTCAATCCGGCTGTTAATTGGTGCAAAGCAAATGGACGACGAGCTAATCCGGCATTTAAGATCTTTTTGAAGGCTTCCAGCAGTACCGAGGTAATAATAATAATAATAATAATAATAATAATAATAATAATAATAATAATAATAATAATAATAATAATAATAATAATAATATGCTTCTCCGAATAAAGCGCTGCGAATATCTCGTCTACAGCTATAGGCGCCGAAATTAACTAATAGAAACAAGCCGTGCATTCGTGTAATATGCTTTCTAAGTAGTGGCTGATCCATATATAACCCCACCTATAGTAACGTGATGCCACACTGAACACATATAGCTCCTTTTGCGCGGATTTATCAAACGACACGTAGAAAAGTAACCTTGAGATTTGCAATAATTCCAAGTTTATGTTTGATGCGTGGCCTTTGCGCGCACGACGCAAAACAATACGACCTGCATAAAACAAAACTTTATGTCCGCACCTTGCTTCGCATGAGGCTAGTCCGGTTACCTAATTGAAAGCCTCGCATGAGAATCCAACCTGTTCTACAAGCTCGACGTAGACGCAAGTCACCACATAAGGGATGGTTCACAAGTGAGAAAACGAAACTGGCTAATGAAATCTCTAAGGAAGATACGACTTCTTTTAATGAATTACTCTCTAGTGAAAAAAAAAAAAAAAAAGCAAGAACACAAGAACTACAAACACGAAGTCGAATGTCCGTTGCTCGAGAATTGCAAAATAATGATATGGCAGTCGCTCAGATAAAAAGAAGTGCAGAAGCATTTATCAACGAGCTTTCTGCACTGGGTGTCACTGAGAAAGGCAAAAGAAATCACGCGTCAGCTTTTTCTCGATATTCTTGTTCGTCGTCATAGCTTGTTACGTGTCTGCGCATAGTTGTGCAAGACTGAAGTTCTCCAGAAGGATCCCGCATGACATATCTTCTCTTCTCCACTCCCTTACGCCTAAATGCCACCACTCTAATGCGCCGCATCGAAGAGTTCCTTCATCCATTTATGTCTTGTCCACCCCTATTTGTGACTGCGATGCGAAAACGACATACCATTGTTCCTTTCAATGAACCCATCAGATTCTTCGTGGCACGCTGACAGTAAAGTCAAGCCATGGCTGATGGCAGCTTGGGACGTCACAAAGGATCGACAGTTAATTGACAGTGCTTTAATGCAGTAATCTTCTCTTTCTATGGGTAGTGTTTAGTGTACCCGTGTCTTTTGCTGATGAACGCTACGGAAGGATACAGAACCGGGCCGGTCAGTGAGCCCTCATCCTTCTGTGGCGCCACGTCTTCAGTATATATTGAGACCGGGAAGAAACCCCCTATTGTTACGCGGAATACCGTTTTGATTCGATATTGCCAGTTTTCCGTTTCACCATAGAAACCGCGCCAAGCAACAGCATCACATCAGACTACTAGAAACTGTGTTAGGCAGCGTGTAATTAAGCACCATGTTCACACTTGCACCCAGAACGCTAGAGCAGTGTGCTGAGAAATAAAGCGAGCGATATTTTTTGCATTGCTGGCTCCGTTGTGAGAGAACACGCTCGTGAGCAGCCGCAGCCTGCGCAACGCAGCGCCCGATTTTTCTGGAGAGCACTGTGAACTATAGGTCCATTCGTTTCACCTGCACTTCGTGAACCGGTTCACGGTGGTGCTGCACTCCGGCATTCGTTTCACGAGTTCAACATGGCGGCGTCGGCACCGCGGTATTCGTTTCAAAAAAGTGCAGCCGTCGTGCAAGACCAGTTCACGAATTCCCTGCACTTACTCGTGAGGTAGTGCCGAGTCCGTGCAGCACAAGATGGCTGTAACCGCAGCAGACGACGCAGCCGACTGCATTCGTGGCTATTTTAACGGCGCCCAAGGAATACTTCAGTGAATGCTTTCCGGTAGTTTGAAATGCCAGGCAGCGTAAGCGGCGGCCACTTTTACGAATCACAACCTGCACAATTCGCGAGACAGCCGACCGTAGCAGAGGGCTTGCACGACATCTGCACTCTCGTATTCGTTTCGGCATCTCGTTGCTGCTGCACTTTCTGAAACGTTCCCTGCACGACGACGGCACTCTGACGTCACCACCATGAACCAGTTCAGATAGCGCAGGGTGAATCGAATGGACCTATATGTAGCCATGCACGGGGCGCGTACTTGAGCAAGGATCTGTAACGCGCGGTTCAGGACAAGTGCCTTAGGCCGAAGTGCAGCATCAACTCTAACTCGAAAGCAACACCCAAAAAATACATATCAGGCTACTCATTATACGCAGAACTCGAATAAAGAAAAATTTAAAGCATCACATAATTCCCGCAGTGCGTAAAACGCATAAGGCATCATCATAAGGCCAACAGTGCCTTGCCCCAGCCTGGCAGTGCGGCGACACCTATAATATCATTTCAGTCACGCGCATCGTGCGGGGCAGCGAATATAGGAGGAACTGGGAAGACAGGGCTCAGCTGTTGGAACGGGTTCATCGTGGACGATTCGCCAGAGCTAACAAAAGGGGCCCTGCAGTCCGTGGCTCACCGGTGGTGGCAGGAGGTCCCTGCCGATGGAGCCCAGCTCACTGGCCGGGTAGTCCATCTGCGCCATGCCAGCGGCGGCGGCAGCAGCTTCCTGGGCCTTGTCCATGGTACTGGGTGTGTGTGTTGTCGCACCTGCAGCGAGCCGACTGGAGTTGGCCGAGGCGGCGGAGGCCCGTGACGCCGTCCAAAGTAGGACAGTGCACTCGCAGCCAGCCAACCAGGTTGAACGCCGCCCGCGAGAGCGCGACCCGAGGAAAGCCCCATTTTGTGCCTTCTCTCGCCGCCGCGGCGCGCCTCGCCGCCTTTGTGGGCCCACGACACCGTATGTCCGGCTTCGCTGGCGCGGACACGCACAGCGCAGTGCCTGCCTGGATGGAGCGGGCGCACGCCGAGCGACCCTCGCCCCGCCGACGCACGACGCGAGGAAGCCAGCGAGAAGAAACCCCGCGCAACTCAGGAGCAGCGGCGAAGGCAGCGTGCAACGAAAGCACTGCGCCCGACAAGGACTTCCGAAAACGCGAACGTGGTACCAACAGGACAAGGCGCAAACACCGTGCCACGGCCGAGTCTTTCAGTGTCGCAAGAGAATCCGTGTCCCACGCGGCTGCAACACGCTGACCGGATGCGGCAATTTCATTCACGCAATCTCTCACTCGTAGTATTTTTGTTTGTTTGTATTTGTCTTCTGCGTGGATAGTGACCTCCAAAGATTACGAAATTTTTAGAAACCATTAAACGGCGCACCAAATCATAGACAGTGCGAGTATATAGTGCTCATACATGAAGATGCATCCAAAGCATGGATACCGTGGAAGCACCATGTATACCTACATTAAATACAACCAACTGCGAGGCTTTAATTATGTCATTCATTCAACACCGTGTACGCTCGACTCCAGACACTGCTCTAATCTGCTGTATTGCCATAGCACCCTGTCTCAATGCCCCAGAACTTTGAAGGCAGTGTCATGTGTATAAGCTCTGGTCATTCTAACAGCAGTGAAAGAGTGCGTCCCTCCTTCATTAGTGTCAGTAGTAACCGTTACCCAGTCTTTGGTAGCCTTCGGTAACAGGCATTTTCCACAGTTCATCTTCAACTTGACCCCGTCGTCACTATATCGGTAACGACAGTATAATCCCCGCGCGAAACCTGGCAAGGTCGACCCCATGAAGGCGACTACACTGTTCTCGGTTGGCGATCTCCACAGTGTGAATGGAGCCGAGAAAACGTGCCGTCCACGACTGCATCATATGTGTTACGCCGCATCGTGAAGGCACGATCTTCTGGCTGGCCCTATATATAAGTGGACCTCGCGTGTGCCCCGACGGCGCGCCTGAAAGAACATGGAGACGTGTATTATTTCTTAGTTGCCGGAAGTGCTTAATATACGCGCGGAGGAAGACGACCTGCGCGTGTGAGTGCCTTTTTCGACGCGCGCGCTAGCTTATGTGGGCCGTGACTGCACTTGCGTTATCACCGCCTTATAGGCTAAAGGCGGTTATCTAGACATGCGCTTTCGAGTTACTCTTCAGATATATACATAAAATATGCATATTCTATTGTATGTGATCTTTCATTTCATTTCCTGATATAACATTCTTGCAATTTCTGTTGTTTAAGTATAACCCAGTGGTGTCATCAAGATGCCACTCGCGTGCCATGGTATAAGGACAGTGGCAGCCGGAACAATTAGCCAACTTCTGTGCATGTGCTGTCGCTTTCTGTATCTTAGATGAGCCGCCGTTACCTGGGTTCTAGCTATGCTATAGCCCGTGAAAGTAAGTCATGTGTCGCGGTATGTCACATAATCGTGCACATACGCTGCGGTTGTCGCGATCTGAGCGATCCGACCTACGTATGGGTGAAGCCCCTATTGCAGGGCCCCTCTGGCTTCTGCGACTCGCCGGGCCTGGTCGAAAAGCGGGAGTGCACGAGGAATAGTAGCTAAGGGATTCAATGACCTCTAGGTGCGCGCTGCCTGCAAAAGCGGATTGTAGGAGTCATTAAGAGTCGCGACCCAGGACATCGAACACCGAAGAAGCGGGGCCGAAAAACTGGCAGAATGATGGCAGGAAAAATGAATAAGGGTGAAACCACAGACGGTTATCAGGTAGGTGAAGGTATAGATCAGGGGTCGGCAACCTGAGGCCCGCGAGGCAGTATTGTGCGGCCCCCGGCACGACGTCAAAACCCTCCCCACCCCCGTCTGTCCTTGTCACTTCTTATCTCAAGGCCAACATGGCTTTTTTGACGTCAAATGGGGTTAGAGAGCAACAAAGAAAGATCGCCTCCATTTGGCATTGTGCCGCATCTTCACAATTAGCCAGAATTTAGCCAAAACTTAGGCAGCTTTGTATATTATAGTCAGTTCGCTAAAACTGCTGCTTGGGCGAGTTGGTTCATGATTAAGATAGATTTATCAGCGCGAAAAGACGAAACACTTGAGAAGGAACACAGCTCTGAACTCGTAACTGGTTTATTACTACGAACATTTCTTGTATTTCATTTTAGGTTTTACCGTTTTAGATCTTATCTTTCTTGTGTGACTGCCTGCCTTGGCTTCTCTGACTTTAACGTGTTTGCTGGTTGGTTCCAGGATCAATTATCCTTTTCACTTATTTCATATATCGGGGGCGTACTTTGTGGCTTAAGAATTTTCGACTGCACTGTTACCTTTGGTTGATTGTCTTTTTCGGCAAGCAGTTGTCACGTGGTTTTTCATCACTTCTTTTCATCATGTTATCTCTCTGTTGTTTCTACGCGTGCCTTGAAAAAGGCCTTGCGTTCGAAGTAATAAATCAGTTGTGAGTTGAGCGCTGTGTGTGTGTGTGTGTTCCTTCTTAAGTGTTTCGTCTTTTTGCGCTGGTAAATCTATCTTAATTGTCAGTTCGCCGAATTTTTTCTATTTGCCTCACTTTCGGCTCGACAAAACGTATTCTCTTCTGCCCAAGTGGGCAGGGCTTATCGGATTTTAAAGTGGAGGACACGATGTATGACGTAGTTGCGTACGGAATAAGTGTCTCACCGAATTACTTTAAGTCTGTCTGAACAAATACATGGATGGCTGAGTATAGCATACATCGGACCTTGTTGCTTGACTTATGTTTGACTTAATCGCCACAAATTTCAAAAGCAGTTACCATAAAATTCCGAGAAAGCGCCCTTCCCCCCCCCCCCCCCCCTTCTATGGTGAAAGATAATCCGACAAGATTTTGGAGGGGGCGGAGGGCTTGCTCGGTCACGGAGCAAAATTCAAGGAGGAAAAGCCACTAAGAATAAAAAAAATGACACCCGTGGTTCTAAAGAAATGCTTTATTGAGTACGCATGCATCCTCTGTTTCCAAAATAGTGAATGAAATAGTGAAAATGGCGGGAGGAGAGGGTGGGGGGCGCTTGCTCTGTCATAGGCGCATGTTTCAAATCTCTCGAAAAAAGGAGGTGGGCGCTTGCTCGGGATTTTATTGGCTACATGGTTAGGATGACTAACATGGTAGCAACGTTACTAGAACAAACTCAGTTTAAAAGCTCCGCCGGAGAGGCGGTCCGCGTGGCGGTCGTGAGAACTAGTGGCGCTGCAGTCACGTCTAGCTCCCGCGACTGGCTGCGGCTGGCGCGTGTTGTGATCGGCGCCACCGATGTACGAGCGCACGTGGGTCACAGCGTCGTCTGCGCTTTGTTAGCTCGTCATTTTTGCGACTGTTCTTGACCAGGCTTAGCGTCTTGTACGAAGTGATGTACGAAGCGTAATGAGGGCGAACATATTCACAGTGCGGTATGCCGACTTGCTTTGCGCCGGGTTGCAAGAGCGGCTACCGCAACGACGACTCCGCTTCACGACACTTCTTCGGACCTCCAAAAGACCCTACGCCATTCAGGCTTTGCATCGCAAAGATGGAAAGCTTACTGCGAAATGCAAGGTCTGTGACGTTCATTTTGAGAGCGACGACATTGTAAAGCACTATCGTCGTGTCGTTGCGGGACAAGACGTTTTGATCCCACGTGGAAAGTGGGAACTCGCGCCAGGTGCCGTGCCGCGCTTGTTCCCAGCACTTCCACATCACATTTCAAAGCCAAAATGTTCGGGGTTTAGGCGCAAATCCCCCCCAAACCCCACGGCGTCCCGCGAAAGCCCAGTGCCCAATTTGGAGGAGCCGCCAGAAAGAGAACAGCAAAACGAAAGGCAGGCGATTACCTATATACGCTACCGAGACTGAGAGTTGCATCACACTAACATTCGATCAGCTTTTGTCAGCTGTCGCTATGCCTTCAAAGCAGTGGATTTTCGAGAGATTTTACGACGAGGTATTGAACAAGATGTGCGGAATATTTTACACTCGCCGGCTCGGGAACGGGCTGCTCAGCGCAAAAATTTGACACGGTACACATAGAAAAGACGAGGACCAGCGCTGTTCCTCGTCTTTTCTATGTGTACCGTGTCAAATTTTTGCCCTGAGCAGTTTAATAATGGAATACCAACTAGCCCAATCCCACACTTTGCTTCGGGCACGGAGACTTACTTGTGCAAAAGATAATTGTAGTTGAGCAGTTTAACTGCGTAGTGAACGGCTACAGCACGAAACGCAAACGGCTGTCGTACAGTGTAAAGTGCTGCGGGCATGGAACATCTGCTCGGTGAAATTGAAAAACTGAAGTTGAATATTGACGACTCTTCTAGCGACAGAGTACGCAAGAATAACTGCTCGGTGCTCACATCAGGGCCGATCTGTTCGAATTGTTTAAGGCACCGTAGAAGGATGCGACGTAGAAAGATGAGACACCGAAAATACAACTATCCACTGAAAAAATTGCTCAGAGACGATATCTATTCGATGTAATCGCACACTGAGATTTCATTTACCGAGTTCTCGTAAAATTTTCCGATTTTGGGTCAGTATCCTTTTAACCGTCGCGAAAACGTGTCTTGTAAACATTGCAAAGCATTGGTGACGTTTTTCGAGAAAGTTTTTTTCAATAAATTGTAGAAACATGAGTACTGTTTTTCTAGAACGTTTTTATATCTCGAGTAAGTACGCTTCTTTGTGCACTATAAAGGCTTTTACAAACGTGTTGGGTTGTTCTTGGTCTAGATAAAACGGCAGCGGCTAAAATTGGGGTGGTAGTTATAAAAATTACTCTGAAAACCCTCATTCGCTTAGAAACTCCTATGCTTGGAAGTTAAGCGCAATGTAGACAGCTCAAATATTGTCACAGGTTCGTGACGTCGACGAAGGCAGCAGTCAGCAGGTCCGAGATGAAACTCTTTATTTGGGCGAACTTGTGGCCGGGAAACTGAAAGTCAAACTACAGCAATACACTGACAGCGGCGAACACAGCGTCGACCGTCGATCAACTGACAAGCGGTCAAGCGCGTCGGCTTTTATACACGCGCTATCGAACTTTCCAGCGATATCGCTGGTGGCGGCGTTATCTCTCGACAAAGCTGGAACATTCGCGTGCAGCGCGCAATCTTACCAAAACGATCTACAATCGCGAAGCTTCTCGAACACTGCTTCGCGGACAGCGTCGGGCGTTGATAACCGTCCTTGCTGGTCAAACCCGAATACGTCAAAATAAAACAAGAAGTGGGCGTGGCAATATAGACCGAACATCGATTCTTAGCCAATCAATGAACAACGCACACGGGCCAATGCATACAGACGACCTTATACATATCCACCTAAGTATCCACCTAACTAGTACAATAAGAAAGTTGCCGCGCAGTTGGCGCGAGCAACTGCGCGGCGGACCGCAGCGTTATGCCGTGGCAGCAGACGACGCGCCGATAGTGGAGCAAGACGGAACTGCAGCGCCGCTAGTTCTCGCGACCGCCGTTCGGACCACCCTCCTCCGCTGGCGGAGATACGGAGCTTTGAAACTGAGTTTGTTCTAGTAACGTTGCATGGTAGTGCATTAGTAACTACTTCCGGTTAGCCCCACTCTAGTAACCACCATGCATGATTGAAATTCGCCTCACGGGTGTGTAACATATCGTGTTCGTGACTGGCGGCGCAATCTCTGCCGCCTGCTTAGTGGTCTGTTCATTCAGCATATTCGTAAAGTCATGCTGCAGAGGCTAGCCTATCTCCGAATATCCAGGTTCAGGATAGATTTGCGACATGGTTCAGCCCACTGCGGTAGAAAGCCGATAGCGTAATGCAATCCCTTTTTAAAAAGAAAACTAGCAGAAAAACTGCAATCAAAAGGTCATCAAAGGCAGGTGTTACGACTCGCAGACATACACTAATTCTTTGCTAGCTATTAACTAATCATGCGTAAAATGCAGCGCACATGGGATCGGGGGACAAAAGATCGCCTGTCGCGCTTGTCGTGTCTGCTTCTTCTCTTTTGCCCCTCGTTCCCCAGTGCTCTATGATCAAAACGCAAAGAGTTGCTATATAATTTATATTTACTAACCATATAGAGCAATACAGGCGCAAACGAGGAATTTTCGTAATGGCCACAACCCCATCTTGCCAGTGGTACATCGTGCTGGATGACGGTAACTTCTGCGCAACAATAATTGAAAGGGGCCCGGAACCACTTTTCCAAGTAATCATCGAATTACCTCAGTATCGGAGTTGACTGCCTCACGAATCGATTGGCGCAAAAATTTCTCGAATTCGTCTAGAACGAGCGGTGTCACAGGGATTTCTCGCACGCTTTGAGCACCTTTTTCTCTCGTCCTCACGAGCGCGCCAGAAGCTACAGGGAGGGATGAGACGGGGAAAAGAAGCTACGTCATTGCGCGTCATGACCTTTGAGCGCTCGTCAAGAAACGCGATCGCTCTCTCCAATTGCGATTCCTGTGCGCGCTAGTGTTGCTACTGTGTAATTCTAGCACGCTATAGAGCCTGGTGCCGGCACGCGGCGATACCCCGTGGCAAGAAGCGCATCTGATTCAAACGCCGCTCCTGATTTGTCAGCTATCAACCAATAGAAGCAACCTGCTGTTTGACAACATATAGCTGGCGCTCCGCCCACCGAAGTGAGTGAGGGCGGGGCCTCTTTATGAAGAGAGGGCAATTGAGAGAATAGAAACTTCACGCAACGACTTCGCGCTCTGCTTGCAAACTCTACGTGACGCGCACGACTACCAATTTTGCATAACGGCTCATAGCATGCAGTGTTTGCTGTTTGTAGAATGCGTTTTTTCACAAAGTCCGAAGGGTGGTTCTGGACCCCTTTGAATTGTAGCATCCTTCGTTATTCTCGATTAACACGGTTACGAAAATTTTCGGCCACAAATTTATTTATTTCTGAAAGTACGTACCTACACACGGGGAAAAACTGTATAGGAACTCTGGCTCCATATAGGTTATAGCGAACTAAATACAGTATATGTGACGTAGCAGCCTGTTCATTGCGTTGTGTGGTTTCTTGCTCTCTGCCGTGTATATTTCTGTATAGTTCGCAACCGATTACTCACATCGACATACTTTGCACGACCCTTATCCATTATTCGCGATTAGTTATTGCAAAATGAACGCATGAATTGCTTTTCGATTGAGGCGGCTTAACTGCGGCCCGAAGGCTGACAAAGCTCACTTTGATAATAAAGTAATTCAGGCACGTCCATAACCCAATCTCGCGCGCCTCATTCTCTCCTGCGCAACGCTGCGATGAGTGCCAGCGTATGCGCGTCCCCTCCCCCTCTCTCTCCTCTCCTACGCTCCCCCCATCTCGTGCGCCTGTCCATAGAGTTTCCTACAATACTTACTAGAGGGAACTCTGGCGCTAGTGTCTGTGGGAGCTGCAACGCATGACGCTTCAGCCAGCATGGGAATGATGGGTAGTACACAAATTTGTCTAAACTTCGTACTTTCGGCTCCGTTTGGCTCCGCGTCGGCTGCGTCCGCTTTGTCGAAAAACGAAGTTCAGCAAAAGTCAGCAGTTTCACTTCGCCACTTTAACTTCTTTAGGCTCAGCAATTCAAATCTGGTCACGAAGTTCACAACGATCCATTCTTTTATCCGAAAGAAAGCCAAAACATAACAATAAACAAGGCCACAAGTACGTTTGAAGCCGCAAGCACGAAGACTAGGCAAATTTGTGTACTACCCATCATTCCCATGGTAGCTGAACGATCGCAGCGCCAGAGTCCCCTCTAGTTAATTTTAGGAAACTCTATGCGCCTGTCGACCGCGTTCCCCGCTCGCCCTGTGCGAATTAACGGCCAGGCTATAGGGAAGACACGACGCGCGTAGCGTTCCTATTCGCGTTCCACGACGCTTTGAATGGATGGATGCAGCTTACGGCGCGGAACTTCGCCCCACCTTAAGAACTTGGCGAGCCAGCTCCTAAAAAAACGCCAGGCCTGCGCGGAAAGCGCAGCGCAGTCACAGCGAAAGCTCGAAGAGCGGCATTTCTAGCGCCCGTTATAAACTCTCTTGTGGCTACTGATACAAATACACTAGGAATGTACCCACTACGCCACAAATCATAATTTTTGTGAAGTTGGGAAGCACCCACCCCGACATTACTCGTCATTCTCCGGAGAAGCGAGGTACCATCTGTAAGGCATTATGTGCACTTTGTTGATGCGACGGTTGATGACGATGAAGAATTATGGCTGATCCCTTTGTAATGGATTGGAAGCTTTAAAGGAACCACTAGTTACGTAATTCGCACTGTGTGACGCCCGGTCGTTATTTCATTCTCCCACCACGCTTTATAACGTACGCTAACGTGAGAAAGAGATAGAGAGAGGGAATTCACCTTATTGAGACCCTGAGCAAATTGATCATGGGAGCCTTATGGGCTTCCTTGGCAACCAATAGAAGTGCACTTGCGAGGAACCCACTACGCTATAAATCATCATAATTTTTGTGAAGTAGGGAAGTAGCCATTATGCAATTTTTCTTCATTCTGCGCAGAACCGTGGTACCTGCTAAACACCTGTAAGGCATTATGTGCACTTGATGCACATTGTGTGCACTTGATTCTGGCTAAGTGCGAAGATGGCGGAAAATGCCAGCTGGAAGCGACCTTTTTCTTGTTCCTGTCTAACCACATTTGAGGTCAGGTCAATACTGCCATGTCTGCCTTAAGATAGGAAGTGACAAGAGGGGAGGGGGGGGGGGGAGGTTCCGACGTCGTGCCGAGGGCCGCACAATACTGCCTCGCGGGCCGCAGGTTGCCATCCCTGCTCTAAAGTGTACACATCTAAATACAATTGTGTCCCTGCATTTCGTCCCCATCTAAATTAGGCTGGTGTGGCCGGGAATCGAACCCGCAGCGCGACACCATGCCTGCTAAGCTACCACGGCGGGTCGTTAGTGACTGTTATTATGACAACGTTGTTTTTTTGTTGTTTTTTTCTAAGAGTGTTGGGTCACTTTATAAAAAAAAATGGGGCAGCTACGCATTATAGTTGGGCGAAGAATGAGGTAACAACACAGCTGGTGGCGTTCCCCTCCTCCTTTCTCTCCTCCTCACCCTTGCTTCCATTTCTCACCCCATGCTATGCATGGCTATCCTACGCTTCACCCTTTCCCTCCTCATAACCCTCACATCCCTCCTCCTCACTTCCCTTTCCCACCCCCTTGCTAAGACCTTGTTTTCGTGAGTGGCGCCGCCTCTTGTCTGGCAACCCACTGGTGTGTGCTAAAGTGTGCTAGACTACTTTTGCGAAGCTCCGCGTTTGTATGGAAGTTATATACGTGCGGTTGCAGTTACAGTCGGTTTTCTTTTTTCTTTTTTTTCTTTTTCTCAGGCGCGCGGAATCACGTATCAAGTGGGATGCAGTTTAGGTAGGAAATGAGTCTGCGAGACGTCCTGAAAAGGTTTGATCCGTTGAGGGTCAACGTTCGCAAGAGGTCGATGTCATATATTCTCGGCACTGTCTGTTGCAAAACCGCGCAAATATTTCGACTCGTTCTAGCAGGGAGAGCAAGTGCTGCCACTCTTAGAGGATACAATGAATTTTTTTTTCTTGGACTGTAATCATTTAGTTTTTTTTTTTTTTTTTTCATTCACGGTTTATATCTATGCTGTCGCACCGATACCGCTCGTACATGCGGTCGTGCGTGAGCGCGCAGTCTCGATTTTCTGGCGCGGACGGCATCTGTTTGTTGCTCACAAACTGTTGTCTATCTTGTTTCTCAACTTTTAAGTGACCGCTTATTACTCGCTCGTTTATTGCCCACCGGTGTGGACGAAATTAGAGCTGTTTACAGGGAGGTGCTGGCACATAAAAACGATGCTGATGTTAACGTGCCGGCACGCTTCTTTTTTCTTTTTCCTGTCAAAAGGCGTGATACTTGACAGTATTTAGGCGACGATAAGGTGAAGATGGTTAGAGAGGTTCTTCTGCCGGTGAGGCATGAAGCGCGTCCGGGCTCGATTCATGATCGGCATCGGAGGTGATTCGTGTTTATTTATTTATTTAATAACTTCGTCTACCAGATGTACTGCTTTTGCGAAATTCTTGCAGTCCTTCCCAAAGCTAAGCAGCAAAATTGGCAGTTTAAGAAACACTAGACAAGCGTAACAACGTGTTTTTTTTTTTTTTTTTTTTTGCGCTTAGAAGGGAATTAACTATGTTGTATATCATTGCGTAACTTGTCGGACACGGTTTTTGAACACGTCAAAAATTGTCTTCTTGAGGTAGTTGTTCTACACACGAAGCGACAGAACTCACTCAGACTCTCCCTCTCTCTTTTTCTTATTCGGCTTTCAAATCTCACATCGCATACGATACACCCCGTGCTGTCTTACGGAAGATGTAACCTCACGACAAAGACCTCGCCGCGTCCTTTTCATGTAGTGTTCAGTGAATGTTCGGGTTTTACAAGGCCAGTGCGGGGCACAAATTTAATGTATGATGCCGGTTACCCGCTGCGAAGTGAGGGATTTCTCGTCCGTGCTAACACCACTACATAAACTGCAGCGATCACCGTGTTGAACCGAGCTACGAGGCTAATATTTAGACCAAACACATCACATTTAAATATGATAATAAAACGAAGCATAAACAACACAGGTGGCTATTCGAGTGGTACTTAAATGTTTTGGAGTTTACGAGACAGGGCCGTACTTGGCCGCTTATGTTTGCTCGCCAATCTGGTCATATCCGATTGACATTTCACCGCGTGGAACACTGGAATGTCGGGTATATTGCGGCACTTGCCGATTTAGAACCTGTAACGTAACACAAACCATGTACCTTCAAGAGTCCGCAACTGCAAACGCTCCCCGCTTGGTGATGCACGGCGCATACGTATTCAGACAGCAGTTTCCGTTTTTCCGTAGTTATTAGAACAACCAAGAACGGCACCCCCGTTGACGTTTCGTTGGCTGACATCGCAGTTAAAGAGAAGAAAATCCGCATGCCGACCTAAAACACGCAAACATTGTTCGACAATAACGCCACTCATCCAACAAGCACCAGCCCGCACACTCCGCGCCGTCGCGCACGAGCCAGAAAGGAGGAAAGCGCTGGTTGCCAGACCGGTCCTTCTTGCCCGATGCAAAGGTCATGACTCTGCAACGCTTTGGCCTCTCCCTTCCTCATTTCTCTCCTCCTCATCCTTACTTCCCTTTCCCACCCTCTTGCTATACTATTATACATGGCGTTCTTCCTTCTCTCTCGCTCTCTCTATACATGGCTATGCTATGCTTTCTTTCTATATCTCGGTTTCTTTTTTTCTCTCTCTCTCTCTTTCTTTTTTACTTTCTCTTTTTCTTTCTCGCTATCTTGATCTCGTTCTGTCGCTCATAGCAACGCAATCATACGGTTCCAATAAATGTTTGCTCTGCTAGCGTGCCTAGATAGCTAGCCGAGTGGTTACGACGCTCGCCTTCGGCCCGTGGGTACCCGGGTTCGAATCCCGCCTCGCCAAGAAGTTTTTGTTTATTCCCCTCCTCCTCTCCGCTTCTTTTCTCCTCTCTTCCTCCTTTCCTTCCCCCAACGCGTTGCGACGTGCCTGGTGGTTGCTAGGCAACGCGCAGTGACGTCAGAGCTACGCGACTTTCTGCGAACGGTTTGTAGCGCAACCTCGAGCTTAAACAGCTTCGCTGTTAATATGTCTAACAAAGATGACGATCGTGAATGCAGGCACCATAGTCACACAGTAATTCTTACGAGAACGGTTCGTAAGAGCAGGTACCAGCCTATCGTGATATTGGACATATTGTTGGTGAATGCGGTAAGCCAATGAAAGATTACTGCTACAAACGAAAAGCTTTGTGGAATCATACCCAAGGGCGGAATTCACAAAGGGTTTCGTTCGTAAGGGCTTTTCGCTACTTACTAACCGCCTTCAATAACACATTCAAACGCCTCTACAACTAAGCGTTTTGGACTACTAAAATCCTCTGTTATACAGGCCGTTTCAATATAAAGATTGTAAACTGTACTACTCGCTATAGACCAGACCAAGTAGGTTCAAGGAGAGTTAACATTCTTTTATCGTGAATTAAGTAGATTCTTACAGTGAAAGAAAGTTTCTGTACACTTTATCCGACATTATATGCGGACTGAAGCAGACATTATTTAATCGGGGTTCACTACCTGCCACGCAGCGAAACAAGGCAGTAGCGCAAGGTATCAGTGTGCGTATAAGGTATATAGGTCATTTACCGCGCTATTCTACAGTGTATAGCTTCCATGGCTCGTTGTGCTTTTTTGTTTGTTTGTTTGTTTGTTTGTTTGTTTGTTTGTTTGTTTGTTTGTTTTTGTCGTCGGGTAACGCATGTGGCGCTCATCAAGCTGTTTGGAAAATGCCTCAAAGCGGATTGAGACGTCCATGTCTAGGCGTCTCAGTCAGCTCAATGCGTCCCATTGCACTTTTCTTTCCTTGCTATATGTCAAGGGTGGGGGGTATTTATTTATTTATTTATTTATTTATTTATTTATTTATTTATTTATTTATTTAATAGTATACCCTCATGGTCTACTGGGCGTCATATAGAGGATCGACGAAAAAACATTTGACAGAGCAATCAAGACAGCAATAAAAAAACAACTTAAGAACAGTCACTTCGGGAAGAAGCCGGTTATTGCTGACATGAATGAAAGGTTACCATTTTATGGAAACAATGAACTACGAAATTAAGCTGATTCTACTCTGGTGTCCCGCAGGGTTCGGTCCTTGGACCACTTTTCTTCCTTATTTTTATAAATGACATAGTTGATGGCATCCCGGTAAAAATTAAACTTTACGCCGATGACTGCATGCTGTACCGCGAGATCAAAACCACGACTGACCAACTGCTTCTAAATCAAGCTTTTGAAAAGGTTGTGTCATGGTGCGAGAGTTGGCAGATGTGTCTTAATCTTGAAAAAACAGTAGCAATGAAAATTACTCACAAGAAAACGCCTCTAACTTATTATTACGGCTACAACAACAATTACCTTACCGAGGTAACCGAATACAAATACTTAGGACTTTTGATAACGAGTGATCTCCGGTGGAATAAACACATCGACCAAGTCACAGCTCACGCACAACGTAAACTATTTTTTCTTCGCAGAGCACTGAAACTATCCACCCCTACTGTGCGTCTCCTTGCGTATAAATCTGTTATTCTGCCCAGGTTAGACTATGCTGCCGTTATCTGGGACCCATATACTAAAACGAATATTGATAAATTAGAAATGATTCAAAAAAGAGCAGTTCGTTTTATATATAATCGTTACGACCGTACTTCAGTAAGTGACCTGTTAATCAGAGCTGATCTGCAGCCTCTCTCCACTAGAAACCGTCATGTGCACGTTTGAAGTTTCTCTACCAAATAATTATGGGGCATGTTAAGGTCGACGCATATTCTGCTACGCCACTCACCTCAAGATACAGCACAAGACAACGGCATGATAGAACGCTAACGCCGCATCACACACGAAATAACTCATATAAATACTCTTTTTTTCCAAGGACGGTGAATGACTGGAATTTACTAACAAATGAACAAGTGTCTCAGCCTTCGTTGCAAAGTTTTACTTCAAGTTTGTGAACCTGCTTTCATGTGTATTTAGTTCGACGATATATTTTAATCTTCAAGCGCCTACGTGTGTATTTTGCCTTGTTATTTACCTATTATTTTATTTTACTTACACTTCCTATTTTGTTGCTATGTGTATGTAATTAAATTGAGGATTGCTATGTATTATACTTTATATGCATGTGCACGTATATGTACAGATGTGTAACTGCGTTTCCTTTCTTATCAACCCATTTTCTGTTTTTGGTCGCGCGAAATATGTGAGCCGGTTGCACCTACCACCTGTTTCATGAATCTCGTCGTAACATATCATGTATTGTTCAACTTCCCACCCTACGAAAATCCCAAACAGGGATTGTAGTATTTACAAATAAAAAAAAACTTGTCCTCAGTCACAGAATAAATAAATACATACCACGGCCGCTGGATAAAAAGCGCACGGTACGGCCTGCCGCGTCGGGCGGCTTTCTATGGGAGAGCGCGTGTCGGCCCTAGTTGCAGTTGCGGCCGCTGCGGCGCGACGGGGCGGGGAAGGGGAAACGGGTGCCGGCGGCTCCGTTGGGGCAGCAGCCGCAGCAAATTAGTTGGTGGTGGTCACAACAGCGATCTCACTCAGCTGTTCCAAGCGGTTTTGCTATCTCATCTATCGCAGTCATGACATATCATGCATTCAGTTGAGTCCGTTCGTGTAATCTGGTTATATAGCCACTTAAATTTCCGTGTACGTGCCGAGCTCCTGGCATTTTTTTTTTTTCCAGGACTAAATTTTTGCTTTGTGTCTGAAAGAATATTCCACAATGCGCGTAGCAACATTATAAGGCGCTGAATGTGTGAAAAAGTGGTTGTTATATTTATGTGCGTGTAATGAATGCATCATTCGTTATTTTAACATATTGATTTCCGTGACATTTCTTCAGCACCTTTCTGAAAATGCTTGACAAGTATTTATTTGAAACATCTGACAATACACGTTCATGTTCTTTATACACAGGAAGTGCATGTAAAAACATACGTTGAATCTTTTTCATGATGTCTGATACATGATACTGTGTCGAAAAGTAATTCAGCTTCGGATGCTTGATACTAGCGGATTCTACAAATATAGTAACGCACTCCTCGTAACTTTCAACGAAAAGGCTGCGGAATTATATATTCATTAGAAGTGGCTTGCAAATATTCTTGACAGTTCTTAGCAGGAAAATGTCATCCAATCGATGTATATATAAGGCCGATCACCGGAGTGACTACATATATATATATATATATATATATATATATATATATATATATATATATATATATATATATATATATATATATTCATGCGTGACAATCGCTTACCCGGTTTTTTTCGAGGCGGCCGGGTCAAGTGACAACCACGTTTTATATTTACACAAGTATACTATAGTAGCACGCAAAACCACGGCTGCTGTAGGACAGTCAAGTACGTATCTTTGTTGGGGCGAGCACGGGTGCCTTTGTAGAAGATATATAATAGAAAAAATAAACAGTAATAGATGACAGAACCACATGACGGAGACTGCCAGAAGACAATCACGTTGGTGTGCAACGAAGATTCGCCAGTGCCTGTACAGCGGCTAACATCAAAGGACCAAAACGAAAGGTTTTATGGTCTGCACAGACTGGAAATAGACAGGGAAGGCAAAATTTGGGCTCACAAGCTGGAGGCATAACAAAACAATAAAAAAATAAGAAGAAAACAGAAGCGAGTACAAGAAGCGTTTACCCCCCACCCCCTCCCCCTTTTTTTGTTGTTTACCGCATAGCTGTCAAAAGCGATCCCCCTTAACTTTGTCCCTGTGAGTCGCTCGCAATGTGTGTGTTGGCTGCCACGTATATTTGTTTGAAATATCTTGTCGTCGACCACCAGCCGCTTTTCTGCACTTTTTTGTCTCCGCATGTTTTGCTGAGGTAAGCTTGAGTCTGTGCCCCGTACAGCTAATGACCACAGACAACCCAACTCTCTGAATAAAAGGGATACACGTGCTTTTCACGGCAACCAACATCAGTACCACATGGCATTGCGGGGCAGTGCACGCCACCGCAACGCGACAGCGTTCGTAAACAACCGGAACCGATGACAAAGGTGCCGCGGGCTGAAAGGTGGGAACTAAAAAAAAAAACCAGAGATAAGAGAAAACGGGAAGGTGGTGTCACGGCCACTGGATTTCAACAACGTTTGCAACAAGCCGACGTCTGCAGCTAGCAGGGATGAGCCCTGAATTCATAATAAATAAAATAACTTCTCACATTTTGTCCAGATTTATGTTCACTGTTGAATTCGTTACACGATCATGAAAACGGCGTAACGGGAGGAGACAAAAATACTGAAAAGCGCAGGAATGCAAGCAGTTGTGTTCGCGTGTTTTTCAGCCTTTTCATCACTCTTTCCGTCTGACCGTTTTCATATTAATTAATCCGTAATAGCTCGCCCAATTGTCAGTATTGAAGATGTAGTCACTGAAATTTCAAAGTGACTCGAATCTTCTTCTATGAGATGGTCGCACATATGATAAGCATTATTTCATGGCAGTTGCATGCGATACCGTATCGTATGTACACTATAAACAAGTTTGGAGGAAGGAAGAAGTTTATCTTATTTTGTGTCAAATAAACAGTGGCCGCTGCAGTTTCTGAGATCACTTTTTTGAAATGATATGATTAAATCTGAAGCAACGTACACAGAGACAAAATAAAGAATTTCGATGCATTAGGAAAGGTGCAGCGCCTCTAGGTTGGTAAGTTGTGGTCTTCTAGGATACCAGAAAAATATGCCCACGCGATTACTTCCGCAAAAAGCGATCGGTGCGCGAAGTTGCATCTTTGGCCAGGCAAGAACAAAAATTCCCAAGCGCCGCAAGAATGTACAAGAAATATCGGTAATTAACTGATGTGTACACGCTAGATAAATTTTAGAAGAAGATTTCGGGCGTCACATGAAGACGCACGCGCTCAAGCATAACTGCCGCAAGCGCGCCGCGCATGTGATCCCGCGGGCGTCCGCGAAACCCGTCCCCCAACGGTGGCGCCGCGGCGGTGGTCCGGGAAACTAGGCCCGTCACGCCGGTTTCGGAGCACGCGGCAGGCCGTACCCGTGCGCTTTTTATGCAGCGGCCGTGTACATACATACATACATAGTTCTTAGTTTTTTATATTATTCTATGTGGTTCTTTTTTTTTTTTTACTTGAAATGCGATGTAGCGGAACGAGCGGCCTACTCGCCGTTCGTTGTGGGTGCGATCCTCGTACGCGAGGCTCAGCCGAAAATGTGCGGATTCAAAAAAACACACACTTAAGTTAGATGAGAAAGTGTTTTCTTTTTCGCTTTTTTTCTTTCAGGACATAAAAAGGCGATTAAAAAATAAACTGTGAGCTGTTGTGTGCCCAAACCACAATATGATTATGAGGCACGCCTTAGTGGCGGACTCCAGATTAATTTTGACCACCTGGGTAAGCACACGGGCATTTTTTTTCATTTCACCCCCATCGAAATTCGGCTGCCACGGTCGGGAATCTAAACCGTGCCCTATAGTGCTTAGCAGCGTAACACCATAGCCGCTAAGCAATCACTCACTCACTCACTCACTCACTCACTCACTCACTCACTCACTCACTCACTCACTCACTCACTCACTCACTCACTCACTCACTCACTCACTCACTCACTCACTCACTCACTCACTCACTCACTCACTCAACACATGCACACCAACTGAAGGGCCAAATTTACCCAATAAAACGGTGTGCACCGATGTAAATCATACGAATGTTACAGGTTTCCTTAAACTTGTTAATAAAAACATTCAGGTGACATATTTCGCGCAGCTAGCGTCATAGTTCTTACGCTGGTGGCGCGCAGCATCTGCGTCGTTCGCTGCTTTTACAGGCAACGTTTACGTGCGTCACTAATAGCTGGACAAAACATACGATCTCTTACGGGTGAGAAACGACAGGAAGGACTGTTCCGGATAACTTTTTCACAATAAAACGAGACCCTCCCCCATCCCTAGTTTCATCACGGACGTTTGGGTCGGCACGCAAAACATCATTCGCGGTTACCTTAACCTACAGCGATAAAATCGACGTGAGCTCAGGGACTGACAGTCATATGCAGCACTGTGCAGTGGCGTAGCCAGGAATTTTGTTCGGGGGGGGGGGGGGGGGGCTCACGTTGCAGCGCGACCTCCTCATTGAATTTTTAGAACGTCTAAGTATACGAATAACATTTATTTATTTATTTATTTATTTATTTATTATTTATTTATTTATTTATTTATTTATTTATTTATTTATTTATTTATTTATTATATCATCAAAGGTCCCTTATGGGACTTTACATGAGCGGTGGGCGTCATAAAATGGCGGTATCTATGAAGGTGTATGTTAGGATGTGGTTGAGTCTGCTTCCTGGATGGCATTTTTGAAGCGCGCAAAATCGCGGATGACTGCTGCTTCGTTCGGAAGGTTATTCCAGTCTCGGGCGGTGCGCACAAAGAAGGACTGCTGAAATGAGGTGGTGTGGGCACGTGGCGGAATCAGTGACTTGTGCGATGACCTCGATGGACCGGCTGGATGAGGTGGTTGTCACGCGGGGTTGAATAAAAGAATATGTGAAAAGGGCAGAGACGTGCAATACGACCACGAAGAGCGAGGGTAGAAAGATTTAACTGGCGGAGACGCTCGAGTAGCGGGTATAATCTGAAACAATGAATCTGGTAGCTCGGTTCTGTACTGACTCAAGTATTTCGATATGATTAGTTTGGTGGGGGTCAAAGACAGCAGATGCATACTCAAGTTTTGGTCTGACAATGGTTTTATAAGCGAGTAGTTTAACGGAAGGTGGCGCCATGGAAAGGTTACGGCGTATGTACCCGAGAGCGCGGTTAGCGGAGTGAATTATGTGATTTATATGGTCGCCCCAAGATAGGCCACTCGAAAGATGGACACCCAGGTATTTAAACGAGTCAGTAGCAGCTATATGACAGTTGTTGATTGTGTAAGTAGCCGGCGTGTGGTTTCGGCGACGATGGAAAGAAATTAGTAATGTTTTTTTTCGCATTAAGGGACATCAACCAGGTGGTACACCACTGCTGAATGCGTGAGAGGTCATGCTGTAGAGAGGAGACATCGGTGGGGTTATTTATAGGGCGGTAGAGGACACAATCATCAGCAAAAAGACGGATGTTAGATACAACGGAAAGCGGAATATCGTTAATGTATATTAGGAATAAAAGAGGCCCTAGGACGGTACCCTGGGGCACGCCGGACAAGACACGGGAGAGGTCGGAGGAGTGATCATTAACATGCACGAATTGTTTACGGTTTGTTAGGAATGCTTTAATCCAGCTAAAAACATGCCGATGAAGGTTTAGACGCGAGGTTTTTAGAAGGAGACGGGAGTGGGGTACCTTATCGAAGGCTTTTTCAAAATCTAAGAACAGTGTGTCAATTGGGATGTTACGGTCGATACGAAGGTGAATGTCGTGCATGAGTAATGTTAGTTGGGTCTCGCATGAGTGATCTTTACGAAAGCCATGTTGGTTTGGGTGAAAGAAGTTCACGGATGATAAAAGTGTAGCGAACATGAGAAAAGATGACATGTTCCATGATCTGATCTTTGAACAAACACTAGTGAGCGAGATTGGTCGGTAGTTACCTGCAAATGAGCGGTCACCTTTCTTGAAGACCGGAATGACTTTCCTAACTCTCCAGTCTAAATGGGACTTCACCTGTGTCGAGTGACTGCTGAAAAATGATTGACAATATGTAACTGCATACAAGTTTAGTATTTTTCAGAATTTTGGCGTTTATGCCATCTATACCGCATGACGAAGAGTTCTTTAATTGGTTAATAACTTTTACCATTCCCTCTGAATTGAATTCAATCTTTGGCATTGGCGGAAAAGCAAAATGCGGAAAATCAGGAAGTTCGTTGTTAGGTTCGTTAGTAAAGACGGAACAAAATGCAGAGTTGACGGATGGAACGTCGCAATCGGCAACGAGGGATCCAGAAGTGTCACGAAGAGAGACTGTGGTTTTGTCGTCCGGTTTCATAGTTTTCCTAAAGCGGCGAGGGTACGTACATGTATTACCATGTACATAGATTGTCACTGGTATTACCATTAACATGTATTACCAGTGACAATTTGTATTAGATGCTGCGAATCACTTCTTGAATGCTGCCATCTGTAAAGAACGAGTAAGAAATGTGTTTTTTTTTTTTCGTAAAAATATTATGGTGGCATGCTCGCAAAATCTTTCCAGGAATAACTGTCTTCAACCTTTTCAATATTTTTTTTTTGTGTGTTGTAACAGGTATGGCAAATATCACGTAAGCTTCGGAACTGCATCGGTTTTCAACTGAAGAAGCGCCTGATAACAAAAAAAAAATGAAGTCCACAAAATAACCAGGACGAGATCAAATATTTTAGTGTAGATTGTTTACGCAAAATGTTCATATATTTGCACAAATGATGCGGCCAGGGAAAAGCAAGAATGGGAAAGTACACCTCGAATACGGGCAAAACATAAGACACCGGAAACAGTGCATGCGCAGTATGCTTATGCAAAACTTCACAAATGTACATTTAAATATGCAATCAATAAACGGAACTAAGCAATGATCACTAGACATAATGCCCAACTGATATGTCCTTGGGCCAAGCTGCTGTCTCGGACGCACCATGTGGACAGAACTATAAAGGAAGAGCGCAGAAATAACGAAAGAAACTATTTCAAAACAGTTTTAAAAGTGCGAACCACTATTGTGCACTCAATATAAAAGAAAGGTTGCTGTTTCTAGTTCAAAAAGCAATGAAGAACAAAAACGACAAATAAAAGTAACAAACAATGCTGCTAGTACGGCTTCCCATTAGTTGAATTTTTTTGGTAACGCCGCGTATGCCGACCTCTCAGTGAACAAGGTGAAGCTGCCGATTGGCTGGTAATGTCCACCTGGTGCCCGCATTCTTATGTTTATATTAGGTCACAGTGTTAACTGCTAAAGTGCGTCAGAATTACGGGCTCATTGACCTGAACTCTGGAACAGCAGTGTCTTTTTCTTTTCGTTTGCGCTGATTTTTGTCGTGCTCGATATCAAAGGACAAAGTTGACCCAGCGAGGAAGCTTAGCGAAGTGGTTAATGACTTCCGACACGCTGATGTCGACATTTCTGTGGGCGTACAGAAGTGCCTGGCCAACCATGCGTTCCTCAGACATCGTGGAGCGTAAGTAGCTCTTAAGTAACCTCATGCTTGAAAACGTTCTCTCTGCGCTGGCAGTGGTCACTGGAAGCTTGGGTAAAGAATCCGGAGTAGCTTGTACACATTCGCATAGAACCTGCTGTCGCAATGAGAGAGGGCATCGGTTCCAGTACCGGGGCGCTGGTTTGCTGCTTTGTTCGCCCACTTTGTCCACCATAGTCGCAGTTCTCCAAAACCAGCCCTCGTTTCGACGTCATGCGCAAAAACGGTCAGAAGATTTTCTGCTCCTTTCTCCTGATCATCTTGCATTGGTGGTATTGCGGATGGTAGAATTAATGAAAAGTCCTTTAGAAGTGCCCTGTGCTTTTCGAACCGTTGGTTTAACTGGGCTAGTACGTGGTCCATGAACGGAATGAACATGGTTCTGCAAAAATATTCTTCCGCGCTTTCGAATGCATTGCTCCCAAGGTTTTGCTTCCGGACACCGGCTCGACGGCTTGTGAAATCCACATTCAGTTTTTCTGCCAATGCCTGCACTTGTGCAAATATTTTTGAGAAAGAAGCATTCGTGTTCTTGCGGTCACTTTCAATTGTCTGCTGTACCAATTCTATGTCCTCAATAGCAGCGCTCATGCCGATACTCCTCGTCTGCAGCTTCTTTGACAGTGGCAAAGTCAGTGCTAACACGTGCTCCGTCACATGCAGGCTTACAAGGAACGCTGGTGAAAAGAGTGCCAACATTAGACTGTTTGCCTGCACTGGACTTTCGCCATTTTCGTTAAACTTAATCTCCTCTAGTGCTGCGCTCAAAGAGGCTCACAAATGAAAGCACTGCATCGTGCTTCTCGGCCCAGCGCGTTTCGCATAGTCCCAAAAGGCGCTGCCTTGTAGACTCAGGACAGCTCAAACTTACCATTTTTCGCAAAACGTGTGAGCGGCTAGATTTACGGAAAAAGACTGACGTCTCCTTCAGAGTCCTAAAGCAGTTTCGAATGTATGTGATGGAGCATGCCGCACACACAACTAGATTAAGGGAGTGACACGCGCAGTGAGTACATAGAGTGCGGCTGGATATATCTCACGAACAGCAGCTTGAACACCATTCGTTTTGCCGGCCATCGAACTTGCACCATCGTAGCCTTGACCACGGAGATGCTGCATGTTAATTCCCATTTTTATAAGATGGTGTCGGCGAGGGCCCGGCCATTTGGTCGTGAATTGGCACAAATCCTAAGAACACTTCTTCGATTCCGTTCGCATCCTTATTAAGGTAACTTGCACAAACAGTAAGCTGCTCGATACCAGCAACATCCGTCGTTTCATCAGCATGTACGGAGAAGCAGCCTGCAGCGTTTACTTTGCGACTAGGCTTTCCTTGATGATTGCAGCAGAGATTTCTATAATCTGGTTTTGTACATCTGGACTAAAATATGAGGCCTTATTTGGGCAACTTTCCAAATGCTTTTTTAGATCTGTGTCGCCACAATCCGCGCGCATGCGAAGCAGCGCTCTGAAGTTGCCTGTATTTGTGGAGGAGGCTGTGCTTGAATCCATGGGACCACTGTCTCTATGTCCACGGAGAGCCACACCTTGCCGCCCGCAAAAGAGAACTGTCTCAACAATGGGCTGTAACTTCCTTCGGGTCTCTCTTATTTGAATTTGCCTGCCATGGTCCAGTTGATCAACATCACTGGGCACACATCCTGAGAAGGTTTGAAGAAAACTATCGGCTACCAGATGAGCGTCAGTGTGATACTTAGTGACTTCATATGCACCGAAGACTTCGAGGGCGTGCTTCCACTTTTGAAATGGCTTGGATACGAGGGCCTTAGTGCGCGCATGTTGGCCCTTGCCAATCTCACTTCTGCTAAAAAGGACACACACTCGGCAAAACGCACCCCCTTGAAGCGCTGAGTAGCTAAGCCATTGGTACCTGTCCAGCCAAGCCACGTAAACCTTCGTTTCTGCTTAAAATCGTTCATAGACTTAAACATATAGCATGGCGAAGGAATCCAAGGAGAAGCTAGCAGTTGATGTTTTGTGTCATCATCCACTTTTGAGCCATCTGTGTAGAGCCCGATAACAAACTTGCTTCTGCTATTTTGAGGGTCAGAAAAAGATAAATAATGAAATAAACGATAATCAGGCTGAAGTCCAATAAATCCCACCACCCGGATGACGCCGCTGGTTGGTGGTGTATGAGAGCACGAAAAATTTCGGGGGGGGGGGGGGGGGGGGCTGAAGCCCCATAAGCCCCACCCCACCCAGGGGCGTAGCCAGAAATTTTTTTCGGGGGGGGGGGTTCAACCATACTTTATATATGTTCGTGCGTGCGTTTGTATGTGTGCGTGTATATATACGCAAGCCAAACTGAAAAATTTCGGGGGGGGGTTTCAACCCCCCAACCACCACCCCCCCCTTGGCTACGCCCCTGACCCCCCCCCCCTGGCTACGCCCCTGGCACTGTGTATAGCTATTATTCTGCCTTTGCATTCCTTGGCATCAAAACAAGCGCACCAGCTAATAGTATAATTGCCCCCGAATTTTCGCAGAGGTAGGTGTGCACACTTTCCCTTTTCTGTATGTTTTATAAGCTATTCCGCCAGTATAACTGTTCTGCGAAAAGGAAGAGGTAGACTTGGCTTTCTGTATCCCTCTAATTAGGAACCTTCACAGAAGCTCCGTCTTTCCTTTGGCTCTCAGTCATGATTCTTACAAGGCGGCAGCTGTCGTATGCACGGCTCGATTTTACGACCTACGTATAATTCGCGAATAAGTGAAATCAGACCGGTGATGATGCCCTGAAGTTCCCCGAAATGGCTTGTAAAGATTTCTACAGCGTTGTGTAGTTAACTGGTCTTCATTACAATTGAAACGTCAGCTAGTTGGTACGGATTCATCATGATTTAAGTAGCGCACTGACGGACGAGGGCAGAGAAGGTGTTGTGCACCTTCTTTTTCTCTGTCCTCGTCCGTCAGTGCGCTACTTAAATCATGATGGTCTTCATTAAAATACTGCATTTGGATCTGATTGAATTAAAGGATCAACCTAGCACAGGACGTCCTGATAATTTATCTGAGGCCAAAGTGGTCCGCATAAGAAGGGGCGAAAAATGAAATTTGTGACATCACACAGTAGCATGATGATACTGTGGTTTCGACAATTGAGAAAGAAAATTTTCCACTTTATTTTTTTATTGTTTTGACAGAACACGTAAGAACAAAGAACAGTTTAAAGAATATTTTACCGTTGTGAACAGTTTTCGAAAGGGATTACGGTACGAACCTATCCTAAGGAAATGATTTACTTAATTAATACTGCTCCTTTGCCCCCGTTCGACATAACGAAAAGGAGTCGGTTCCGCGTTCTAATATTGTAAATAACCATGAGGGTAGTAGATCGCGACGTGGGGGTGATGTAATCGGCAGCTTGAAGTAAAGGTGAAGTGAATATGGCAAATAAGTTCTGCGGAAACCTGCTAAGTGAAGTAATTAAGGTTCATGAAAGCGAAAGCGTTCTATAGATTCGTGCTTCGACGAGATCGATGTCAGACTTTCCTTTCACAGTGACGTCCTGTGAAAAAGATCCTCTTTTTATTTTTACCCGTTGGAAAATTCTTGGTAACTCGAAGGATTGTCGTCCATGGCTGTGCTCCTTCAGAAAGGGCAGGTTGGTGTGCCATCTGCATAATTGTAGTTTTTATTACGATAGCACTTATATGGACACTCTCGGCTGGTTTTTGCCGTCGCCGACATGTCGCGTATATATATATATATATATATATATATATATATATATATATATATATATATATATAATTCAGAAAAATTTGTTCCAAAAAGCGGATTCGAACGTGTTACCCTTCGCTCCGCAGCGCTAAACGACTCGGCAACAGAGTACGTCTTTCAGTATAGTAACGGCGAGCTATTTATATACACCATTTAGCGATGGCGGTACGCGGAGCTCGGAAGCGCTTCAGCGTGTTCTCTTGATTGCCAACGAGATTGCGCGAAGAGCGCGCTTTAAAGGTCCTCGCCCCGTTCGTTGCGATGCGCGCGCGCCTGCTACCTCTACCAGCTGTACCTTGCCCTACAGGGCGTGGTCGCCCGTACGCACGCGTTTATCTCGTAATGGGGGCGGCTTGTGCGTCTTGTGCCTTCACCGCAAAGTTGAAGTTACAGAGCGCACGAAGGTCACTTCGCTCGCTGCAGCGGCCGCGTTTGCGAAAGGAGCGTGCTGCTCAAACACAAAGTAGTAACAACTGTGACAGTTAGTTCGCGCTCGTCCTTTGTATACCTGTGCGTTTGTTTCGTGCGTCCTTCTTGGTGCTTGAGCAGGGCGCTTTAAAGGGGCTCTGCAACACTTTTCCAAGTAGCCATGGAATGGCTTCACTAAAAGAGCTTATTCCTTCACGAATCGACCACTGCAAAAAGTTTTAGAATCCGTCCAGTACGAGCGGAGTTACAAAGATTTGTCGTCTTCTCTCGTCCTGACGAAAGCGCTGGAAGCTAAGCAGGGAGGGTTGGCAGGAAGAAGGTACGTCACGCGCGCCTCGTGACCTTGAGCACTTTTTTTTTCTTCGAACACGTGGCGTACTTTCAAGAGGCATGCGAGTGGCGGCCTCTTGCGGCGGCCGCAGTAACTACCGAGCGCGCCATGTTCAAATAAGTTAGTGGCGTGGAACTAATGTCAGTGATACAGTGATTTTGAGTCAAAAGCATCATTTGTCGAGAGAAGAGGAAGCGATCTCGAACTACGTACAACTTTCGTGATTTCTAAAAAAATGGCTGTGCCATAAATTGGCACGCACTACAACTTTCTCATATAAACACCTGCCCTCAAGTCAATAATTAAAAAGTTAATTAATGAGTTTTGTCAATTAGTAGTAACAGCGTCATTTAACTGCAGCAAAGTTTTTCCGCCTCGACATAGAGTTCATGTGCGAAAACGGCAAGAGGCTTACTTGCCATAGGATTTTTATAACAAATCTGTATTGTCTAAAAAAAAAAAAACACCCTGTATGTCGAAGGCGTGGGCACCTTTATATACGTATGGAACAGCGAGGTGTCCACACGGATATACAACCAACACTGCTAGACGGTGAAGTTGCATTTGTGGACAACACGTTATCATGCCAGCAGGCCTCTTAATTTTGTACTTACCTGTATAGGTTGCGCGCGCAAACCTGCGTTTTCTTTTACCGTCTGAGTAAAATATTCAGTCGTTGGTCAGCGCTCGTCTCGCGCAGTCGCTCCTCTTTGCCTCGTCTTCTGCGTTGTTTAAATATGAATCCCAACCAAGTGGCCCGAATTTCCCTTTTGCTGCGGAAATGGAGCCGTCATAATTGGATTCTCTTCTGCAACCAGATTGAAACGAGACAAAAATTAACGATAAAATATTCTGTGAAAAAAAAAAAAATGTAGCGCCTGTGTACGTGTTCTCTCTTCTTGATAATTCTGCGCTAAACACTTCAGATATGTCGTACCAACAAGGCCAGAAGTCAGCCCTTGCTGAAAGAATAGTTTGTTTTTGTTTATTTTTTTAGTTTGTTTTGAAACTTTACATATGGAAATAAACAAAGCAGGGTACATGGCGCATGCAAAGAAATATTTACAAATGTTTCAGCACTACGTTGACTTAACAGTATGTGTAGGTCGGTTCAGGGGCGTAGGCAGAATTTTTTTTCGTGGGAGGGGGGAGGGGGGCACCTTGATCTGAAGTGGGGGCTGGGCAGGCAGATGTGCTCGAGCACCATTTTGTGCACTGTATGTCAAGGCCAAAAAAATTCGTGGGGGGCACGGGCCTGGTGTGCCACCCACTGGCTAGCTATGGGACGGTTATTCGTGAATGATGATCGGGATCAAGAACCGCGAATGACACAGGACGGAGACGAGAATGTTGCTCCTTGTCTCCGTTCATAGCCGTCTCTTCAGCCGTTTTTTATCTCGGTGATTTTTATGTCTGACAACAAATAACCAGCTTTTTTGCTCTCTTACACATCCTTGGTAGCTCGGATCACATCATCTATCGATCATGAAAGCTGTGCTTTCGTGCTCATTTAGCGACAGGAAGGTAGTGTACTCTCTGCTCACTCTGAAATTTTAGCTTTCTAGTTTTTTCGATGCCACATGGGCAATAATGGCAAAAACGCATTCATACGTATGAGGGCGGATCCTATGTACCACGATGTAGACAATGTCACGTGTGTCGAGGGTGCGCATTTCTATGCAACAAACGATCGATATTCAGCACTCCACCGCCATGAAAGATGTTAAACAAAATTGATGCATGTCACCTGTAATATGACATTAGCCCAACACTTGTGTGGACATCGATTCACACTTTAACGGATAAAATTTGGACCGTTTGTTTTTCCCGCTTTTTTTATGCCCTGGGGAAAAAAAAACGAAATAAAGAAATATTTTTTTCCACCCCAGCATTCTGTTTCTTTTCCAGCCCTCGCACCTCCAATCGTATATTCGTCCTCTCACCCGCACGAGAGACGAGAAGAGCATTTAGGCCAGTTTAGGCAGCATCCACGATGCGTGCGCCCCCTGCAGTGACTCTGAGTGACAACGCCCTCGCAAGATTACGGCCTTCGAGATCTGTCAGCGCCCGTGGAACTCTTGGCTAGCTGCTGCGATCATTGAGTCTGTGGCTATGGCTGCATGAAAAGACGCTGTTTCGCTTCGGCGGCTGCTCAATAGCGCAGCGCGTTAATTGAAAAATAAGTTCGCAAGAACCTCGTGTACCTCCATAAATTTACCCCTGGCACCCGAAGAAGTTTCAATTTATTGCCTCTGTCTTCCTTTGCGGCAAGAGTGAAACTTAATTCTTTTGAGATTGCGGCTAAACAGGGGCGTAGCCAGGCGGGGGGGGGGGGGGGGGGGTCAAATCCCCCCCCGAGAATTTTCAATTTTGCTTGCGTATTTATACAGTCACACATACAAACGCACGCACATACATACATAAAGTATGGTTGAACCCCACCCCCCCCCCCCCGAAAAAAATTTCTGGCTACACCCCTGCGGGTTAACATGCTTCGTTATATTGAATTTAAAATAAGAAATACATGCATAGTGTTCTATATACATGACGTTACAAAAATGTGCTTCGTTATAAGATTTAACCACGTTTGAATTAAATTGAATGTTATTGCGTATTTGTCAATTGCACTCGCCAATTATAACACAAACAGCTTCATTCTGTGCTGAAAAGCAAGAAACAAGAACTTGTGCTTGCGAAGCTTTTAGTTCTTTGAACCGCTTTTTTTTTTCTTTATGTGAACTGCCCATTAAGCCATCACTAGGTAAAGTCCAAACATTTGTTAAGCTTGACATCTACACTCAATCAGTGCTAGCTAACAGGTGCTGGTCTTTGCTACCTAGCTGGTCTAAGCAAGATTACTGTTCGCACAGTATGTTAATTTTTACTTTTCGCAACATTTGCTCTTCTGCCCACGTCCTTCCCAAGAGCAACTGTCTTGGCCCTAACCTCTTAGTATATAGTAATAATAATAAAATTCTGTGGTTCTATGTACCAAAACCCCAGAGTTTTATTGTTATTATTACCCCAGACGTGCTGTAGTAAGGGACTCTGAAATAATTTTGACCACCCGGAGCTTTGTAACGTGCGCCTAAATCTAAGTACAAGGGTATTCTTGTATTTGGCCCCATCAAAATGCAGCCAAGGTGGACAGGTATTGAACCCAGTGTCTTCGAGTTCCCTTTTCTATAGTTTCATCATTGATGAGACATAATCATTACTCAACCCTAATGCTGCATGCCAAGTTTATGCCGACTTTAACCTCATCCATGTGTCAGCCTCCAAGCAAACCTTGACAACATTTGCTGCTGGTCTTTACTTGAATGCTCCCCTTGAATATTGCCAAATGTGTTGCTATGCAAGTCGGTTCTGGTAGCTGTTACCTGTCTGCTTCCATCCTCAATAAAACAGAGGTCAAGAGGAGCCCATGGGCTCCTCTTGACCTCTGTTTCTGGACACCACACTTGGTTGCAATTGTTTTCACTGCCACATACATGTTAAAGTGTGTCACCTCTCCAAAGCATCGTGTTTGCATAGTGAACACACTGCTTGCACAGTGAACACGTGTATAAGAAACAGTATGTTTTAGACTACACAAAATCTTTTTGAATTATCTTCCGCACAAGTTCAGTCTTTGGATTGTGAACTGCTCAAATAAGCAGGCATAAATTGCACAATAAATCGAAGCACGTACTTGACTGATTTTCAAAAATATTGTCTTACTTTATTTAATAACTGTAGCCAGTCTGAGGGAGAAAGAAAGAGATACAGGAGGGAAAAGCAGGGAGGTTAACGGGAATTTAGACATCTGGTTTGCTACCCTGCAGTGTAGGTAGAAGGATGTAGGCAATGAGCCTGCAATATATAACATGCATCCAACTTTGTTCAGGAAGCTCTTGTAGTCCTGTGCAAGCTCTCCCATTTGTAACTACCCAGGTGAAAATGAGTAACTGGGAATCCAATTGGTTTCAACTGGTATCAACTGGGATCAAATGGTTCCAGTTGGGAAACAACTGGTCCCAGTTGATTCCAGTTGCAACTGGTCCCAGTTAGCAGCTGGTCCCAGTTACAACTCAACTGGTCCCAGTTGATTCCAGTTGCAACTGGTCCCAGTTAGCAGCTGGTTCCAGTTACAGCTCAACTGGCCACCAACGGGAACCATGACCAGTTGAACTGGAAGAAGCTGATCCCAGTTGGAAACCATAACCAGTTAAATTGGAAGCAAGTGGTCCCAGTTGCGCCCTAACTGGAAGTGCGACCAGTTGTCCTGGTTGTACGGTTCTTCAAAATGAAAGAAGAAAGATAATTGAACTCGAACGCATACGCAGCATTGCTGCACTTGAGCGAATGGGTTTTATCTAAGAGCTTTTTGTGTCCTATTCGCAGAAGGGTACCATCACTGGCCTAGTAATATTCCTAGGACAATGAGAGAATAAGAAAATAGCATCTCATGGTTTGCGAATGAATTATCTTTTCTTGTTTAGACGTCATCCTCTTCGTGTTGTTTAAACCCCATTACATTAATATATACAGTCTTACCTCACCTGATATATATATGTATTTTTTAAAATCATATTATCGTGGATTATTCCGTTGCGCAAATGCGCAACACAGTGCACACAAGCGTACGCTTGCTTTAGCATCAGTACATTCAACTAACATTAAAAAGCTGTTGTCAATCTTTTTACGTCCATCACGGTGACAATACGCGCAACCGAGGCGGGCCCAATTGACGTTGGGGTGCTAATATTGCCGTCGTCTCGCTGGGAGCATGCCATGCTTAATAGTCTTGTGTGCAGCACAGCGGTTACTTCCAAATACTTCCAAACGAGAACGAAAAATGGAGTAGTGCCAGTGCCGAGAGCTACCACAGCTGAGACTGCCGACATCCTTCCTGCCGACACAAGTTGCACAAACGCAGCCTCTCTACATCGACTGCCGTCACATTAGTTCCGTATCTCATAGGCTCAAACATTGAACGAAGCAGTAAAATAACCAAGCATAAAGATTACATATAAAATAAACTGAAATGAATTATTTCGTGCCAATTCGGCAATAGTTAATGGAAGAAAGAAACTGGATAACAAAGACATAAAATTTAGAAAAACAGCGATGCTAGTTTCGTACACCACATGGGACGAGGGCTAGCTACCGAGCGCTCGGTGGTCCGTGGTCGCGCTGCTTAGTTGTGCTGTTTTTCAAAAGGAACGTGCAGTCATGGCGTGCGTAAATTAGACTTTGTCGAATTAGTGTTCGGCAGCTTCATCTCTGGAAGACCTTGACTTCAGGCGAACGCCGGACAAGTGTTTACGCCTGTGACAAGACGGATATATGGACCCATTGTGTGCGGAATGCTGCGATGCAGCCGTTTGAAGGTAATTATACCATTTATGCTTCGAGTGCTAGTTGTTCAGTATCCTAGAGAAGATGTAGATATAATGCAGGCAGAGTGCTTTGAGTGTTGAGACGATGGAACGTTGCATTGTAAACAAATGCTTTCTATACTGATCTAGCTAAGTTTGTTTATGGGTTTGTGCGGAGTGCTCGCAAACTTGCTGCCATTTGTTTGGGAGCATCACAGAAAACGAGTGCCGTGCAATACTTGTGCTTTGAACGGCGTGCTAAATAACTATGAAGTGTACTCGTAACTCTGTCCGCGACTTTCAAAGAAAGCGCTAAGGGCCCGTATTTGCACTCTAAATGAATATTCCTGAACCTGTTGCATGTGTAGGCATATGAATTCGAGTGAAAATAATGGTGTTTTTTTATTATTTTTTGCTGCTGATATATAAACTCGACTTCTAAAAATTCGGAATAGATGCAGCGCATGATCTCTGTAGACACTGTTTGTCGTGTGAATTGTTAGAAGGTAGGTCTGCTGTGTATATCTATAAATTGATATGACTGTTCTGAGACATGCATGAAACATGTTACCTCTTACTTTGCAGCAACGCTGTTTCATTGGTCACGGGTGAATGGCACAGATTCATCAGCTGCGCGCAGCCCAAAACTTCACGAGTATATTGGTTGAGAAAATACAGCACTGCATGAAAGCCGAGCGGAGGATATCTTGCACTGAATGTGCAACCACAGTGCTGGTCCAAACCAGCCACAGCAGGGAATGCCTAGAGCTGTGTAATTTTTTGTGTAATAGCAATAAATCATGATCATCTACACTTAACATGGAGTGTCAAGTGTTCCATTGGAGTGTTTGATGTGCTCAGAATGAACATTATTTGCACGTTGAAGATTGTTTGAGCTAGCTGGAGTACAAGCATGCCCATTTGGGCACCAACGGGGAATGGGACCTGTTCACAACTGGGAAAGCATTTCCAACTGGGAATGCATTCCCAAATGATACCAGTCGCCAACTGGGAATGTATTCCCAACTGGTCCCAGTCGCCAACTGGGAATGCATTCCCAACTGGTCCCAGTTACCAATTGGAAATGTGTTCCTTAAACCAGTTGAAGTGGAACCAGTTGAAACCAGTTGGATTCCCAGTTACACATTTTCACCTGGGTATATCTAAGAAATAACAATATGACAGTAACGCTGACATGGCGACATCACTAGAACAAATTAATTAATAGGTGCTAGGTCGTGATCAAAACGGAATGTCGACCACAGTGCGATGATAGCTAATGCAGACGATGCAGGAGTTACAGGCTGCATGCACGCACAGCTGAAACCGCCACGGCGGCAGTAAAATGAGCACAGACACACTTTCTGTAGCCACCTCATCAGCAGAGCTGAACTAACCGCCGGAATTAAAAGATTATTAACGAAAAAAAAACCATCGGCGAAGTTGGTTTGGCTTGCGTTGAGCTTATTCATGTCAAAAGCCCACCCTCTTTTTCTGGCGACGACCATTCATTCGCAACAATGCCGCAGGCGCTGCAGGTAAGCACCATACGCGCTGCTGATCTATGTCTCGTTATCAAATGAACCGACAGTTCTAGCATTGTGGGCACAGGGCCTTCTTGAGCAATGCATTCAATGCTGCAACTTGCACAACGAAACAATCCTCCGCCCGTTTCATGGCAGCGCATCTCTCACCCTCATCTGTAAGCTTCCTTTCCCACTCAGTCATGGAAACGGGTGCTCGCACTGTCTCCGCACCAGGCGATACGATACCCGACATTGAGTGCGTCTGAACTGTACCGCCAGTATTTGTTGGCATTTCATCCGTGCGTGACGTGCTTGGTCGCGGGTCCGACACATCAAGGCAAGGAATAGTCGAACTTGTCTTAGCGATGTCCGCGATGCGCTGACCATCAGCGAAGGATGCGGCAGAAGCGGCAGAAGCTGGTGATCGAGCTTTCTTTTTGGCCATCGGAGATTTCCGCTTGCGGCTGCCAAACTGATGTGCGGTTTTATACTTCTTCTTGAAGGATCGTCGATTTCTCATCACAAGGCGAGTGTAAATACGGAACTATGCCGATGATGCCCCGGGCCACGTGAGCGACTGGGAGCACGGGGAGCACGTGATAGCAGATGACACGCGGTCACGTGGCAAGCGCGGGCGTGACTAATGGGACAAAATGCGCTCAACTGCATCGTTGCGCGTTCTTTGTGGCTTGAAAAAAGAAAAGCAGTTTTTCTGTGATTTCCAGGAATTACAAAATCAATATGCGCAGAGAAAGAGTTCCTGAAGCTGAAAATGTGAGTTTTAAAACGTTTGTGTGCCGCATTGGCGGGAAAGTTTGTTTTCGCAGTGAAGCTCGCCTTTGCTTTATCACTTAAAACAGCTGTAGAACTCAATTGAGAAACTATTATGCTTATACATATAATGTAGGATCTTTGAAAATGTTATGACCACTGTGAGTAGCTTTCACTCTGCTCATTTATGACTGAGTGGCAGATAAGAGCACTGCAATATTATAAACATAACTCTGACTTTTTAAACCACTGTATATTCTTCGTGCACTCCTATAATAAGGAGCGAAATACACACTTAAATCTCAGTAAAGTACCTCATATATGCATATACCGCATATATGACTACATATCTTATGGTCAATTAATGCAACTGTGATGGTATTATGTGGTGCTTTCACTTCTTGCAGATGGGTGAAGGATATAAACATAACTCTCTGGATATCGAAATTAATCTACTATATTATATGTTCTGATCAGACAGCTAGGCAATTCCTTGAAGACCCAGATCATGAAGACAGGAAAAAATAGCTTTCATCGTGTTGCTGATAACAGGTAAAAACAATAATGTCCAAGTGGGGAGTTATTTAAAACAAAAACAGAAAATCTACCTATATATAAAACGTCATGAACTTCAGTGAAAGCCTGATCGTGTATTTGCAGAATGCATTCAATGCTCAAATCAGGAAATCAAGTATTTAAAAATTTATTAAAATTCATATATATATATGCCTTAATTGTCCCAATCAAAAGCAAAACTTCCCTGGAAGCACAGTGCTAGTTCTCATCACCGAAAATTAGGCTAAAAATATGCCCCGTAGCCTAAACCATTGTGGTTCACATGATGCAAACAATAAGAATATTGGGCCATTAAGATCCATTAATGTCACTGCGCATGTTCTCAGCAGTTTATACACCCCACCTCCCCCAACCCACATCTCCCCAAGAGGATCGCAATGGACTCCCCCTCACCCCATTTAAAATTTTTTCCAGAAGACCACAGAGAGAGACAGTGCTTTCCTTGTACAACACCCCACACTTTGGAAACTCCTGGATAAATGCCTACCTCTTCTGACTGTCTAACAAAGCAGTGTTCTGAACAAAATGCAGACAGCAAAGATGACAGCTATTCAGATGGGCTGTGACAACAGAGAAGGGAAAAGAGATCTAGGGAATTAAATGCTGGGAGGTTAACTGCTGCAAGTACCAGCTGGCTACCCTGCACTGTGAAAAGAGATAAAAGGTAATATAGGAAGAGAAGGTATAAAAAAGAGCAAAAAAAAAATAACCCGTGCCATTTTCATAGTCTGTCAAAGAACCCACAAGTTAAATATTGCAGCAATATGTTTCAGTTTATTATAAATTCATCATACAATGATTACTTACAGATAGTATGCGGATACTGTAAGTGCTGTACCAGGCAGACCAGGCTCTCATTACTTTCTCTTCCATCAAGTAGGAAGCGCAGTTTATCTTCTTTCCAGTTTATTAGGCAATGTTGAGAGCATATCTTTTGACGCAGAGTAATGGGGACAGTTGCAGAGAAGGTGCCTGTTTCGTCTTCTCACAGCTTGTTGCATGCAGGACTTACAACAGTTTAGTGTGGTGACAAAAGTTATGCAAATAGCTTTGGGCTGATTTTTTATCTTACCATTATTTTCTAAGGGCTCAGAAAATATAATGCAAGATAACTCGTACATTTCTTTTGCAACTCGGAACAGTTTCTTAAACGAACCAGGCTGGCTCACTGCTGCAAAATATGAGTCTGTAAATGCTGTGCCTGAGTTGAAAAAACCAAATTCAGGTGCATGTAATGAATTCTAAGATTTTGACAGAGTTCACCTCTTTACACTTGTAGAAAGAGTTTAGCAGTGTGGAATACAGGGTAGTGCAAACAAGATTTTGTGATATCTCCAGCACCAGGCCTAGTATGTCATCCATATCCGTTTTAGCTAGAAAATGAAAGTGATTGCGTATGGTGTCATTTGTTTATTGCTTATATCAATATTCTCTTTTCTTTTTAAAGACACTAAATGGTTTGTACATGTTAGCAAAACTGCTTTCTTTTATTTTCAGAGACAAAATTCTTCACACTCTGGTTAATTTTGTGAACATAGTGCTTCAGAATATTCCAAAGTGGGTACAAAGGAACCTGCGAAGAAAATGTAAGCCATTGTCTCTCATGTCGAACATAAAGGTTTAAATGCTGAGTATGTCTGAATAGCGAATAAGCTGAAATTTTAGCTGAGGTGGAGACGCTAGTGGAATATATTTTAAGCAAACTTACTTTGGAATGAAATTATCAAGCTCCTTTACAATAATCGTAACAGAATCAATGTTCTCTCTTTTTTTAAAGACACTAAATAGTTTGCATATGTTAGCGAAACTGCTTTCTTTTATTTTAAGGCATGAAATTTTTCACGCTGTGGTTAATTTTGTGAACGTAGTGCTTCAGAATATTCCAAAGTGGTACAAAGGAACCTGTGAAAAAAATGTAAGCCATTGTCTTTCATGCCGGACATAGAGGTTTAAATGCTGAGTATGTCTAAATAGCAAATAAGTTAACATTTTAGCTGAGGCAGAAATGTTAGTGGAATATATTTTAAGCAAACTTGCAAACTTACTTGGGAATGAAACAGTCAAGCTCCGCATATGCTTAACAGAATCATAGGGCTATATTACAATATATATATATATATATATATATATATATATATATATATATATATACAATTCATGTATGTGTGTGTTTAGATGATCTTTTAGACTTTAACACAACATTTCATGCACAAGTCTACTCATTCAACTACCAGAGATGGACAATACTTATACAGGTAATCAAGATGCACTGTAACTGCACAATTTTAAAATACTATTTAGTCAACTAATTACTTCAATGCACATATTGCGATGTCAATATATGAGTTGAAGCCAGTGATTTCACAAGGTTCATCTGCTTGAAACAAGTTTCAAAACTAGCACCACTTTGAGATAAGCGCTGTCAAACTTGTGGTAAATATGCTCTTTTGTCCTGTTTATGTTTTTGACACAATGAGAATGAAGCTCATAAGTAAAATGGAACACGGAAGCATTTTGTTGGAAACTTTGGGAATGCATAAGTCGAAACTGGTGTCCTCTTAAGAATTATTTCTAAGGGGATTACGCTATCGAAGTGATCAAATTCGTTTCCTTATTTGTAACACAGCTGAGACCACTTATATCCACCATCATGGTCATTGAGGATGTATTCATTACAGCTAAGTGTTCGTAATAGGTGAACAATGAAGATTATGGCAACGATATGGCAGGAACGTTAATTGCCTTCCAAATACATCGGTAAGCTTGCTTTGCTTCTTCAATGTTGAAGCAATTATTGCCATTTCGAGAATGTTCAAAATGTTCGAGAATGTTCAATGTGTTTCGAGAATGTTCTCCAAAAGCTTTGCTGCAGACCAGCTCTATCAGTGAGGTAATGTACTTGACCTTTGTTTTTGAGCTCTAAATTAGAGGTGGCAGTGGCATCAGTTCTGCAATCTTTTTGTTTAATTTTTTTCATCTAACTCTGTGTTGACAAATCCTTTCACTTCACGAATGACGCTCTCATCTGTGCATGGCTCTATGGCATCGGCTTTGTCATCCACATCAACAAAGTCATCCCAAACGATGTCAACAGCACTCAACTGAGCTTCAACAGTGCACTTCCATAAATCCACAGGTGGGTCATCACTGCTTGCGAGCTCCACTCCTGCCCCACATTTGAACCCTGCTTTGTGAATATAGTTTCTGATACAGTGTGCAGTAACCTCATTCCAGGCACCCCTTATCATTCCACTGCCATGCATAGAATCAGTTATAGCAGGATGTTAGCAGCTGAGTGATCAATTGCAAACAGCATGCACACAATCACAAGTTGACATTAAGAAACTGGACACTCAAGCATAATGCCTACATCTAATGGCTGCATTTCTGATGTAGCATGCCGTGGCAAAATTATCTAGAAGGTCATGCACCACTTAGAAACATAGTATATATTTAACAGCAGGGATGCAAGAACAGTGATGCTTTCCTAACGTGTCAGCTCTAGATGAGCTCAAAGCCACAATGTGTTGGCTCTGTCTGAAACAGCTTGTCATAGACTACATAATTATTGCTGTCATGCTATCTTCCATCGAAATACATATTAAAAGGAAGCTAGTGTGATGGTATCAAGATAGACCAATAAAGATATAACAATGCCACATATAATGAAAGCTAGCTTGTCTAGCTAAATTTTCATTATATCTGGTACCACTATAAGTGGGATCAACTGGATGTACCATAGGACAATAAGTACTATAAAAGTTAGTTATTGAGGGTTTCTAATGTCAAATATCCATTTTAATTTCTTGTGCAAATATTTGGCCTCCAAAAGTAATCTAATTCACAAGAAGCAAAATGCTGTGGGTGATTTTTAAAAATTCTTCCCTTAAAAAACCTCCACACACACACACAATATATTTAAGGAAAGAAACTTACTTTCACAGATACAAAAAAAGTATACAGTGAACTGCCCAGAATGTGATCAACAGCTTAGAATAATTAACGTTTGCAACTGTGTTCCTGCTAGGAGTATGGCAGACTATTAGAAATCTTTATTTTACAGTGAACTCAATCAGCAAGGCTATTGGATAGATGGAACTATGTTTGAAAATTTCTTTGGCTTCTTTTGCTTTCCATGATAAACATATGAAGTGACTGAAATGGCTTCCTCCTTGTATACCTGCTGTATACCTTTTAAATGCTGAATACCTAAACAATCGTGAGCAGTTCGTGGACGTAGATGGGCACCACTCGGCCTGTTTGCCAGTCACTTCTGGGGACCGCAGGGAAGTGTGTTGGGCCCTTTGTTGTTCCTCTTGTACGTCAATGACATTGTTGATGTTGTTAAGCCAAATGTTCAAATAAGACTTTTCATGGACGATTGTGTGTTGTTTAAAGATATCACCCGCGCTAGTGACCAAGATGATCTAAATGAAAGCCTCAGTCACATTTTCCATTGGTGCAATCTATGGGAGATGACCTTGAATGTAGAAAAAAGTGTTTTTCTACCAATTTCCCGAAAGAAAACACCTCTAAATTACAGTTATATGCTGGGCGTCTCTGCGCTTCAAGAAGTCAGTAACTATTAATATTTAGGTGTCACTATTTGCACCAACCTGTCCTGCAACCTTCATGTGCAAAACATATCTTCCTCTGCCTTCCGAAAACTGTGTTTCCTTAAATACAAACTTAAACATGCCTCAGCCTCTTAAACTTCTCGCCTATAACTACCTAATTCGACCGAAGCTCGAGTACGCCGGCATTGCATGGGACCCCTACACACAATGTAACATAAAAAAGCTCGAACGAATTCAAAGACACTCTGTCCGGTTTGTTTATAACAAGTTTCAACATTCGACTCATCAACTGAACTAATGCAGTCTAATGATATTCCGACACTTGAATCACATCGAAAAAAATTGCAGCTCGACTTTCTTTCACAGTTACTTACTAACAAACTTGCACTCGACCCGGCAGTTTATCCAAGTCCACTAATGATGAGGCCTACTCGCCAACATATCACCCAAATGCTTTAACCCCCTATTTTGCCCAAATGAACCTATTCAAATACTCTTTTTTTCTGCGCACCATTAATGATTGGAACAACTTACCTCTATAAACGCTGTATTATTTTGCTATTTTACATTTTACACTTGCATTGTTCAAAGTAGTATCCTTAAAAATGTATTTTCCTATTGTTGTGTTTGCTGTTTTTTTTGTGTGTGTGCTCAAAATTATATCGTTCAACTTACAAGATTGTTTTACATCTGTTGACCTAATGTGTTCTACCCACCCTGCATGGACTTCGTGTCCGCAGTATGTATTTAAAAAAAAAAATAATAATAAGTTAAACAACACTACTATATGGCCTGATATATCCCAGCTTCAAGATGCACTTTTAATAGCGGTAGCACATTACATAGATTACAAGAATTTCCTTGTGTTGTGTTATCATCACAAAATGTCATGCTGAGCAGAAAAAAATAACTTAGTTTGTCATAGGGTTGGGTTTGAACTTGTACAGCTTTTGGTTGCGAGTTCGTTGCTCCAACCACTGCACCATGGTAGGCTTTTATTTATGTTTATTGCCTGACCTTGGCATGTAACAGTGCCTACAGATTCGGAACAAAGATAGCATACTCTAAAAAAATTGATTGATGTTGTTGGCTGAATACTTCTAGATGAAATATTGTTTTTTACATATAGGCTGTCCTAGGTAACATTAGCCAAACTGTTGTTTGCTTAATATTTAATTTATTTTTCTAATTAACTGAGTACACAAGAATTGTGATGCTGGTAGAAGAGGAGAGATGTCTGAACATTGTAGAGGTCTCATAATCGTGTGTTCAAACAAGATGGAAGTTAAGATGGAGGTTTGATGTGAAAAGAAGTTGGGAACAAGAAATGTCTCTGGAGCCAACGTTTCGGCAAGTGGACTTGTCTTCATCAGGGAAGCAACTACTTTCATTAGCAGTGTTTCTATCTATTCCAAGCTCGTTCTCCCCCAACCTCAACAAGGGACAACAAGGAGAGAACTGATTAAAGTCAGTGTACTCAAAAAATGATTTTAAAAGAAGCAAAAAAAAAAGGTGGAGACAGTAAACGAAAAAAGTGAGGAACAAGGAGTAGTTTGGGGTGCTGTTATAGTAGAGGGGAACAAGTAAAGGTACTGTTGTTTGGTTCTTTCCAGAAATGGAGATAAAAGGCAGATCTGGCAAGTGTTTCTGAGTAAGTAGGCACTGCTAATCGATAATTAATGCCTGGCATTTTAAGAAAGCAGGAGCTATGTGTGTAATGACCTGGAGTTTTTATTTAAAATGAAAAAAAGAGGGGGTGGGGAATGGGCAGGGGGCAGGTAGGTAGTTTGAGAAGCAAATTATAGTGCCTATTTATTGTACCTGTCATTTTTTCTTTGAGGTTGGCTAGCATTAGCCGGAGCACCCCGTATAATTGTTCAAATTTTGGAAGCCAAGCACTCCAGTACACACCTTAACTTTCTGCATCCTGATAAACTGAAGCATAGATTTGAAAAATATTTCTAAAGAGGTGTGCCATCAATTACAGTACAACCACACTGTGCGCAGCTGTCCGTTCACTGTATGAGGCCTAGGAGTATAAAAAACTTGTAGGGCAAATCATCCATATTAACAACCAAACCATATAAATTACGTGGGCATATAATTACACTCTTTTGTGTTTACAGTTCTCTGTGAAATATCCCCGAAAATATGCCTCACAATCTGAAATGAAAATGAGTAGAGATGTGCGAATAGTAAATTCGAGGTTCGAAGCGAGTAGTGATTTGGTTGAATAATTTCGAATCGAATGGCTCGAATAGTATGTATCACATGTTGTTAAGAAAAATGAGTATATTTGTCATGACCCAACTAACCTGCACAATATTTTTTTAAAATTGGAAAAAGGCATGTGCAAATGTCATTCTTTTTGGCTCTAAGTGAAATGGAAGCAACTTTGAATAGTAGCAGGATTTGAATTTCAGTAGGATGCAAGTGATAAGGGGTAAAATATGTTACGTTTTGAAACTTACTATACATGCTTAGAACATATAAGCACGCATAACAAGCTTTTAAACTTAAAAAATGATTAATCGATGTTAGGGTATGTTCATTTAACCTTAAAGTGGAGCTTTGTGGCAGTGCGAATTTTTCCTGCGTAAATGTTTTCACCACATAGCATTTCTGTGCTGCAGTGAAACCACCTTTACAGGGGGTGGGGGGTTGGGGGGGGGGGTTACATGCGGTTTAATATACGCCTATGCGTTCATTTCGAATACTTCGAAATTTCTAATAATTTGAATTCGTGTTGAAGTGAATTCAAATACTGTAATATTCGTTCGAATATTCAAAGTGTTCGAATAATTCGCACATGCCTAAAAATGAGTGTTTTGTTGTCTCGTGTTTGTTGCCTGGGGTATAGTATGCTCATGCTTCTGCACCATGGCAAATTTAGTGAAGTTAGAGATTACCAGGTGAATAGTTATGCGCTTAAACAAATACATGGTGCAGTAATTAGATAGAGCACTTTGCATGTGATCTGTGAAAAATTTCTTCCTGCTACTGCAAGCATTGGAACATTATTGACTATAATGGAAAGGAAAACGTTATGAGATGCACCATTTTGTGCCTGTTTGATTGAGGACTAGTCTAGCATTGCAAGTGCTGGAGTGCTATATGTGTGACAGTTTGAAGATAATTTCCTTGCATATATAGCCAGGCTTCTTGTGTGATTAATAATGAAACTGAAACATTTATTGAGAAAATGTAAATGAATGAGCACTTTCTGTACACTGTAATATAGTATCAACATATTGTAAATGACCTAACTAAAGTCATATAAATGTGCATTAATATTGCCGCGTGCATGCTACAAGAAAGACAACGCAAATACGCATATGCTCTGTACAGAAGGTACAAAGGACAAAGAAGTCTCTGGCGCGTGGTACCATCCTGCTGCTGTTCTCTTGATTTGTGCATTAGGAGCTCTCTCTTGACGTTGCGATAATATGCATCATGAAGTGCTCGAATAAATATGATCTATTAGTGGAAGCAGCAAAACTGTGAGGTCTCCCATGCTCTCCTCATAACATCCTTGTTTGCAAAAGCAAATAGTTGTGCTTTTTATAGCACAGAATGCTTTATTTTTTAGTCCTTGATTACTTGTGCACCTGTGCTCTTCCAGCTAATTTCCGTGCATATGTAACCAGCCTTTTCGTGCAATTGATAACGACACTGAAACATTTATTAGAAAAAATGTCAATGAATGAGGACTGGTATATTAACCAGTCTTATGAGACTGGTTATTACACCAGTCTTATGAGAATGGTTATTATACCAGTAAACACAGGAGAAGCTAATGTTACAGGACACCGAAAAGGCTATGTAATATAATTCTCGTCTCTTAAGCACACAGCACAATCCCCCTTTTTTGTTAAGTATGCAGACAGAAAACTTACAATGGAATGTCGGATACCTTTTACACAGCCTTGACAATGTAAAAGAACTGCTCCGAAGCATTATCACAAGGTGTGTTCAAGAGACACACCTGCTGTGTGTTTAAGAGACACACCTGCTGTGTGTTCAAGAGACATACCTGAAACCTACACACACATTTTCTATGACACTTTGCTATTTTCCTAAAAGACTGTAGCGACACTGTCGCCTCATGCTGTGGTGTGGCCATAATAGTTGACAGGGGCATTGCTGTGCTGGCAGTTGCAAATCCGAATGACTCTTGAGGAAGTTGCTGTTAGAACAGTGCTATTTGATAAACTTATCACCTTAAGCTCAATGTACAGGGGTGTTCATAAGTTCTCAGGCCGCGCTGCCACGGGATAATGGCCTGGGAACTTTTGGATCACCCCTGTACATCCCTTCTGGCTCTGAACTCTATTAAACTGAATTTCAGAGATACAGTGGGAAGCTTCCTGAGCCATATATAGCGCATCGGAGATGTGAACGCACATAATGCCCACTGGGGAGACTGTAGCTGCAATGCTGCTTAATAGAAAATTTGCTGTTTTCCTCAGGCATACTAATTACGAAAAAGCAATGTATTACAGTGCTGCACATCAAAGCTGTTCTTCCACTGACCTAAGCGTCATATCCAGTACTCTTTTGCTATACATTTAGTCGAACGTTATGAAAAAACTTACGTGGAAGCGATTGCCACTCCATACGTAACAAAACAGGATACCTACAAAATCGATTTGAGAAGGGTGTCGACTTGGGCTTGTTGGTTTCATTCTCGTAAACTGTTGCACGTGAAAGACGTAGACGGGGAACACAAAAAGACACACGGAGCAAAGGTTATGCGTTACCGTTACCGTGCGCTCCGTGTGTGTCTTTTTGTGTTCCCCGTCTACGTCTTTCACGCGCAACAGTTTACGAGAATGACAAAATCGACATGCCTCTCGATGGAAAATCCATTTAGCCAACTGAGAATTGCTGCTACAGCTCACATATCTAAGCAGTGATGTCATCGCTGATTTTAATATAGATGATGCTGTGGCATATTTAACTGGTATTATAACTGACACAGCTGAAAAATGCATTTACACAAACCAAAGGACAGTGTGACAAATTTTGCCTCCCATGGTGGAATGATTATTGCAAAAACGCACCCAAAAACCAAAACAAGGAGACTGCTTTGTGACTCTCCAACAGTGTTAAAGACTCTCCAACTTGTTGTAGACGTTACCAAAAAAAAGTACCAACTATATGTTACTTGTTACACTAACAAAAAGGAACTTATTACCGCCTTATGTTACCTATAAAAAAAAGGTTATGCATTACCGTTACCAAAAAAAAGTAACGCGTGTTACTTCTTCGTGCTAAAAGGCTGGGTGTGCAAGCACGAATACAAGAGAGAAGTCAAGACATCATAAACACTGACTTTTAGCATAAATACTTACCAAATAGCTCAGCTCTCTGTTATTCTGAATGTTACTTCTGGCGTTACTCCATTTTCAGAAATTTTAAACATTGAACCTTCGCTGCAGGAACACAGATTAACAATTTAACAAAGCTCATATTTATATTTCACATAAAACTTCTAGCCCAAAGAATTACTTTAGCTGAAACATCAATATAATTGCATAAGTGTGCCAAACTTTAGCAATACTGTATTATAGTGGCCTAAAGTTAACTGTAGAGTTGCATGTGATGGCATATATAACTTTGCGGCACATGGTAAAGCCATTTCTCACAGTGACATTAAACAGAAAATGAGATTTCATCATCAACACCCTCTGAAAAGAAAACATCGCTGATCTCTCAACAAACATAGAGTAATTCTGACGGTGTACTTCTACTAACAAAACATGCGCAGATTTTGTAGCAATAATGAAATGCATAAATTGCATACTTCTGGAAAAAATATTTGCAACATAAATAATTTTTGCCCCTTTAACATGCATAATTGCCGCAAAAATTGTGAGCGCTTATGTGAAGGTATTCAAGGTCAACCTCGCTTGTTCAGGGATTGAACAAGCAGAAACGCGTATACCCACCATTGCAGATAGGTAAAAGCAAATTTTATTTTGAAAACAAAATTTATAGACAGCGCCAAAGTATCGCAGGGACGACTTTCTGACAACTACAACTTTTAGAACTTAAGGAACAGCTCTGTTCCAAAGCTGTCCTCGGGCAGCTTGGCTCGCTTCTTAGTGAATACGTCCGCACCTGCGGCAAATAGGCAGTCAATGGATGCATTAGATGGTACTCCTATTGTCAACAACAGGCAGGCCGAGCGAAGTCCGCCACTGCCACAAAAGCATAGCTCTGAGAATGTGGCGCCTATGAGATGAAGTTTTGTGTAAAACTGCCGGCATCATTGGAATAAAAAGTAAAACTAGCAATGTGACACCTCACGTTACCGAAAAATGTTAATGTAAGTAAATTACCCATTACAATTCCAAAATGGTAACGAGTATGTTCCTAAATTAGCGAACAAAAGTAACGCATTACCGCCAACACTGCTCTCCAAGAGCTGAAAATCATATCAACTTCAAACAGGTCAGAAGTCATGGGCCAGAAGAATCCACCGATGTGCTAAGTAGGGTTGCCACCTGTCCTGTTTTAAACCGGCCAGGCCGGTTTTGGGCCGTTTTTTTTGTCATAATATTGCGATTATTTTTTTTGTGTGTTTTATAAGCGTCAGTTCAACAACTATGATGGTAAATATTTATCGTCAATCACCAAAACTCTTACGCTATTAGTCAACCACTTTCTGGGATCCCTTCAAGTCTAGTGATCATTGGAATAGAGCATATTATTGCGCGTGCAAGGTACATGAATATCCGACATTTTTGTGGCATATGCACATTTTAACGTTCCTTTGTGTCTATAATGCCACTTGCCTGTTGGATTCAGACGCAAAGAAGAGCTTTTTTATGGACGAAGCATTCTGGTTCCTTGTCAGTGCAGTACATTCAGAGTAATAAGCGAATCGTCATTTCAATGACGGGTACTTTTATGTCAGCTAGGCTACTAGCTGAGTGTGCTGCTTTTGTTTGTGCATTGGATTTATTTGGCTCAATGAAATCAATGTAACATTAAATGGCACTGCATGCCGAAGAATTGACATAGCGTCTATTGGTCAACGTTATTTTTTTCTCCTGTTAATCCCCCCCCCCCCCCCCCCCCCGTCGAAGGGCCGGTTTTTTTTTTCTGTAAAAGGTGGCAATAACCCTAGTGCTAAGAGGGAACTCTGGGAAGGGTACCTTGGCAGCTTATAAATTCTTGCACAGATGAGACAGAGGTGTGGAATAGAGCAAATAAATAAGTTCTGCATTATCAAAATGATTGGGCAAAATATAGAAAAAGTGTGTATTTCTTCAGATACATTCAAGTGACGGTGTAGTTTGTGTAAATTAGCACCTCTGGTAGACAGCATAACTTGGTTCTACATTCAGGGCCGTACCCAGGAATTTTTTTCGGGGGGTGTTTGTGTGTAGAACGGCTAACTTTGACAACTGGTGGTCACTGTGAAGGCATGCAAGTATTTTAGTGTCACCCGAAAAGTTAAAGCACGAAAAAATTTCGGGGGGTGTCAGAACCCCCTCAACCCCCCCTTAATTACGGCCCTGTCTACATTAATGTTGTATATTGCAGAAATCAAAGAGAAGGCAGCAAAATCATGTGCGGACCAAGAGGCAACAGCTCACAGCAGTGCTTGAGCGGCACACCAAGCATGCACTGCTAAACAGTGCTACGTCTGCTGGTAAAACTATTAAGACTCCAAAGGTAAGGGCAATGTGCAGAATAGTTTTAGATGCTTCATGTTGAATCGGGCCTCATTTGGCTCAGTGCTGGCTGATGTCATAATTATTCAAATAAATGAACTCTTAATGAACTCTTAAAGTAGGTTGTCATAAATATAACAGAACTTGCCATCTTCTGCGTGTACTAAAATAAGCCTCAAAACTAGCCTGGACTCATGTGCGGTGCTGTTAATCAGTACTGTAGTAATTGGATAAAGAAATTTGTATTGAAAGCCACCTAGCATATGTGTGAAGTAGAGCAACTGTTGTCTTTAAGGCCAGAAAAGCATGTCCTTATTTAGCGAATAGCTGTGCAAGCCTAATATCTTTTACTTTTATCTGCAGCTTGTTCATGCAGAGAAAGAGGATTAGGCCTATGGAGGACAAAGAGCATTCAGGCTCTTGTGATGATGACAGCCTCATCCAACTATCAGAACTTAAAAATTCTGAAAAGGAGGCTAAGTTTTGGAAAGGTAGAATCAAACTGGAGTGCCAACATTCAGCCTTCTTGAAAAGGCATGTTGAATTTCTTGAAAAGAACATCCAGCAATAGCTGACTGTGTGTGAGTTGAATTTCCAAGTATCATACGCGAAGCATTTCTTAGCGAACCAAAGACACTTTGACCGTTTCTATCTATCTATCTAGTCGCCTATGTCTTGGCGCTCTCGTGGTTGTCTCCTTAACTTTGCATATATGAGAATTGGCATAAGAGGACATGAGTGTACAATGAACACGACTTGCAGGTATTGACATGAATAGCACGGCTTCCCTATCGCATATGTCATGAAACCCTTTCCACCAGAGACAGTGGCACATACCTGCATATTACTGCCCATGGTATGCTGGTATTTGCCACAGGTGATTCACAGTCTTCACTTCATAATTGGCATTGGTGCCCACCACTTATGACCACTTATGATATACACATCATCACACCGTAGCTTGCACTTCGTTCTGATAAAACTGACGTCCCTCCTCTAACGTGAGTGCCTGCTATGTCGGACCAGGAGCTGCACTTTACATGCATGTGTAATCAGTGGGCCTTGCAAGCTCACAATATGGGCACAACTACTCAATTTATACTTAAAGATGTTGATCCAATTCGTAACACGTGGCTCAGAAGCGAAAAATCTGGCGTAGCCTTCTACTCTGTGACTGCTTCACACGACATTGATTCCCATAATGCGTGGGATATGCCGGATTTTTTTGTGAGGTGTTACTAATATATATTAGCTGGGCTGACATGTTACTTTTTTACTTTTCTCCAGTTCAGCAGGCAGCGGAAAGTTTCATTAGCCAGCCGTGTCGGTGTGGAAATGGTAAGCGCACAGATGTAACAGCAAACATATTTTTAAGTCTATAGCTGTGAGCTGTGTGGTGATGACTGCTATGCTGTCTGTGTGAAAATTAATAGGCTGATGTTATTCATATCAAAAGGAAAAAATGAAACATGTGAAAAGTGAAGGAGTTCTCAGGTCACTTCCTTCTGACCATGTCCATGTTGAGCAAGTTTCATGTACATTGTGCTTAAGTTTTGTGTCTCTTCTGGAATTTTGCTTGCCCTTGAACATTTTCATGTTTCTTACCTTTTCTTTGGCATCTTGAACATGATTCTAACATCCTTCACACGCAGAATAAAATCTAAGGTCAGAAAGCGAGCTTTCATTCATACAGACTAAGACGTCGGAAGACCAGTTCATGTCCCTGGTCAATAATGTAAATTATAGCATGATTCTCACAAAGAGAGATGGTGTGGAAATTCGCAAATGAATTTATCAGACTATTTTGTGGAGCTGGTGAAATTCTGCAAGGAAGCATGGCAGCCGAGTTGCCAAAAGCTGAGCAAACACTTGCTAGGTGCCACGACAAACTCCATGGTAACTAAACAAATACTTACATTGTGTGCCTGCTAATTTTCTGTGTTTTCCTATCATTGCTCTCTCTAAAGCTATAAATTAGTGTTTTGCAAGTAAGAAACACTGTGCAGGGGACACTGTGCAAGTGCAGCAGGTGTGGCACCTGTTGCACCTACACTACAAGCTATGTCAGTTGCATCAGAAAATGAGTGGACTGAGAAAGCGGTCGAAGAGGCTGTTTGCTGTAAGAACATCAGGATGCGAATTTTTTTTACAGTGATAGCATAAATGTATGCATTTTAATGTACTACTATTTTGTGAATGACACTTTTTATCATTACAGCTGACCAACCAGCTCAGCAGATGGCAGAATTTTCGCCGTGTGATGGTGGGCTGGTAAGTGCTACTCCAAAACTGTTTTCCAATGAATTTCTTTTCATCCTTTGAGTGGAACAAAAATTGAGCTTAACTTGATATGCACAGGCTCTTTTATCACTTAAAATTAGAGGTTTTCTTTGTCCGTGCATTTCTCTTCTTTCAGTTCCATCCTTCCAACAATATATGCATCACACAAGGTCAAGCAGCAAAGCTTTTAAAAAAAAAAAACTATTTTGGTAAGGGATGCTGCCCAAGTTGTGTGGCGATGTGATACGCTTGCACAGAGGAGTGTAAATGGAAGGCTGGCTCCCATGAAAGCGAACAGTAGGCAGGAGCCATCCAAACAGCTTACACCAGAAAAAGTGGACGTTGTTTAAGGTTAGTCTGTTTATTTTTGTCACAATACTGCATTTTAATTTGAAAGTGTTTAATGCTTTTCAATTTTCTTTTGTTGCATATTCCTGCAGGAAGCCTGGCTCACTGGGGCCAGGTCAACAATATTGATACTACACTGGCCCACCATAACGTGATGCAGACTCTAAGTGAGAAAATCCAACTCTGCAAAAAAAAAAAACCTGCGTATGAAGTAATGTACAGGCGAGTATACATGAATAAACGGAGTCAAACAAAGCTACATTTTGTTTATCACGTACATAATGCATTTTGCACCACAGTGTTTCCTTATTTGCACATGAGCTGCTGGTGAAAACCACGTGCTGCAGTTTTTTTTCTAGCTTCCAGTAAGTTGAAAGTAGCTGGCATCAGCTGTTGTTCATAATAAATCTGCGGTACTGCAGCATTAGAGCTGGGATCACTTTCTTTAGTGGCGAAAAATCTCACATTTTCCAGCTGCAGCTGCCAGTACTGTGGACCACCCCGGACTATGTATCTAGGTGGATTATTTTGGCTCGAACCTCTTCCAGCTGAATTCTAGCTGGAAGTTACTGCAGCTGGGAAACACTTCAGCTGTATTATAAAACCAGAAATATCATCCAGCTGGATTTTTTTCCCAGCTGCAGCCTTCCTGCTTTAAAGACTGTAGGATTGGGCGTGTTGGTACAACATGATTATGAGTGCAAATCAGCGCAACCGACAGCGCTCTGTGTCCTCTCTTCTGTCCCCTCCTTACGGTTGCACTGATTTGCACTCATAATCTTCCTGCTTTCCAGCTGGATTATGGAACCGGAAATTACATCCAGCTGGATTTTTTTCCAGCTGCCTTCCCAGCCAGAAAAAGGTCCAGCTGAATGAAATTTCTGGTTCCATAATCCAGCTGGAAGTAAAAGCTTTTTCACGTGGGCAGTCACACCTTCTGCCCTTGTGTATAGGAGGCAACAGCCTGGAGGATCGGGCAAATGCCTTGGCTGAGCATATTGAATATATTTCCTCGGGTTCAAGGAATGCACGCAGCCTCTTCAAAACAAAGATGCACAACATGATACTTGCAACAGTCCTTTTAGCTTAGCTGAACTGAAGCTTTCTCTCACCTCTTCCAACAACTAGACACAATAATCGTGATCAGTGATGGTGATCAGCGAGGCTATGTTCTGGCCTATGTGAGTGAGCCACACACTCGTGCCCCGCTCTCACCATGCAAAACCAATGAGAGAGAGGAAGTTTAAACAGGAAGGTTAACCAGAAATCTCTGGTTGGCTGCCCTGTACTTTGCAAGGGGAAAGAGGGTGCAAGAGAGTATGTGCAAGACACAAGGGACTGAAAAAATTATATGACATGATCCATGCAGCCCTGGAAAACACTGTCTACTAGCTCAGCAAAATTTCATCGCAACACTAAACTTATTGACAAGTAATGCTCTGGCATTTACACATCATAAGAATTGATTATATGCTACATAGTTTTTATTGCGAAAATGAATTCTATATGCACTGCCATACCACACAGTATGTTTTGTTTTACTTGGTATACATAGATGATGTGCAGATCGGTTTTAAATAGTGTAACCTAGATATCTGCGAACGACACGTCCAGCTTGGCTTAAATAAGGTACTAGCTAAGTGGGCTGATGAAAGCAGGTTTAGATTATAAACCCACAGAAAAACGCGTTCCCTTCACAATCACTAGAGGAATTCTGCCAAACCCTATTAGTGGGATACCTGGGAGAGCACTATCTGTATCCAGAATGGCAAGTTAGGAGAGTTGGTGCGTATTAATTTTTTAAAGAAAACAGCGTGCATAAAAAACGAAGACAAAAAAAGAAGGAAGATACACAGCACTGCTACTCATAACTTAAGGCTTATTGGAATAAACACGGACTTAACAAACTGCACATGTCAAATGAGAACAACTTCAGAAAAAATAAATTTGTTTTTTTTAAGTCCACGTGACAACTTTTTTTTTGTACTGCAGTAAGCAGCAGTGTGTCTTTCATCTTTTTTTTGTCTTTTTTCTTTTTGTGCACTATTTTCTTCAAGAAATAGATCTGTATTCAGAGAACACAAATTTCTTGCTGTCATTCTAGGCTCGCGACTTATTTTTATTCCCCACATTAAACAGCCTGATGGCAATGAAGCTATTAAAACTTCTTGCACATACAACATAAGGTAGCGACAGAAAGTGCCTCATGCACCTACACAAAAAATAGAACACATCTAATCTATGGTGTTATAATTTATCAGTCTGCTACACCCGGTGTCCTCAGGATGCTGGATCCTCTTCACCATCTGGCCAACCGCCTCCCGGCCACTGCCTTCAGAACAGGTTCTCAGTACAGAGCCTCTATGCAGAATCGCATGAACGGTCACTCCATTCGCAGAGGTTGCATACCAGTTCCACATACTTCCTGAAAGTCAATTCCAAACCTGAGAATCTGTGCCACCCTGCCATAAACGAACATCTCTCACATTTTTCCGCAACTAGTCATCAGTAAGAGAGCTCTTCTCGCAGCATGTAAGAAGACTAAATGAAGAAATGGGTGTCCCATTTATGGAACATTGCTTGATGTTTCCAGTGATTTATCAGCGAAGCTGCTGCTGCCATGGCAGTGGCAGCCAGCTTAATGTGGTCATAGTCTCAACAAAAACAATGTTTTGTTGAGACTATGAAGCACTCCTCAGAGTCACACATACAGATGCATTTTATAGAGCTTTTGGTAAAGTACTCATGCAATGAGTAGTATTCTGCATCAAGATCACTTGTTGGGTTGTACGTCTTATTCAGCGCTCAGACCATCCTTCTCTGAATACACACTGCACACTGAAGTAAGTATCTTTATGACTAAGGCTTATGCAGTACTACCACCTGTGAAACATACCAAGAAAACAAAGGTTGAAAGAGCGGTTATATGCACTGATTATTTTAGTGTCATGAAAAGTCTAACCCCTTGAGGTCCATTGTAGGGCCGCGCCTGACTATGCAACACGGCCGCAGCGGTCCGTGGTCGGGCGCTGCTTGACAAGTTCTTTCATGGTTGAGTCACGCACGCGTTTTCTCTCTGCATTATACACCATCTCTAAAAGAGTAAGTAAACTTCTTTTATTTGAGCTTTGCTTTCCCTGGTTTTGGACCTGAATGGACTGAAGGTGGGTAATGGTTTCAGACTGCAAAGGGTTAATTTATGTTTGCAAAACCCAAAAATATTGTCCTAAATGGCCTTTATTCATAGCTGTGCATAGTGCACAGGTCTGTCCAGAATACGACAGTATGTTGGGCACCAGGGCATAGAGGCATCAATGGCAATACACTTGCAGATGAAATAGTGCTATATTATCAGCAACAAAACCAAGGAGGAACACATCTGTAACTGCCCCTGTTGTGGACTTAATAGTTTCCTAATGAAAAAGCTCAGGGATTACTTGTATTCCCTATGAAGGAAAGAAGATCACTTTTAAGGGCTTGTTTTTATTTGTTAAACACAATATTAATGAGAACTAACAGACAATAAAGCCAAGGAAAGTATAGGGGATGTTATTTGTAGTAATTAGGATAGAAATGTGAAGAAAGTAAAGTGGACGAAAAGATAAGTTGCTGCCGGCAGGGGCTGAACCTGCGACCTTCGAATAATGCGTCCAATGCTCTACCACTGAGCTACGGCGGCGGTCATCTTCCCGTCCACTTTATGGGATATATATGTGCATTTTAAACCTGGGATTGTCTGTTAGTTCTCATTGTATTCCCTACGCAACACATGGGACATGTAATAACCTACACATAATTAAGCGTCAATTGAAAATTTGGCCACCCATAATAAAGAAAGACATACCAAAGTTATTTTCTGTTGCTTTAGAATAGTTGACAACATCTTTATTTTAGCGCTAAAAAAGATGAACACATGAAGAGACGACAGGATAAGCACTTCCTTTAGAATAGGCCGCATGTACGGCACTCATTCTCTCTTTCTTATCTCCTGACCTGTGATGAATCCCTATCTTTGGTAAATACGGTGAGAATATGACAGTAATTCATTTCTTAGTGGAATGTAATAGCCAGAGTTAAACAAGAAAAAGTACCTCCCGCTACCATACTGTCAGCAAATACCATTGCATCAAGCCATGTTTCTTGTCAGTAACATGTATTTTCACAGTAAACCAGTCCCGGCTTCAATAAACACACTTTATTGCATGCCATTTACCAAAGCGATCCATAACACAGCCTCTTACTAGATGCTATTGCTTTGGCACTTTCATTTAATGCACATCTTTCCCAGCCCTTACGTTGTTAAAGGACCTGGGTGAGGCATTTGTGCTACTTACACATTCTTCCACTTTTATTTTTATAATCACCCAGCAGTATCTTCTGCCCATAGTCCACCTCACTTACCAGCATGAGGACAAGAACTGAGAGATCAAGACAAGATACACAAAGCTCATATCTGAGGACTTCCTACTTTTCTTAAAACATACTCTAAAGAGTAAGATGGATCAATAAAAAGAAACGATGTTTACTACAACACGACTCTAAGCATATTCATGAAAAAAAACTATGAAAATATTGCTCTTTCTCTCTCTTATACATACCTTCCCCAAAGTTGAGTAGCAGCTCAGAACATTGATTCAGGCCAGCCTCTCAGCTTTTCCGCCATAATAAATCTTCTCTCTCTCTGTCAAAATTTTGGAAATTGCTTAGTCCTTTTCTTACTGCTACATCACAGGTCATAATTAATGAACAACCTTGTTCTAATGTCCAAATAATTTTGTAAGGCAAAAGACATATTTGATACCTGAAAGAAAGATATATATATATATATATATATATATATATATATTAGGGATGGGCAAATAGTGATTCGAATTGAATAGTTCGAATAGTATATATGACATACTATTAAGAAAAATAAGCATTTTTGTCATGACCCAACTAACTTGGGTCTAGGCATGTCTAGGCATTGGAACTAGGCATGTGTGAATGTCACTTTTTTGGTTCGAAGTGAAGTGGAAGAAACTTTGAATAGTAGCGAAATTTGAATAGCAGTAGGGTGGAAGCTATAAGTGACCTAATATGTTGTGACATAATATAAGTGACATAATATTCGAAGGTTGCAGGTTCGGTCCCTGCCCGCGGCAAGTTATCTTTTCGTCCACTTTTTTTTCTTCAACATTTACCTTACATTTACTACTAATAACATCCCCTATAGTTTCCTTGGTGTTATTGTCTGTTAGTGCTCATTAATATTGTGTATAATATGTTGTGTTTTATAAATTACTATACTTAGCGCATATAAGCCCGTAAAACGCGCTTTTAAACTAAAAAGTTATTGAGGTGATGGTGTAGTATGTACAGTTAACCTTGAAGTGTGGCTTTGCGGCAATGCGAATTTTCCCTGGATGGGTGGTTTCACGGCGTAGCACCCTTAAGCAGCAGTGAAACGACCTTTACAGGGAGTTACATGCGGTCAAATATACATACCGGGTGTTTCAAGAAATGTGTCCAAAATCCTCAAAAATCAGGGAAATGTGATATATGTGTTCGATGCCTTCAGAATTACTTCGTCTGTAACCGCAGGCATCTTAAGAGGGCTAAAGACATCATTTAGTACAGTAATTAAGTAAGTTAAACTAATTAACTGTTTAATTAGCAGAGTTAGGCGGTTATGTCAAATGGGAGAATTGAAGTCCTTCATGCAAAGAACCCATAGAAGCTTTGAGATTTCGAAAAAGTGGCCTCTAGTAATAATTGCGAAGAAATGAAATTCAACCAAATTCAGCGACAAAACTGAAACTGAAACACACAAAAGCACAACTGCCATACTGCACTGAGACATCCAGAATGAGTGAGCATCGTTATATCAACCATCAATCTACTTTATTGTGTGGGTGCACAGGCTGCATTTTCAATTATAGCATGCATGGTGCTCATACATTAATGAACGCAGAAGAACTACACCTCTGTTATTGTTGTCTTGAACAGTGACGTCATTCTAGTCGTCTGCTCGTTGCGCTCATCAGTGCTTCTGTTTTGGTTTCGCCGTTGAATTTGGTTGAATTTCACTGCACTACAATAATTAGTAGAGGCCACATTTACTGTATCTCAAAGTTGCGATCGGTTCTTCGCATGAACTTCAATTCTCCCATTTGTCATAACCGTCTAGCTCACCTAATTAAAAAGTTAATTAATTTAACTTTCTCAATTACAGTCCCAAATGATGTCTTCAACCATCTTAAGATGCCGCTACAGAAAAAGCAACTGTGAAGACAGCGAGCAAATAGCATATTTTCCTGATTTTTGAGGATTTTGGACACATTTTTTTAAACACCCTGTATATTTATTCATTTCGAATACTTCGAAATTCTGAATAATCTAAATTAATGTCGAAGCAAATTCGAATACTGTAATATTCGTTCATATATTCGAAGCGCCTGAATATTTGCCCATCCCTAATATATATGATCACACAATGCAATAATAAACGATAAATTTCTTTCTGAAAGATGAACTTTACTCAAAAAAGTATGTTTTCACATTGAACCGAAGGAGCGCTTCACTGCACATTACTGTAATCTCGTGACGGTTCAAGGTCACTCGCAGTTGATGAGGCTGAACTCTCACCACCTATGTTTTCTTTCAGCATGACTCGAAATGCACAATCATACCATGCAGGGACTCCGAAAGTATATCTGATGTCTGGGGGCGACGTTTGTGGGCTTATGCCGCATCCATGTGGGTGTATATATATATATATATATATATATATATATATATATATATATATATATATATATATATGAAGGAAAGCTATGATTTTTCAAGGGCTCGTTTATCTTTGTTAGACACAATATTAATGAGAACTAACAGACAATAACGCCAAGGAAAGTACAGGGGGTGTTATCTGTAGTATTTAGAATGTAAATGTGAAGAAAGTAAAGTGGACGAAAAGATGCGAGGGATTATTGGTCAGCTGCCAACTCGTAAAAAGATCACGTGCTACGTGACGCCAAGAGGCAAAAAAGGAGTGTTCCACACTCGCCGCCATGGCTGCGATTGGCGCTGACTAACACTCCTAGGTTTAATCAACATATATACCCCAGAAAGTGGACGGGAGGATGACCGCCGCCGTAGCTCAGTGGTAGAGCATCGGACGCGTTATTCGAAGGTCGCAGGTTCGGTCCCTGCCGGCGGCAAGTCATCTTTTCGTCCACTTTACTTTCTTCACATTTACATTCTAAATACTACAGATAACACCCCCTGTACTTTCCTTGGCGTTATTGTCTGTTAGTTCTCATTAATATTGTGTCTAACAAAGATAAACGAGCCCTTGAAAAATCATAGCTTTCCTTCATTCATAGCGAGGGTCTCGTCCTGGCAGACTTAATGCCTTCAGGTAGTATGCGAGGGATTATTGGTCAGCTGCCAACTCGTAAAAAGATCACGTGCTACGTGACGCCAAGAGGCAAAAAAGGAGTGTTCCACACTCGCCGCCATGGCTGCGATTGGCGCTGACTAACACTCCTAGGTTTAATCAACATATATACCCCAGAAAGTGGACGGGAGGATGACCGCCGCCGTAGCTCAGTGGTAGAGCATCGGACGCGTTATTCGAAGGTCGCAGGTTCGGTCCCTGCCGGCGGCAAGTCATCTTTTCGTCCACTTTACTTTCTTCACATTTACATTCTAAATACTACAGATAACACCCCCTGTACTTTCCTTGGCGTTATTGTCTGTTAGTTCTCATTAATATTGTGTCTAACAAAGATAAACGAGCCCTTGAAAAATCATAGCTTTCCTTCATTCATAGCGAGGGTCTCGTCCTGGCAGACTTAATGCCTTCAGGTAGTATGCGAGGGATTATTGGTCAGCTGCCAACTCGTAAAAAGATCACGTGCTACGTGACGCCAAGAGGCAAAAAAGGAGTGTTCCACACTCGCCGCCATGGCTGCGATTGGCGCTGACTAACACTCCTAGGTTTAATCAACATATATACCCCAGAAAGTGGACGGGAGGATGACCGCCGCCGTAGCTCAGTGGTAGAGCATCGGACGCGTTATTCGAAGGTCGCAGGTTCGGTCCCTGCCGGCGGCAAGTCATCTTTTCGTCCACTTTACTTTCTTCACATTTACATTCTAAATACTACAGATAACACCCCCTGTACTTTCCTTGGCGTTATTGTCTGTTAGTTCTCATTAATTTGTGTCTAACAAAGATAAACGAGCCCTTGAAAAATCATAGCTTTCCTTCATTCATAGCGAGGGTCTCGTCCTGGCAGACTTAATGCCTTCAGGTAGTATGCGAGGGATTATTGGTCAGCTGCCAACTCGTAAAAAGATCACGTGCTACGTGACGCCAAGAGGCAAAAAAGGAGTGTTCCACACTCGCCGCCATGGCTGCGATTGGCGCTGACTAACACTCCTAGGTTTAATCAACATATATACCCCAGAAAGTGGACGGGAGGATGACCGCCGCCGTAGCTCAGTGGTAGAGCATCGGACGCGTTATTCGAAGGTCGCAGGTTCGGTCCCTGCCGGCGGCAAGTCATCTTTTCGTCCACTTTACTTTCTTCACATTTACATTCAAATACTACAGATAACACCCCCTGTACTTTCCTTGGCGTTATTGTCTGTTAGTTCTCATTAATATTGTGTCTAACAAAGATAAACGAGCCCTTGAAAAATCATAGCTTTCCTTCATTCATAGCGAGGGTCTCGTCCTGGCAGACTTAATGCCTTCAGGTAGTATGCGAGGGATTATTGGTCAGCTGCCAACTCGTAAAAAGATCACGTGCTACGTGACGCCAAGAGGCAAAAAAGGAGTGTTCCACACTCGCCGCCATGGCTGCGATTGGCGCTGACTAACACTCCTAGGTTTAATCAACATATATACCCCAGAAAGTGGACGGGAGGATGACCGCCGCCGTAGCTCAGTGGTAGAGCATCGGACGCGTTATTCGAAGGTCGCAGGTTCGGTCCCTGCCGGCGGCAAGTCATCTTTTCGTCCACTTTACTTTCTTCACATTTACATTCTAAATACTACAGATAACACCCCCTATACTTTCCTTGGCGTTATTGTCTGTTAGTTCTCATATATATATATATATATATATATATATATATATATATATATATATATATATATATATATATATATATATATATATATATATATATATATATATATATATATATATATATATATATATATATATATATATATATATATATAACATATCACGATCGAGGCTGCGGTTTTTGAATACCAATATGACACTACTGTTAGGTGACATTATTTTCTGAAGTTTTCTCTGCTGTCGGGAGAATAGACACTTCCTATCTAGTTTGCTCACAGTCCCCTCGGCCTATATTTTTCTGTTTATTGCCTCGTCCGGAGTTTATGTCGACCAGATGACGCTGATGCCATCTCATGTAGCCACCATAACACATTTACGCGAAACATAAAACACGAAATCTTGAGCCGTATTAGCAGAAAAGGAAGTATTGTGGTAGCTTACCACGTCATTGAAGCCGACAGTGAAGTTGATGTTCTTAATCTGCCTTTTCTCCTGAGGTAGTGGGCAAAACATGTGCGTATAGATGTTTTCTGGTGTAACTTTCCTGCTTGGGCATCCAATACGCACAGCCAGTTAGGTACCTCAAAGGGACACTAACGAGAAATATGAAGTTGAGCTAAAATGAAAAGGGGCATTCAAGAATGCGTGCAGTTTTTGTTGGGTGTGAACAGATGGCTTATTATTGGAGATATTTGTAAGGAAAGACCGAATATCTCTTACTAAATTTTTCTCACCCCAGACTCGGTGCTGAAGTGGTGTCGTCACGAATCTCATTGCTCTCAGCGAATCAGAAGGCGCCATGATACGTTACCACGTGTGCATATGCCTGCTGAATGGCCACAGCTTTCGTGATTGGAGCGATGAATGTGGTTGCAGACTTTGAACCTCGCAGCAAAAATCTCACCATGGAAGCAGGATTGCATTTCAATGAGTCTGAAATGATCCCGTGCTCTCGCGGCAGGCTCTTTCCACGTAGGGTGCCTGGCAGCAACCGACGGAAAGCGAGGCCTCGTTTTCTTTGACGGCATGCGAGGCGTCCGATTGCCGAATACTGTTTATGTATGGCCGTATTGCATTTTGCGTTTTTATTAATGGCGGTTTCCTTTCAGAGAACGGAAGTAGAGGCATCATGGAGTGAGGAGAGGTGCAGCAGAGCAGTGAGAGCAGGGCCATGCAGGGCCACTGAATCTGCCCATGGAATGCGGCACGCATCCGAAGAGCAAGTGGGCGGGTGCCTGTGAGGAGAAATATACCATGTGATGAAAACCATCGAAGCCCAATAGTTCTCTGCGGGACAGCAGCAGGACACGTGTGAAATCCGACACAAAATCGCTGCGAAGCTCACTCGTATAAACGTCGTCAATATCATCGGGGTCAAACTACACATGGCTGCTGTTATTATGACCACGCTCACCGGCAGAAGCAAAATAAAAACAGATGAGGAGGATATCTCGTTGAATAGCCCTCGACGAATCGTGGCCAAACATGCCTTTGTGATCACTACAAGAAACTTGAAGGGGCGTTAATACATATATACTTCAGTTTTTCGCTATTTTCTGGCTTGTTAAAGCTCATTTCACAGTAAGAATGGCATGAATGTGATGCTACTATGATACAATCTGTGATTACAGTTCTACTTTCCTTATCTCTTGTGCTGCAGTCGTTGTGACGTGCTAAGTTGGATCACATGATGCCACCTTGCTTCGCGGAACCTTGCTTTGACGAAGGGAAGCCGGTGGCCCGAGTTCGTTGTTTTCTTTGAGTTTCCCACTTCACTCAGCCTTGTTTCACAACCAGTTCCTGTGCGCTGGCATCTAGAAACAACAAGAGCTTGGAAATCGTGACCAATGTTTTCGGCGGCGTGGTGCTCTGTGTTGCTGTGTGGCACAATTAATGCACCATGCATGCAAAGGAGCAGGGTGTAATTTCACATTTCCAGTTTTACCTTAAGGATAACGAACATCACGACGCATGGATCAGCTTAGAAAGGGCAATGAACTGAAGTCGCGTTCACGGGTTCGCAGCAAGCACTTCCGAAAAGGCGACTTGGCCTGCGGACTAGGAACACAAATGTTAATTCGATGTGCAACATTGAGTCCACAATCACATGTGACACCTCTCCCCCACACCTCGAAGTCTTTTCAAAAATTACTTCAGGAACGTCATGCCTCACAGTCATCCTCCATCCTATGCATGCTGATCGGGGAACATGTCTTTGAGAAAGTACTGATACACAGAAAAATGAGGAGGGGGGAACGCACTTTGATAGAAAAAAGCAGTCTGTTAACGAGTTTGTGGTTTCAAAAGAAAAAAAGAAACCTTGAAGGAAAGCCTATGCTTATTATTATTTATTTTTTTCAAATCGTCAATTCGTCCCGACATCTGCCCATAAAAGCTCGCCGTATGCTTGGAGGGTGACATGCCTGATGAGTTGTTAAAGAGCTTCTCGATTGCAACCCTTCAGCAACAAGACAATGGGCTGCGCTTTCCCTTTCCGATTTTCATTACGGTCATTATATGCGGAGAAACCAAGGTGGTCTGGGCCGATCCGGAAGAAAATGAACATTTCAAGCGATAAGTTCAGTGGCCAAGCCAGTAGGAGGTTTGGGGTTCAGCCCCCAACCTCCCCGAAATGATTAAATTTTTTATGTGCATATATACGTGCACACATACAAGCGCACGCAAGAACATAGATAAAGGGAGGTCAGACCCCCCAGAAAAAAATTTCTGGCTACACCCGGATAGGTTCATGGTTAAAATCTTGCTTATGTGGGAACAGGCTTGCATCGACCTTTTATCGTATTGCTTTTCATAAGGTTGGACAGGAGCAAGGAAAGAGGGAGAGAACAAGAGGCATCCTAAGCTCATGGCGCTGAGACGTGCTCCTACAAGGGCTGTATAATAGAGCCCTAGCCTTTACCTCCTGAAGAACTACTTCAGGATGGAAGATACGTTGAACCAGACAAAAACAGGCAGTGCTCTTTATGCAGGAAAATCACGGACAAATAGAGTGTCAGCAGTCAGAGGGTTCCAGAAGATCTTGTTTTGTTTGTTTAAGGAAGGGAGCTCCATTTAACTAGTCAAAGGAGTTTTTAGCCTCACGGGTGACACCAACAGGTGTTGGTGGTACCAGGGGAAAAGAAGGCGAGGGAGGGGAGGGGGGAGGAAGGGAGGAGGTGTTTGAACAGCTTTTAGTGTGGGGGCATGCCTCCACTGGTTTTGAACCTGTAGAGGTGACAGCCCCCCCCATTTCCGGAGCCCTTGATACCATGAAAGATGCCATTTTTAAATATATGGGAGAAAACTGGGAGAAGCACAGAGCGCCACTGGAGCCCAAATCATCTTCAGGCTTGCATGAAAAAAAAAAAGCCGGACGAGCTAGTTTCATTACCTGTCTTTTTTTTGCAAGAATACATCTGACGAACTCTGTTGGTCTTTCATCCTTGAAGTGTTCATGTGCATTTGAAATGTGCGTTCAGTTGTGATATTGGAACTACTCTCGTGCTTGACATCTGCTCACATCGATTCTCTGTAGCAAGATAACTTGTCCTAGTGCACCTAATCTGCTGTGGAAGACTGACACATCTGGTTCAAAGACTGTGTTCAGTGCCAGTGATGCACGCATTATCCCAGTCAGTATGATGGTCAGAGGTTTCAGCACGCTCAGCAACAGCATTGGCCAATGAATTTTCTTTCTTGATATCATAGTAATGCTGCTTATTTCTTCTATAGAAACTGATGGTTTCCTTAGTGTAAATCTGGTTGCAGTCAGCGCATGGAATCTAGTAAACTACACTGAGAAATTTATTTATTGGTAATGTATTCTATACATCCGCATTGCTGTGTCTTATTTTCCTTGCACATTGTGCCAACAATTCACTAAATCCATGTGTGCACAGTATAGCCACACATTTAAGGGCTCTTGAATGGGTTCTGCTACGCATTAATAACATAGAAAATGTTGCTGATTTGATTTGTAGCCAAGGCTCCTATGAACATGTGGGCCAAATATTGTTGCACTGCATGCAGCAGAGCATTTAAGTTCCTGTGAAAAAAAATTCAGCAGATCCCACATCTTGTGGGAATCAGTTTCATGCGGAGCAGTTGGCGAGTATTGTCTATGCTGCATTTTTTTTTTGGCTTTGAGCCAAGCGTTAGGAGGTGGATCAACGTGTTTTTGTAAGCGTAGTAATGTGCACATCGTGGGCTTACCAGGAACGTCGACTACACTGGCGTTTAAAAGGCAACTTATGGTCCGACGTTATGTCAGTGCTCACGTTAGAGCAAAGACGCCAGTATTATCGAAACGAAGTGCACTTTATGGTGCGATGATGTGAATATCATTCGTTAGCGTATTCCTACAGAGATTCATTTAGACAAAGCCATCTGAAAAGTGCAGTTCTTTTGCAATAAATGTCAAAGAAGGCACGCTTAAGCAATTTTCAGTTTTTCTATGAATAAAGCAAGCCTCAACAACTTCCCTTTGCAGTTTGTGGTCTCCAGGATCGAGCAATGCTTCAATATAGCTTGTTGAATCACAGGAGCACTAATTAAATGTTTGTTAGACTGCTACAGAAGTGGAGCCAACACCGGAACCACAATTGTCGTTAACCCGAAATGACACCTGTGTCATAGGAGTACATATGTAATGTTTATTGTGTTGTTACAAAATTAGATAGCGAGCACTGCAACCACAACTGACATTGCACCGACATTATGCCTGCATAGCGTCTTTTTCCAAAGCACTTTCAAGACCTGGTGTGACTATGGTAGAATGTCTGACTGCCATGCACAATGCTCGGGTTCGATTACTGCTGGGATCCTGATTTTAGGAGCTGGCTCGCCAGAAGTCCCGTGCCGTAACCTGCTTCCATCCATTCAAAGCGTCGTGGAACGCGAAGAGGAACGCTACGCGCGTCGTTTCTTCCCTCTAGCCTGGCCGTTAATTCTCACAGGGCGAGCGGGGAACGCGGTCGACAGCCAGGCAAGCGTCGGACAGCTGTTTTTAGGGCCACTTTGTCGTGCGCGTCTTGAGGGAAGTTTTCAAATTGAAAGAACATTAGGAGCGTTGCGTCTGCAAGTGTCGACAATGGAGAATCAGATGCTCTTTGATGTTTCTTGTATAATATACTTCATCAATGTGTATATAATTGTAAATTGTGTCTATAGTTCATCAAAATAATTGTAAATTAATAAAACATTGTGTATATATGTATATACAACAACATGTGTCACGTCTTCATATGATGGTAGAGGACTTGTACGGAAGCTGCCGATGTTGGTTTTTATTAACACTCTTGCATTTAAATTACCAATGTCTGTTCTCACCGTTCCTGGGTAGATATAAACTGTCAATCACATGTGGCGCATACCCGCATACCGTGGCCCGTGGTATACGGGTATGTGCCACACTTGTCTGGAAGAGAGGGTTTTGACGACGTACGCGACAGGATTTTCACGTTACTCATGCCATGACCACCTCTTTCCCTCCCATACCGATTTTGGTCTACACCTGGCTAGGACGCGATCACGAGAGCACCCAGGTGTAGGTGGCTAGATAGATAGATACGTGGATAGAAATGCTCAAAGTGCCTCGGGTTCGCTAAGAAATACTTCGCATTTAATAGCCAAAATCACTTGATCTCTCCTTTGCAATGTCATCACAAACTATGTAGCAGGCTGGCCTGACTACACAGTAAGTGCGTCTGACAGGTACATGGGCAGATCCAGAAGAGGCGGTAGATCTGAATGTCCTGACCGCCTCCCTTAATTTTTGAATGTGTGAGATTAGTATGGGCATTGACGCCCCATACTCAGCTTTACATATCGTACTTCCCATAAGCTGACCCCCTTTTCGGAAAAATCTTCTATATGCACATGGACAGGTATTGGCCAATTTCATGATTGTCAAAAGATTCTCAGTAACAGCATTGTTGCTAACATTTAGTTAAATATCATCAAAAATATCAAAAAGAGCAACAAAATATTTCATATTTTCTCTTCCAGTCTAGACCAAAGCTCATCTACTTATGTTATGTTTTCTCCTTTATTCATGTGAGGCAGCACATGGTGTAATGTACGCATGCTAGCTCTTTCCATCACTGCACGCCTGAGTTGGTCATTTGTGTTGTAGTGAGCCCACTATGACAGTACTTACCAAAGCATATCGTCATCTCTGAAAATACCGGTATGCTTGCCAGTGCACGCTATCTCTTCTACATGCCTATAGACACCTTAGCAGATATCACTTTGTATCTACCTAATTGAAAGTGCTTCAACACGAATCCGGATTTCGGTACTATATTTCACTCAAGCTGGCACAGGACAAAGCTAGCCTGCACCAGGTAGTCGCGTAGCTCATCCAGACATCCAGACTGCAGCATACAAGCTCACACTCATGCACAAGAGTTTTGTGTCACTTCTGCTGTGTTGTGTAGGTACCATGGCCACCACAGCCAGCATGCTGCCACACAATGGAGCCATGTGCACCTGAACCAGAAGTAGTGGTCAACACGTACAAATTAAAAAAAAAAAGAAAAAAAGAATCCTCAAGACCATGACATGCAGTGACTTTTTTGGCAAGGCCTTGCCCAATTGCCATCCACCCCTCCACCCCCATTTTCCTATGTAGCCTCCAGAACACCCATCGCAATGAAAGGAGAGAGACAGCAATCTCGTAGTGTGATTCCTACTTTTAACTCCGCTTGTGCTTGATGGATTTGAAAAAAATTTGCGAAAGGAGATTCGTGAGGCAACAGTCGGATATTACGGTCATTCTCTGATTATTTAGAAATGTGTTGCAGGGCTCCTTTAACAGAGCATAGCCAAGGAGAAAGTGAGTCAAGTGGTGCTGCACTGATGCCATGAGAAGAAACAGGTACCCACTGGTTCTTAGGTCCCGAAGCACAAACATTTAAGGTCATAGTAGAAATGTTATCTGAATAGCACAACAAAACATGGACACAAGAAGAAACGAAGAGGACGAGACAAGTGCTACTCGTCCTCTTCTGTCCATGTTTTGTTGCATTATCCAATTAACATTTCTTTCATGAGTGACCAACAAGCCCATTTCGCCACCCTCGTCAATATAAAGTCAGCTTCGAGGTTGCTCGACGAAGTGCATATTCTTGGTGCTTGATAAATGAGCATAAAAACAGCAAAGTGCTTTGAAATGAAAGGTGAACCGATCTATGTATAGTTTATATAGTGGCCCATGCGTGTTGACATCTGGAAGACACTAAAGGAAAACTTTGCTCCGTTGTGTATTACTAAGACAAATGGCCATTTTCCATTTCCTCAGTCAAGAAAACTAGTGGCCCACGACATGGAACTGAAACGTGACAAAAATGATGCTAGAGCACCCATTTGTATCGTACAAAAACATATCATGCTAAGTGAAAATGTAGCAACGACCCTGCCATTTCAAATGCTCAGTTGTTAAATTGGCCTTGGTAATGTACACCGAGGCTCCAATAGTTCTGTGGAGTTGCTCATAAAAGCACATTGGAGAACAAATAGGTGTTCTTGAAATAGCACTTTAAGACCTTGGAAAGGCCTTGTGCATTTATGGACATTTTGTATGTGCTAAAGATATGTGTACAGACTGTTTCACACTTAGGGGAAGACTTGGAGCGCATTGCAATGTGCTCCGAATTTTCCCCTAAGTGTGAAACGGCGTGTACATTGAAGACACACTTGCGATTGTCTCATAGTTCGAAGGTCGAGAACACAGGTTCAAAGACAGTAGTCAAGATGTTAACAAAGTCAAAATGAACAATTACTACAGTAGGTCACAGCATTTTTGCATGAACCAAATCATCTAACACTCGTGTTATTCAGACTTCATATGTGTAGGTTACAAGAAAACATGCACTAAAACTTATAAGCAAAGCTTTCTTTTCGCTTGGACAAAACAAATGATCTAAGTTCTTAGATATGTTAACAATTCATTGTTTTGATTGGAGAACATTTCACTTATTTTCAATCGCAAAAAGCTAACATACAAACCATTGGCCAGAAGTGCTTAGCCCCACTAATAGTAACACACGAGATGCCCGTTGACAAGTGCATCTGCTTCCTCGATATCAGATTATTTTAAAACAATGAATAAACTTGCTGAATGCATGAGTGACATGCCAACAAGCCTTGTTTACAATTCATCCCACTCAAAATTAGTTTTAAAAAATAATAATAAAGATACCCAACGTGTATTTTAAATGCTTCTAAGAAATCCTGTTTGCAGTTCATTCATGTTTCTTTTTAAAAATACTGCCGAGACACTTATAGGATGCAGGACCCCCAAACAATGTCCTTAACACTGTGGCAGAAGTGTTCTTGAGGAAACAAGGTGGGCAACAACATTAAGCTCTAGCTGCACTCTCGAAAAAAAACGAACAGTGATCCTGTACATTCGCTGTGTTTCTCATAACTTGAGGAATTATTGCCTTGTGCTTCAATGTAAAGGTGGTGTGCTCTGCATGCAATAAGCTTCAGGCACATATTGACACCTCACCAGGCCCTCTCTTCCTGCAATTCAAACAGGCCAAATGACTAGCTTGTAACCTGCAGCGAGCACATAGTATGTCAAATATCTTAGTAATATGTTCATGCTTATGAAGGCCAAATCAATAGATGCATCAAATTGGCTCAGAGAACACTATAACTATTTTGACAAGGAAAATTACGGGTTCCTTGACCTTATTCTAGAGTGTAAGGATGTTGTCCATTTTTCATAGAACATTATTGTTGGAAAACAAAAAAGGCAAGCTGATTGGAGATATCAGTGAAGTGTAACTGATACCCAGGATATGCAATCTTTGTGTCTCGAGATCTGTGACCGCAATTTGGGATAAGGAGCTTGAATTTTTAAGTTATGTATGAAGTGAGCATGCATGGCTGCTTATATGCATATGCAATGTTTTCTATCAATAAATAATCGGTTAAAAGTCTGTGCATCATGCGACATCTTTTCCCTTTTTTCTTTTTTTTTTTTTTACCCTACACACTGGAAGTCAAAATGTACTAACCCACTCAAACTTCCACACTTGCTATTCAGGTTTAAAAGCTGAGGCCAGAAGTTACAGCATGTTTAACGACTGGCTATGCAGCTAAGAGTTTTTTTAGCTGATAACATCCACAAAGCTCTGCCAATATGTGCGCCAAAGTGGCCAAAGAAAATATCATTGAACCATGCCAAAAATGAAGTGAGATCTGCCAAAACATGATACTTAGACCATCATAGAATTTGAACAATACCTGTCTGAGCAGTTCCATGCAGCTTATTCGAGTCTGTGCGGTCTGCAAATGCAGATGCTTGTGTGGTGAGCAAAGTACTGGGCAGCACGAGAAACAGCAGAGCACGGAAGGGTATCTTTTACATTTGTCTGCCTCCTGAATGCTTGAAACTCCCATAGCTTCCAAAGTGCTGCATGGAAATACTGCCACAGAGTATAACTGGCAGTGTTATTAAAGGGGTCATGAACCACTCTTCCAAGTAATCGTTGAATGACTTCAGTATCGCAGTTTATTGCCTCACGAATCGATTGCTGCAAAAATTTCTCAAATCGGTCAAGAACGAGCAGAGTTACAGGGGTTTGTCGAACACTTTAAGTGCTTGCTCTCTTCTGTCGTCACGACAAACATACCGGCAGGCAGGGGAGGCATGGAAAAAAGAAATTACATCAGTGCGCATCATGACCCTGAGCGCGTGTGATGAAACGTGGCCGCTCTCTCCCGTTGTGATTCCTGTGCGCGAGTCATGGTGTGAGTGTGGCTTAAAGTGTAATGTTAGCTGACTATGGAATGCAGCGCCAGCACTTGGTGGCACTCTGTGGCAAGAAGCACATCTGATCCAAATGCTGCTCTTGATTTATGCCGGCTATTAGGCAACATCATGCTACCCGCTGTCTCACAGCAAACAGCAGGCGCTAGCAGCTCCAAAGTGAGTGAGGACGGGCCTCTGTATGAAAAGAAGGTGCCTGAGAAAATGGTAATTTCACACTCCACTTATAAACTTTCCTTGTTATATATATATATATATATATATATATATATATATATATATATATATATATATATATATATATATCATGATATATATATATTAAGCCTTCTATCATGAACTCCATATATTGTAGGCAGCCTGTGACGTCTGAAATTTGCAGTTCAAAGTGCAATTTGAGTTTATTTTAATGTTGTTTGCTGGCTGCCAAAGTCGCACAGCCAGCATTATGTGGTATGCTCTAGAGATGTGGCAACGTATGGCCTTTTTCTAAAGTTGGGAGAAATGCAATTAACACCATTTTAGTGCTGCAGATAATTCGTTAGCTCAAGTGCTGGCACTGTGATTTCACAGATAAGTTAATGGCTGCTGCTTGTTTCTCTGTGTAATTTATGTGAAGCATCATCACTCATCATTTAAACATATAGGGTTAACAGTTCGTACGCACACTACACTACTTAAGCAGCATACAGACTAGTAGTGTTCTATGACCACTTAATTATTTTGCTGGGAACATTCACTTTCACGTGATCAAATGGTGTTCAAAAGCTTCACAAATGAATGTTTGGCTAGTGCTGTGCCTAGCCAAACTTTCTGATGCCAGAGTAATGTTGCATGGATAACACTAAGGAGAGTACGGGTTTAGGGCAGTTGGTGATTCATGACTGGGATAAGTAACCACAAAAGACACAGGACAGAGTAAAAAAAAACAACACGGAGTATTTATTGTTCTTTGCCTCCGTTCTGTCTCTTTCGCAGTTCTTTATCCCAGTAATGGCTAACACTGTGGACGAATGGCGGTCCTGAAAAAAGCTAGTTTCTTTGACAGGAAATAAATCTTGCATGCAACCTACTGACAGTGAGGAATAGCGGGGCTTAATGCCCATCTGAGCTATTGTATACAACATTCATGATGCAGTGCTGTCTTCACACAATGATTAACTGACCCTACTTTTGTATTTGGGGACTCCACTTCCACCTAGCAGAACAGGAATCGGTATCAAACTGTCACTTTCTACAAGTGTTTATAGTATCACCACATGTGGAGCTGCGGCACCTTCCCACTGGCATGAGTTCTGTGAAAACGACTTCCCACTTCTTTTTTCTCAAGACCTTGCTTATAGCAGAATCTTTTGTGATCATGTACGAAGCCATTATATGGTTCTGAATGCAAAGCCAAATCAAACCTACACTTGTGCAGGAACAGATCTCATAGTCACTCAAGTGGCGATGGTTTGATGCCTACACCCAAGGTTCATATGTAGAGGCGGGATTTTTAAGCATTAAAAAAGCGCGCTTTAGGTGCCAGAAATTGGCAGGCAAAACAAAATTTTAGGCCTTCAACATCGTAAATATAGACAAAATCAACTTTTACGAAAATGCTAATAATTTCAAGCGAAGACACTTCCGCACATGTTTAAAGGAATCTGTTTGGATAGCACATAGAACGTAGTCTAACAGTCACTGCGAAAACAGCGGAAACAATAGCAAACTATCACCATCTCCAAATTTTGGGATTCGAAATTGTACCTCTTGTCACTGAGGATAAGCTCGTACGCTAAGGAATGTTTGTCGTCAACAGATGTTATTCGAGCGTAGTTGTACTTGGGAATATTCAATGGCTTAACCGAAATTGGGATCCTAAGTGCTTACCAGCAATGCCACCTGAAACTTCTTTTCAGGACAGAAAATCCCTTGTTCTTGTCCAAGACTGATTGTAACTTCGTACGTGCTTTTTTGGCCACTGCTCCTTCAGGAACGGTGGTGATTCTTTGTTGTGCATGAAGAATTAGGGCAATGTTCGCCATCAGAGTTTGTGCCGAACATTCAAGTTTTTTTATAGTGATTTCGAGGGGCGTGAAATTGGCACACAAGTATTGCAGGTCTCCTTAGAGGCTATCCACAGAGAGGACAGCTTGAGACTTCCCGACTGTGGCACTCTTGTCACCTGGAAAGCTGTTATTCCCGACTTTGATGTCCAAAAAGTAGCAGTTGTAATACTCAACAGCTTCTAGCCATGTGAGTCAACGTGTGACGATGGGCTCTGGTGGAATGGGTGCATAAGGCAACGTCTCCTTGAATGAGCACACACAAGAGGGTGCCTTCAGAAACACAGCCTTGGCTTTTGTTTTCTGGGAGTTGGTTGAAGAAGAGGAGCAGGTTGAACCCCATCAAGTTCCAAACAGTCAATGCTGCCCGGTAACATGAATAATGGTCCAAAACTGCACTGGAAAGCGAAACTTACGGCTAAATATTGCTTTATATAGGCGCCAATCTTAATATAGACATTTACATGCATTTATGCACAAACGCCCATAATAGGCATTTATAGGCACTATAAAAAGCCTTTCCTAACCTCCAATTCATGTTCACATATGAAAGTGGCACGACAGGAGTGCAAGCAACAAAACAGGCATTTGCCGGTCTCTATTCATATGTCAGTATCAGGGGTGTAGCCAGAAATTTTTTCCAGGGGGGGGGGGGGTTCAACCATACTTTATGTATGTGTGCGTGCCTATATACGCAAGCAAAACTGAAAAATTTCGGGGGGGGGGGGGTTTGAACCCCCCCAACCCCCCCCTTGGCTACGCCCCTGGTCAGTATGTACAGTATCTATATGTCATGACAAAGTCACTGTGCACATGACAGCAGGCAACTCCAGGGATGTCTGCACCTCACCTACATTTCTCGAAACCTCTGCCAAACCACCAGAACTTTCATCGTCCCCTTCAAGAGCTTTCTGGCATTAGCATGTACTGAATTAGAATATATGGGCAATGTGCCGACCAACATGTTCTGCGCCTTACTGTTTGTGTTGCAAGAAGTGGTGTTCATAGCGGCAGTGTTGCCACCACTCCCTATTGAAACATCAAGCAAACCATAGCTCTAGCTGTAATCCAGCATGTAACATGTTTTAATTACTATGGTGAACCTTCAGTAGCATGCGACTGCCACACTGCTGCTCGTGGCAATGCAGAAAGGTGTGATGGTGCCACTCAAAAAAAATTTCTAGTGCATTCAGTCCACAAGATCCACGATCAACTCATTTGGGACCCAGCGGATCATGTCCAGAAAGGCTTCTTTTATTTTGACAGTAACTCTTACACGTTACTTCAGACCAGTTCTTACATGACAACATGCAATGCAGTCAGTGTGTTACTGTTTGTTTATAACAAACACCCAATATAGGTATTCTACCTACATCACAATGAAGGTTGCACATATTCGAGCCCCACACTGGTTACACAATACTCAAATTTTTGTTTCTTCCATCACTATTGATGACAGCAATGAAAAATACTTGACAAAAATAGAAACTGTCTGGCTCTTACACTGCTTTGGCTTATCCCCTCTCAAGGAAAACTTGCACAGCAGTGGCATACCTGTAACAATAGGGTAAACAGCCAGGACATCACCATTTGGTTGGGATTGCCATGTGTACTTTACTAAATTTTATGCTCATTTATTCTCCGACACTGCATGTGAAAAATCAGTTTCTACAAATTATTCTTCATGCATGGAAAACTCTATAGTTAACCTCAAGATACTTCCGAAAGAATTTTTTGGGCAGAATGGTGCTTTGATTTACTATGTATGCAGTAAAATGCCACTTGGACAAGCGTCAGTTAAATTAACTATTCAGTTGTACGAACGTTTTTTTAAATACCCAACGGAAGCGCCATTGAACCCAATGCTAACTCACTTTAGTGTAATGAAATTCAGAGCATAGCTCATTTCAGTTCCATGAACATATTCTGTGACACCATCCAATGCCTCCTAGGTCATGTTGATGACTTCAACAAGCACAAACGCACTTTTTGTAGCAGAGTTCTACCATGGCCTTTGTGATAAGCTCCATCAACGACGCACCACGGAAGCTAATCGTGGGTGCTATGATTTTTACTTTGACTACGGCACTTCATTACTATGTGATGAAAAGTGGGCCCTAGCGAATACTAGCGACAAACGTGTGCTGGTTATCATGAGTGCAAAATGGAAGCGCATGTCTCTAGACAAAAAACTGGATGTTTTGTGAAGCAATGACGTGTTTGGAGAAACTGAAGTCATTTTCAGCCCAGCAAAGTGTTGTGCCAGAGAAAGTTCATGAGAGCTTGGACACAGTAACTCAATTTGTGACCATTGCTGTCTTAAGAGCACAACGGCAGCAAAACATTACTGCATTCTTCACAAGATCCTAAAGCATAAATTCACATGTAAATGAGCAGAATGATAAATAAATGGGATGAAATTTAATTTGCACACGTGATGTTTCCTTCAGCTTGTGATAATAAGCTACAACCTAGCTGTTTCAGTTCAGCGAACTTCCACTTTAACAAACTTTTTCCTAAGGACACTTAAAGTGAAGTTTCACTGTACTTGTTTCCAGCACAAAATACATATCACGAAATGGGGTCAAACAAAGTACTTCACTCACAGTCTCTATCTCCCCTTTTCACTGTATATATTCCACACCAGAAACGGGTAGACAAAGTAACTCAAAATAGTTGTCTACTCAAATCCTTAGCCATTATTAGAATCCAGAATTGCAACAAATGTGCAAAAAAATGCAGGCTACCAACCCACTTGTTTTGAACTGTCATGCACTTAACAACCCTGCAGTCCCAAGAACCAATGACAACCTTTTAGCCATCTTTTCTTTTGATCGATTCATGAAAGTTTACATGGGTTCAAAATGCATCAGACCATCTGATATGTAGTGAGCAGATCCTTACGCACCCTGCAGTTAAGCTGGATTGTATGAAAGCAACATGCTTAAAAGGGGCATTGTAAATGTCCCAACACGTCAAGAAAATGTATTTTGATCTATAGACGTGCTGCTGCAAACATGCAAGCTAAATATTATTCTGCTGAATGCAGTAGAGAACAAGGTCACACCCAACAGAGCATGTGCAGCCTCGTGCAGCTTCCCAAACCTACCTAGTGTCCCACATTAGGATATGCCCGCGATGATGCAACATGGAGTGTGATGGCCCTTAGATGTCAGCCATTGAGCACATGCGTGCATACCCTTCCAGATTTTCTAGGAAGTGAGGGAGTCCCAGTTAACTCCAGCGTTAGAAGAAAAACTCCAGGAAAATTCCAAGAAAAAAACTGAGCAATTTGCAAGCCATTGCTACCAGTACCACCGCAGTCGAGGGGTAATGGGGAAAGTAAACATTGCACTCGTACTTTTATATCCACGTATATGTTAGCTTTCCCTGAAATGTACCAAACATATACATTAAAAGGCACCCCACGAGTTCTAGCAATCTCTCAGTTCTGAGAAAAAATGTTAAGCTTTTTTTTTTTAATGATTCAACACAAAGCATAAAAGATGGATTTTTCACATTCTCTTTCATGAACTGTGAAATTACACAGTGCAGTGCCTTTTGCTATCAAAATCACGAACTGTAATGGGAGACATGCATCACTTTCATACTGACCATTTACCACTGCAAGTAGGAGCAATGGCAATGTGACCAGCTGGCAAGTGCTTGCACCATCTAATTTCTTCCATCGTCTGAGACTCGTGAAATGAGACAGTGCATGCAGCCTACAAGCCGATTAGAAAAAAAAAAAAAAAAAAAAGAAATCAAGCAATAGTCTCGGGCACAGAAAAGTATAAAGCAAGAAGTCTGATGTCTTTATTGTCAACAGCCAAGCACAATTAAAGTTCTTTCTCTCTACAGACTTTTTTGGTCTCCACACAAAATTTGGTTGAACTAGCAATCGCTTAATATTGAGCCCCTTGGAAGTGGCACAACACTCTCACAATTCACTCAACCATTGAGGTTCGGTATCGATCCACAATTACAATTGACCTGAGCTTGTGACGATTTCGGAACAAAATGTGCCGCTTTTTTCAGCGTTTTTTTTTTTTTTTGCACAAACTATATGCAGATCACGCAACACAAGGGAACTGCGGCTGCAGCAAATAAATGGTCCATGTGTTCTTCCCCCCTTCCCCAATACGTGCCATAACACACAGGTATACACTTGAACTTGCAGTGTTGACACAACTATACACACAGTGCATGAATGATGCATGAACCTGAAACAACTTAGAAGACAAGCAGCTACCAAAGCCAACAGTTCTGCACAACAGTAATGATAAATAAAAAACAAAGGAAAGGGGAGGTCACTCTGGGTGAAAACCACACATTCAATCATACACTGCAGCAACATGTGCACTCTGACATACCCACAACCACAAGTTTTATACGATAGTCCAGTTACTACATACCAGGTATGAACTTGACTAGGAAAAAAAAAAAAGCTTGCAAGCTCAAGGGACTGAGGACCACAGTCATACACTGATCTCTCTTGCTACAAATGTGTAATCATTTTACAGCACAGCACAATTTGAAGAGCTTAATTACAAAGATAAATAACCATACACTGCAACTTCTTTATAAATGGGCAAAACATATCAGTTAACCAAAAACAATGCAAAACACAACAATTAACCAATTGCCATACAGTGCAAAATTCTATAACTGCTAATAATAATCATTATATAAAGGCAACTAAGCATGTAAACATGTATATAAAAGGGCACAAAAAGAGTTGATAAATACAAAAGGTGCAGCTAGCATTGTACACTATTAATACACCAAGCAGACTGACAGTAGAACTGCTAAAAAATGCAGCAGGTAGTTTTTCTTTTATATAGTCATATGTATGTATATATATGTGTATATAATATATATATATATATAAAAAGGCCTTAGGTGTTTCCATCAAGTGGGCAATAAAAATCTATTGCTGCCATAGCCAAATGACAGCACCGGAGACATTAGAACCACAACACTGTGCAGCCAAAAGTGATCCCGAACTACAATAATAAATGTAAAAGGGGACTGGTGCACGTAAAGACAGCAACTTAAATGATAAATGGTCTGTACATTGGAAAAAAAATACACAACAAAAAAGAAAACTTGCTAGTGGGAACGTTACCTGAACTTTCACTCAAAAAACACAGCAAAATACTGTGACATAGTATATGTTTTCAGTAGTACCACTTCTGCAGCGATATCACACTGCCACATCAAGCATGCCTGAAACACTGTCAACATCAGAGGAACAGCCACCTTTGTCACTGTGCTCAGGAAAAAGTTCCAAGTCAACAGGAGCACCTTGTACTGCTGCATCAGTTAGCCTGTCACCTTGGTCAGGCTCCTGAACTACAATGCTATGCTGAAGCACAGTAGGTGACTGCATTTCAAATACGTCCTGCGGTACAAGCACAGTCTCATCACCAGAATCTGTTTTGATAGTAGGTAGTGAGGAACCAATTTCAATTTCCACTACGTCGTCTTGCACTATGCAGGCAGCTACATCAGCTTCAGATTGAAGTTTATCCATTTCGTCAGCTTCTGGTCCTTCCCCAGCACAGCCATGTCCTCCACCAAGTTCAATCTCAACAGCTTCCGATTCTTCCCTTACTTCCAGACAACTAGATTCTCTGTTTGTGAGGCCCAAGCCTGGAAGATCACACAAAACCTGAGCCGATTCCTCATCTTCTGCCCTGCTATCTTCTTCATCAAAACAGGAGCTATCTTCATGAGCATTTAAGTTGACATCTTCACAAGGGCTCAATGGAATATAATTTTGCTTAGAGCCATTTTGCACAGCACTGGGTCCAGAAAAATCATCACATTCACTTTGCGTTTCACACGGGCTGTTCTCCTCAGGCTGTAAATTGTACCTTGAATCTTCAAAACCACACTCGTCCAACTCTATATTGATGGGCGAATTTGACAGGACAGATTCTTCTGAACCAATGCATAGATGACCACTAGCACCTTCTCCTGCACTGTCTTGGAAACCAGTAAGGCTGGAGGAGCAACCAGTCCTGCTACTTTCAAGTTCCTTTACATTGCAGGAACTGTTTCCATCAGATGCTATGTCCATTTTCAAGACCTCTTTCAGGCATTCATCAGTAACAGCAGCTGAGGCTTCTGAATCATCTAGGATGTCTGCAGTTGAAAGCTGACTGTTCTGCTCTATACTGTGCAGTAATGTGTCCTTACACTCTGCAGCCATTTCACATTCACCTGCTTCACTTAAATCCAAGAACTCCCTGTCCTCAGGATGCTTAACAGCTTTCAGCACAGGGTCTGTGCCTGCAACAAGAGCTCCACGGTCAGCAGAATCAACAGTTTCACATTCGACATCAGTAACATCTGGATCCTCAACAATTGCCTCACAGTACACATCCTTTTCATCTTCCATGTCTTCATACTCGATGGCATCAGGATTGCAAATACGATTAAAGAGGTCTTGTGCACTTTCTCCATCTTCTTTGCATTCAGTTTCGCTTTCACTTTTGTGTTCTGTATGCGCAGCTTCAACTTCTTCAATTTCGTTCAGCTGTTTGGTGCCATCCAAGACAACAATGTTGACTACTTGAGTCTTACAACCAGGAGGCATTTCTTCTTTTGAGTCATTGAGTACAACAACACTGCTCACCAAGTCCTCAAGTGTTTCCTTGCTTGCCAGAACTACGTCATCTACCTCTTGCTTAACAGGTACCCCAACTGGAGGCTCAAGATCCTTATTATTCAAGCGTAGTTCAGGAGAGCTGGACACTGTTGATGATGAACTTGATGAGGATGTTGGTGTTGATGAAGTGGGGCTTGATGGTGTTGCATCATCTTCACCAGCATCATCACAGTCATCAAGTTTCGGACAATAATTATCATCTCCGTCATCTCGAAATAGCAATGTCCTGGTGCCATCACTGGCCGTACTCCAAATTTCCAACGAATCACACTTCATGTATGCCTGTGGCTTGTAGTGGCGCATCGGCTGAAAATGACACCTTGCATGGTCCCTCAGAGTTGACATATGCACAGAACGATAGTCACAGAAGGTACAGCACATTCCCTCTGAAGTGCCGTGACGCTGAAGGTGATTCACAACGGTCTCACGTCGATGGAATGCATATGGGCATCGGCTGCAGATGTAAACACGTTTCTCTTCAACAGGTGCTGGTGCAGGAGCAATTGTTGCACTTTCTGATGGAGATGCAGCAGGGCTGGGCTCGGCACCTTTCTCAGATGGCTGGGGTGTGCTTGTAACCACAGGTGGTGTAGGAGACTTCGTTCTTGTATTCTCAGATTCAGGCACAAGAACTTCATGAAGCTTGCGATGCTTAACGAGGTTTGCTGCGAACTTGACTGAATAGTCACAGTGCGAACAACGAAATCGTTCATTGCGTCCATGGAGGGTAAGGTGACTTTGAAAGCGATTGTATTTTGAAAATGATGCAGGGCACTTGTCACATCGGAACATCTTGGGAGGCTGTTTCTGCTTCAATGCACCTCGGTAGTGAAGGTGTGTGTGTGCATTGACATTGGCTGCACTGTTCGCAGCATAGTTGCAGAAGTGGCAGGCGTACACACCTGGGCTACCGTGTAGACTAATGTGGTATTCAAGTGTAGTAGCCTTCTGAAAGGCTGCAGGGCAACGAGTGCAGCGGTGCAGTTGGACTCCCAAGCCCTGAGAACCAGCATCCACAAAGGCACGCGTCTCGGCCTTCTCCAGAAGTAACATTTGATCTGCAGCGACTGGCGGCAAAGCAGCTGGCACCTCAGGCTCAATGTGCTGACTGCGATCTTGGTTACGAATCTCAGCCAACGTAAAGCCGTTCTGGCGTTCTGCGTATTCTGGTGTGTGGACAAGAAGGTGCTTGTGCAGATGAGGCTTGTGTCTGGCTCTGTAATCACACAAGTGGCATGGATAGAGATGAGCAGAGTTGTGGTATGTCTTATGTGTGTCCAAATCGGTATGGCTCTTGAACATGGCAGGACACTTCTCACAAAAGTAGCTAAATATCTTTTTGCGTGGTGCCACCTTCAGCTTGTCCTTCAACTGCTGTGAACTCTGACCTTTGCACTGCTGCAGCTGTTGACTCTGGAGCAGACTTTTTGGCAACAGCTGGCCTGGGAGGCAGTGCATTCAGATTTTCACAGAATGTCTTCATTCTGTTCAAGTCCAAGGACGGGTTGTCCGCTTTGTGCAGTTTCATATGGCTGGCGAGAACTCCAGTGTTGTTGCATCGATAGCTGCAAAGAACACACTGGAATTTGGCTCCCTTTGATGCAGTGTGCATACGTTCATGAATCTTCACATTAGCCCTGCGCTTATTGGTTAGAGGACAGAACCGACACTTGAACATGCGATGTGCTGTGCCATTCACTATTGTTGTCATTGCTTGGATGCCACCACTGTATGACGCTCCATCCAAAGTTGTTCCATCAGCAGACTTGTGTATCTTTTGGTGCTGGGCCATAAGGTGACTGTGGGTTGACCAATAATTGCAGTGAGTGCACTTGTGGGGAGCATTCTTGTTGGGTCGATGAAACTGCTTGTGGTACAGGTACTGCGTTTTGTTGTCGGACGTGTACGGGCAATGCTCGCATGAATGTTTCTTCGCATCTGTCTTCACAGGTGAACGAGGAAGTGCTTCCATGACTGGCTTCTGCTCTGTACTATGAAGTTTCATGTGACGTGACAATGTCTTCTTTACATTAGCATAGTATGGGCAGTACTTGCATTTGAAAACGGCCCCTTCTCTCGGCACATGCTGTTTCATATGGAACTCCATGTGGCACACTTTAGAGCATCGATAAGGGCACATAGTGCACTTCAAATTCTTTTGTTCTGCACTTGGTGGTGCAGGTGGTGGGGCAGGCTCTTCTTCTTCTTTCAAGCGAAACATAATGCCGTCCTCCACAAATGAAACTTTGTTTTCTATGTCTTTAGGGCCGGTGTTGTGCCGATGCCTCACATGCATTAGAACAATGTGGTACCACTTTGAAACGAAGCTACAAAGGCGGCAACGATAAGGTTTCACTGATGTATGAGTGCCTAAATGAGCAATAACCACTTTGCGATCACTGTGAGTAAAGCTGCAGTGGCCACAACATAAAAGTTGTTGGTGTCCACTAGTGTCAGGTAGAGGGCCAGCCAGGTCATCCTGGTAATCTTGGTCACCATACAATATGTCAGGTGTCACCACAATGTTCTCAGTTTCATCAGGGCGGATCAGTTGCATTCTTCTGAACTAGGCTTCGGAGGTGGTGTAGACTGAAGAACTTTATCACCTTTTGCAGATTCTTCCACATCCACAAGATGAACCTTGTACTTGGCATAATTCTTAAACCCAGTTTCATCCATGACCACGAGTTCAGCCTTCTTGTGCTTGAAGTCATTGGCAGACTTTGATTTGATGTGCTTGTTAACATCCCATTGCCAATTTGAGCGATAGTTGCAAGCTGAGCACATGAATGGTCTTTTGTTGAGGTGCTGTATCATGTGCACATGAAATCGCGAAGCTGTGCGAGTCAGAAACGAACACTGAGGGCACTTATACTTCTGAACAATCCTGGGCACTCCTGAAGCAGCCTGGTATGAACACTGATTTTCAATAGGTTTTCCAGCAAACTTCCCAGCCATAGCTCCACTGTCCTTGCTGCCAGATGCTTCTGAACCCTTTGAGTCATAATCATGGTCAGCATTTTTTGGCTGTGACAGCAAAAATCGCAACACATGGCTGGACTTAGCCTGTTCCACATCTCCACTGGGGCTGTCAGCTGCTCCAGTATTCTCCTTGTGCATACGGAAAACATGGCGTGTCATGTCACCTTTCCAACGACTTGTGTAAGAACAGTAGGTGCACTTGAAGGGTTTTAAGTTTCCGTGGACCAACTCATGTTTTCTCAGTTCTGAAATCCAACGTGTGGTATAGCCACAACGTTGGCAGGTATGCATAGGCTGCTTGCTCTTTATAGAGATGTCAAGGGCTTGAGTAGAACCTGAATAGCTAGCTCGAGCTGTGGAATCATCAGTTTTTCCCAATTCAATAATGATGGGTGCACTTGTTGTACCAGGACTGGCATCAGTGTTCTTCTCAGATGGTTCTTCCTGGTGGTCAAGCATTACATGCTGCTCAAGGTGGTCTAGCTGGTCAAAGCGAATGTGACAAAGAGGGCATCCGTGTTTCTTATTCATTTTAAAATGAGTTGCCTCGTGTCTCTTGAGCTCAGATGGCCACAAAACTTGCTGAGGACAGTATCGACACTTGCGCATTGCCCCTTCACTTGTCTCAACAACAGCAGTGTCACCAGTTCGTTTCAGAGTCATTCTGAGCGGTGGTGGTGGTGGTGAAGCAGAGTCTTCTCCAGCATCTTCATCGATCATGAGTCTGTCATCATCATCATCTACATTTTCATGTTCAGTATTTTCTCCTTCACTAGCTGAAGTATCTTTTAAAAGTTCATTATGATGATGCAAGCAATGGGCAGTGAGGCTTTTACGAGACATTGTCATGAAGCCACACTTGTTGCAGCGGAACTCCCCATCTGAAGTGTGGTACTTAAGGTGCCTGTCCATGTTCCATTTGTAGCAAGTCTGAAAGTTGCAGAACTGGCACTTGATCTTCGGCAAACTGTGAAAACGCAAATGGCGAGTATAACGACCTTTCTCATGACACACATAGCCACACTGCTGACAACGGTAGAACCTTCGCTTTAAATGCACAGTCTTTTCATGTTCATCCACATGAACTTTGCTCCTGGCATGGAAGTTACAGCTGCTGCATTTGAAGAGCTTCTCTTGGATGTGCACCCTGACTTCAGTTGCAAGAGCTTGCGGTGCCACTGGTGCCACTGTCTTGACAACACGCCTTTGATTTTCACTGTTCATCTCTTCCTTGTGGACAATGTTGCAATGTCTCTGGAGTTTCTGCGGCTGTTTAGATGCATACTCACAAAAGGGGCAGTCATGGATGCTTATTCGATCGCCATGGACATCTTTCCTATGGCTGAGAAACTCTCTTGGCCACTTGGTTACCAAATCACATTCAGAACATGTGTAGGTTCGCCTTCCAGTACGGCCCTTCTTGTTGGATGCAGGTGGTGAACTCTCACGTGGCCTTTTCCTCAACTGTCCAACACCTTCACTCTGTTCTTCAGATGCGCCATTTTCTGAATGCGCTTCATCTGTGACATCACCAGTGACCACTTCTGGCATAAAATCATTCTCAGGTACTTGTTCTAAAGCTGCATGGGCATTTTCTCCGTCCCCCATGTTCACTTTTGCAGCAAATTTTGCATACCGTATTCTCTTAGCTTCTAGCTTCCTCAGAAGCACATCCAAAAACTGTGGGTGTTCATTTGAGGTATGTGCTACAAGCTCATCTTGGTTGTCACACAACTGGCCACACATCTCGCATACATTGGCACTATTGAGCTTGTGAATGCTTCGCCTGTGCCGGTAAAAGTTGGCCTGGTAGCGAGTAACAAATGCACACAGGCTGCACCGATAAACGCGGGTGCTATGGTTTAAGGCTACATGATTGGCCAAGTGCTTCCTGTTCTTGCCAACAAATGTGCAGCTCTCACACCTGTAATTAGGCATGATGAGAAATCCAGGCTTCATTCTGTTGGCTGTTCTATCTCCAACCACGGCAATATAGGAACATGCAGTCAACTTCACTGTTGGTGTGGCCAGGCTTGCGCTTCACAAAACAACAGTCACCAAGACAAGTCTTTGTACAGCTGAGTTCTTGACAGGCCTGAAAAAGCAGTAAGCACATATGATATATGCTAATTACACGTAATACACAGACTTACAGGTAATCACCTCAGATAAGCTCCATAGTCCAGCTAGCCTTGAATATGCACTGAAAGAAAAAAAAATTTAATGTCAAAAGGAGTCGCATGACAACGGCAAGCAAAGACAGCGCCATCCACAGTTCACGCAAGCCACAAGGCAAGAACTACAGTGTTTACGTATCAGAGCACGGACCCACTCATTAAGCACGGCAGTTCAGCGGGCAATGGCCGTAAAGTGCGGTCCGCCAGGCAGCGGATGAGCCTATTGATCCCCGCGATGTGGTCATGGACGTACGCCTCTTGTACCATACAGACACGGACAGACGACAACACGCGCACGGTGGAGCCACTCCGTACTTGGCTGTCCCTGTCGGAGTAAACGCTGAATTGCTCCGTCCCACTTCCGCGCACGTTCCCTGCATCGACGGCTTATTATTGAGAAGCAAACACGCTTCTCGTGTCCAGCGTCGTCTGTGCAAGCGCCTGCTACAGCAAAACGCTACCCGGCGGATCGCCATCGCCGGGAGCGACAGGAAAATAGAAAAACAAAGAAAAACTGGCTGCGTGCACAGTGTTGCCCACCGCGGCGCTGGGCCGCTCTTGCAGATGCACGAAGGTGGATTCCCTGCTTCGAAGTGTCTGCGCTGACAAGTTCTCGCTGCCGATTATAACGAGCAACGCTTCCACTGCGGATACACAAGCAACGAGAACGCGCCTACAGCCTTCGATGCGGCCAAACTGCATGTCGGTGTCATTCGGCGGCCCTCCCAACATGGTTCCTCTTCCAACGCGAAGATCGGACGCGATGAGACGTCCTCTGGTACGCGGAACTGGTGGGTACCACAGCTACACGGTGACGCGGACATACAGTTGTTACGCAACAGCTCTCATTTGGCGTTCTTAGCGATGCGTTATTAATTAATAAGCCCGCTTACCTGCACGGCTTCGACGTCGATGCGAGCAGCAGCGAGTCTCTTTGTAGCGGGGCAGACAAGGCTGGGGCGCCATGTTGGCCTTTGCCAACACTGCAAGAGCCCTCGGCACCTCTCGGACGGCCTAAGTGATCTTCCCTTGTTGCTCAAAGACAGTCGCAAGGCGTATATTCCAGCTGCCGAGCAGGCAGAATTGCTTTACAGGCGACAGTTTCGCTAGCCGCCGTCCGTACGAGGACACGGTGAGGGCCCGGCCGCACTCCGCTCCGTGCGCTGCCGATCTGCTAGTCCGTCTGCAGCTCTGGCAGGATCACGTGATGCTTCTCCTGGTCAGCCCTGCTGCTGCTCCGTGTGTGGCTCTGCCAGACGTGGGCCATGTGGGGTTCTCCTCTCGTTTCTATGTCCTCGCGCTGATGTCGCTTGCTTGATGCGCGTTCTCCGGTGTTTTCATCAGTGGTCAATATCTCCTGTATATAAGCGTTGACCCTGGGTTGCGTAGTCGCGTACTGCTGATGCTTCAGAAGGCCGTCAAGACATTCGGTTATCATTGATGTCCGTGCTGCCGATTGCTGCATGAAGGATTTCAATAGAAGGCGAAAGCAGTTGTGTAGATTAATAGTGTTTGCAAACATGCAATTTTTTTTACAGTGACAGATGAGTATGATTTCTGTAATGACCTGTCAGAGTTACTGCTGCTTCATGGTTACCTTCACACATGACGTCAGTGTGAATTGTCACTTGTGTAAAGTTTAACGTTGTGGGGATAATATTAATTGCATTATTTCTGTTCATAGTTTGCGACCTCATTGGAGTGAATACTGCAAGCATTTAATGTCAGAAGGTCTGCATTTTCAATATTAATCTTTAAAAACTCTCCCGAAGATGTTCTGAAGTTTCTCACTTTTTCTTCCTTTTTTTTTAATCATTGCCTGTAGAGAAAATTCGACCCAATGTTCTAACCTTTCGCACAAAAGTTACGTACAGCTGTAGCGGGAGAGAAGATTGTGTTTTCAGGTGCAGCAGTCGTACATGACCTAAATCTTGTCAGCTCACATATATGTCATATTTGGGAGCTTAATTATTGACGCCGCAGTGACCAGTTCGCATGTATAGTCAAGGGTGGGTACAGGATTTTGTGGATGGGGGTGGGAGGCTATTTATGGGAAGTCTGGCGCCTACAGCTGAGCATGGGCGTCAGCGCCCATACTCAGTTTATAAATTGAAAAATTAAGGGGGTAAAGACATCCAGGACCCTCTGGATACGCCCGTGTGCACAGCGATCAAACCCTTGCAGCTGGCACAGTTGAAATCACCGAAAGTCTTTTCATTTTTAACATCACTTGGTTTAACTTTTTGTCATCACATTGTCGTGGTCCCACACGTAACATACGTGAAGGATGGCCGATTCCAAGCAGACAATACGCGTAAACTCGTGTTTCCTGCAGTACCTGTCCTTGCTGTAGCGGTGCTTTCTCGATCATTAGAGTTGTCTACTGCGCCGCATTTTTGGGATATGGAAGCTTTGTATCAGCTTGTTAGTGTTTACCACGTCATAACTACGGTTGGCAATTTCCGAAACCGTCACTCGTGACAGGCTGCGGCTTAATAGAGACCGGCTGGAGTGCTCTTCGCCAGAGAATTTTTCCATTTTTGCCGCACCTACAGAAAAGTATATTTACTGCAGGATCTGGATCATTCCGTAATGGGAGAGTAGGTTCACAAGCATATTGTGTGGCATCCTTCGTTCATCGGTCAAAACGGATCCCCTTGAGTCTCTGCTAGAAATCCTAGTTTTCCGCCGTCGACCACTCCCTGTGCTTAGCCGCCGTTTATTTTCAGCTCTGCGGCCCTCGCTTCTCCTGTCCCCTCAGGGGGAAGGACGCCAAGAAACTTGGTCGTCGTTATTTGTTCGCCGAACTTTCTACCTTCTGTAGAGTCGGTGCGGCTGCTGCAGCGTTTACTCTAGTCTCAAGACCACTCGACGAACGGAACCTTTGCCACCCTACAATTTTTCCGAATGAAAAATTTTGACGTTATTTGGCACGTCTGTACACAACACATGCGCAACACGGTTTATAGGTGAGCGCGTGTTAATCGAGGGGTTTGCGCTTCTGCTGCGCGTTTGATGCTGGTCGCGGATGGGGACCGTGGTGGGCGCGGTTTTAAAAACTTCAACGCGTCTCCGGACAGGCGGAAAACTACGGAAGGGTTTTGCGCTTCGGCTGCTGTAGGAGCGGCTGAAAGTTACGGCAGTTGGGGAGGGGGTCACCTGCGCCCCTCCCGGCATTCGCTGTCGCTCTCCTTCCTCGCTGCGGGCGGCGCGTTCGATAGCGGCCAGATGGATGGAATGGGTGCTGATGGCAAGGACGCCTATCTTATCAGGCGCGAGGCGTTTCCTTCACTTTCATGAAATGTCCGACGCAGCGAATTGCCTGTCATGGTGATGGCAGTGCTCGTCCGAAGCAGCCGCCCTTTTGGTGCGCGGACCATGCATGTCTGCATGCAAACGTGGCGGACCGCTCGCTGCCTACGTTGACAGCGGTGCGGAAGCGCCATGTCGCACTGTTGTTGGGATAGAGCTGCACCAGCGGTTACGTTGGGCTCAGCCGTGCACAGCGCCCGTCAGCCCGCCGCGCTCCCATTGGCGTCGGCAAGTGTCGCGCAGCTGTGCCCATTTCACTGCAGTGACGCGCGCTTGTCCACTTTTCTTTATCGTTGTAGATAAAAGGACCTATAATCGGATGCTGCAGCACCCGGGTACCTCTGGTCCGTGCAGCGAGTACGGCTGCCTTAAAACAAGAATATCCATCTTGGCATATTTGGCAGCACTTAAGCGGCGTGACCACGTTTAGGGCCTCGATCGTGCGCCTCTGTTCCGTGCACCGTTTCTCACGGCCTGATGGACGCATGGCGTTGTTCGTATTTTCTTACCGCGGCTCTTTGTCGCGCATTTTTTTTTTTTTTATTGCCAAACTATTCACCTCCTTTAGAAAATGCTACGCGGTGCCGGTGTGTTTGTGGTTTTCTTGACGCGCTACAAAGAACAAGACTTTGATAGAGTACTTGTTCGGAAATAGCTATTTGTTGCTATGCGTAGGATTAGCGAGCGTTCGAGAGGCCTCATCAGTGGAAATGCGGCTTGCGGTCATGTGCGCCACATGAGGTTGAAATTCGTGTTCATCCTGCATATCAAAGTCGGGATGGTTTGTTGTTAAGACGCCCAGTGTCCACATTCGCGACATTGCAGTACTACACGCTGCATCCACGGGGCGAAAACTTTCTCGCCTTGGGTGGGATCCCTTTGCAGCAAATAAATAAAACGCGTTTGAGACGGTTACACGCGCGTGTTCGTTCTAGAATTACTGCTTGTTTTGTGTAGTCGTAAGTAAGCATATATGGTGGGAACTCGTGGCTGTTGGAGGCTGTAGCCACCCCTCCTCCCTCCCTCGTTGGCCCTTGCTCGCGTGCCTTGCAGCATATTATTCCAAATACTGTTACCAGAATGCCGAGGAGTGTTGCGTGCCGTGAAAATTACTTTTCCGCTATTGTTCATGAACATGAAGTTGCCGACCGGCTCCGCCGTACAGCGTGGGCAAGCTCTGCGCCGTGTCACGGCCCGCTCGCGACATTCCGGCCGGTCGATAGCAGTGGGCCGCCATCGCACGATGTGGTTGGGCCAAACGAGGGGCAACTAGAGCTGCTGCTGCGCCGGCGGGCAGCTTCCGTGCCGTCTGCTCGGCGCTCGAAAGAGGAAGCAGGCGGCGTCCTTGAGCCAGATGATCTGCCGCACGCGCCGCGCTGCTGCCTCCCACCTGGCTTCGGGGAGGGAGGCAGCCGCCATGGCCGCCATCTTGAAATAGCGGAGGCTTTTCGCTCTTCTGCGCTTGGCCATTGCACGGCGGAGCTCTGGGCTTTCAGCGTCGCTCGCGCGTTAGCGATGCTGCGACACTGAAGAGGCGCGACTTGCTGTTGTGGCAGCAGCAAACATAATGACATCGTGCTGTTCTTTCTTTTTTAAACGCCACATTTCCCTTGCATTTTCTGCGACACTGCCAAGCAGGGGCGGCGCCTGCGGGGGCCAGCAGCCCCCCCCCCCCCCCCTAAAGTTTCGCCTGCCCCACCTTTGCCCCCCAAAACATTGTCAAAACACATAAGTTCCTTGCCTCCCTGCCCCCCTCCCCTTGAAGGAACTCACTTTTCGGGGGTGCGTCAATATCCTGGCCACTGCAGTGGCTTACGCAAGCGATTGGGTGGCGTACAGAACCCCCTCCTTCCCTTGCCAGGAATGCCATCTGTACGTATGTACAAAAATAATAGGGTACCCCTCTACCGAAATGAGATTTCGGCTACTCCACTGGGTGAAGGCGTAAGGTATTATTGCAGAAAAAAGCGCCGTAGCCTCCCAGCTGCCGCGGCGAACTCAGTGAGTCTTTAGAAAGGCCGCAAGGACAATGATGAAATTGCTTACCCCTATTCCGTGTTAGCTCACTCTTCTCGGCCAGTGGCCAGCGATTGTACAAAGAGAGCCAACTAAAGGTGCAAGTCGTAGGCTCTCAGCAAACACGCCCTGTTATAAACTTCGTAACCGTGGGTACTAATTAGTGTACGAGTCCTGAAGCTAAAACTTCCTTTTATTTTGGTGTTTGAGCAAGCTGGTGGGTTGATGTAGCGTAAAGTAGACTAGCGAAAGTGTATACGATAAAAGAAAGGGATCGCCATTGCGCGAGATGTTCAGTAAGGATTCGTCCGGGGAATGCAAGAACACACGTGTGCACTTCAGGTGCACGTTTTAGAGCCCCCCCCCCCCTATATCGTGCCTCATAACATTGTAGTTTTGGATCGTAAAACCACAGAAATTATTATTGCTATTACTAGGATTCTTCGGTACACAAGCGTCTCGATGAGTTTAAAAGAACTCGTGTTAAGCAGGATCTCACTGGCCTTCGTGTATACATATGGACATGATGTCGCCAAAAGTCGACAGCGACTCCAACGGCGCATAAGAACCAAAATTTACCTGGTGAATTTCGCGTTTCTTTTTTCTTTCTTGCGTGCGAGACCTTCACTGGCGGAAAGACTACCTGGTTGGAATGTGTTTACACTGCCAGAGCACGGTACTCGCTTGCGCAAGAGGGAGCGTTCTGAAAGGCTGAAACTGGCTTTCTGTTTTCGTTACTGCGTAGTGGCTACAGTGGGTCCCAGGACTTAGGGACTGAGTAGGAAGCTGGTCGCTGTGATTGTATTGTGATATTAAGTCAAGGAGATGCCGTAACTCGTCTTGGCGTGTATGCTAGCTTCATCTTTGCAAGAATGATAGTGGCTAATACGAGCACTCCTCCTTGTCTGTTACTCTATCCGTCGTCTTTAGCTGAGCTCTCGCCAGTACCCATGACATAACAGTTAGCCCTATCCGCCGCAGTTTTAAGCAATTAGAGAATTGTAGTAAAGATAACGCATAAGTAGACGAGACGTCATATACAGGCGTACAACGGCGAAATGCGTCGTTGTGGTAAAGCTTGACGGAGGATCGTTTGGTTGCGGTTGTTTCTTTAGTTATCCTTTTTTCGCTCGTAGCCCTGCAGATTTTGCATCAATGCGCGCTTGTGCCTCATATTCGCTTTAGCTTTACGGGAAGGTCGTTGCCGTAAGCATTCCAGTATATTTATTGGACACTGTGTGTTGTTAGACTGCTGCATAACCACCGCTATCCAGTTACGTGACACAACTGTCAGGCGTTGCTCATATCTGTCCAAGAAAGAGGTGCGCGCGAGACAGGGGCGTAGCCAGGGGGGGGGTGGGGGGGTTCAACCCCCCCCCCGAAATTTTTCAGTTTTGCTTGCATATATACCACACGCACACATACAAACGCACGCACGAACATACATAAAGTATGGTTGAACCCCCCCCCCCCCCCCGAAAAAAATTTCTGGCTACGCCCCTGGCGCGAGACGCTATGACCTCTCATTGAACGCGGTTTCCCCGCGACATTTCCCCCGGGTGTGGCATATTCATTTCCTTTTATGTCTCCTGGCGCGGTGTGGCGGGAAGTGGCTCCGGGTCCGGCAGCAGTGGCCGCAGCCCCGGCAGGAAACCAGTTTGCGTTCAACCAACGCCTCCTCTAGAAAGATGCCTGCCGCGTGAGCCGAAAACCTCCTGCCCTACCCTTTCCCTCCTTCACCGTTTCTAATGAGGGCAGTAGCTGGCGATCCTGGCGGTGGCCGCTTGCAACACACATTTGCGCATGCGCACATTACACCCCTCGACGTCACCACAACGTCAGCCCCATTGAAAAAATAGGGGAGAACGGGCGCCATCTCTCGACTAGCGACTACAACTCAAGGCAGGACGGCTACAATGGGATAGCCAGCGACGCCGCAGGCATGTTTCTAGAGGAGGCGTTGGTTCAACAAGGCATGGGGGCGGTGGCGGTTGGGATTCAGTGTCGCCGAACGGCGCTAGGTGGGGAGGAAGGGGCCCTCGGTGTTTCACAGCAGGCGCTATGCTGGCCCCGGAGGCCACAGAATGCTACGAGACGCGCCGCTGACGTCAGGTTGCCATGACTACCGGTCCTAGCAGGAATCCCCGCGCCTGAGACAGCGATGACTCCTTCTTCGGCCGCACAATCGATTGGCGAGTGTGTGGCCGCGCAGTGAGGGGCCCGCCGAGACGACGAGGAAGGCGCCCTTTGCTCGGCGCTGACAGCGCGAACACCAGGGGCGACGTTGGCCCCCGTTTTCCGCTGCCCTCCGAAACAAGCTGCACGTACAGGGCGCCCAGTGCGGGCCACCAGTTATCGCCGACTGCGATAACTGACCGCGGCGGGGAGAAAGCGCGATACAAGAAATGGACGCCCGTGGTCCCACGGCCATGGCTTTCGGCATGGCCGTGGGACTACGGATAGTAACAAGCGCGCAGTAGCATATGGCAGCACTAACAAGCCGTACACGCTTTGCGTGGCGGTCATGTGGCTGGCGCGGCAGTCGTCGATCGCGCATCGTTCCAACGTGCGCTGGGAGCGTATTGTTTTCCGTGGTGATTTCGGCATGCATTCATTGGCTGGGTGGCCGCCGCTTCAGCGAGGAGCCGCCCTGGGAGTTACGTAAAAGAGGGTTGATGAAAACGGCCCTATAAATCGCCTGTGTGCATTGCTTGTAAGAGTCGAGACAAGCAGGAAACGCCGTTTCGATGGTATATGAGCTATAGATATCAGCCCTACCTATCCGCTGAACGTCGCAGTTCACATTTACAGCCCATTCGCCGGTAATTCATCAATAGTGTGGTTTATCTTGTATACTCGATCACGTTTCGCCAGTCACCATGGAAACGTTGCGGAAGCATCAAGTCTTAAACCTTTGTCACCGCCCCAAAACGGAAAAATTCCCGAGGCACGGGATCCAAGGTATAGATAGATGGACGATTTAAGCTTCTCGTTATCCGATTTATCCATCCACGAATCATAGCGTGCACTTCCTCTTATGACCACCTCATTTCTCACCTAAATGTGGTGAAGTGCTTGGACATTAACTTTTTTTTCCCGTGATTATTGCGCTCAAATTAGTTTCAGTGGTTAGTTCGTGTTGAGTATACTTTGATGGCGAATTCTGAAACGTATACTTCAGAAAATGTAAGGAGAACCCGCCGCGGCTGTCTGTGGTTATGATGCTCGACTGCTGACCCGAAGGTCGCGGGACCTAATCCCGACCGCGGCGGCCGCATTTACATGGAGGCAAAATGCTAGAGGCCCGTGTGTTTGTATTTCGGTACGCGTTACAGAACCCCGCGGGTGGCCGGAACTTCCGGAGCCCTCCACTGCGGCGTCTCTCATAATCATATCATGGTTTTGGGACGTAAACCCTAACAATTATTAAACTGTAAGGAAGGCTGCATGACAAAAGAAAGCAAAAGAAAAAAGAAAAAAAGCTTGTGCACGTTACGTAAACGGTAAAGAACACAGCAGCTGTTGGGCTCTTTTACAGCTTTCGTTCTCCGAGCTGCACGATGATCGTTGCTGACAGCTTGTCAGGGACGTAGCCAGGACTTTTTTTTTTTTCGGGAAGGGGGGAGGGCTTCACCACCCTTTATGTATGTTCTTGCGTGTATATATACACATACGAATCGCTAAAATCTCGGGGTGGGTAAATTGAACCCCCAGCCCCCCCCCCCCCCCCCTCCCCCGTGGCTACGCCAATGCAGCTTGTGTATTTAACCTGCTCTATTTAACGGTCCGTTGTTTTATGGCCTTCGAGGGGCACCGTAATAGAGGGAACGCGGCGTTGCGTAGGCTCCAAACGGGCACATATACAAACATCGGCGTGCGCACGGGGGAGGGGGGGGGGGCGCCTCCTGAAGGGGAAGGGGCGCAACGTCTGCCCCACACATTGACTTAGTATAGGGAGAGGGAGCGCTGCGATCAACCTTTGCCCCCCCCCCCCCGCGCACGCCTATGCAAACATCCATAGATTTCATTATATACCCCATAGCATACAAAGACATATGCGCGTGGTGTGAGAGCACACCGACGCTATTCCCACGGCTCAGGCCGAAGAGCAAGAATACGAGATTGAGGTGGGAGGCATTGCTGTTCAGCCCTGCCCTCGGTGCTCAGGCTGGTCCAGAGGGCCGAAGGATGGGAAGGGCCAGCTATGCCTTGGAATAGGGGCCCCGCCACACGGCGTTGCCATGTTTTATAGAGTCAACGAAGTATTTTGCGCAAATAAAGTTTTGTTCTTCTTCGACGAATTTCGACCAGTTGGGGCGATTTATGATCCCTACCGCTACATCAAAACAGCACTATCGTTTTTGCATTCCGCGTTAATCGGGACGTTGCCGGTGTTCATACCCACGGCCTTCGTGGTCAACAGCGGAACGCCAGTGACCGTGCTGGATCCCTATGCAGTCTTAGCTTTCGGGGAATCATAATTTACAAAATGTTCGCCATGTACGCTAGTGGCCACAGATATGCCTTGAAGCACGCGTAGGCAGAGTGGTCCAAGTTTCTGACAGGGTGTTAGCAGAGTCCTTCAATATTAGGTTGGAGTTCTGCCGCTTGGTGAGCTCGCTGGCATGTCAATGCGGTATGTGCGCTTGGTATCGGCCTGTATGTCCTGACACCAAAGTTAGGCGTCCGACAAACGCGGTTTCTTCTGTGAGACAAATTCACTCGAAACCTCAATGCATGGCCGCTACGGTGGCTTATCAGTGGAAGAAAGGTGTATACTAGACGTCCTCCAGTACGCTTCCAGCTAAAACAGGCGGCGATGATACAAGTCTCTAGAGTATGTACTCCCTATAGAGTATGTGGTCGTGCCCAGTGTGCGATGTTCCAATTTTTCCGCGTGCAATGTGGCCTGAAGAAGCTGGCGTACGCTGCTGTGCTCACTCGACATTTGTCTTGTGACTCTCTGTGGCTCACACCTCACGCAGGTCTGAAAAGTTCATATCTTTTGTCACTTCAACGTAGAACACGTTACCGCGAATTCACTTGCTCGGTCCTCTCGAACGATGTTGAATGCGCCAATTCTCGTCAGAGGAGCTTGGCCAGTGCTTGTGAAAAAGGTCGGGGAGAATCGGAAGCTGGCGTCGTTGCTTTGAAGTCACTAGATAAACCTAAACAAGACAGATGTTCAGGAGTCGTCGAACGAGCCAATGTTTCGACCAGGGGATTTCTTTTCGTCAGGGCTGCAACTGTCTTAATAACTGATATCCTTCCCACTCTTAAGTAGAGGAGTAGGAAGGTAAGCTTGTGCGCAGAGAAGTGCAACTGAAGGCCTGGAGAATGAGGGCACGATTACATACACCGGTAAGTTTAACTAGACTTGCTTTTGGGCGATTCGGTTGTAGTCCACATAAAGCATTTTAGCCAAGGGGAAAAAAAAAAAGAACTCAGGGGGAAAAGAAGGCAGTGCTCTGATATACCAACTGATATATTGGAAGAAGATACCACAGCAAGAAGACCGCCAGACGCGCGTACATGCAGCGACTACGTCATTAATGGAGTACTGGCACAAAATTTTTACATCTTGTTTATTTCTGCCGCAATAAGTATATAGCCAACGACCCACTTATCATGGCTTGAAACCCCGCTTGCTCGAGCGCGCGACGGTTAATTATTTGGAGACAGTTTTATAGTGCCCAGTCGCAGTTTCACTTTCAAAGAGCGCTGAGTGAGGCGGGACTCAGACTGGTTTCCATGTAAACATAGTGAGCACAACGTGAGCACAAAAAAAAAAAAAAAACGCGTTCACATGAGCACCGCGTTGACGACTCTTTTCAACGAAGGCTCCCTGTTGTAAATACGCGTGACCTCCAAAAAATGCACTGCCGAGGCAAGCACGTCAGCCTTTGTACTCCCGTACAAGCCCATAAAGGAAGTGCCCCCATAAGCGTGCGCAGTGTTCCTCATAAGGGGAGCGAAGGTTCATCGCAGCGCCCCCGCCCCCTTCTTTGGTGACTAGGGCTATAGGCTGATTAGACTATATTGTAGCACTTCATATTTCATAGATGACGCGTGTGTATCCACACAAATATATTCCACAAGTTATCCCGCCTTCAATATTTTGTATCAGTCCTCCTTTAACATGACGTCATGTCAAAAAGCTCAAGTTCACTAATAAAGACATTTACTAACGTGTCTTCTATGCGCACCATCCCCTTCTTAATATATATGATTAGCTTCTGCAGCAGTTCCCGTGCCAACGTATCATTACTTGTGCCTGCAGAATCTTAATCTCGTGAAGCCGCGGTTCGCATTTTTTAAAGGACAGACCACGTTACCGTGCACGGTCATTTTATGCATCTGTCAGCTAAGTAGGTCTTCCCACTTGACAGCGGAATCGCATAGACGACGCCAATAGCGAAGCTCACGTGCCTGTTGTGGCATCCATTCTCGGTTTTTGCTTGGCATGCATGCGCGTTCGTACAGGGCAGCCAGCTTTCGCATGGTGGAAAGAATGCGTTTGTTGGCGACCTTCGAAGAATGTAGGACAACCTGTGAATGTATGGCGGCACTTGAGGTTTCCGCCGTCTTTGGGCGCCGTAGGTCCTTTGTGGCATGGTGCTTTTCACCTTCTTCAAAGGGATCTCGGATACTGCACCCAGGACCACGGAAATGTGAACCCCAGCTTCACGAGATTAAAAATGACACGTTGGGACAGGAACTACTGGATGCATATTGCGCTAACAATAAGGACATGGTGTGTATAAGCGACACATCAGGCCATCTCTCCAACTATATAATTTGAATGTTTTGACATGCCGTTATGTTAATGACGTAGCTACTGCACGCAGTTGCGTTTGGTTGTCTTCCTGGTGTGGTACATTTTCCGGAATAAATCAGTTTTACATTAGCGCCCGCCCTGTGATCTTCACCATCTTAGTTATTTTGTTTCCTTGCGTTAAGAAGCCTTATGGGGAAAGTTTAGTATTATCACATGCCTCATTCATAGTCGCGCCATGGTCATAGGCGTGCGCACGAGAGGGGCAGGGCATTCCAAGAACTGTTTAATAATAATTGTTGGGGTCTAACGTCCCAAAACCACCATAGGGTGTGTCCAGATAAGATCGAACACGAGGTCCCGGTCACCATTCCCGATTGTGATAAAATTTACTGTAGGTCTAGGCATTACACCCAGAACAATGGATTCGCAGTTAGTATTGCGAAAAAAATATTGTTCGCCTGAAAAAAAAAATATATGAATTTTGGCCGCAAAAAACGCTTTTCGGCCAATTTCGCGATTTCTGAATTTTGAGCTCACCTAGGAAAAAAAACGGTGCACTTCTTCGTCACAATATTTATTCCCCTTAAAGAACAAGTGAAATACAATCTTATGAGTCTATTATTTCCCTTTCTTGTCGAAGCACTTTTGAAGAAAAAAATTACAAACTTGGCAAATCGCACAAAATATCTCTATTTCAGGAATTTTATTGCTGCAAGCAAGTTAAAGTGAGGATAATGAAAATCGGTACATATAAACTTTGATACCTTCGCTCTCTTTTAAAATAATTTGCATGGTTTTATCGCGCTCCGTTTTACTCGATAATTGGGCTGAAACGTAAGTGATTTACCAAAAACGCTGAAATTTGGAAATGATTTTCTCAAAAAGGCCATTTTTAATTTTTTTTTAAATCCCTCTGATTGAAGTCAAGGACGTCATCTACCATTGTGCAGAAAAATACGTTGCATTATTTTGGTCGCTAACAAGTTATAGTGCGTCAAATGTGACCATGCCAGCCTAGCGGCCGCGTCGTTTGTTATGGGCTGAAACTCGGATATAAGTTGCTAAAAAATACTTGTACGTAACATAATCACAAATCAGCAGCTCCACACCAACAAATGCGCAGCCCGGTGTCATGGTTAAGCAAGCTTTGTCTTGGGATCAGCCGCTTGACAAACCCGCAGCAGCGGCCGCTCGATGCTGCGGGCACTCACATTACATGAGTACCGCTTCGACTGCGGATGAGCTCCGCTTGCGCGCCAAACTACGCTCAGAGGACAAACGAGAGAAGGAATGCATCACTGTGAAAGTTGAAGGCCGTTAAGTGCCAACAAATCTCATAATAGCAACGAAAACTCTGCCGGCGATTTCCCAGTGAGCGCCTTCAATACAGCACGGATGTATTTTTTTCCCCCTGCTGTTATGCCCGAAGCCGCATAATATCGTGATAAACGTTCGACTTGCGTTGAATATTCTATCTGCGGGCGCCCAACAATACAGTATTGTAAAAGCGGTTCTTTAATGAAGTAATGGACTTGGACACACTTCTTTTCACAGCCGGCTGACACAAGTGTTCTGGCACGAGATGAACAACTGCAGTTTGAGTTGCTCGACCATCGGAAGCACGTATGACAGCTTTCTTTAGATGTCAATGGCTTTCTTTTGTGCCATATGTTGCTCATAGAATGAACCTAATTATATTTAGGCCATCCGAAGAGAGAAAGCAACACATGAGCGCACTACTGGAGGCGCTCACTGGGAAATCGCCGGCAGAGTTTTCGTTGCTATTATGAGATTTGTTGGCACTTAACGGCCTTCAACTTTCACAGTGATGCATTCCTTCTCTCGTTTGTCCTCTGAGCGTAGTTTGGCGCGCAAGCGGAGCTCATCCGCAGTCGAAGCGGTACTCATGTAATGTGAGTGCCCGCAGCATCGAGCGGCCGCTGCTGCGGGTTTGTCAAGCGGCTGATCCCAAGACAAAGCTTGCTTAACCATGACACCGGGCTGCGCATTTGTTGGTGTGGAGCTGCTGATTTGTGATTATGTCACGTACAAGTATTTTTAGCAACTTATATCCGAGTTTCAGCCCATAACGAACGACGCGGCCGCTAGGCTGGCATGGTCACATTTGACGCACTATAGACCCTTTTCATAAATACGCCACCTGACGGTGGGCTTTTCGTCAGTTTCGCTTTGCAAAGGAGCGTGGGATAGCCAGCGCCATCGTGAGGGCATGGGAAGCGAGCCGTCAAATGCGTGAGTGCTGTGATGTTTGTCTTGGCGGCTAGTTCTCCGTGTCATCCGCTGAAATCTCACCGTTTGTGTGCTTGAACGAGCTCTTAGTACTCTCCGTTGGTCTTTCTGAGGTCTTCCGCTGCACAGTGAGCAACATTTTGTACCCTTCAACGGACTGGACGAGCAGTTTGGCTCGACTGCCGCGGTTGCGGGACCGTGACCACAGCCAACTCGCGTGCGCGCCCGGACCGGGAAAGAAAGGCTCGCCGAAGCTACAAACTTCTCACCGAAGGAAAAGAAGGACGTCACTGTCGCGGAACTATGCGACCGCAACCGGTGAAAATCCTGTCTGCCGCAAGCCACACCACGCAACTATTTTCCGGACGCCACGCGTTGGGTATATTTGTATGCAGTGGCGTGCCAGGGGGGGAGGGCACACCGGGCCCGTGCCCCCCTCCGAAAATTTTTTTTGCCATGGCACACAGCACAAATGACACTCGACCACATCTGCCTGTCCGGCCCCCCACTTCAAATCAAGGTTGTTTGAAACCCGCCCCCCCCCCCCCCCCGGTGAAAATCCTGTCTGCCGCAAGCCACACCACGCAACTATTTTCCGGACGCCACGCGTTGGGTATATTTGTATGCAGTGGCGTGCCAGGGGGGGGGGGGGGGGGGAGGGCACACCGGGCCCGTGCCCCCCTCCGAAAATTTTTTTTTGCCATGGCACACAGCACAAATGACACTCGACCACAACTGCCTGTCCGGCCCCCACTTCAAATCAAGGTGGTTTGAAACCCCCCCCCCCCCCCCCCCCCCCGGAAAAAAATTTCTGCCTTTGCCCCTGTTTGTCTATACTAAAAATGTTGACACGTGGCTTACGATATGCGAGTACTGTCGCTACTAAATGAACGGTACGCAACTTAATTTTTATTTTTCTGACTGGCATTATGAACCCTCGCAGTATTTCTGCACAAACAATCTATCGCAATTCACCGCATGCAGGCACTCGGGAGAAGACTATTCATTCGTAAAAGCAAGGCTACACATGGCGCTGTGAAATAAGCACGTCCGTTTCTGTAGCGCGTTTACAAAACGGCGCCCTTCAGCACGTCCGTTTGACATCACGTACGGAGAGAGAGCATGTGTGTTTGTTGTTCATGTTTTATCGCGTGCCTTAACGCTGTTCTCGTCGCGATATCCTCGATGGTGGCACATGGGAACGCAGCACGTCTGCACCATTGCAGCACGCCGTCTCTACGAAAAACGTTGATGACAGTTCACGATTCGGCGGTGCTGAAATGTCACGCACTGACACGTTGCCGAAGCCTGCGTCGTCTGCTGTGGTGCCCTCACAATGGCGGCAGACTGTAGTTTGCGTGCGCGGCGCTAGGGGCGCCCTTTTTCGAAAAGGGTCTATAACTTGTTAGCAACCAAAATAATGCAACGTTTTTTTCTGCACAATGGTAGATGACGTCCTTGACTTCAATCAGAGGGATTTAAAAAAAAAAAAAAATGGCCTTTTTGAGAAAATCATTTTCAAATTTCGGCGTTTTTGGTAAATCACTTACGTTTCAGCCCAATTATCGAGTAAAACGGAGCGCGATAAAACCACGCAAATTATTTTAAAAGAGAGCGAAGGTATCAAAGTTTATATGTACCGATATTCCTGAAATAAAGGTATTTTGTGCGATTTGCCAAGTTTGTGATTTTTTTCTTCAAAAGTGCTTCGACAAGAAAGGGAAATAATAGACTCATAAGATTGTATTTCACTTGTTCTTTAAGGGCAATAAATATTGTGACGAAGAAGTGCACCGTTTTTTTCCTAGGTGCGCTCAAAATTCAGAAATCGCGAAATTGGCCGAAAAGCGCTTTTTGCGGCCAAAATTTATATATATTTTTTTCAGGCGAACAAATTTTTTTTTTCGCAAAACTAACTGCGAAACCATTGTTCTGGGTGTAATGCCTAGACCTACAGTAAATTTCATCACAATCGGGAATGGTGACCGGGACCTCGTGTTCGATCTTATCTGGACACACCCCAATGTATGATTATGAGGGACGCCGTAGTGGAGGGCTCCGGAAATTTCGACCACCTGGGGTTCTTTAACGTGCACCTGTATTTAAATGCCCGGGCCTCAAGCATTTTCGTCTCCACCGAAAATGCGGCCGCCGCGGCCGGGATTCGATCCCGCGACCTTCGGGTCAGCAGCCGAGCACCATAACCATGCCATGCACTAGTCCACCGTGGCGGGTCCGAGAATTGTTTACTTCCCATCTTTATTTCAGGGTAGCCAGGGACCAGAGGCAGGCCATTGTGCGAATCACATCATTTTTTTTTTTTTTCATCCGTTGTGAAGCACGTTGTCCTTTGGACTCGACCAATGGGGGGGCGCTGCGATGAAACTTTGCCCCCATTAATGGGGAACCGTGCGCACGCCTATGGGCATAGCAAAGTCCCCAACGCTAAGTAATCTGTCTAGCCACTGAAGCCATCACTACAAGTTATGTGTAGGTGTTCGTAGAAGAAAGATATGGTTTGTCGGTAACGTATAGTGTGTAGCATCAGGAAAACGTTTGTGGTATGGTACACTACGTTTTTGGAAGGTATATCTATAAAGGATGGTATGAAACGCGTGCGCTGTTCGCTTTAGCAAGAAGAGACGTCTCTAAAGGGGTATTCAGACGGGGGAGGAATGCTCGGGGGAGACGGGGGGGTTGCGGATCACGTGACCACGACGTCACGGATTAGCGAGTGGGCGTGACCCCTCCGCGCCTCCTCGGAGGAGACGGGGACGTTTTCCCCGAAAGGACAAACAATCCCCCGGCGGTGGGGGATGTGGCGGAATTTCTGGCTCTTGTTTGGCCACATTGTTGCACTTGCTCCTGCAGAGAGCGGCAGTGGGTGTCCAGTCTGCAGTTGGGGTCATCTGTAGCTGGGGTCATCGTCGTCAGCAGCTGGTGATACGGGCGGTACAAGCCACAGGAGTAGTCTGGTAACACTGGTCTCCCCCTCCGTTCGCCCCGTCCGTGTGAGTGGGGGGCATTTGTGGCGACTTCTCCTCGCGAGTTGACGTCACTAGGCTCCGCCTTTACCCCCCGAGCATTTCTCCCCCGTCTGAATACCCCTTAAGAGGGACTTCGCAAAATTTTTCACGTGTTATGTCTTGTTTTTTTTTTCTTTCTTTTTGACGTCGTTCGTTAGCAACGAATATCGATTTCTAAAAACTCTATTCTATAGATATCCGGGAAGACATGCGCAAGTTTGCGCTTTACCTACCGCGGTAACCCTGTGGCGATGGCCTTGTCATCGTCAGTTCGAGGTCGCGGCTTGGATCCAGGCAGAGGAAAAGCGCCGGGGGGGAGGCGAAGTCCAGAAAGGCTCCTCCTACACTTAAGTGCACATTAAAGTACCGCAAATGCTTGAAATTAAGCCGGAGCCCTCCGCTACACCGTACCTCATAATCATACCCTATATATGTAGTTTCGACACGCGTAAACTCAATAATTTAAGTTGTGCCTGTAATCTAGCCTATATGCGTTGATACTTCTGGCCTCAAAAGTTTCGCGTTCACCTTCCCTATAGGTTATCGCTGCATGATCGCGTTCGTAGATTTGTCATTTCACTGCTGCTGTCGTGTGCTTAGCTGGGTCACATATCTCTCGCGCGTGGCGCCGTGTATCGCTGCAACGCAAGGCCTTTATTGTTACAACATTATCATCTGGTTGAAATGACTTTGGGTTTCGCCAATACGCTCTCGCATTGGGATTCTCTCATCTCGAAACTATTGCGTCGTGAAAATTCTTATAACCACGTGCGCCTTCCTTAACTCTACGGTGTACTTGCAAAATATTGCATCATGATTCTTGCTGTAGTATTTATACTGGATGTGTCACCTCCCGCATCGTAAATCCGGTTGAGATACGCTTAGACAAGTGAGTGATAAGATAACACTGCGCCGTCACCAGACAAGATAACATGCAGCGCGCCTGTCATGTATTATCAGGGGCATGCAGTGATAATGACCACATTTCCTCTTCATCTGTCTGCAGCTTTTCCCACCCTTCTTTCACCATTCAAGCCGTAATAATAATTAAGCTAGCGTGCGATGGTCTTTCTGGGCCAATGCCTTCTATAGTCGGGCACAACTTTAGAAGGTAGCGGTATTTGCACCTTGGCTGCCGCGATCATATAGTGGTTACGGTGACCCGAAAGACGCGGGTTCGATCCCGGCCGTCAGTGCACGTTAAGTAAGACCAGATGGTCGAAATTTCCGGAGCCCTCTACTACGGCGTCCCTCATAATCATATCGTGGATTTGGCACGTAAAACCCCAGAAGATATTATTATTATTATTATTATTATTATTATTATTATTATTATTATTATTATTATTATTATTATTATTATTATTATTATTATTATTACATTTCCACCTCGAATGCGGATGCGCGCAAGCCTATACCAATGAGCGCGCGTTCTAGGCTGACGTCATAAGGCACACGGTCACCGACCCCATAGTCGGAGAACATCGCCGAGTGCATGAGCGACGCGCTTCGGTCATCTGGGCAAGGCCTCTTCTGCTAGATAGCCTACATACGAGCTGGCCGCGTATGTAGGCTCCTTATCTCCTGGTGTACCTCTGATCTACTGAGAAGACGCGTGATAACTTCCCTCGTAATCATTAATAGCACAAGTGACTGATAGGCAAGCGATCTGGAACAATGATATGTCCACTTGTGAATATGCAAGAACGTCGTAAAGTTACGCGAACTTTACATTCCTCTGGAGCGTCTGAACGCTGGCATCTGTCATTGTATGCAATGACAGATAGGTGTCCCCTGATTGTAATTGTGTGTTCTCCGCTAGACTCAACGTGAGGGAAATGGATGCATTCCGCGAATTTTTACGCGTTGTTCTTGGCAGAGGGCTCTTTTTGTAATTTTTATCTTCTTTTACGTCGCCGAACTTGCCTATAATTAACTCGTGAGGCCCGGAAGTTATAAATCAGGCGCACGCGCTGCGGTCTCTCAGTGACTAACGTTGAGCTACTGAGTACGAGGTTGACGAGGTCGCGGGTTCGATTCCGGCCGCGTTTCGATGTGGGCAGAATACAAAAGAATGTTCTCGTGTGCATTAAGTACCTCAGGCAGTCAAAATTAATCCGCCTGTACGGACGGTAGCGTGCTGGCGGATTAATATAATCAAATCGTTGTTTTGAGTCGCAAAGCCTCGGGATTTATTAGTTGCGGTAAATCGCAGGTACCACCATATGAATTGGCCACACTGTTTAGTACTTTCTGCTGGACTGGTTGGTATATATATATATATATATATATATATATATATATATATATATATATATATATATATATATAAACACGACCACACACAAGAGTACATGCACGGGACGGGACTACGCGCCCGACCTGTGTATGTGTTCTTGTGTGGTCGTGTTTTGGGCGCCCGAGTCTGCTATTCACATTCTTGAGATGCACATGCCGACCCTGCGGTCTTCGTTTCGTTTCCAGCATAATAGCTGCTTGGCGCTTTGGGATTCTATCGCTTGAACTGGTCCTTCGACTTGCTTGCACGTCTATGTAGAAATACGACTTGAGGTGCATCTGTGGACGTCGTGTAACGCAAAGGTGCTTCTACTCGAGCCAACACCCTCAAGACTCGAGCTCGCTTCGCGACAGATGGGCGGCTGACCCAGTGACATTTGCCGCAAGCGGAACGCGAGTGCTCTCGTTCACTTCGACGTCACGGAGAGGCAAGACCGGTGCGCACGCCGAGTGACTCCGCGATCGTGCCCGTGAACCACTACCTATTTCTATAAGCATGTATTTACGAACACGGTATGATATCTTGCCTTTAGTGAACTGGAATTGTAATCTTGTGTGAACGAAACAGAGAAGGTGGGGAGGGGATGCGTATGCTCCTGGTGCATGTGTGAAAAATGCTCAGGTCGCTTACGTCATGTATCCAAGAAAGATCATGGTTATAATTGATTGACATGTTGTAAGAAAAAATAAATAAATAAAGTACCATCTTAAATAGCGATGTTGCGTTTGCGCACAAGCATGTTTGTAATAAAGAGTATTGCATATATATATATCTGTAAAAGCACGTGTTCGCATCGTTATTTTTGCTTCGGCCTGTTGCTACACGTACCCTGCAGGTCGTGAGTGGACCTGCCGGGTGTAACTGATGCGTATGCGTGCACTGCAGTCGAAACCTAGAGATTTCACGAGTTGTCTGCATCTTGCATGTGCCAGCGACGATAAACAAGGTGAATTTGTGCGGATTGTGTGACCAATTGGACCAGCCGTGACCGGAAAGTCGCTCGTGCCTGTAGCACGGCTGGCATATACTGCCTGGCGCCTTGTCCTGCGGACTGCGCTCAGTTTGCCATTCGTCCGAGAAGAAATCGATATATTGGCCGTCCCGAGAGGCCCTCTTCACGCTCTGCGCGACAGCGCCGTACCATCCTCCCGCAGTTCCTTTTCCAGCAGCCGGCTGACCATGCGCGCCATCTGAAACCGTGCCCTGGAACTTCGCAAAGGTAACGATTGGAATCTTGAGAAGATCGTGGGATTGTGGGGCAGGGGAAGGGTGTGAAACTGCCAACCCGTGAAAGCCGAAAACGTCACCTTTTTTTTTTTTTTTTTCGCCTAAAGCTGCCGCACCGGAATGGAACGCATAGCCACCGAACATGCCGTTTGCGCACTTTCAGTTTAGGAATAAGTGAGTGAATACAACACATTGCTAGAGTGAATCAGGAAAATTCGACCTCGACCCCCTCCGTCAACAGAAGCCTTGAAAATATACATTGGGCTTTCGGTGAAAAGGACAGTGGGGCAGTGAGGGGGGAGGAGGAGGTTAAGTCTGCCCTCATCGGGGGGGGGGGGTACAACTCCAGAAAGCTACCCCCCCCCCCGGTCGGTGCGCCACTGCTTGAGACACTCGCGAAACGGAAATCTTTGACAGCCTATCAAATCACTTTCATTGCGCAAGTACACCCTGCAACAAAATGCAAATAAAAACGTAAAGCCCTGTTTTCTGAATAAAACCCAGGAGTGACCGATAGAAAGGTCCATGCTTCCACTGGCGGATGTTAGGTGGATGGCGGGGGTTTCGGCTCGAGCTTCGTAGGTTGCGAGCACAGCCCGTCTGAAGGCCCGGGCAGCTACAGTGATTTCAGTTGTATACCTCTTTACATTTGTTTAAACAATTCTAATCTTGTTTCAAACAGGAGGAATACTGCCCTGCGCGTAGCAGAAAGCCCGATATACCGTTACAAAACAGACCAACTTAATGAGAGAGTGAATCTATCGTTGGACACACTAAATCTGCACAGAAGAAGAATGGTCCACCCTAATACTCGATCACATTTATTCCTTCTGCGCACAGTTCGATTTCCTTGCACACTTTTCTTTACGACACTGCTTTGAGCAAAATAAACATTGACGTATACGTACTCCCCCCCGCCCCCATTAATGTAGGCGTGTGGTACATTGCATACGCACGTGCACGCACGAAGACACGCATACACACCTAAAAATAAAATCCTGGATGCGCTTCTGCATCCAGGATTTAGCCAGCTAAACGGCATACAGAGGACGTTCCTGGTTCGCATCAAGGTGTTCTGATTTCATTTTCGATTTGTATCGCGGAAGTTTCCTTGTTTTGAATGGTGGCGCGGAGAGCCAAAGCCAGAGCTCCACGGGCTTGTCGCCGATAGAGGAGGGAGTTGACGTCGGCGCTATGCAAAAGGGAAACATAGGATGGCGCGCTGTACAGAAAGGAATGTGACCGCGGGCACCTGGGGTCGTAGGGTCGTATTCTGAGACGACCACTCTTGGAGATGTACTATCGCTTTCAGTGCGCGCTGATTTGCTGGTTAGAGAACGCAGGCAAGTACAGCCGCTTCACTAATTGGACACGCGAGATTCTATCACGCAAGGCTCGACACCGTCGCTGATATTGTCTCACAACACGCCCCCTGAACTCTACCATGGTCATGAAACGATGCAGAGAGCATTAGGCGAACTAAGCGTGATGAACAATATTATGAAAGATGCCATGGAATATTAAAGGAGAGAAAATTCTGCACGGGCCTGCGCGTGATCACACGATCATGTTTCCTGCACACGATGCCGGGTATACGAGGTCTCATTGTAGGCGTGAAATCATTGGATTGTAAGTATTTCCGCTTCATAGATGCAAGTGAAGGCGCCAAGTGGGCTGGTCACTTATAGAAGGCCACATCCAAAAAAGACAACGCGCGCCGGCTGTGGATTCACGACGCATCGCGAAAAACGGCGCGTGCTTGGCCCGAAAGCCCGCAATGCCGTTGTGCATTGTTCCGGCGTACGCAGCGTGATGCCGCAGGCCTCCATGCTGGGACAGCTGCGCACCACCACGCAAGGGGAGCAAAAAACTGCCGAGATTTTCATGGGGACAATGGAGCTTTCCATGGCGTTCTGTTTTGTTTACGGCTGTTCCTCGTGGGGGAGGGCAGGAAATAAAAAAGAGAAAAAAAAAGCGCACAGTGCACTGGATGCGCCAACCGGGCGTTTACCTGGGATTCTGGTTCGGCATGGTTTATGATTCCATGGAGAGGGGGTAAACCACTGGCGTGTATTGAAAGCATTAACCCGTGACAAAGCGCTACATTTCGTTATCTAGAAGATGCTGCTCCATTTAGTAACCACCAATCCCATGGCCCCTGTTGAGTGCCACCATCAGAGAAAAAAAAAAAGCGAAAGAAAGTAAACGAAGAAACCACTGACGACAAAACGTGCTGGACAAGTGTCATTCAGCCTGCAGCATCTTTTACGCACTAAAAAAATTAAAAAAAAAAATATCGGCAGCTCGGGGCTGTATACGCGGGGCAAGAAATGATCCTGACCCTGCGTCCTTATAAGCGGGCATCTTAGCGCACTCCTCTCAGAGGTTGAGGCCCGAGTTGAAGCTTCCTCCCATGGACGCTGACCCTTGCTTCCACCAAGAGACTATATATAAAGATAAATGTCATCTCCTTTGTTAGAGAAAAGCTACAACATTTCGGATATCGATACGCGCAGGCGCGGGTAATCCATGTGAGTCCCCCCGGCCCCCTCCTCCCCCAACAACGTACTAATCGCGAGCTTATTTTTTCCCGGTTGATCAAGAAAGCCCGCGAAATGTGAAAAATAACACTTGACTACGCTGCCACCCGCAAAAGAAATCAGCGTTGCACGCTGCCAGAGACAGTGTTCCGCTACTTTGGCAAGGGTACAGGACGGTACAGGACAAAGCGGCAACAACATGCGTCGCAATATTGCAGGGATTCGTTCCGCTCGATTGTACGCCACTATCATCATCCCTATCTCACGTCCGTCTGTTGTCATTGTTAACGCTGCCGGATTACGGCCGACCCTGTAAGACCAAAGCGGCGCGTTTCTTCGGCTGGGGAGAGGCACATTGGACGATGCATATTTTTTTTTTCTGCATTTTTCCCCCTTGACACTGACTACCTCACAGTAAGCCTGTTTGAGGACGTAGCTTCATGATGCACGCTGCAGTCTGGTTACGTTTAATTTTTCAGATTTCACGTGCTTTCGTTATCATCCGGGAAAAATGAGCACGCAGTTAGCACGTTGTTGAAATAGCGCTGTTAGATGCCATACGAACATGCGTACATACGCCTCATCGACATTTTGATAATGAGGTCAGTACTTGTCGAGTTACAAATGTAGTTATGACTAATTAATTAAAGTTAATTAATGAAAATCTCAGCAGTTGCTACTCCAGTGTACTGGGAACTATATGTACTGAGAAGAGGTTTACTGGCGGGGCGTTGCTGTGCTGACTCTATCAACAGACACAGCGAGTCAGGGCAGAGCGCGAAGAGGTGACCGGCGACGCGTTCCATTCCATTCCAATTCCATTCCGGGGAATTAGAATTTGCCGCGTTTCCATTCCTTTCAATTCCTCGGAATGAAAAAAAAAACAGCCCATTCCCGCACTCCGGGAATTGCCGGGCGGTTCAATTCCATTCCTGTAATTCCTCCTCGTAGGAGAGGCATCTTGATAGTTTTATCGAGTTAAAAATGAACGCACCATAAAGCTGATGTCATCAGTTGCATTAAGAACTGCAAAAGTACGCAAAACACGTTACCAGGGTCGAGGGATGGTAGCTTGGTGACATATCTCGTGCAGTAAAACCACCCTACTAAATAGCATAGGGACTAGTTCTCCCGCTACCTATAGTATTTGCATGGTCAACATGTTTGAACGAATGGTGATGTTTTAATATTGTTTAAGCTTAAATGTGTTAATGCTAAAATGACGAAATAGCGTATTTTCATGCTGACACAAGTAGTATTCAAGAAGACTAAGCAGTTTTGCCACGCGTCTGGAGCGGTCGGGAATATGGAGAAATCGTTAAGATTTGGTTAATGGGGAACAACACCCTCTAGATCTGCTGGTATTAGTTGGAACAGTGCACCGCTCGGGCACCTTGTGCCTTTGCATCGAATACGGAACACTCGGTCGCACTGCTCGTCAGCACTCACGCTTGTGAAGCGCGCCTCTCAAGCATGGATGGGGTGAGGAGAACTTTCTGTGTTCGCCTGTGCGCAGGTATGCAATGCCTTCCTTGTCGCAAAGGTTATTTACGTGTGCCAGGTACTAAACTGCTCGTGAGATAAAGATCAGGCTGTGCATAGTGTATTCGCCGCATTCGTGTGGGGGTATCAATGGGAACCAACGCGCAGGGATGATTTGTTTCTCGCTTCAGTATCTGCTGCGATAATGCATTTGTTTATACACTAACTCATGCCTGGTTTTGTACTAGGCGCGTTGCTTATAAATGTACCGTGCTTGTAATCAGCCAAGCGATTTTAAAAATACTGATTCATTGTTAAATTCAAGGCTCTGACTTACTTATGTTTGAAGTTTGAAAAACAGCACGTAGACGAAAACGTGCTCTATTTTCGGAAAAAGACGTAATTTTATTCCCATTCCATTTAGTGCAAAAGGCGCTTAATTCCATTCCCATTCCATTCCTCCAAGCGTTGTCCGCATTTCATTTCCATTCCATTCCCGGGGTCGCGAAAATGTGGAATGGTTCCGGAGTCATTCCAATTCCGGAGTGGCAACTCCGCAACACTGGTTCCTTCGCATAACGCCATTCCTCTCTCTCTTTTTTTTTTAAATTTTGCTGCATGATAGCTGGGACACCCCGCATATACACATGCAAAATTGAAAAACTTCGGTGGGGAGAGGGGGGGGGGGAGCGTTGAACCCACCTTCCTTTTCCGGCTACGCCAGTGTTGAAGAGAACGCCGCCAACACGTAAAACACTCGCCGTTTGGAAAGCTGGCGCAGAAGTTGGACTCTGATGTTGGCCTCGGCGCATATGTCGGAGCCAATCTACAAGGCTGAAGAAGGATCATAACAAAATAATTCGGCAAATCCCACGCCTTGTGGGAATCGGTTTCATGCGAAGCCGTCGACAAGTAGTTCTGTGCTGCATTTTTTCGCTTTGAGCCAAGCGTTACGAGGTGGATCGACGTGTTTTTGTAAGCGTAGTAGTTGTGTGGGCTTACCAGGCACGTCGACAACACTGGCGTTCAAAGGGTAACTTATGGTCTGACGTAACGTCAGCACTCACGTTAAAGCACATACGTCAGTATTATCGAAACGAAGTGACCTTTACGGTGCGATTATTTGAATATCATACGTAAATTTCTTTAGCATATTCCTCCGGGATCGAGGAACGCTTGAACATGGCTTGCTGAATCATAGGAATAGAAATGTAATGTTTATTAGACTGCTATAAAAGCGGAACCAACACTGGAACCACAGACGTTAACCTGCCATATGACGCCTGTATCGTATGAGTACATGTTGTGTTTATTGCTTTGTTATAAAATTAGATGGCCAGCACCACAACCACAATTGACGTTGCACCGGCATTACGCCTGCAAAGGGTGTTTTTCCAGAGCAGTTTCAAGACCTGGCGTGGCTCTTTGGTAGAGTACCTGACTGCCACGCAGAATCTTTGGGTTTGATTCCTGCTGGGATTCTAATTTTCATTCTTTGCATTAGTCGGGTCAACGCCGCTGATGTCGGTTTCGCTTAACGCTCTCACATTTAAATTACCAATGTCTGTTCTCGCCGTTTCTGCGTAGATATAAACTGTCAATCACCTGTGGCGCATACCCGTACACACTGCGGCCCGTGGTAAACGGGTATGTACCACACGTGTCTGGAGGAAAGCGTTCGACGACGTACGCGAGAGGGTTTTCACATTATTCATGTCACGACCACACAGTCATATTCGTCAGACCCTCTTACACCTCCCCCCCCCCCCCTCCCCATGCCAATTTTGCTCTACACCAAGTTAAGGAGGCGATCACGAGAGGACCGAGACGTATATAGGCGGCTAGATAGATAGATAGATATATTGATTGATGGAAACGCTCAAAGTGCCCAAGGTTCTCTAAGAAATGCTTCGCATTTAAAATTAAAGTTCAGGGGGTTGGGGGGGGGGGGATGCTGCTGCGAACATTTGTTCCTGCATGTTTTTATCCTCAGCAGTAAGCTCAGGAGGAGGAGGAGGAGGAAAAGGAAGGAAAGGCAGGCAGGTCAACAAGGTGCGGGTCCGGTTTGCTACCCTACAAGGAAGAGGGAGAAAAGTACCCTCAGGGTACATGTACGCCTGTCCATTGCACGCCTACAGGCGATCGCTTAGCCCGGTCGATTTTAAGAACAGCATCAAAGCCCGCGTCGCTTTGCAGGCCTGCGGCGCGTATAGGGCCACGGTCCAAAGATCTTTTCCGAAAACGGTCTGTTGTCTAGTTTGTTCAGCCAACGTTGGTTCAGCTCAGCGCGATGAACGTTCCATTCGCTCAAAAAGCGATCAGAAAAACACAGTGGATGTTCTATCGTTTCGCCACTGTTGCACGAGTCATATCTGGAGGTGTCTGCCATTCCAATGCGAAAGGAGTATGCTTTCGTGGAAGCCACTTCTAACCACAGGCGGCACAGTAAAGTTGCGTGACGGCGAGAGACGGTGCGATGGAACTTGCAGCTTCCTCGATGGGTCGAGTTTTCGTAGGCGACGAGTGGAGTTACAGCGATTTGGCGCAGAAATCCGAGCGCTTTTACTGGACACTCTCGGCGGGTTTTTGCTGTCGCCGTCGGTACCACCGTGATGTTCACTGTAAAGTCCAAATCGATAACATCGCCCTGCGCGTCGCATGTTCTATGTGCGAGTTAAAGCGTGCGAGGGATGCTGTCGATCGCTGATGAAGCAGAACGGAAACGCCCCGGCCGTCTTTTGTCGCACGAAAGGCTCAAGGTGATAGGAGCCGGATAGGGGGCTGTGTGCCCCCTATCCGGTCGCACGCCTATGTAGAAGGGACTGGCAGATGGCTCATAGCTTTGTACGTGTAAACCGGCACTGCCAAAACACATCAAGGTATTTGCCACTTTACCGTACGATATGTACGGATATACCGTACCGTCGTGGTCGGCGCTTGGCTTTTTAGTGTGCAAGACCACTTTGGTAATCTCATCACGTTACCGTACACAATAAGCAACTTGCGTGGCTAAAAAAAAAATGATTTTAAAAAGCTGCGCTTAATTGCCGACCACGACGGTATGGTGTCTCCGTACTTACCGTATCGTAAATCGGTAATGCTAAAACATTCCATAGACAACATGAAAGTCACTTCGCTCACTGCAGCCGCCGCGTTTTCTAAAGACGTGCGAGCGAGCCTATCTTGGTAATTTTTTGCTATCGCATTGAATGCTTTTAACCTTCTTTCGTCTCGACGAAGAAGGCTACAAAGAGAGGGACGACACGGGACAAAGAAGCTGCGTCAGCGTTTTTCTTGAGCTTCAAAATTCTCTCTCTCTCTCTTTCTTTTTTTTTTCTTTCGCCGGCACGGGACGGCGGAGCGCTCCGCGGGCTCCGCCACCCTGTGCTGACATAGCGAAACTGTGCAGCGCTTTTTGAAGCGCTATTGTGCGAAAATCCAGGCATCTGTAAGTACATTTGTATTGGGTTCATTACGAATCAAGTGATCGACTCGGGGAAGAAGTGTTTGAAGTAGCGCGGGTAGCCACCATCATAGCGCGGGTGTAGTACGCAACGCAGGAGAAAACGAAACAATAGGCAGACGGCCGTTGATCGAGACAGGAGTTACTAAGATAAGTATATTTCTTCGATGTTGCTGAAGAGAGACGTATATTTTTACTGAGAGAACTAGAGACAAATATTACGGCGGGTATTTTCCCAATTATGATACTGCCAATAACCACGTGTTCTTTCCTTCGTCTGCGTAGTTTGCCGAGAGCTAGTGATTTCTAGCGGTGTATATCTGGCTTACATGTTCACAGAAGCTACTGATGGGCATTGTTTTCAGGCTAGGTTCAAAAAGTTTTGCAGGGCGCCTTGATTTCTACCCCGACAAACAATGGCGTAGCCACGGGGTGGCACACCGGGAACGTGCCCCTCCCGAAATTTCTTTCTGCCGTGTGACGGAGAGCTCGAAATGACACTCAACCGCACCTTCCTGCCCTGCCTTCGCTTCAGATCCCCATCGAAACGAATTTCTGACTATATGCCACTGCTTTGATTGTTGGCGTTTAGCATCCCAAAACCACGATAATATTACGAGGGACGCTGTAGTGGAGGGCTCCGGAAATTTTGACCACCAGCTGGGGTTCTTTAACGTGCACCTAAATCTAAGTACACGGTATACGCCATTGCTGACAAGGTATCTAATTTTAAGTGCACAACGGACATTGTGAATGTTATGGCAGTGGTACTATTTCGTCTTTCAAAGTTCCACGTACCACTTCATATTTACTGTGTCCCCAAAAGTTTCATTACTATTGCTTGCCGTTTCGGCTTCATTCTCAGACTATATTGGTGGACCTTTTCATCATTTATGTACACGCTAGTATTGTCTCTTAGCCCCGCCACGGTGGTCTAGTGGTTAGGGCACTCGACTGCTGACCCGAAGGTGGCGGGAACGAATCCCGGCTGTGGCGGCTGCATTTTCGATGGAGGCGAGAATGTTTGTGGCCAGTTCACTTAGATTTAGGTGCGCATTAAAGAACCCCAGGTGGGTCGAAATTTCCGGAGAACTCCACTACGGCGTCCCTCATAATCATATCGTGGTTTTGTTAAACCCCAGATATTATTATTAGTAGTATTATCTCTTAACTATGGGTGTGACTTGTTGCTTTTATAAGACGTCAGTGTCTCTCGAATAATAATATTTCACTACCCCCACCCCCTACCGGACCTTAGCAGCCTCCTTTGGGGGCAGGTAGGATGAACGCGATCAGCCGACCGTAAGCGGTGGATGATAACACCAGCATAGTGCATGATAACAAAGCATAATGCATTGCTACAAAATGCCGGCCCTAATTACACTCGGTAGTAATTAAAATCCAGTGGCGCAGCCACGTGTAGCTCCCCGTCCAGATTCTCGTTATAGTTTCTGCCCTCCATACAAGACGGCTGGCATAAAACTGCATAAACTGCGCTGGCATAAAACTGCGCCTGCCATCCCCCTCCTCAAGGTCAGGGAAGGGTGTGCCCTTCTCCCACACGCTCGCAAAAAAAAAAAAGAAAAAAAAAATCTGAACCGGGCACTGCTAAGGCTGCACTTTCTGTTCTGCTGAACTGCAGTTTCAATTTTTTAACGCTTGATTTACTGCGTCTTCAAGTGGAGCCCACTGTTAATAAGCGATTTGGTTAGATATCAACTTTAACGCTATAAGGAAGCCAACCAGGACTGACGTATTCCTAAACAAATGTTTTTTTTTCACCCCACCACCTCCATTCGAAGAACAGTTCTGAAGCCTCTGGACATGCATCTTGAATTGACCAGCCAAAATAACTGAAGCATGAAGATAACGCTTGTTCTCTGCCATATGCTAACATTATTCGATTCCTCTTATATACTATGGCAGTCTTTAGGACATCATCCCAACTTCAGGGTTTTTTTTTTCTTTTATTGAACCTTCTTGGTCGTACTGTGTTTTTAAGACAACTTACAGTTCAGCTTTGTCTACGGCAAGATAAAATACTCATAATGTAGTTTGAGTGAAGTCATTTATATTTCAGCATTAATTTAGAAGTGGTGGAGCTTCCAAACCCAGAGTTGGTTGTGTCAGTCTCTGTAGAGCCTTTTTGTGCATCCGTGGCTCCACTTCTCGAGCATGAAGTGAGACTAAGGCACAGAATGTTCTCCACAGGGGCGTAGCCAAGGGGGGGGGGGTCAAACCCTCCCTCCGAAAATTTTCAGTTTTGCTTGCTTATATATACACGCACACATACAAACGAACTCACGAACATACACAAAGTATGGTTGAACCCCCCCCCCCCCGAAAAAAATTTCTGGCTACACCCCTGGTTCTCCGAATTTATCACTCCTGACAAGTGTAGACACATGTGGTGCAAAAAAAACGAAGTTTGCAAATGCATGTTCTTTTTTTCACTCAAAGGTACACACAACTTACTAAGTGCAAGGTTTGTCCACAAACTGTCCTTCTTACAGTGCCATTTTGTCAGTTAGGCACCGCTACAGCAAACTATTTGCACCTCTGTGCACTGGCCTCTGTGCATTTGCCAGCTAGCTGTAAAATACTGACCATTTAATGTGGTACACACTCAAATTTCTAGATTGCACAGCAGCTGCTGTTTTTTTATGATGCTAGTTGTTCTTAATTGGTGCAAATGGAAATAAAACAATAATCCCCATATTTAGAAATGCACCTTCAATTGAAGCCAGGACTTGGTTTGATCACGTCTGGCTCAAGATAACATGCAAGGAAATGCCATGAATGTCTTTGCCATGTTCATGTCGGGTGTCGACTTTTATGTCCTGCCCAAGATAAGTTGTGGCTACATGTTAGACCAGATGAATGAGTTATATGGAACTCTGCAGTGGACAGCTCTGGACAGCAGTGGCTAATTTTACATTTGGCCGCCACGGTTGCCAGTTTAACCAGCGACTGTTCGCAGCAGAACGTTGTAACCACACCATCACCAAAGCATCTGGCCAGCAGATAGTGATCGTGCCAGCAGTTTTTGTGCTGGTTGGTACGACAGGATAAATATAACAGCATATCACGAGAAGAATATATGACAGAGGTGGCAAGATTACTCCTAAAATGTAATTAAATTACATTACTAACTACTTTCTAATTAAAAATGTAATTAAATTACATTGCAAATTACAGCTGACTGAAAATAATGACATTACATTATTATTACTTTTAAAAAGATGAAATTACATTGAAATTACTTTAACAAAAGTTCATTATTCATGCACAAATCATGTAAACTTTATTTGCAGCACATATACATTGAAATCTCAGAGATCTTAGTTCAACTTCCCAGGCTTGAGTTTTGGCATTCAGATTAAATTGTCGTTATTTTTCTTTCCTTTTATGTTCATTTTTTATGCCGTAAGGGAAACGCAGATGCAACATTTTAGTCAAAAGTAATTGGGAAAGTAATTTTCTTGAAGTTCCTCGCTTGGAGTAACTCATAACGATACTAAATTACCAGCCCACAAAAGTAATTCATTACTCATTAGAGCAAAAGGTAATTTAACTACTGCAATGTCATTACTGCCAAGTCTGACATAAAAAAGAGGATAGGATGTGGAGTGGCAAATGGTAAAACTGTGCGAATAAATTACGAGCACAGAATCTCATCGAGACACATCCAAAGTGCATTCAAGAACAATGGTATTGCAGTTTCTGTCAACATACTTGTGCCTAGGTTAAACCAGGCTTTAATACCGAAGGCACTACCTCTGCATTTCAATGCACTCGATCTCAGATTTACACATATTACTACAAATTGTGCTTAAAATTAATGAAACTAGCACAGGCCGTAACAGGAACAGTGCCATACGTGCCACAAACGACAAGTAAAAGGAGTCTGCAACAATCACCCCTCCTAGCAACAAGCATGACTGAACACCACAGCGGATGATGAGAGCAGGCATGTCATCACCCCTAACTGTACTTTGGCGAGATTCAAAGAGATAGGGAAGTTATACAGCCAATGTTGCGCAACAGATCTTTAAAGTTAAACACTAATGAAGTTCGGGTTGCCCGTCATCAATTTAAACTTTCTTGGCAACACATTCGCACACCACCATAGGTAATTTAAAAGAGCAACTTGGATTACTTGCATTACCTGTAATGAAATGTCACAGGCAAGAGGTGCTTGCAGCACAGGCACCCTAGCTATTTGCATAAAGCATACACAGCAGCTGCTGAGTGAGCATTGTCAGCCAATCTTCTATGAGTGCAAACTAAACAGACCAGGAAAGTGTTGTGACCCTACTTAAAGGGGCTGAATTGATGTGATACAGTTATGATGGCATTTTACAGTCGCATCAAATGTCTGCCTTGATTTTATATTTTTCCCTCTTTCTGTGACTTACATAAGGCTCGTGTGACATTTCTAGACCAAATCTTGGAGAAAACTTGCCTGTGAAATGAAATAAAATTAAGGCATGCACAGTTAGCAGAAACTGATTGTTAATGCACTCTTGCAAAACAAGTGGTTTGATAAAAGCGCAAGGAGTCTGCTGCTGGTACAACAGGCTTCTTGTTTTTGGCATTGCAAAGAAAACAAGTTTCTTGCAAGGACACCCACATTAGTACTAACACAAAAAGCAAGGGAGATCATTTCTGGTGATTTGATCTACTAGATCTGGCAACTCTAAGCTCAAGTAAACCTAAAGAAAATGACATCTTCAGAACTCTGTCCAAGCTCATCGTTGTTCGCAAAAAAGAATAAACTTAGCAAAGCTGCACGGTCTACTTAATTTGCACATCACATTTCATGAGTGATTCTGCCTCCTGCATTTGTGTTGTTAAAACTAGGCAGCATAGTTATGTATAAATGACTATAACAGAGCTTGAACGCCTTTACACAACACACAATTCGTTATCGCATGACCAAGTTTCTCGACAATCCTACATAAACTGTCCAGTTTTTATGAAAGAACTCAACTAAGGAGACAGCGTGGGAAGGTGAAAAGCTGAGCGCTCCAAGCACCCTCCATCCCATAGTGAGCTGGATTATATATTCATGCATAATACAAGGAAATTTGTTATCGTCAATGCACGTTATTAGTCCAGGTCGCATACCACGCTTACCAATAACTCCTACTTGCAGCAGGTTTGCCACTTCACACACTACAAGTGTAGGCTGTTTAGAGATGGTGAACATTATGTCAAAAACACTTTCTGGCTGACCCTGGAGTAAATCTATATGCAACATCACAAATCCACAATTCATATATCTGAAAGAGGTGGATGCCAAGCATGGCAACTTTTTGATGTTTCTTCCAACAAACAATGTGACCATCGTTGACACTGCACATTATTAAAAGCTTAGAGCACTTATGCCTGTTTTATGTTCAGAGTCAGCTAAGTCATTAAAAAGCTCAATAACTTTATGAAAAAGCATTGAATGCAACTTGTAACACTGCTGTAAGCAAACTTATGCTTTCGACTAATAGCGCACCATCCATATGCATTATTTTCTTATGCTACTAATGTCTTTCCACAAAGCCATTTTTGGCTACACTTGTGGACACAAAAGATTACATAGTCCTTCGTAGCAGCCACTACTAGCTTCAGCGGTATGTGTAGCTATTACATACTTTTGATAATGCTGGCCATGCTGCCCAATTTCAAGTTTTTAATTGCTATAGTGATACGATCATAAAACATAATATAACATAAAGCATATGTGTAAAGACTTGCTTTATTTCTCCAATTGCACTGCAATTATTCCTTTGGTTGCTCAAGAAATCGCAATAAAAATACACCACAGATTTGTGAATATGCACTGCATCTCTTAGTATTGCCCCTCAATAAATATAGTGTATACATAGTAGGCATATATAATATTAGTCTTGCCAACCATTTGACCATAAATAACATTTCTCTTCAAGGCGCTGTTATACACAATGGACTTTACATCTCCCAAAAGTTGGAAAGAAGTGATTTCTGCCTCCATACAGTTCCAAGCATTTAACCGTAAGAAAAATATATATCCATAATAGACCACAGAACAGCAACAACCTCACCTCAAAGTCTTGTAATGGCTCGTGATTTATCATTCCCTCAAGTTAAGCGTGAAATGCAGTTACTGAAAAGTGACAACTGCATTCCAAGCAGAACTGTGAAGAATATGCACACTTAGAAAGCACCACAGAAGAATTTTTGTGGAAGTGCGACTGGTGCTCTACGAGGGACTGCAAGTATGAAGGATAGACGACTACTTGTAGCCTGTTGCACATAATACACTATCCTCTTTGCTCGCATCTTGCCTCGCAGTGCACAGTTTTATCAAGTCCAATTACAGTTCCGTTAAGTCATGGGCGAAGTAAGGACCTACAGCCACTAAATGTGCCTGGCCGCATTTCCGTACACTTCTTTTTGAGGGTAGCAGCTGAGAACCCTGTATGCAGTCAGTCACGTTGGTGGACGGTCAGCTGGCATCATCACGCTTCAGCGGGCCCTGGGGGCTGCCTGCAGCCAGGACCTGGAGGGAGCAGGAGATGAGGTGCATCTGGTAGAGTAGCTGCTGCTGAAAGGCCTCGGCGGCCTGTGTCTGACGTCGACTCTCTGCGAGAAGCTGTCCCAGGAGGCGCACCACCCGCTGCTGAAGGGTTCTACGGGCGCGAGGGCCGCCGTTACTAGACGCTGCGACAACGGGTCGTTCGGCGGGCTCCTCCGCGGGTGGACGTTGTTTTTCGACCCTTGGCTCGGGCGCTCGCACTACAGGCAGTGGCTGCCAATCTGCGCGGGGATTGCGAAGCGTGCTACCTTGCGACGACTGCAACTGCTCGCCCAGCTCCGTTTTGACCAGCACGGCGGGGCAGCACGCTTCGAGCGAGTGCTCGGGCGAACTATGCGGGCCGGCAACGGTGGCGACGGCCACAGAGCCGTTAGGAGGCGACGCCGGCGCCCCGAGCGCGGCGCGTTTCGCCAGGATGGTGCCGACGCGGTCGGTGAACTCGCCGTGGCGGTTCTCTCGGAAGTCGCGCTTGAGCCGCTTGAGCCGTTCGCGCACTTGCATGGGCGTCCTGCTGTAGCCGTGTGCGCCCAGGAAGCCCGAGATGGCCTGGTGCACCTTCTGGTACTTGGGCGTATTGTGCGGCGGGTAGTCGGCACGTTCGTCGTTGAGCCGCTCTTTCTCGTAGAGATCGAGCAGGAGCAGGGTCTCCTCGCGCGTCCACGAGCAGCCGCGGCCCAGACGGCCCTTGAAGCTGCCGTAGTCGTCGCCCGAGAAATTGAGCGCCATGGCTAGCCGGCAGCGAACGGGGTCATCGCGGCGGCAGCGGGGCAAGCCAGCGCGCCACGTAGGAACACCTGCGCGACAGCATCACGGCCACTGACCTGGCTGCTCGCTCCGGGCTCGGGTCGCAGCAGCCGCCGCCGCGGTATCGTGGGCCGCCCGGCGGACCGCGGGGCAACTGTTTACAGGTGACCGCCGGACATTCACCCCCTCACGGGTTATTGTACGTAGCCGTCACGTGACGCTTGCCCTTTGCCGCCGTGCACCGGTGGTTGCGCAAGGATTGTTGTGAATCCCCTCTCGCCGGTTGCGCGCCGCCATTTTTAAATCAGCCTGTCAACTTGGCTGCGGCTGGATCGCAGTAGTCACGTGGAGTCGCAGTCACGTGCCGCAAGGAACCAATGCCGCCACCAATGCAGTCGACGGTCTCGTCGTCAGCTGGCGGTTGGTGCGGCCGTTTCGGCTTGTATCGAAGTGTTCTGCTTTTTACTCTACGTGCCGTTACCAAGAAAAAACGAGAAACGCTTCTTTCAGTCGCTTAAGGTGAAGTCGAACGGCTCTTGTGTTTGTTATAAAAGTTGCAGCTTGGACAGGCAGGGCAGCGTGAGCCTTGGCGGCAGAGTGCCAACGTGCTTTTTGAGGCGTGCTTGGGCGTTAAGCGAGTGGCACTTGAAGTTTCTTCTTGTCACTTCATTTTGTTGTTACCATGCATGAGCTATATTTCGACCTTGTATTATTTCCCAGGGATGGGCGTGCTAAGTCCGAGGGACTCGGCAGATTACATCGTCAAAAACGCCAGGGACGTTACCATTGATCAAGGCGGCATTTGCAAGGTTGCAGATGTTGTGAGTGCATTAACTTTATCATATATCATTTTATCATTAACACGTGCGTTGGACACTTACCACGCTGCGTAACATGTGGTATTACGTGGGTCGTGGGCCACGTGAGTCTGCTTGTGTGGCTGATATCGTATGAAGGTTCAATCTCACTTTTTTTTTTTTTTTCATTACCGAGGGCATAGCGGATGTCCGTGCTTTTCTTTAGGTAGACACATCGTGGAGCAAACTGATACATTAATTTTTACTCCCTGTTTAAACGTCTTGGAAACGTTACAGCGCACACAGACGGGCACAAAGGAAGAAAACACATGACGCAGGGCTTAACTACAACTGATACTTTAGTTCTGAAAGAGCAAACATATATACGCTTATCAAGCCAATGACAACGTTCTCAAGCCAATCACCAACAAAAATAATGCGACACTCATCATTTTGCACTCTGCCTATTGCCTGTTAGTGTTTAAAAAAATCAGTCTCTCTTTTTTTAGAGAGCGTCACGAAAGGAGCCGAGCGCGATTTGCTTTGTCACGATCGATTTTGTATGCTTCTATCACTTTTCGGCTCAGCTTATCCTTCTCTGTCTTGATCACCGAACACTGCCCGAAAAGCGGTTCATAGGCACAACTTCTACAATGTGACGATAAGTGGCCTGAAACGACAGTCTTTCCAACAAGATTCTTGTGCTCCCTGAGCCTGTTGTTCAGATGCCTACACGACTGTCCATTATACCTTTTCCTGCAGGTCAAGTGGAGAGAGCAAATTACGCCTTCCTCACAATTAATGAACTGCTCCCTGCAGGGCCGTTCAGAAATTTTTTTCGGGGGGTATTTGTGTGTAGAACGGCTAACTTTGGCAAATGGTGGTCGCTGTGAAGGCGTGCAAGTATTTTGGTGTCACCCGAAAAGTTAAAGCGTGAAAAAATTTCGGGGGGTGTCAGAACCCCCTCAACCCCCCCTTAGTTACGGCCCTGGCTCCCTATGTTTCTTTGAGCATCCTACATTCTTGCTGGCATCATAATTAACAAGCAAACAAAGTTTTGACAGCTGGCTAGGCACGCAAAAGATAACATCTACACTAGCGCACACGCCTGTTTACTTCAGATTGTGCCCGACTGTGTATATAAGGCACTACAACAAACTTTTCCTTCTTTTTCCTTATCAGCTGACTTTGCTGGTCACCCCACTACATTTCTTTTTGCAAGACATGAGTAGCTGACGCAGGTAACCAGCTGAAACCGGGCAGGAAGGCTGAGCAATAAAACGGATCTTTGTGAAATGGAAACATGACTTAAGTAGGGAATTTCTTAAACAAGATGTGATGATCCCCGTTTTACAAGCACGGTGATTACAGGAGTACGGGAGCAACCGTTTGCTGGCCCTTGGTTCATACAACCAGCAAACATGTCCTTCAGTGAAATGAAGCGTAAGGTCAAGAAACTCGAGGGAGTTATCCAACGAAAGTTCATGCATTAACTGTAGTGGCTTAAGAGAGTCACTAAAAATGGCCAGAACACATGAAATAGGTGCTCGAAAGTTATCGGCATCAGCTTTAAAAATAATGAGAAAGTCATCCACATACCTAAAAACACAATTCACGTTCAGCCCATCTAAACGTTCACTAGAAATACGATCGGAGAAGCCTAGATAACTATCACTTAAGAGGAGCACGATGCATGACCCGATGGAAATCCCGTTCTTCTCAATGGAGGTGCTACCTTGCCATGTTATGAATGTTGATGTCAGATAAAAGTCCAAAAGCTCTAAAAAAAGTGCCATCATTGATACCAGCAGCATTCTGGAAGCCCACTACACTGTGGTTGTCATTCTCATTTTGAACGCAATTCATTAGCTGTCTTTACGGGATCGAGTTTAAAAGGTCGTTAATATCTACTGAAAAAGCCAAATTCCCTTCGTTGTCAGCTCTTAAAAATTGAATTACCTGGTCAGAATTCTAAATAAAAAAGGTTGTCAACTGTTAGAATCCTGAACTTTTGCTGCAAGCACCATAGGAAGTGACATTTGCCACGCTTCATTTTCAGAAACGATGGCACGAAATGGGAACCCTATTTTGTGGGTTTTGCTGATAAGAACACTTCCAGGCTTAAGTTCTCTTTGCCTGTTATAGCATGCACGAGAGTATGAAGTCTCATGCTTTTTGAACACGAATAGGCAATAGGCAGAGTGCAAAATGATGAGTGCCACATTCTTTATTTTTGTTGGTGCTTGGCTTGAGGACATTGTCATTGGCTTGTTAAGCATATATATGTTTGCTCCTTCAAAAATAAAGTATAAGTTGTAGTTGAGCGCTGTGTTATGCGTTTTCTTCCTTTGTCTCCGTTTGTGTGCTGTAAGATTTCTAAGATGCAATACCAACTAGACCATCAAGCCATCCTCGTGTTTACAAGCACTATCGCTGTGACTGTATGTTTAATGTTGGTGCCCGTGCACTCCGTACTGTCGTAAGGGACATAGTGGTAGTTTGATAAGAACGTATGTGTAAATCATTTCATGTACATATGAGAGAGCCGTCATGGTAGTACAGTGGTTACGGTGCTCAGCTGCTGATCTGAGAGTCATGGCTTTGATCCCAGCTGCGGTGGTCGCATATTTTGTGTACTTAGGTTTAGGTGCATGTTAAAGAACTCCAGGTAGCCGAAATTTCTCAAGCCCTCCACTACGGCGACCCTGATTGCCTGAGTTGCTTTGAAACGCAAACCAAATAAAAAAAGGACACATATGAGAGGTTACATACGTTAGGCGCATTTTGTACAGCATTGTACCATTCGTTCCTTTCCTAATCACTATATGCCCACATTATCTTTTAGCTGGATTACTTACGTGTAAACACATTGAATCATATTTTAATGTCGTGTTCAAGATCTGTACGTAATGCTGAATGAAATCGACAGGTGTGCGAACAAAAGTTTGGGCTCCAGCAAAACTGCAAAATTGCTTATAATGCAGCCATGCAACGTGGAATTGTTTCTATGCGTTATAAAGAGGTTTATTAGCGGGCACTCGGCGACGATACTCAACAGCGACAGTCAAGGCGGGGCCGATGCAGCATGAGGTGCGTTCTCTCCGAAAAGAGCTGAAGAGGGTGACCCACTAGAAGGTGCTCGAGAGGATGACCCATTACTGAGTTCGAACGCTTCGCTACAGCGTTAACAGTTGGTCAAACAGGAGCACGGAGTCTGTACTGCTTGAATTCAGCCTGCTTGCTAGGCTGCAAAGAATTTTTTTTTTTTCGGAATATTGGTGAGATGCTTAAGCTTTTTCTCTGGACTGTACTGTACTTCTATGACTGAGGGATCAAATAATGGCTGAGAAGTGTGTGTCTTACTGGTATAAGTAGTAGTGCCATGCATTATTAATGCATACACACCAAGTCGATTACTTGCCTATTTGAGTGCTATACTTATTATGATGTGTTTCATTTGTGCATGCTTCTTACTGCGAAGAAAACTGGAGGAATATAATTACTGAAAAAGTGCATGTATTTTAACTGATTTGTATATTCAAGTTAAGAGAAATTAAGCTAAAAGCAACATTTAAAAGGCAGTTTATTAACTTGCTTTGTGAACATATTGTTATGGGTGCTATGGTTTTATTTACAATGAGATTAATAATATCTGGGGTTTTATGCCCCAAAACCTCGATATGATTATGAGGGACGCTGTTGTGGAGGGCTCCGGAAATTTTGATCATGTGGTGTTCTCTAACGTGTACTCACATTGCACAGTACACGGGCCTCTAGCATTTCGCCTCCATTGAAATGCGACTGCTGCGGCCGGGATCGAACCCGCGACCTTCGGGTCAGCAGCCGAGCACTGTAACCGCTACACCATTGCGGTGGGTTTTACAATGAGGTTAAGGAAGCAGTAAACAAATGACAAGGGACGGTCAGATGCTTTGATCACACAGTCTCTTGCACCCGTTCTTCTTCGTTCTTCTTTTGCGCTCTTCCAGCACCGTGTTACAATATGATGGGAAAGTATAGTGGACATTCAGCAGAGAACTTCTGGCCTATTTAGTGTATGTTTAGCTTGGCAATTTGGCATAAAATTAAATACACACTATAGGTGATAAACAGTGGTGCTTGTCTGGTTAGTATAGGCTGTTGTGTCAATGTATTGGGGATTGAAGTTCTGCTTGGTGTGCTGGCCCGACAAACTATAGCCGGACACAACTTAGGAAGTCCAGAGAGGCCTCACTCAGGCGACCGAAGCACGGCAGCCGATCGCCTCTGCGACTAAAGAAATAGTCCCACTCATGCACTCGGCAATGCTCTCTAAAGGTGGACCGTCCGGCTCATGACGTCAGTCTGGAGTGTGTACCCATTGTCACATGCTTGTGTGAATCCGCCTTTGAGAAGGAAATGCCAGATTTCTAAAGTTGTATCCGACTGTAGACCAGCAAGGCTACTAAATTCTCGTTTTTGCTGATTAACACTTGTGTTATTTAGCAATGAGGCCTGATGTATGAAAGAGTGCAAGGTTTATTGCCATCCCTTTGCATCTTTTGGCATTTTATTGACTGCTTGCAAAATTTAAAGTGAGCAATAGTAGCAGAGTTCCTGATCATAAGTGCGGTGTAAAATCCTGTAATTATGAAAACAGTGCCCACTGTTTTCATTTCTTTTTTGTGTGTGTTGGCACATAGATATACAATCTTTGTTACAACTAGCACTTCAGAATGAGGTAGCTGTTACTAAGATGTCGTCAGTGCAGGTGCTGGACTGCTACAACAGAGGCCTTGTTGGGACACATGCATGGAGGGACCATCCATTGCATCCAAAGGTTGCAGATGACTCTGCGGCCCAGTGGATTTTTCTTGTTGATGCCTTAAACTTCAACTTCTGGTCAAAAGACGGTGCACAAAAGTATGCGGTACGGTGGAATGGCACACTGCACACTGGCTACTTTTCACTATGTGCTGCTGTCGTTCGTGCTTTGGAGGTGAGGCAACTCTTGTTTATACCATACACCTTCACTGCCGCTATCATGGATAAACTGATACACTACTTGAAATCGAAATGAGTACAATAAATTGTCAGACTTGAGATAAGGCAGAACCAGCCGACTCTATTTTGGGGCTAAACTCACTCGCTTATGGAATTTATATTCACCTTTAGAAGCAGCTACACTTCGAGATTGTGGGAGCTTTCTTTCGTAAGGATGTGCACTAGAAAAAAAGAAATATCTAATAGCATGTAAGTACTTTCACTTGTGTTGGGGTCATTTACAGTTAAAGGGGCCCTGCAACACTTTTCCAAGTAGCCATCGAATGGCTTCGTTAATAAAGTTTATTGCCTCACGCAGCGACCGCCGCAAAAATGTCCAGAATCCGTCGAGTATGAGCAGAGTTACGGAGATTTGTCGCACACTGTAATTGCTTTCTCTCTTCTCTCGTCCCAATGACCATGCTGGAAGCTAAGCAGGGAGGGATGGCCCAGGGTGGGGGAAAGAAGTTACGTCATGCTCGCGTCATGACCTTGAGCACTTTTTCTTTTCTTTTTCTTCGAATGCACTGCTTGCTTTCAGTGTGATTGCGCGCGCGGGCACGTGGTGGCCTCTTGCAGTGGCCGCAACTCACAATACTCAAATCATCCAATCGCCTTGAATTTGGGTATATGGCGCGGTCATTTGGGTATGTGGCATCATGTGTAGAGAGAAGAGAGAACAATTTCTAGCTGACTGAAAATTAATTGTAAATTCCAGGCCGCGTGCTGCGCTATGTTTGGCTCGCATGTTCTCAGAAGCCTCGACTTCCGATCGGCAGCGTCTTCTGACCATGCTGAAAAAGTGTTGCAGGGCCCCTTTAAGGCACTAAAGTGTGAGGTGAGGTGGCCGTTAATTGAATATGCATTACAGCCACACACTGTCAGTATGACTGTAGACATATTGCAGGAACCATGTTGTGGCCTTCTATGTAATTGGGAAGTGTTAGGAAACGGTGGGCTCAAAAGTTAATGGACACATTCCACCGTCTGTCCTAAGGAACACAAGCTGCGTGTGAATTGTGCACATGTGCTCCCACCAATGCTTTTTTTTTTTGCAGCCCTCGAGTAGTCTGGTGTCCACCATTTTCTAAACTGCAGAATTGAAGTTTGCAGGGCGTACTTATGCTTCATTTGTGTGAGCAGTGATGGTAATAGCAGGGCAGTGATAAGTTTCTCTCGTGCACATACTATGATGTGATTAATCTTATTGCATAGCAGCTGTGTATAGGTGGTACTGGCCACTGTATACTGGTGTACTCATATTGAAACAGCGCAAAAAACGTAGGACACAGAAAGACTTGACAATACGAGCGCTGACTGACAACTGATTGCTTTATTCAAGCGAAACAGAAAAAGAGAGGGAAGAAGAAAGAACAAAACATGCACAAAACATGCACGCAACCTATGCACATGACAAAAGACTACACTTGTAACATCATTCTCTTTTTCTGTTTCGCTTGAATAAAGCAATAAGTTGTTAGTCAGCGCTCGTGTTGTCAGGTCTTTCTGTGTCCTATGTCTTTTGCGCTGTTTTAATATGAATGCAAGCCAGCTAGCTCAACTCTCCCTTTTACTGGTGTACTATTTAAAAGAAGCAGCCAGTGATTATAGGTTAGCTTTTTCTTTGTGTATATGTACACAAACACTACAGTATTTACACATAGTGCTTGTTTTTGCCCAATTACCTCTTCCAGGAGGGTGTACCCCTTCTCAATGCCGAGTTCTGCAGCAACATTTCTTCGCAGCAAGTTGAGAAGATATTTCGATCCGATACAAATGTGGACATACCCCTGCTCAAGGAAAGGCACCAAGTTCTGCAAGAATGGGGCCATGTCTTGTCCAGTGTAGGTCCAATGCAAATGCCTCGCAGCTTAAGCTTACCTTGATTATTTTATCTAGGGCTGATGACGTTGTTGTCTGAACTGTTTCACAATATCCTTATCAATTCTATAGCCTGTAGATGAATGAGCTACCATCTCAGAAAATAGTGCTTGTGTCTCTCTGAAGTTGCATAACAGGGGTCTCAAACTCGGCCCATGGACCTTTCACTAGCCGCCCGCGGCTTCACACAGAATAGTTTTGTGGTTTTGTGACTTTGCTAAATAGTACTTGCATTGTTTTCTCATCCATTGCAATTAATAGCGCTTTGTTCAGGTAAGCTGCAGAGATGGGACTGGTCTCAAGCATTTTTTTTTTCATAAGTCACCCCATGCGGTCACTATGATTTGAAACATCACTGGGAAAAGAAAACTCTAAATTTCAAAATCGGCGTCCAGATTTTATTCATCGTGGAAATCACTATCGATGTGTTTTTTGAAACCTGACATCAAATCCCCTTCAGAAATGACCCATATAGAAAAGGCATTCTTTCAAATGGCAAAGTTAGGTGACAGTTTGTCCAAACTCTCTCCCCCACCCCCGGTCCCGTCATCCTCACTGTCCCGGCCCTTGTGGGACTAAATATCCTGACTGCGGCCCGCTAGCTGAGGTGAGTTTGAAACCCCTCTTGGGTATAAAGATGACTGTAGTATAATCATTGTGCTACATTAAAGGGGCCCTGAAACACTTTTTCAACATGTTAAGAAATTGCTGTTGATCTATAGACAGGGCTTCTGCAAACATGTAAGCCAAATATTATTGCACTACATGCAGCAGGGAACTTATAATGTTGTGTCAACAACAACAACCAAAAATCACTTGCTCTCTTCTTTGCAATGTCGTCACCAACTATTCAGCAAGCAGGCCCAGCAGTTATTGACTGATTTCTTAATCGCAGGAACATTCTTTGTAATATTATTATTGCTAACATTTAGTTAAATACAAATGAACAGTGTAAATGCCTACATTGTCAGAAAAACTTAAGATATTTTATATTTGCTCCTCTGGCCTCTATCGATGGTTATCTGCTTAGTGCTTCATTTTCTCCTGGACTTACCTGAGGCGGCATCCTGTGAATTGGACTACATGCATGCTCTTTCATATACTACGTGTCTGAGTTGGTTGCGTGTCTCATACTGAACCTCCTACGACAGCATTGCCAATGCATGTTGTTGTCTCCAAAAGCGCACCGTCCAGTGCTCGCTAGCTCTCTTCCATGTGGCTCATGAGCTAGACGTCTTGGCAGACATTGCTTCGTGTTTAGGTAATTGAACGTGCTCCAAAATTTGCAAGCTGGATTTGGCTACAATTCGTCGGTTAAGCTGACACAGGACAAAGTCGGTCTGTACCATGTAATAAGATAGCCTGGCCAGACCAGAGTGCATGAGCTTGCACTGTAGAACAGCAGTTGCGTTTTGTTTGTGTTACAAAGTGTAGGTACCGGGACTGCGACATGGTACACAACATGCCATCGCTGTGCACTCCTGTATCGGCAGTGGTGGCCTACATATTTGAAAGAAAAAAAAATGCCCAAGGCTTTGACATGTGACGATCTAACTTTAAGGTGATACCTTGTCCCCCCTCCCTGCCCCCCACCTCCTGCGTTGCTTCCAGCATGCTTGTTGGAATGAAAAGAGTGAGAAAGCGAATGGAGCACCTGATAACTGCCTCTAACTTTGCTTGTACTTATAGGACCCGACAGAATTTTGCAGCACGAGACTTCTAAGGACTTGTTGTGCAGTATTGAGGTCGAATAAAAAGGTGAGGATGCCAACCACAAAAGGATAAACAACACATTGACGTTTCAGCACCCAGAACGGGAGCTTTGTTCACAATAAAAGCGTAGGAAGGAGAGCTAAGCATTTAAATTGCCTAAAGCATGTGACCTAAACATCATGTGTATGCGGGGACCAGATTACTGTCCGTGTGGTTGAGCGTGCTTTTTCTTGTTTGTATCATAAGAGATTCTAGATACAATCTGGAGGTCAGGCCCTTCTCTGTAGCGTCAACACGTACTTTGCCCCATTCTATCTCTTGATTTGAGGTTTGCGCATGTTTGGCAGGGGTGGTGGATGATACTTTCACATTCTTCACATCGTTACAGTGCTGTTAATGTACATGCAATCACAGTTTGCACACGGAACTTTCTAAACCACACCAGGAAACTCTTTTTCGTAATCTGTCTTTCAAGTAGAGAAGAGCATGTTTTCAGCTTGCGCGTGGGTACATGAGCCACGTGTACGTCGTACTTGCGCAGAACACGTGCCAAAGTCTCGCTCACGCCAGGCATGTGTGGTATACTGCATCGTTTCGGACATTGTGGTGGGGCTGCAGAACAAACACTTCTTTGTTGATGATACAAACAAGTAAATGCACGCTCAACTGCACAGACAGTAATCTGCCCCCCTCCCCCCGCATACGTAAGATGTTTAGGTCACATGCTTTAGCCTATTTAAACGCTTAGCTCTCCTTCCTTCGCTTTTATTGTGAACAAGGCACCTGTTCTGGGTGCCGAAACGTCAATATGTTGTTTATCCTTTTGTGGTCGGCGTCCTCGCCTTTTTACTGGATGATTCTTCCTGACCAGACGGGTGTCCATCGAAGCCTTGGTTTCAGTAGTGAGGACATTCTGTTTTTAATTAGAAAGGTCTTTCAGCACTCCCGCAGTATCAACTGCAGAGCAAAACAGGCGACACCGCTGCATGTTTCATTTGGCATACTTACATTCCAGTGCAAGTGCATTTCCTCTACCTGAGATTGTAGTACAAGTACCTTTGCTCTATCTAAGATTGGTTGCAAACTGTGTTCATAAAGCAATACTTAAGAATAATGGTAAAAAGTATTTGGGCCACTTGTGGCTAAATTGAGTGCCATTATAATACTGATAAATAAGAACGTGTGAATATTGAAAATTTACAGTATGAATCGAATGGCCATTGCTTATCTGTCAGTACTTCATTCGACAATTCACTACTCAATGTGGTCAATGCCCCTTAGTGTTCTATCCATTAGAATACTAAGGGGTAACAGTAGTTCAGAAGTTTGCAGGCGAAAAAAGGTATGCAGCTAGGTGGTGACTTTTCTTTATGATTCTTCTGAAGGAGGGGTGTCATCATTGTGCAGACAAACAATATCTTGAGAGAACGTTTAGAGGAAATAAATTATGCATTAAAGTTTCCTCTTGTTCAGTAAGCCTTAGGTTGCCTCTAAATTTGCTTTCTCAATTTAAGCGAAGCAATTTATTATTTGCACAATTTCACCATGTACACATTTGTTTCAAATAATGGGCATTGCTGTAGTAATGCACTTATATTAACAAGGAGCTGAGCTAGTTGGTAGGTATTCATGTTAAAAAGGCTGGCATTTGTGGTGTCTTGACTTCTCTCTCTCATGTCTGTGCTTGCACGCCCAGTCTTTTTAAAATGCACTTGCGTTTTTAAATAAGTACCACACCACTACGTGCACCTGCTGACATGCTGTTTCTTTGTTGCTGCCATTGTCATAGTGCACCAGGTACAATTACCTTTCCTTAATTTCTAATTTACAAGCCTGTCATCATAGATATCATCATAGATACATCAGATAATGTAAATAAGCCTTTTGTGACCAGAAAAACTTGTCAAATTCTTTATATTTCCCTTTGTTTCAAAGATTGCTTTATGGTATTCAGTTTGATGTTATTTTTCGTAAACATTTGTATTCTATTTAATCAGGCCCCTACAGAAAGAAAGAGGACCTGCCATTTTTTATAAGTGGTTATGCATTAAATGGGTTTCCCATGGTGGTTATGCATTAAATGGGTTTCCTGTATTCACATGCTTTCTGTGATTCTCTTTCTAACAAACTTACATTACTTTTGTAGTATGGCATTTCAAAATGTAGAAGTTGAATAGAGTTGTGTATCTGTGCATTGCCTTCACTGAGGAATGGCATTCTTTGATAGGTTAATTGTGTGATTTGACAGTTTTGATATTGCATGTCTTATATATATCAAAGGATGTGCCGGTTCATTCAGATCAGGGGTCAGCAACCTGTGGCCCGCGAGGTGCATTATTATGTGGCTCCCGGCACGATGTCTGAACCCCCACCTACCCTTGTCATTTCCTATCTGAAGGCTAACATCGCAGTTTTGGCCTCAAATGGATATAGACAGGAACAAAGAAAGATCACTTCCAGTTGGCATTGTCCCCCATCTTCACGCTTAGTCAGAATTTAGCCAAAACTTAGCCAAAAAGTTAGCCAGTTCTGTACATTATTGTCAATTCGCTGAATTTTTTCTCTTTGCCTGCAAAGGGAGGGTAGGGGACCCCCCCCCCCTCTCTTTCAAATTGGCATCCGGCCCTCGCCGTGTCAGCTTCATGCAACTCGGCCCTCCACCCCAAAAAGTGGCTAACCCCTGATTTAGATCATATAACTTCTAAATGCTTGCAAAACTTTCGCGGACCAAGGAAATGCAGGAAGGTTTCAGGAGTTATATTGTGACAGGGAGGTACCAGTCAAGTTAAAATTAGTAGTTCACAATATAATTTTTTTTTAACTACAGATGATGCAGTTGAGGTGCATGTGGCAAAAAATTAAGATGCTGAGGTGGATGTGTGGAATGATAAGAAAAGGCAGGATGGAAGGAGCATGTCCAAAGAACTGTCAAGGTCGTGGACTATGGCAGGTGTTCAAGTGGGGAGACAGATGGTTTAGCCATGCTAATAAGCACTATCGAAAATTTCTACATTGATGGGAACACATTTACAGTTTAATCCAGTGGCAGGGGAGCATAGTGAGCTTAAGAAGAGGGGAGATAATGTCAATGACTATTTAACACCAGAAACTAAGGCAGAGAGAAGTATGCGAGTGATAAGCCAGTGGGAGAAACACACCAGAAGTATTCATGGAAGGAGGTAGTGCTGATAAAAGAGGAAAAAGTTTGTTACTGAATGCTTCCTGCAAGCAAAATGAAATAGTGAACTAATTTTCTGCCTCTTTGGAAACTTCATCTGACTGATAATACTGAAAGCTAAGTTTTCGTTAGGGGATAACAATGGAATGCTATTGAAGAAACAGTATGCTTAGATAATGACGAATTACAGTAGCTTCACAATAATCTTTTCCACTTGCCTTTAATGACCTCAACTCTTTTCAGAAACCTAATGTCTTTATTTTTTCTTTTCTCTTTCCAACCTTGGATACAGATGTATGATGGATCATTTGCCAACTGCATTCGAGAATGTAAAAACAGCTGCCAAGCACTACTGAAGAATGTTGTGGAAAACTTCACTTCATTTCAAGATGAAGGAACATTTGATGGTGTTAAAGGTGTGTGAGATTTGACATTGCAGATAGCATTACCTGTCCTGAATTTGGTGTGAATTTCTGTAGGGCAGTGTAGCTGTAAACTCAGCACTTTTTACTTACTTTTACTCTTGCTTCAGTATTCTGTCTTTGTTGTTGTTTCTTGTTATCTAAGAATCAATATAGTTTGTTCAAGGAATATCACTTCATGTAGATTTAGTTGGAGGTTAATGCAACTTTTTAAAGGCATACTTCGATAAAACAATCGGTTGCATAGTCCTTCTTAGTTTATTATGATGTAATCTAGAAGACCTACCTATGGTAAATAACACTTTACGGCTTCTATGCATATACCCATTTGCAGTGTCTGTGTCGTATTGGTGGCTCAGGAAGTAAACTGAGGTGACAGTCCGGAAGAGCATAGCAAGCGAGTAGGAGAGCACGGAAGCGTGTTGTATAACATGTTTTGACAAATGTGCGATACCATACAGCTTTCATTACGTAACGTTATGAGCCCCCATTGAAACAAAACTACCTTTAGGTGACACGCTCCACAGTTGCCACATCAGTGTTCCCATAAATTAATGTGGGGACGACTACACTGCACGTCAGCTGCTGTCACATAGATCCCTCCAAATTAAACACCAGCTACATTACTTGATGTACGTAGCATTATTGCTTGTGCAGCTGGTGTTTGGAACAGTGTAAGGGGTGGATTTCAAGGAGGCAGGAGATTGATATTCCTTGCCCATGCCACACCCAACACTTTGTCACTTGCAAAAGGAAAGGAAGCGGCTGAAAGCTGCAATGTGCATCAAGGAATTCTTTTCTGTCACTGAGCTATTTGGGGAGCTTTTTGAAATACTAAGATTTCTTCAAAAACTTGAATAAGTTACGGTTCATTTGTTTATTTGTGGACGTTACACTGGTGGTGGAAAAATTTCACCAGTGCGCTTAGCAACCATTCCACATTATGTGAACAGTCAGTTTATTTCGAACACTTCATTTTTGCGTAGTTCCACTCCAGGAATACTTTTTCAGTGAACTTACAATGCGACTAATAACCATAGAAGAAGCTGCATGCTGTGTATAAGAGATTTCTTTTTTTGTTTGAAGGCTTCGCAGGCTTGTCCTTCGGATAAATTACGGGAGGGGGGGGCATAAATTAGGAAGAGCTGAGCATATGCCAATGTGTGTAAGCCTACTTTATTAATAGTACTACAATACATTTTTCACATAATATGACCGCCGAAAATCGTACATCTGTGTGCTGCCCCCCCCCCTCCCCAAGAAAAAAACCCCACAAGAAACAAACAAGAAAAGAGCACCAAAAGGATTAAACGTGACACACTAGTGTGTGAGCGAAAAAGGCTGCGTGAAAAAAAGACACGTTCACAAGGAAGGGTACAGGGACAAGCCTGTACTATTTCCTTGTGAACGTGTCTTTTTTTGCGCAGCCTTTTAACAGTGAAGCTGTTCAAGCTAGCCGTAATTTGTGTGGCCTATCAGAAAACTATCATCATCATGAACGGGTATGTGCCACAGAAATTGTGCTAATCCTACTACAGTAGAGCCTTGGTGACACGATCACGGCTCGTACGAATTTCGGGGTGATACGGATTTTTCTGTGGTCCCGGCCAAGGCATATTGGCCTGCAATGTAATGGAGTACGGTTGTTACGAACCGATTTTCACCTGGTGCCGTTTGATACGAACGTACGCTACCGCGCAGGCACGAACGGGTGCTGCCCGTGCTGTCGTGAGAGGCAAGGCAATCACGTGCGGTTATGCTCACCGCGCCGCCAGTTTGTGAGAACAGGCCATCAGCGGCACGTCGCAACCTTCGAGACATCCGAGACTGCGCGCGAATATTGGAGGCCTCAATCTGCCTTCATGTACCTTGGCGTTTAGATTACAGATGACGCTAAAATAGCGCGCTCTCTCTCTTTCTTTTCTTAATGCGTCGATGCGTGCTGTTGTGCTCGAGACAGCGTCACTGTACTTTGTTTACATGGGTCTGCCACGTAGATGCAAGCCATGTCTTTGCGAAGGAGCTAGGCCTAGCAACACACCTGCCAACTCTCCAATTTCCACAGGAGATTCACGAATTTTGAGCAAACCTCCTGATTGTGCGGGCACGGCCATAAATCTCTCGAAACACATCCAAAACAGCGCCGCGATAAGAAATCAATAACAACGAAGGACAGCGGTCCTAAAATTTTCTGCCGTTCAATCGCGTGTAAAGCGCTCCATATGTCATTTTCGGCGTAGCACATTGTTGTCATGCAAAAAAGCGTACTAAGATTTGGAAGGGGCTAGTAGCTGTCAAGGGTCGCAGCACACCTGCTTGATTATTTACACACACATGCACGCGCCGCATATTTACAAGTACAAGTATGATCGTTGACATCTAAAACCAATACTGGCAATCATTCAGATCTGTTCATGACGTTGCTGCGTCGCTGAGAAACAATAAATAAAAACCTCTGCAAGCATTCTTTTGTCGCATATTAATTTTCCCTGTTTTCTGGTGATACGAATTTCGGATGATACGAATATTTTTGGTAACCCCGCGAGATTCGTATCACCGAGGTTTTACTGTAGTACTCACCACTGGTCCACTAAAAATGAAGAAAGCAACTATTAGCCCAAGAAATGGCTATCATCACAGGTATGTGCCACAGAAATTGGGCAAATCCCACTACTCACCACTCGTTCACTAAGAGAGAAGAGAGAGAGAAAGCTATAGAAAGAAAGATAAAGAGAAAAAAAATCCCTGACAATTACGATGCTGCCAAATGCGAATTCTGAGCGCAGCTTCGTGTTGGGGCAACGCCAACTGAATTTGAAGTTTTGGCTATCTGCGGTTGTAGCAATGTAACTTCCGTTACATATTGCCACAGAAGCTGCCAGTGCTTGAGTTCTGTGCACACCACTCTGTGCATTGCAGGCATCGCGAACCAAGCGAAACGCCGACAGCCCCTTTAAGACAAGTGAAGCCAGCCGCAGTGCACATGCCAGCCCTGCATGCGCACGAGTTCCGACCGAGGGGCCAGTGCGCGTGACGGTGGAAGAAAGTGAGGTTAGAGGCCAGTGGCTCGCGATATCGACAAACTCCGCATTCGCTCTCTTTCGTCCTCGTTCTCTCTGTCGGTTGCACCGCCGACGTCGCTCAATGCAGGAACAGGCGCCAAACAGCTGCACTCTAATAATAGGAATAAAGGCATAAAAAGATGGAACAGCAGAAAGATATAGAAAGAGAAACGGAGAAAGAGAGAGAGAAGCAGAGAAAGAGATAGAAAGAAAAAGAAAGATCGAGAGAGAAAGAAAAAGAAAAAAAGCAGAGATAAAGAAAGGGCTGTTTATGACAGGTGCGAACACTCGGTTCTGGAGTTTAGGCATCCATGTCGTGACTAACCTAGCTAAAGCCTAGCAACAACCTAGAAACAACCAGATTAGACTTCAGAATCATCCAGTTCCACTGTTTCAAGCCTTGCGCGGCTTGGTGCAAGCTTCACCAATTTTTTTCTTTCAAATATGCATAACACACTTGGCCAACAGTGAGTTCTACTACACAAATGTGTGTTCTTTGTCTGTTTCTATATCATGCTTTCTGTTCCTAAAAAAGTGAACGCCCCGCTGCCGCTTCTTAGAATGACACATAAGCAGCCCCATCAGGTTTGCGATTTGTCATGCATCCAATCACAATACACATATTTTTCCTGAATCCTCTATTCACCATGGTTACCTAGCAAAAAATGATGAAAAACAAAAAGACAACAGCTGCCTACCCAGCCCCAACTGTCTAGTCAAAGGGGTGCCCTACCCTATATATACAAGCACTGCTTGTATTCATTAACTTGATGACTTATCCTAGTTTACCTATCCTATCCTGCGTTTTGGTGAGATCATTTGGGGATAATTGTGTCATGTATAGGAAGATAGGATGTCTCAGTGATGATTTGATGTTGGAGGCTAGTTTGCAAAAAAGTAAATTAAAAAAAAAAACGTGATGTTGCGATCAATGGGAGCCGAATGACACTCGGCCCATCAAAATCTGTTTCTATGACAACGTCGACAGATATGGCAGTTTAGGGCTGTAAGTACCGTATTAGTGGTACTGAGTGTAAAAAAGGTAGAAGAATACAAGTATTCATGTTTAGTTCTTACTTAATATCTTAGGTGGAATACACATGTAAATGCGGCATGCAACAGCGCATAGTGAGCTCTGTGTAGCCTCAGGCTCAACCTGCACAGCGTGACCCCTGAATAAAATTATTTTTGTACACGACCATGGAAAGACTTGTTATAGAATGCGCTGAAAGAATTTGGGATCTTCATTCGTAAAAAAAAAAAAGGAAATTGCCATAAATTAGTCAGAGTTCAGCGACTAGCTGCCAGGTTAAATCTTGTCACTGTCCTTCTGCTACTGAAGTATGCCGCCTTGCAAATCTTGCTGCTTTGGAATTAAGGACAATGTTTGGCCGGTTAAAATTCATATTTCTTCTTATTTGTGTAATGTTAAAATATAATAGACCTAACTTTCAGCTTTCACCACTTGAGCAGTTCCGCCACTCACACAGCATGTTGATCTCATGGATTCACACCACCAATGATGCAAAAAAGCATCTAAAAAAGAAATTTTTTTCCATGAGTAGTCTGGGAATGGAATATTGTTACAGAGTCTCTTAATTTTTCCTCGCTTAATATGTTCTTAGAGATTTAGACTCATTTATTTAGTCTAGTAAAACAATTGTATGAGTTAATTATGCTATTAAGCTGTGTAGTGCTTGCACCTGTTATTTTCTCTTTTGTTCATTTGTCAATTGTGGGAAATGTTGTCAATGCAACCATTCTTTTATCATTGAAAAGATGCACATGAAATGGTTGTTGACTATGAACTGTACTTCCATTTCTGTAATGGCCCTCATTTGGGGCTGAATAAATAAACTGTTCACATTTCAAAGGCTGTTGCTGCGCTAACCACAGAGGTCAGGGTTGTCATCACCTTCTGTGTGAAGATGAGACTAATTTTTTTTGCTGTGTTAAATTGAATGCATGATGAGTACTGTATGAATTAGGAGAAAAAGGAACATATTGTTTACATGAAATTAATCTTGCACACTCCAGGTAAAATCAGAAATTATAGTGTAAATGAATTAGAAAACGGGCAGTAATTAAAAATGTAAAAGTTGTGTTATTTGCCTGATTTTCTCCAGCATTACCAAAGGGCAAAAACTCCCTTTTTGCGTGCACATAATCTCTCAACCAAATCAGCTTGCATTATCCATATTAAATTTTGAACATGTTAGTGAAGCAGCAGTGTAAAAACCCTCTTAGTTTTTTTCGCTCTCGCAGCTAAGCATTCATGAAGCCTAACTTTGACATTTTCATGGCAACTGTTGCAGTGTCGTTCTACAAGCGGGCTCAAATACTTGTTGCCGACCTCTGGAGCTGCTTTGACGGAAAAGGCCTGGGCCATTTTGAGGATATTGGCACGCTGACAGCATTTGCCGACTACCGTGTGCCCCAAGTGCTCGCCTATTTTGGAGCTTTACAATACTCTACGCAGCTGTCTTCCTTGCTTACTGAAGGTGAACACCTGTGTTCGTTTTTCTTATTTTCACTGCAGTGCTTAACCCTTTGTGCCTCAGTGGGACACATGCGTCCCACTTTTCTGTCTGCAGAAAAAATTTTCTCCCACATTACCCGTCGCAATTAGCGCAGCACTAAGTCACTCATATCTTACCTAAGGCTTCGTTATCTCGAGCAAAATTTTTTTACCATTCTTTCGAAGGGTGGAAGTAGTGTTACGATGGCGTCGAATTTCGATCAATTTTTTATGATAACTTCTGAATTTTCCTCTTCTTCAGATAGAAAGAACCTACGAATCAAAATTCTGGATAATTTTCTCTTTTTCTGGTTTTTCAGAGAGGCGATTTTAGCTTCCAGTCAGTACGTGTTTTTGTAAATTTGCACAATAACTTGACCGATAAATGCATCGAAACAGAATCCCCTGCGAAATTGCAACGTTCATCACTTAGTGTAATTGTGGATAATGGTCTGTGGAAACATTTTCTTGATATATCATATACCTCTTGAAAAGTGGGCATATATTCAGGGACAACCGCTGTACTCGACAATTCCTACAGCCAAAGAAAAGACAGGCAAGTGGACAAAAAAGGGTTGGTGCATGCGGTGAAGTGAGCTGTACAGGAACAGGCCACAGTGCTATGATGGCTCACAAGAGGCATAAGTGCAAGTGGTGTTCTACTGCTGTAAATGAGGTGCAGACAAGGTTGAACAAAAGGGGGTTGCACAAAATGTCAGCTAATGTTGCCATTTAAAAGGCCTTTCCCATATCTCATATATGGTGGGAGCCACTTCTGAAGGTGGTTTGGGAAACAGGATTCGAGAAGCGTATTGATACCTACATGGGCGTCGACAGGATTTTGTCTTGGGAAGTGCCAACCCATGCTGCATTGTGGCAGAGGGGGAGGGGGGGAGCTCTGGTGTGGCTTGGGTGGAGGGCAAGTGCCCATTTTGCACCCCCTGCCCCGATGACCAGAATGACTAAAACGTGGAATCCGATTCTGAAATATAGCTTTTTTTTTCACAGTTATGTTTCAACAAATGGTGACCGTATGGGGTGCCCCTTGAAATAATGCTTGCCACCAGTCACGTCCGTGTAGCTTACCCTGTTCTAAATCGCATTATGCGCGAGCATAATGCAAGCACCATTTAGAAAAGTCAGATAACTATTTCCTTTCTGAAGTATAAATTACCTACTAAACTTTTAAACAAGCTCACTTATACACACTGTCAGCCTTGCCTGCCAAGTTCCTTTCTGGTGTGGGCAGCTGTCCGTTGTGGGTAGAAAGCTCATGGATTATTATTAAAGAGCCAGTAAACAGGCTTCGACTTTTTTTTTTTTATACCTCCCAAACAAGCTTGCCAATTCATGCAAAATGCTGCGGCAATCACATTTTGTGAATATCACAGCGCCGCATGCCACGCAAACACTCCATTTCGAAAAGCAATTCCTGCACCACTGTCTTGCACCACTGTCGATCCTGCACCTGACCAGTCCTTTCCGCCCTCGCAGTGACGTAATCTTGCCTATGGGCAATATTATTAACATTAGCTAGCACTGACTTCGTCGGTTCGTCCTTTGCACTACAAAATGGCACCTTGGCCCTGCAGTGATGCAGTTTTGGCTGCGCAGTCCGCATTTTCATTTTCCTATGCTGCCCTCTGCCGTTTTGGTACAGCCGAGACCAGCGGGACAAGCGGCATCGCCAGAATGAAAGCCTCTGGGCGACTTTACCAGCAGGTAAAGGGCGCATGCGTCGTGGCATATTTGTTTACCTCGCCAGTGCCTCGCACTCCTCGTACCACGCTTCTTCACCGTGCCGCTTTGACACGAGTGACACGGAGAGGAAGCCTTGCTTGGTCGTTGGCTACGCACCGATGACATATTTGCTGAAGTGTTATGTTGCTGAAGTGGGCGCAGTCACAACAAAGGGCTACAGCAACCCCTCTCCACTGCTGAAAAGGGTGGGAAGGCTGAGCAAGAAACCGAAACCAGCCGAAGCGGGTTGTTGTATACCGTGTAACTTCCTTATTACAGCACTTATTTGCAAAATTCTTGCGGCAGCTTGTTCTCAAAGTACAAATGCGCAGTTATCTCTCCATCACAAATTTTGGAACGCAGGGTTGTTTACTGGCCCTTTAAGAAAATTTTTTTTAAATATGCGTCGAAGACAGTCATGTATGGGCCGGACCACTAGCGTAAGGACCGTGTGCACGTGTGGGAGACCCCTGCCATAAATTTTGATTATGTTGTCAGCTAAGTCTGATGAAAAGCACGAGAGACCAACGAATAAGCATGATCAGCCCATTTCCTAGCTCATTACTGGTTTTCATAGTAAAAGGTGCCACATTGTAGCTAATACCACCCTGAGCCCAAGAAGGTTTAAACTGAGGCACAAAACATAAGAAACATAACATAACATTCGTCTGGAGCAGCAGCCCATCTCCACTGCTGCTTAGCCATTACTAGGGAGTTTTAGCTTGTAACGTATACTTCTTTACGTTACCGTGTTACCGGATACCGGATGGAACCTGCGTATGCGTGAACTTTTACGGAACGTAAAGGTTTACGGAACGTAAACTACTCGCCGGATAGGCTTTACGTTTATGGCCCTATTTCGCAAATCCACCTTCGTTCGTGGCTACTCGCGATATGCGCTTCGCGGAGGCTCCAGCCGCCGAGTCAAAATAAGATGAAGTGCGAGCGCCACTTACGATCACCTTATTTCAGCTGGATTACCGAGGCTAGAGCGACGTAGAATACCGAATCCGCAAACGTGAGAGGCCTAAAGACTCTGACAGGCTGGATAGGTGGCGCCATCTAGCGGGGCCAGGCGAGCACAAAATTGTTATTGCAGAAACATCGGGCATTCTACTCCCAATGTAAATGCCTTGCAGCGGTATTTTTACGAATGAGTTGCCTTTTTAATCATTTTTTTCTCCTCAAGAACACTAAGCGAAAACAAACATGTCCATGATTGTGGTTGCGTGAAGCGTCACAAGATGTCGACACCATCGCCCGGTAACCTGGTATTGCTACACCCCTTCGCTTATACCGGGATACTGCACACGCTAAAAACCTCTCTTATGATTTTGCCGCAGCGTAATTCGATATTATCTAAATTAAATGTAGTTTATATGCTGTTATCATCATCATTTAGTGGTTTGCGCAAACGTAATGGTTTATGTACGTACGTAAAGGTTTACGTTTGGGCAGCTAAAAAACTTTACTAAAAGCCGTGTTCCGGTAAAACGGTAAACGTAATCCGGTAACGGTAACGTAAAGAAGTATACGTTACAAGCTAAAACTCCCTAATGTCCTCATGGCCTATATCGGTCTTCAGTAAGCAGATTGTCACTGTTCTTGTTGTCTCGGCTTGTGTGCCTACAACCTAAAGGACAACTGACAGTGAAATATTTGTTTGTGCCTTTTTTACTGTAATTTGTATCCTTGTGTCTGGTAATGCCAAAATTGAATCGTGAATCCTCTAACGTATCGTATAATTAATGCTAGCATCGTTAATTGTGACAAATTTTAGCGTCACTTCGAAACGCTCGCCTAAAATCGTAAGAAAGTAGTGCCCCACAGCGGGGGAGCGCCTGAGGCTACATGCGCTAAATCTTTAGTGACAGTCGCAGTACAGTCGCAGTTTTCAAATCGGGGGCCCCGCACGCTGTGAAGAATGAAATGATTTGGGTGCTTTGAGCGTGTCTCCTCAGGAAAAGGAAAAGCATTCCTGGTGTAAGCAGCCAAACCACCTTCAGAACAGTCTGACAACAGAGCGAGAGGGGCGAGGAACAATAACCCTCGTCGGGTGCCAGTCATGGTATTGTGTGTGCCCCGCGAGTCTTCTGCGACGTCGATAATACTCGCTTTTCTTGTGGAATGTCACACGGGGCCTTCATCTGTGTCATACTAGTGGCGATGACGCGAGGTGCTGTCAACTCATATGAGCACTCACACTTACTTTAAAACCAAATTAAAACGCCTTAGAGGCAATGTTCGCCACTAATAATCGGCCAGAAGAGCCCATCTACACAGGACAATCAAAGAACACAAACATCTCGAGGTTTCGATTTTGGTGTCAGGGGCGCTTTAAACAAGCTCAAAGGTAGAATTTAGTTGAGTTGTGAAAACACTGAAGCCAGAACCACAACTCAGCAGCATTCAGTAGCGAATTACTGGAGCTTTGAAAAAAATGTTTTTCATGCCTTCTTTTAAATTCAGATGAGAACACACCCAGAAAATGCTTAGCTCTGTTGTGCATTGAAAGGCTTCAAATGATTTGAAATCATGTAGGCTGTGCAACTGTATTTCGGCTATAATGCCACTTCTTCCAGGATGCCTCTTGGAAAGTGGAAGCAGAGAAGAAATGGAGATCCGTGGGGCAACAATCCATGCATGTGAGGTAAGCAGGAGCTGATCATATTAAATAGAGAAGTGACAAAGCCATCATTCAATACCTGGCAAGGATTGCCGGAAAAGTTTGCAGTAGATTCTTGATAAATGAAACTCATTTAAACGGAAATGCAAGGTAAATGGAACATTGGTATCAGCTCTTGTTGGCCACCCATGGGCAAAGTGCTAACAAACCTTGATTAAATGGAACCCATCCTGTTGTGAACTTTGGTGAAGTGAAACCTAATCCGAAAGTACCATCTACCTTATCGTCATATGGCAAAGGTAAAGTGTGAGAAACATGTCAAATTGTGATGCTGTACTGAGTAAAGAAAATCCAAACTAGCAGGAAGTTGCAGGAAAGTTAACACAGCAGTGTTTCCTTCGTCAGTGTTTGGCTAGGCAGGTAGCGATCCCTGAGGAGGAAGAGAGGAAGTGTCTTTAAGGACCTAGCAGCCTTGTTGCCACTACTGCTTTGTTCACAGTGTCAGAAATAAGAAACTCCATATGATGCACTTGTTGGCTGCTTTGAAAGGATAGTGAGAAATATTGGTGGAGTTTGTGGTAAAGGCCATGATTTATTATTGAAAATGTAGATATATTACTGTTCCAGTCTGCATTACTATTACGCATTAAACAACAAGAGATGCAATTGAAAGTGTGAAGTGCTTTGAACATAAGGATTACACAGAATTGTTGGAATCCATTCACGCATATATATAACATAACCCGAAAGATTTTAGGATATTAGATGTAGGCCTTCTTTTTTTTTTGTTGGAACCACAGTATTGAAACACTTAGACACTTTTCAGGTACGTAGTGCGATTGTTAGTAATTTTTGTCTCTTTCAATAAAGGAAAATTTGGATAAATGGAGTACTGACTTCCGTCCCTTCAAGTTTTGTTTAAGATGAGTCTATTGCACACATTTGGAAATCTTATGCTGCCAAACATGAAAACTCATTACTAAGCATGCTTACAGTTGTTTTACCTCCGTACTATCTTACGCTTTATATTTTTGTTCATATAATTTGCAGTGTCTCGTGCTTGTTATGCAAACCTATGCTTTCCAGCTTGCTGATCAGAGCGTTTGACTCTGTTGCTACTCTGAAATATTGAGGTGTCGCTACCTTTTCTCTAGCGTTACATTTACTGTGTTTGTGTACATATGCATTCTATGTACTGGTATATAAGTGCAGTTCTGTAGTATGTTCTGTTGTGACGGCACGACAGAAAATAAATGAAGATTGGTGCAGACACACAGGACACAGTTCTTTCAGTCCTTTTGAGTTCTATGGTACTTAGTTTTAGAAAGAAACCTGCAAACTTCTTTTTCAGTGCGCAATTGCTCTATTGTCCTCAACTTATTGCATCACCTGGGGGATGTGCAGCTGTATTAGAATAGTCGGTGCAGTGAAATCTGTTTACTGCCTCTTTTGTTTTTCTTGTTCATAAGCTTTTTATGTGCACATGTGGCAGCTTACTTTCATGCACTGATGGTAAACATAGATACAATACCATTCCCTGACGTGATTTATGCTTGCACGAACTCATTGATTGCACTAAGCTTAATTTTTATCTCATCGATGTTTATTTGGTGTTGACAATGCAATATTTGTAGTTTCATATGATATTCACATGTTTTTCTTTAAGATATTGCAGAAAAAGTTGGGGTGTGGCTGTTATATAGAAGCATAATTTGCTTTCCTTGACTGGAGATCTCTGTACAGATGTTAACCCTTTGAGGGTCAAAGACGTACATTTACGTTACCCGCTAACATCAACAAGATGGTCAAAGACGGACATGTACATCACTACAGGAATACATGAAATTTTTTTCTTGCGCCGATGGCTCTTTGTTTTGTGTTTTATGCTTTACAACAGTGGTGTGCTGGCTAGTTTCGGTTTCGTCCTTCGGCCGGTTCCCGCTTGTTGCACCCACAAAACTGATGGCTTTCCGGTTTAGAATCTTTCAAAAGGTGACCGATTTGTTACTCTCTCGTTTATTGCTCCCCGGTATGTGATTACGTCTGTTTCCGTGCAGATGCCAAATGACACACACGATGCCGCTAGTTGCGTTTCCTTTTTTCGGGCACTCACAAAAACCGCTTCCGTCTCGTTGGCCATAAGTCGAATGATTATTATAGGTTTCGAACTTGTTTTTGCTTTCCGGATGCGCTCACAGCTACACAGTTTTCTTCAGTGCGCTCACCCACACAGTTTTCTTGCGCTATGTAAGTGCACGCCGGTTTCTCCGCCGCAAGCGACTCTAGCGGCAGTTCCTCTGAATCGACGCTCAACTGTTGAATCGGAATCTGATTCAGTAAATGTCAGCCCGTCACAGGAGGAGTTACTTACGAGTTAAGACTCAGATGTTAACGAGTGAGTGACATCTCAAAAGCGTGCACGGTAAGACGATGCTGACTGGATCAAAAGTGGCTTTTCTCCCCCAGCGTTTCCACTTAATGCCATTTCATGCACTTATTTTTGTACGTCTGTGAACTACACAGACATTTATTTCGGCGCATAATTTTTGAACAGTCGTATAGTCTGTTTTAAAATTTATCTTGCTGTTACTCACTAATAAACCATGTGTATGTAACAACACAAATGATTTTTTGTCACTTTACTGTCACCCAAAAAATTTTAGACAATTTTTTTTATTAAATAGAGTCGTCTGAAGAATTTAATTCGGCAATAAAAAAAATACCCAATGGGGAAACATATTTCGTGAAAGAAATCAACCCTCAAACAGTTAAAGCTACCTTATAGGCCTGTACACAGGTGCGGATCAAGGTTTTTCTTAAGGGAGGGTAGTGTCTGGCTGAGGTCGTAATTTATGATGATGATGATTGGACAGGTATTTACTATAATTATAGTCAGGGTTGCCAGATCCTCGAAGAGAAAAAGAGCCAGCAAATCAAGCAAAGTAGCCAGAACAGTAGCCAGCCGTTACTTTATTTTAGAGCCAGAAAAGCAGTCAAACGTGATTTCAGTTTAGCTGAATTATCACTACGTTCTGACACTTGAATATACAAAAATATACATCACAGAAATGTTTATCACATCACAATAGAGTAAAAAAAAACCAAGTGACTTCCTGGAGGAGGCATTAGGACTAGAAAATTGGCAATTATGCTGCACCGACAGTCAAGTGTACATATTCGAGTTCACTTTAGCCAGTATGCTCCGCGGCACTGTAAATGTACAGCTTGTAACACCTTTCAGACGTAGTCCAAATTTGATCCCGATGATCGCGAGGAGAAATTCGTAGGACATTCTCTTCCTTAAGTCGTTTTTCGTGAGAGCCACAGCAGAAAACACTCGTTCCGCTTCTGCGTTAGATATAGGGAGAACAAGAGTTTCAATGCGCCGTCTGCAATGTCTTGCATAGGATTAGCGCCTGATGCATTCCGGTAGGTGTATATTTTGATCCAGAATTGCATTGCTGGCATGTCGGCATTCACATCCTTAACTTGATGAAGGTGCCGAACTTGCTCCTCAATGTGATCCTCGAGGCAACCAAATACGTCTTTTGGCAAGGTTCTCAAAGCATTCATCGCATTCGGCCATAGAACAGATGACGGACTAATGGCTCTCAGCTTCCGCACCAAAGACGTAGCATTCGGAAGACGTTTCTAAAGACCAGATGCACAAGCCTTAAGAAAAGCAAAATAACATCGTTTGAGTGAGTGTTGCTCTTCAGTTGTGAGTCGTATATTGCTGACATCGTCAGTGAAGCTGCTACCAAAATTCACGTCGTCTAGGCCTAGGAAGATTGACTCAAGGTTTATTAGATCAAGGTCGCAGATGCTTGCTTTATCATGCTGTCGTAGCACAGATGGCTTTAGTATCCTTGCCACTAGGCGTTTGTAAAGCTTCTGCAGCTCTTCGAAAACGCCGAGCGGGTTTTCTTGGCATAATTAGCTGTGTATAGTTAAGTGCTGGGTGAAGTAAAAACGCGTGTGTTTTGTGTGTTTCCTAAGCGGACATACACCATAATGTGCATTGTTGTACTGTTTAGGGTGTTCAGTAAAACAAGACGTCTGTTTTATGTTGCAAAAGCTTTTATTTCATCTGTGTTAACAGATCACGCAAACAACAGCTTAGACGCATGCACGTAAGATATGCATGCAGTGCATCGCGCGCGCGCACTGTAACAAAAAAAAAAGGGTCTGTCATGTCAAACAAATAAAACAAACGTCATGGTCTAGCGCAGCAGCATCGGCAGCGCAAATATCAAACCATAATGAAAAATAAATGCAAAAACAGCAAGTAGCTTTCGCTTTGCTCAAGGCTTCTATGAGCCGCGCGCACCCACTTTTCGTCAACGATCGCCGTAAGTGGCGCCACCTGTACAGCTCAAAGCAGCAGCGCTCGAGGCGGATAGCGGCTAGAAAACCTCAACGAGTGCCCCGCTAGTTACGTTAGCATGCCTAATCTAGATGAATATGAAAGTCATGGCGGCCGTGAAGCATTTCGGGCGCACGCACTTGCTTCAGGTATACAGGTTACACAAAAGTCATTACACCGAGGAAGCCACAGCCGGCATTGTAAATGCACACTTATTTTTTCATAGTTGCACAAGCTTTTAGCGTATATTAGCTGTTGATGCCAGTGCCAGAACAGTAGCCAAAAAGTAGCCAAGTAGCCGACGTCATTTTTTTGTCGCCGCGGCCTCTTAAAAGTAGCCAATTTGACGTAAAGTAGCCAAATCTGGCAACCCTGATTATAATAGCAATAATGAATTCTTTCTCATCAAAGTGAACGTTGTAAAGGCACTGTAAGAGCTCGGAAAAACAGCTTCGTGAGTTTGTCACGTGCCATATGCTGCCGCTGTGCAAAGTATAGTGCTCACGGATTGAGACGAGACGTCAAAACTTACTGCATACACAGTTGCTCGAGATAACCATGTCATGTCGGCACAAATCTGGTCGCTAAAGGTAATGATGGCTCTGATGTAAGTGTTCTAGTGGAAATTATGACATGACATGACCTGAAGGCGGTAGAAATGAAAGTACGTCCATTGCTTAGCCCTAAATTGTCATTCTTCAATCCATGAGTACATTCTCCCTGAATTGACACATGCTTGCGTAGGTCAATATTGATGTCACCACCGAGTACAAAACATGTCAACATGCAACTGTGGCCGGATTTCTTGCTCTTTTTACCTACGAAAGTTGAAAGTTTGGCTTATTTACTGAAAGAATGTCAAAGTATGTCATTTTTTAAATAGTTTTCCATTCAATGTTTTAGGCACACTTGCGCAGGTAAGTGCGCCCCAAGCACTGAATGAAACTTGTGGGAGTGCAACCTGTATAATGGCAGGTATTTGCAGTACTGGCATCACCAATGAAGTTTTGTTTGTACTGCCTTTTGCAGCTTGTTCGAGAGGAATTGAGGAAAAAAATGCAGGCATCTGAAGAAATCAACTCAATACTGGTTGATTACTGTCTCTGGGACTACCGCAGGAAACATGCAAATGAAGTTGAGCATACACCTTTTCATCGTGTTCGGTGCATCTACTATTGAACATAATGAGGAATTGTGATTATGATTGCCATTTCTGGGATTACCACCGGCAGGCTAAGTTTGGTAATGTGCCTTTTGGCGGTGTGTGATGGATTTAACAGTAAAGGCAATGGTATGGCACTTTGTTGACATGTCAACAAACTCCTGTGTGTCAATTTCTGAGTGACTGTGTATAAATTGTACACTCTTGTGTGGACCATGTTAAACACTAGGGCACTAAAAAAAATTAGTGGACCCCGTGTAATTTGGTTGATGGGTTGTGGTGGCGGGTTGAAATGATGACAATTTCACGGCTTTGTAGTACTGTGTAATTTTTCGTGCAGCAACCAGTGCTGGAGCCTGCGAACGGTCGCGTGCTTCTGCGTGGCCACTTGCTGCGTATGAGCCCTGGAGAGATCATGCTCACCACTTACTATAAATGTGTATTAATTCTAAGTTTCCTATATATATATATATATATATATATATACCGTATACACTCGTGTAAGAGCCGCACTTTTGTGCCGTGATTTGGTGGGGTGCAGCCCTTCCACGGAAGCGTGAAATTTTTGTTCAACTTTCGATCCACGTATGGAAAAACCTATTTAATCGTGCCATATATACCTAACGATGAGATATCTGGCGTCTCGATGGGATATCAGGCGTATAGGCAGTAGTCAAAATGAATGGCGGCACAAAGGATCAATGGCGCCGGCAAGAAAGGTGAAAGCTGAAAGGTCTCCCAGATAGTGCCGCGTGCCCCAAGCTCACAGATAGCGCCGCTTGACGAAGCCGCAGGACAGCTATTGTCATCTGTCGGCTCCCACAAAATGTGCCATGCACGGGACGCGACGACGCTGCCGTTTGCTGGCGAGATTTTTTTTTTTTTTTTCAAAATTTGGTCTGCCAAGTTGGGGGGAGCGGCCCTTAGTCGAGTGTATACGGTATATATATATAAAATTTCATTTTGCTTGTCTTTACTCTTAATTTCCTTGATGTGCTTGTATGTCTGCGCTGGATCAGGAATGTATTTGCATGCGCACATGCTAGAATTCTTATTGCACATCTGGGTGAACATACTACACCGAGGCCAGTCACAGACCCGTACATTTGGGGGAACTACCTTTTTGCTCTTTATATGTCACTTTCTAGCTCGAATCCTGTCCATGTAGCGTATTCATTGTTTGCAAGAGGATGTACAACTTACAAAATCGAGAGGTTGGCAACATTCTTAGTATGTTTGCTAAAACAGTCATCCATCTGAACATATCAAAGTGAGAAGCTGGCAGAAGTGAGGGTTAATATGCCGCAAACCTGCCTGTGAAGTGTGATGTGTTCTTCACAGAGGGAATCGTGGCAGTGTGCGCCCTCTGTGGGATCTCAGACGAGACATTCAGTCACTTGGTCCTTGAAAGTATTTGTGTTTCTCCACCAGCCCACATATTGGTGCTGACTACCTTATACTGGGCATAGTGTAAGATAGGCAAAGTGAGTCAACGGAGGCTGCTGGCATGGCAAGTTCACGCTCGCAGTTCTTGGTTACCATTGCAGATGGTGCCAGCACACTGTGGGCCATGGTTGCAGGTTGTGAGCTAGGAAGCGAAGGTACGGCATGGATGTGAGCACTTGAAAAATACTAGTGGACAGCTCATTTGATTGAGCTTCGTTTTTTCAAGTATGCAGAAAAGGAACAGTGCCATGTGTTACAAATGAAATGGTTCAAGAGTCATTCTGCTTTTGGTAAGTAAATCAGCTATACTCTAGGGCGCGCTCTGTCACAATGTGTTGTGTTCGCATAGCAGTGCAAGGCTAGGATTCCTACCTAAGAAATATATTAGTGTTGCAGTTGCTGACACTTCCAGAACATATTGCAGATTAACAAAAAAAATCAAATCAGACCAGACCGCCATTCGTTGGCTGTAGTGAGAGGTCATTGGTATGCATTTTTCCGGCTAGATTTATTAAGATAAACAAGCAGGCTGATTTGGTTTCTTAGTCTTGCTGTGCCAGTACAATTTCAGAAATAGTTGAAACAAATGAACACAAATTTTATTTGAACTATTCACAGCAGTGGGCTCAGATAGATGGCAAAACTAGGAATAGTCTCAAACCCTGGGAAATGACACTGAAGGTATGATACAGGCTTGGGATATATGTGCAGAAATGTGACAAATCACTATGGCATAGTATATCATATACAATTTTCAAAGTTGTCTTTGAAGTAATAATGCAAACACAACTAAGATATGTTGTTTCTTCCTAAATACTTCTCTACGTGAGAAAAGCCTGAGCCTATATCGAAAAGGCCTTTTGCTGCACTTGGCATTTTCAGTACACAGAAATGCTCATTTTCAGTATTTAGATGCAGTTGTCTAATACGTTCCCTAATATGTAATTAAATGTGCATACAAGTACCCACAATCTATTAATACTCCTCATCCCTGGCATAATACATATTACAACTACTTGTATTTGGAGTACTGCTCATTCCTGGCATAATGAGTCATTTGTGTGAAAATTGCACATTAGACCAGCTTAGATTTTTTCTTCAGCTCTCGGTGCTGTTATTCTTCATGCCGAAAAAACTAACAACTGTGCAGCGGGAGTCAAGTTTAAAGTTTCTGTACGGGTAGTTCGGCAGTGCCAGCTGTAGCGTGACCAAATTTTCACTTGTGATGCCAAGCGCTGATGTTTTTTGCGTGCTGAAAACACAAAAATACTGGGAATGCACTTTAAAGCCAACAGGGCCTGGGCCTCACAGTTTGTGAAGAGGGCTGGCATGACAATGGCCACGGGGCCTAGCTTGTCGCGATTCCGCGGTCAGATATTATGGTACTTGAATTTGAATTCGAACTCGAATATTTGCACACACCCGAGTTTTTGCACATTTCCACAAAGAAATGTTATTTCTGCTGTCTTCTGTGAAATCGCGGAAAGCTAGGGTCTCTAGATATAGTAACACAAGATCTCTGCTGTAATATAAATTTTATATGGGTGGCACAGGGGAACAAGAAATAAAAGTTATCCATGATCTCATTCAGAGTTCACTTGTAAGCAAACTTGCTTTCAGAGTGCTTCTGAAAGCAAGTTTCTGTGGCTCAAATGAGATTAAATTCATTGGTAGTGGGGTGTAGCAGTTTTAATGTGACAGTGTTAAAGAGCCTGTGTCATAGAAATTCCGATGTCGGCAGTGTTCGCATTGGTTGTGAGTGAAAAACAGGGCATTTTCTGTGAGCAAAAAATGGCGATGGAAATAAATAAATAAATGTCATGGGTTCAAGTGGGAATTGAACTGAGGCCTTCTGCGTGGCAGTCAGGTGTTCTAAGACCACAGAGCCATGCTAGTGCTTGGAACTGCTTGGGGAAAAAACCCTGTACAGGCATCTTGCAATATTGCAAGTAGAAGGGTAGAATGACATCAGGCGTTACACTGTGTGTATTGTGCAACGAGTGGGTGGCTTAAAGGCCCAGCCATTGCAAAGCGCTCAGGCATGATTAATCATCATCAGCAACAGGATCAAGAAAGTGTGCAGCTGCATGTATTTCCTTATGGATGCGTAGTGGTTACTAAGCTGATTCACAAAATGATGGATTGTGGTGTAGTGGGCACTTTGTAACTGTGCTTGCAGTAGGCACTCTAGGAGAGTTTAAAACGGTCAGTGTTACGCGCAGAGACAGTCCTTTCTTCGTGGCACGGTTGAGGTGTCCACCAAGAAGCAAAGCCTGGCAAGTGAATGAGAAGACAGTGCGAATCAGGTGCGATCACGCTATTGCGTTCTACTCTTCAAGGTGAAGCTCAAGCGTCCTCCAAGTTATTCCATGCATTTTGCAGTTTACTAAGGCAAGATTCGGGCTTTTCTGAGAATGGCATCGGCAAGACAACAAATTGTGTGCCTCAGAAACTCCCTACACAAAAACCTGGTAACATTATATACAATACAGTCTTCCAGATGGGTACACATGCGTACACGTGATCAAACACGTCATCACACTCCACTTCTGCGTCAACCAGGTCATAAAGATTTCACTTCAGACCCGCCATGGTAGCTTAGTACATAAGGTATAGCGCTGCTAAGCTCAAGGTTGTGGGTTCGGCTTCCAGCCATGGCAGCCGCATTGCGATGGATGGGCGCAAAGAACACCCGTGTGCTTAGATTTAGGCGCACGTTAAAGAATACCAGGTGGTCTAAATTAATCCAGAGTCTCCCACTATGGTGTGTCTCACAATCATAGGTCGGCACTGTAAGAGAATACTCACTCACACTCACTCACCCCAATATTTTCAGCCTTCGCACTCACTCACGTTCATACTCACGCCTACTCACACTCATAGGCACTCACTCACGTTCATACTCACGCCTACTCACACTCATAGGCACTCACTCACGTTCATACTCACGCCCACTCACACTCATAAGCATTCACTCACGTTCGTACTCACGCCTACTCACACTCATAAACAGTCACTCACGTTCATACTCACGCCTACTCACACTCATAGGCTCTCACTCACGTTCATGCTCACGCCTACTCACACTCATCGACACTCACTCACGTCCATACTCACGCTTACTCACACTCATAAGCATTCACTCACGTTCATACTCACGCCCACTCACACTCATAAGCATTCACTCACGTCCATACTCACGTCGACTCACACTCATAGACAGTCACTCACGTTCATACTCACGCCTACTCACACTCATAGGCACTAACTCACGTTCATACTCACGCCCACTCACACTCATAAGCATTCACTCACGTTCGTACTCACGCCTACTCACACTCATAAACATTCACTCATGTTCATACTCACGCCTTCACACTCATAGGCTCTCACTCACGTTCATACTCACGCCTACTCACACTCATCGACACTCACTCACGTTCATACTCACGCTTACTCACACTCATAGGCTCTCACTCACGTTCATACTCACGCCCACTCACACTCATAAGCATTCACTCACGTCCATACTCACGCCGACTCACACTCATAGACACTCACTCACGTTCATACTCACGCCTACTCACACTCACAGGCACTCACTCACGTTCATACTCACGCCCACTCACACTTATAAGCATTCACTCACGTTCATACTCACGCCGACTCACACTCATAGACACTCACTCACGTTCATACTCACGCCTACTCACACTCATGAGTGCTCACTCACGTTCACACTCACGTCCACTCACACTCATGAGTACTCACTCATACTCACACTCACAACGTTCAAATGAGTGTGAGTGAGTGTGAGTGAGTGCACTCATGAGGTAGTGTGCCGAGCTATGGTCGTTGATCTTTTTTGTAGTCGTTGAGTGAGACCGTCTGGGACGAACTGGTGACGCTGAGTCCCAGCGAGCCTGGCAGTTTTCAATATTGTTAGGGTGGAGTCCGCGTGCGTTGACTTGGAGAAAAATCTGATGCTTCTAAGTCCACGTGAATCCGGCTGAGGAAACCTCTCTTTAGCCTGAATGTGAGTGAGCTTGGCTGAATAGTGTTTTAGCGAGATTGAGATCAAGTGAGCCCATAAGAAGCGGCATATTTTTTGAGTGAACGAGTGAGTGTGTGCCATAAACTTTGCCGACCCCTGACACACATTCCTTGGTGCTTTTAACTTACCTTCATACTAACCTCAACCCCCACTCCTGAGTACTTACATTCAAAGTCATGCCGACTACCGCTCAAAGGCACACACCATGGTTCCTCAATCACTCAGTTTTATTTACCTACCCACACTAACCGATACGTCCATAATAAGGTCTACTCCCACTAATGGCGCTAACTCATGTTGATACAGTCATACTCAATTACAGTCATACTCACAGTCATACATTCGCACTTATATCCATATCTACTCACGCTCACAGGTCGTGTTCGCACTCAATTATCACTCTCCCAGAACTCATGTTCACACTCGCGTATACTCACACACATCGGTAATCACTCATATTCATACTCTCGTCTAATCTCATTCATCGGCTCTCACTTTCATATTCCCTCTACTCGCACATTTAGGTACACGCTCACTTTCATACTCACTCCTCTCACCCTCATTAGTGCTCACCCACTTGCATACTTTTTTATATTCACACTCATCGGGGCTCACTTACGTTCGTACTCACTTCTACTCACACTCATGAGTACCCACTCACGTTCATACTATGCCTACTCACACAAATCAGTACTCACTCACGTTCACTATCGCCTACTCGCACTCACTGGTACTCACTCACGTTCATAGGTCTACTCACGCTCACGAGCACTCAGTCACTGTTATACTCACGCGAACTCACACTCATCTGTAGTCACTCACGTTCATAGTCGCGTCCTCTTACCTTCGTCGATACTCACATTCATACTCACGTCTATTCACTTTCATGAGAGCTCACCCACGTTCACGTCTACTCACAGTCATCGGTAATCACTCACGTTATACTCATGGCAATATACAGTCGATACTCACGTTCATTCTCAGGTCCACTCACTCTCGTCAATACTTACTCACATACAGCTCCCTTCTACTCACACTCAAGAGTACTCACTCACGCTCATACTCACGCCTACTCACACTACTCGCACTCATTGGTACTCACTCCCGTTCATACGTCTACTCACACTCATGAGTACTCACTCACGTTCACACTCACGCCTACTCACACTCATGAGTGCTTACTCACGTTCACGTCCACTCACGCTCACGAGTACTCACTTTCATACGCCTACTCACACTCATGAGCACTCACTCACGTTCATACTCATGACTACTCACTCTCATGAGTACTCACTCATGTTCATACCTACTCACACTAATGAGTGCTCACTCACGTTCAAACTCACGACTACTCACACTCATGAGCACTCACTCACGTACATACTCACGCCTACTCACCCTCATGAGCGCTCACTGACGTTAACACTCACGTCCACTCACACTCATGAGCACTCACTCACGTTCATACTCATTCCTACTCGCACTCATGAGTACTCACTCACGTCCACTCACACTCATGAGCACTCACTCACGTTCATACTCATACCTACTCACCCTCATGAGTGCTCACTCACGTTCACACTCACGTCCACTCACACTCACGTCCACTCATACTCATGAGTCCTCACTCATGTTCATACTCACATCTACTCACACTCATGAGTGCTCACTCACGTTCACACTCACGCCAACTCACCCTCATGAATGCTCACTCACGTTCACACTCACGTCCCCTCACACTCATGAGCACTCACTCACGTTCATACTCACGACTACTCACACTCATGAGTGCTCACTCACGTTCACACTCACGCCAACTCACCTTCATGAATGCTCACTCACGTTCACACTCACGTCCACTCACACTCATGAGCACTCACTCACGTTCATACTCACAACTACTCACACTCATGAGTACTCACTCACGTTCATACTCACGCCTACTCACCCTCATGAGTGCTCACTCACGTTCACACTCACATCTACTCACACTCATGAGTACTCACTCACGTTCACACTCACGCCTACTCACACTCATGAGTGCTCACTCACGTTCACACTCACGTCCACTCACACTCATGAGCACTCACTCATACTCACACTCACAACGTTCAAATGAGTGTGAGTGAGTGTGAGTGAGTGCACTCATGAGTGAGTGTGCCGAGCTATGCTCACAATCATATCTTGGTTTTGGCGCATAAAACCCAGCAGTTTTCATTATATTATTAAGATTTCCCTTCAGCTCCGGAAGTTTAGTTTCCTGGTCAGAATCATCTTGGAATGCTGATGTAAAATCCGAGAGTCCAAAAGGGAGATTCATTTACGTTCTGGACCTGGCACTTTCTAAATTTGGGTGGCCTAAGTAGGTTAGATGTGGACAGCATGCTGTATAGCTGAAAGAAGGTTGGCATCAACAGATGCTCATTCTGACCACCTGCCTGGTGAATTATTCCAAAAAAACCTTTTGAGGACATCTTGATTAAACTTCCCGGTTAGCACATACTTAAAACTAGGGGTGTGCGAATATTCGAAATTTCGAATATTTTTCGAATAGTGTTTGCTATTCGATTCGATTCGCACTGAAATTTTACTATTCGAACTATTCGAACTTCCCAAAGACAAATGCAGTCAACGTCTGGTTAAAAGTGACCCCTTCAGATTTTTAATATGCTTCACCTCATTACACTCTCGTATTGCGGCAAAGCTGCCTTTCAAGCTCCGTTACGGTCGAACTTAGCCAAGAGACAGTCAACGTCCGTTTGGAAGTGGTCCCTAGATTTTCAATATGCTTCACCTCATCACACCCCCGTATTGCGGCAAAGCTGCCTTTCAAGCTCCGTTACGGTCGAACTTAGGCAAGAGACAGTCAACGTCCGTTTGGAAGTGGTCCCTAGATTTTCAATATGCTTCACCTCATCACACCCCCGTATTGCGGCAAAGCTGCCTTTCAAGCTCCGCTACGGTCGCAAATGTATTAACTCACGAAAACGCTGGTTCCAATATGGAGATGAAAGATGTGGCAGAGTTGGGGACTCAATTAATGCTGTTTTGGACCTGAAATTTCGGCAGGAAGTCCGAAAAATCGGACGCCGAAGCTTTTTAGCATCCAAAATTTCAGATGTTCTTATATATCGACGTCTACGAGGCAGATTTGAAACTCCAGACTTGAAGGGAGCACACCCTTGTCCGCCACATCAATTGGCCTTCCACAGCAGTTGAAAGAGGAGGAGAGGCTGAGGAAATGGCATCTCTGCCTATCATGTGTAAAGTGTTGTCGGCAACACTTTGGTTGCACCAAATCATGTACATAAATACAATTCGGCCTCTACATTGCCTCACTCTTGATAAGAAAGACAACTATGAAATATGACCCCACCAGCGCTTCAGCAACCTAGCGAAAAAAAACACTTTCATGTTGCGATCTCACAAGAACATACTTAGGGATTCTCTGCAACTTTTTCTGTAATTTCACTTCGAATTATTCGAAAAATGTTTGAGAAATATTCGAAAATTATTCGAAATTATTCAATTCGATTCGCACTCAATCTTTATTATTCGAATTCACTTCACACCCAAAATTTTGCTATTCGCACAGCTCTACTTAAAACCACAGGTCCCAGAAGATGTTTCGAAAGTTCAGTTGCAGACAGGATTGTCACATGCAAGCCCTCGGCAGCTGTGTGCACTGTGCTTATATAAACACTGTGCTTATTGTCCAAACGGTAAAAACATTAGTGTTTTGTATATGTTTGTGATTCACTTACAGAGAACTGCTTCCACATGGCTCTGTTAGTTATGGCTCCATAACCCACAATGGCGTCAACGAACACTCCTGCATTCTCGAGTAACAGGGTAGCTTTCATTACTAGCTGTACACTGTCCCTCTTGTCAGTCCCTTGCTTGTGAAGACCGCGACTGGCTGGGAGTAGCTATCACCGAAGGCATGAAATGTGAACACCAGTGTGTGATCTGTAAGTTCATTCGAAGAGCTTGCCGCTTCAGCAAAGTCCGCAAACCCTGCATACGTCATTGTCTTAGCATTTACTCTCATCTCTTTCCTTACTTGAATTTCATCCAACACCAAGATGCCGTGACACTCGGAGCTAGACTTTCTGGCTATCTTCTTCTTGAAGGCCTCAAAGAAATAAGAGTCAAATCTACATTTGATCCGAATCGTTGACAAGTACTTTCATACCATGGCCACACAAGGCTGCGGGAAGATCTCATTGTCTCTCAGCAATTAGTAACCAGATGGGCTTCGAATATGCAAAAGCAGGCATATCAAAATCCAGTGCTCAAGTGTACAATCTGTTCCTTTTGCGTCGGCATCTTGTAGCCAAGACACATTCCTGAGACACATTCCACCTAAGATGAAGGCAGCTTCAGTTCCTCCAGTTTTTCGTTGAGCACTTCAGTAGACATCTTTACTTGGTCCAGCTTCAGCACTTCACTAAGAACGTTCACATGCTTCACCAGGTGTTTCTTAGACCTTTTCAGCACATTCTTTGCTCTATGGAAAGCAAGCATGCTGTCGCTATTTGGTACAGATGAGAAGCAAAAACGTATGGTTGATCTGGTTCTATTTTTGCTCTCTGTCACCTTCTTCTACGGATTTCAAGTGTGTCATACAGACTTGAGCATCACTTACACGTGCTGTTGTTTATATGGGCTAGAAGGGAGCGCCTTTTGTGTCGCCACTGATCGCACACATCAGCAGATGCACTCTCGAGATGCGCCAGTGGACAAACGTGTCTTTGGCCCTCTGCCACAGATGGGCATCTCGTGCAAGCTCTGCAGAAACATCTTGACATTTTCGATTGTGTTAATGTCATCCTTGAAGTGAAACTCTTCCATGAGTATGCGCCTTCCTAGCAGAACTACAGACACCTGCATGTTCTGGTCAGTGTCAACAACCTTTGTTGTGACCAAGTGACTTCTTTCTGCAGCGCTGATGGTGCACTGATGGTGCTTGTGGTCATTCCATGCAAACGTGAGCTTGTGCTCCCCTGCATCTCGGTAAAAGCAACATTTCGGGATCCATCTGTGTCCTGCCTGTGATAGCCCCATGATATTGGACAGAACTGCGAGTTCTGGGAGCTCAAACAAGTCACTGAAAACTTGTTACCAAGTCTGACTGAATGACTTCTGGAGCATCATCCTCAAGGGGAGCACCATCAGAGTTTTCACCTAACAAATAACGTAGGCAATCACGGTCACTGTCATTCAGATCATCTGCCTCTTGAGCACTCTTAGCCCTATAATTGCGATGAATGCGCTTTTGCCTAGGAGTGGAAGCAGGCTGCCTGACCGCTGGTCTCTTCCAATGTTTGGTTTGTTTGGAGAGGTGTGCTGGACAATCGGGAAAGATCGTTGCTTTACCACTGCGTTGCCAGCCAAACATGCTAGATGGGCAGTACTTCCAAGAACGTTGCCATTGTACTCAGCAGTACAGGTCTTTGAGACAAAACAGGGCTCGAAATGTCTCTCGCAGATGTGATCTGATGCTTGAAGGATCCAATCCTTCCTTAGAATGAAGTGCTTCCAAAGTTACAAGCGAGCTTCGTCTTTTGGGGCCGCAAATAGCGAAAAGTTTTGCTGGCATAACCTGTAGCTGGTGTTAGCAACGTGGTACAAAGCACTTTCTTTCCATTATTAGAAGACACGTGTGCTGAACAATCGAAAATGCTACACCCAATGACGCAGCACTGGCGACAATCAACGAGAGGGTGACGAAACCATGGCCTGCAGTGCGCTGTTGCAATTTGTCAAAAGGCACGCGGACCGCAAGCATTTACTCTGCACACCCATTGCTCCAGGAGAGCAGCATGCCACTTTTTCTATCTTACACTGTGGTACTGGGTTTCAGGGCAGAAAAGGATTGCGATGTTTTGAAGTGGTTGAGGTGACCTAGAGACATACTGGTGGTAGTGCGGTGCACTGCGCTGATGAACTGATGCCTGCAGTAAACATTGCAGGGGGGCTCTTAGCTCTCTAGTTCCTTCTCCTTCCTCCTTTTTTATTTCTGTTTTAAGGCCATCATCATCATCATGATCCTCACCAATTCGATAGAATAAGGGTCCTGAAAATGGACCACAGGCAACATTATTTCAATCTTTAAAAGGCTGTACATATATTTAAAAATGGTTTTATGTCGTGGAGAATTAGATTGTAAAAATATCGAAAGAATGCATTGCCAGACTTGCTGAAATGGTCCATTTTCTGAGCAGTTCTGCTGATGAAGAAGTTGTGGGTTTGATACTCAGCTGCAATGGTTGCTTAGTGATGAGAGCAGAATGCAGCTAGCTTGTGTGCTCGTGTTCAGGAGCAATTGAGCAATCCTGGATGGGCAAATGAATGAAGTTCTTGCCAAACTGGTTTTGAGACACACAAACCCCATCGGTCATATCTATATAGATCGGTGTGACCATAGGAATGTAGTCTTCCAGTGCCATATTTTTGTAATAGTGTGTGGACCTTTTCTGTAACAATACAGGAAGAAATTTCCTAGTGTTACTATATTCTGCCATAGAATGTGCATCACTGATTATTCTGTGAATTGATTGTAGAGATATGTCTTTTTGCTGATTTCTAGTGTTAGTCTCTTGCTAATGTTTGTATATGTCGCTGCAATCATAAGCGTTAACTACAAAGCGGGGAGGGGGGGGCAGTGGGGCTGGTGCGCTGATGGCTTCAATGGGCTTCAATAACAAGTCCCCGACCGGGATTTGTTAATTAAGAACATGGGCTTGGGTTTGTGCCCATCGACATTAGACTGTTGGCCGTCCTGTCTGGCAGCTGTTTCACAGGGGCTTTTTATTCCCACTTTTTTCCTTTCAGGCTTTTAAAATTTGGATCTTGCACCAGTGACAGGTCAAACATTTAGTGGAAAATGCCCCTCAAATGGATATATATGTGCCAAATATGTTGTCTGGATGAACAAGTCCCCACTACAGCTATGACAGACTATGCTATGACAGACTACAGCTATGACAGACTAAAAAAAAGTCTTAAATCACGTAGCAACATCTTTTGGTTCTTAGAAAACAAATGTGCTTCTGAGAATAGAAAGCATCCCTGACACATTTAGTCAGTGAATAGTTTCGCACAGACTTGCTCGCCAAGGAAAAAAGTGTAATTTAATTTCTTGGATATCTGCAAGTGGGTGCCCATTCGATCCTGCCCATAGAAGTGCTGAGAAAAGACCATGGTACGCATTGTCGGTTGGTCAGTGACGGGTTTTAATACCCGTTGTGTCACCAAACAGTGACATGAATGCATATCCAGAAAACAACTTTTGGCCGAAAAATTCGTAACACCAGCTTCGCACAAGGTGCAGTGGTACCGAGTGGTATTCGCTACCATATGAGAATTATGTTTTTCCATCTTAAATTGATTTTACTCCTATAATGAAAGCTTCCTATGCCAGCATTACCCCACTCTTTCTCTTTCCTGGCTGGTGCATGTTTTAACAAATTAAACGAAGCACAATGATAAAAGACACCCAAGAAGCCAAATAGCAGCATCACAAATCCCAACAAACACAAAGGGACACTGCTTTAAAACAAAAGCCTCTTGGGAAGAGAGCGGTTAGCCCTCTGGATCATGCGCTACTCATGTGCGCTATACTTCCTTCGCAAAACAAGTAACCTCCAGGGGGTAAAAATAAATCTGTAGTCTCCCACTAGAGCGCTTCATAATGAGATTTTGGTGCCGGCAAACGAGATTAAAGTTTTGTTAAAATTTTGAATTTGGAGTTTGGACTCTCCAAAAATATTATATCACATTCCCAATTCTACTGCCCGGCTGCTCAGCAATTGGCTTCCTACCCTCCGTCCCTTTCCATCACTACCTGCCTCAACTAAGGGAAAGAGCAGCGCCGACTTGTTGCACAGGGTGTTGAATTTATCGGCCTGTGAATTAGGGATGACTAAAGGTCACATACCAATGACGTGTGTGTGTGTGTGTGTGTGTGTGTGTGTGTGTGTGTGTGTGTGTGTGTGTGTGTGTGTGTAATCTGTGTGTGTGTGTGGAAAGAGAAAGGTGGCAGAGCGTGTCGCCTCCCCCCCCCCCTTTCCGGAAGAAAATGAAAACTCTACACCTATGCCTGCAATTCAATGTTTTTTTTTTTTTTCAGAAGAGAGTAAGAAGTTTGTGTATTACAGTCATTAACAAGTGTTTATTTTAACGTGTTATTCTTGTTGTGTCTAAAACTATTGCTGTCTCCCAGAAGAGGATATTTGTTGTGTACTAAAACTGAATAAAATGTTTTATTGACGTTTTTATTGGCATGCATAGATAAATATATATTTACACCACTCTTACAAAAGTGGTAATGGCTAGGGCACAGACAAAATGCATGAGACACATTCGATGCCCCTAAAATACCAATTGATATTGCAAAATCCTTATTTGCAATGAACCTAGCATGTGCGAGGAAAGTTTTCTAATAGGTTACTTAAGGAAACTCGTGGTGTAATCATTCAGTTAACATATGGGAACATTGCGCAGTATGTGCATTTATCTAATCTTCATGCTTGCGGCTTCTCATGTTTTTGGGCCATCGTTTATTATACTTGCCTGTCAGAATTTCCAAGCAGTTAAATTTTTCATAACACATTAGTGCAATAAACATTCGTACACATGACAAAACATTGCAAATTGTAGCATTTGTACCAAAAAAATTCGGCAGATCCCACGCGTTGTGAGAATCGGTTTCATGCGAAGCAGTCAGCGAGTACTTCTGTGCTGTATTTTATGGCTTTGAGCCAAGCGTTACGAGGTGGATCGACGTGTTTTTGTAAGTGTAGTAGCTGTGTGCACACCGTGGCCTTGCCAGGCACGTCGACAACACTGGCGTTTAAAGGGTAACTTATGGTGCGACGCAGCGTCAGCCCTCACGTTTGAGTACATACATCAGTATTATCGAAACTAAGTGCACTTTATGGTGCAATCATGTGAATATCATACGTAACTTTCGTTAATGCATTCCTCCGGGGTCAAGCAGTGCTTCAATATAGCTTGCTGAATCATATGAATACAAATATAATGTTTATTAGACTGCTATAAAAGCGGAGCCAACACTGGAACTACAGACGTTAATCTGATATGACGCCTGTATCGTAGGAGTGCATATGTAGTGTTTATTGCTTTCTTGTAAAATTAGATAGCGAGCACCACAACCACAGTTGACGTTGCACCGACATTACGCCTGCATAGGCAGTTTTTCCAAACTAGTTTATAGACCTGGCTTGGCTTCGTGGTAGAATACCTGCTTGCCACGCAGAATGCTTGGGTTTGATTCCTGCTGGGATCCTAATTTCTATTCATTCCATTCGTCTGGTCAATGCTGCCGATGTTGGTTTTTCTTAGCACTCTCGCATTTAAATCACCAATGTCTGTTCTCGCCGTTCCTGGGTAGATATAAACTGCCAATCACCTGTGGCTCATACCCGTACACCGCGGCCCGTGGTAAACAGGTATGCGCCGCACGTGTCTGGAGGAAAGGGTTTGACGATGTACGCGACAGGATTTTCACGTTATTCATGTCATGACCTGACAGTCTTATTCGTCAAATCCTCTTACCCTCTCATGCCAATTTTGGTCTACACCAAGCATGGGCGTCGACAGGGGGGTGCAAAAGGGGCACTTGCCCCCCTCAAGCCACACCAGCACTTGCCCCCACCCAAGCTACACCAGCGCTCTCCTCCTCTCCCAGCCGCGATGCAACACAGGCTTGCACCCCCCAAGACAAAATCCTGCCGACGCTCATGACACCAAGTTAGGGAGGCGATCATGAGAGCACGCAGACGTAGGCGGCTAGATAGATAGATAGATTGAGAGATACGTAGATAGAAACGCTCAAAGTGCCAAAGGTTCGCTAAGAAATGCTTCGCATTTAAAAATTTTGGGGGGATGGTCAATCTATGATGCTTGGATCTAAAGTACAAAGTTTAGGAAATTTATGTACTACCCATGATTTCCATGTTGGCTCCTTGAATGCCGTCACCCAATTTCCCTCTATTTAAATTCTTTCTAAAGAAAGATAAACTATGAAGTCTATTACTGCTTGGATGGCATTAGGCCCAGTGTTTTTAAGTTGCTGACTAATGCTCTTCAAAATTGAATTTGGTGTGGTGAGAAAAGCTCAAGGCAGTTTTCATATGTTCAACAATTCAAATGCCATATTGTATGGCCATCTTTCAGCTGAGGAACAGACCGAGCCTGTGGTGGTTCTTTTTCCCAGCCTTTCTCCCAATGTTTCATCATGTGATCAAGTGATCATATAATCAAGTGTTTCAGCAAGAAACATAAAAATATGCCTCTGTTGCCTGACGTGTTCAAAAAGCTAAGTGTTTAATTTGGATGGAACATTAAAGTGAAACAACATTCAATTAGTGAATAATAGCAACTAATTTTTTTATAAGAAAAATTGCCATGTGCTGGATCTGTGGAGTTGGGTAAAAAAAAAAAAGGAAGGATTATATATCATTTGATGCACGTATACCATGCCATTGAGAACTGCAGGTCTAGTTGTCTGACAGTAGGTTAGAAACAACAGAACTGTAATTCTATCTTGCACAGCATACACATTGACAGTAACAGAAGAAAGGAATGGCATATTCATAAGATGCCCATACAGCGTTGTGACTGTTGAAGGAACAGAACTTTATGCTGTAGAACCACATATTGTTTTGAAGGGGTGGAAACCACAGTCATGCACACAGGGGGTCAAAGGCAGCCAAACACCATCCTAATTGGTAGGGCGAGGGGGTTGTTGTAAAATTTATTATTTTGTGATAATGCTCTAATTCCCTCATATTGTGGTGGCATTCTTGTGTGATGATTGACCTGCTCAGTGAAACTCCCCAGTTTTGTGTCGACTCGATCTTCACATACCTATTATCTTTTAGTTAGAGCTATCAAAAAAAAAGCTAAAAATAATTATATTTATCACAACAAATGCGCAACATTTAAGGTGACTCAGCATGAATTGGGGAAAATATATAGAATTTGAGTTTCATGGCTTCGAAGGCTGTACATGATCGAGCATTGAGCTCGAAATCATTATGTCAATTAAAAATGTAACTTCCTGCCTTGAATTCCCTGATGCATTTGGTGGTAGATGATACCAACATTGTAAAAGTCAAGAATGCATTGTTATGAAGTGTAAAAAAAAAATGTATGGAATCGTGCACACGTCTCCACGTTCTCAACTGCAACCCTGCAGTTTAAAGGTCCGCTCTAGTCGTACAGTTTCGGTTTCGATATGCGTTCAGGGTTTATAGAAAAGTATAATTTGGCATACCAAAAGCTACCAGCTCTAATTCAGAAAATCTAAAGTTTAGCGTTTTACTCTTCTAAAGCATATTTATTGAATACGTAAAATTGGGCACTATGACGTCATATTCACTCGTCTCGAATTTGCCGAGAAGAGACGCCATTATCGCGATATCGAGAAGGTACGTGATTTCGTTTGAGATTTTGCGGGGCGCTCACCATTCGTTTCTGCTTGTGCCGCTTTCGGTGCAAGTGTTTGCTGCTTCGAAGTAAATTTGATTTACGTGCCTTTTGCTGTCGTGTCAACACGATCATGGTGATTCATTTTAGGCCTCGGCCTCACGTTAACCCACACGCCTGGGCGCACTTACTGTTTGAACTACTTATTGGAGACGGCTCGTCTGCTGCTGCTGCCCTTCGTTTGTATTGGCGCCCGGTGTCTTCGTATTCACTCTGCACAGGATTGGCTATAAATGTAGGCACCCTCACAAGCGCAGTACCACTTTTGTAGAAAAAGACACTGTTAATACTTACGTTACAATGCACTTTTGTTACCGTTGTCGCTGAGCTTATCAAACCCACCTTCACGGCCCATCTTCTCGTGCTGCTTTTTCGAGGTTGAGAAAATGTACCCTGATAAAACTTTCGATGGCTATGCCGCCCACCGTTCCGGCAGTTATTCTTTTTTATCATCCTGTGAACTGAACGGCGCGGTAGATGCACAATAAAACTGGATGTACTCAGTCTCTCTCCATTTCTAGTATTTGTGAACTCCTTAGCTGTTGCTGTTGCCATCTAGGTCTGACTTTCGCCAAAGTGGAATGTAGAGCTGTATGAAATTAAAAGCTGCGCGCTTCTCGCATTTATTTTGCATAAATGCGTGCCACTTTATGATACTTGTGTACACAGCGTCTGCAAGTTCCTCTGCTCAAAAATGAAAGAGAAAAGAATTGAGTACTACCGCGTGCAAATATATATGTCCATGTCTGTGGAAACATGAGCTACGCAATATCTTAAAAAGTCCATGCGTCCTTTCTGGACACTTATCGCTCGGATGTGTTCGCGGATGAAGTAAACGCAACAAGTTAATTGCACCACCAATTCTTGTAACCGTGTTTGGTATTCACGACAATCAAACGACGTCTATTTTTCTTTCTAGGAGGATGGCGGACGACATACCTTCATCATTTCAACTCACAGTGAATGGTGATCATGACTTCTACCTTGCTTTTTGCAGTGTGCGAGACGTGCGTGACTCACGTGTAACTTTTTCATTAAAACACTCTAAAGTACTTGCAAAGCTGCAAGCACTTTGAATTGTTTTCAGGAAGCGTTAAGAGAATCTTGGCCATATACTTGAAAGCGACAATTCATGGTTGTGATGATGTGTTGAGCCTTCAGTGCTGACGTCAAACCAAACAAGTCTTATATGCAAATTGTAAAATCTCTATTAGCCCTTTCTCTTATTTGGTCTTTAGTTCAGAGTTGCATGTCTGCGGACAACATTTATTGCTACATGCTGTAATAAAATTGTTGAATTTGCACTGCAACGAAGAGTTGCACCTTGAATGGTCATTAGTGGGACTGTTGAAGGTGCTAAATTTTGTGTTAGCAGATGCACTTGTTGCTCAATATCTTTGCAGTCTTTTACGAGTTCAAACTGGGAAGATTAATTGATCGCAGTGTTTTTTGAAGAAATTTTTCTCAGTGAGTGACATGAGAGTACTGAAGTAGTCTGGCAAGAGAAGCAGAATTCGTAATTATTTCTGGGGTTTCACATGCCAAAACCACGATATGATAATGAGGCATGCTATAGTGGAGGGTTCTGGAAATTTTTACCGCCTGGGGTTCTTTAATGTGCACTGACATCACACAGTACACAGACCTCTAGCATTTTGCCTCCATCAAAGTGCGGCTGCTGTAGCCGGGATCGAACCTGCGACCTTCAGGTCAGCAACTGAGCACCGTAACCACTGTACCACCATGGTGGCCCAAGCAGAATTCATGGTTGGCAGTCAGCCTGTAGAATTGGTGCAAAGAGTATATTTAGGAATGGTAAAAAAGGGTTGGTGTGCTTGTGGGAAGCATTACCAAGTCGTGGTGGCAGCTCTCCACTATTATTAACATGTAAAAAAAAGCAGTCATTGCATTCCTCCAGTACTGACAAGTGAGGAAGAAACCTTAAGATTTTGAGGACTACACAGTGACTGATGGACCAAAAAGTCCTAGGTGTAATGCTAAGCGACAGTGGTGTGGACATTAAGAGGACTGAATGTGTTTGAGCTGGCCATGTGTAATGTACAGGGCAGATAGCCGCAGTTTGAGGGTTACACAATGGGTGTCAAGAGAAAGGAAGCGCAGTTGGGGATGGTAGAGATCTATGAAGTGTAATTAAAATTGGAAATTTTAATTACACTCCAATTAAGATTAGGCCAATGGCCTAATCTTAATTGACTGCAGTAATAGGGGATTACCTTCCATGTTGCAGTGGACATGTATATGCTGGAGAATGTGAAGTGATTTGAGATCATATTAATAGCATTTAATGTAGTGAATCACTTGCACTAAAACATAGGTGAATAATGCTCAGGGCCGGTTGTGAGCTGTGAGGGAGTGGGAGTTTGTAAATATTACTCCTCTTTAAGTCTTGTTTTTTTTTTTTGGAATATCTAAAGAAAATAATATTAATAATATCTAAAAATAAAAAGTCTATGTGTTCTCTGGGCCAATATTCATATATATTCTGACTTAACTTTAAACTTAAGTGATTAGTTGTACTTCCTGTCCCATATTTGTGTACTCACTTCAGTATAAACCTTTCAGTATTTTTTTTAGCACTAACTCGTATGTTTAATCATACGCTGTGGTAACTGGTTTTGGACACGACCTTATTATCCTTGTTCTCTTACCTTTACCGCTTATTTAATATGTTTAGAGAGAAGAGCATTGTGACGATGAAACTTAAAGAAAAACAACCAGTGTTGCATTGTAACTGCATATTTTCCGGTAACGAAATATCAACCATCACAAAATATGCATCCATTATGTTTAGGATTCAGAGAACCTGCAATCTACTAAACTCATATTTGTTTTGTGTTAGCTTTAAAAAGCATGCTCTATTTTTTATGTTTTGGTTCCTTTTGTGGATATCTCCGTGTTGCCTTGTAAAGCTTTAAATTTTTTTATGCAATCTAGAGTGTGTAGCTGTCTTTGAGTGACAGGGTTTTGCTTGGGAGACCCCAGACTTTAATTTTGGGAATGAAATCGATTCATGTTGGCAGGTTTTCCTGCGCATGGGGTAGGCAAACAGTAGCATCCTGTTTTAACGCATAAAAATTAAGAATTGCCGACATTATAAACATTTATTATTAACAGGCACTAAGTATTTGCCCTATGTGGGCAGTCTAGGTAATGCGCAAAACTCAGCATTTTGTTTCTTGCCTGTGCGTATGATAGATGTCCGAAAGGTCTGTGTAAAATGACACTTGATTGTAGCCTGCTGTCTCTTGCTACGTCAATACATGTATGTTGTAAGTTGCCTGGCTGCTCTGTCCCCAAATTATGTAAGGTCAAGGCAGTAGCCAATGTTAAGATAAGACTAAAGGTATAAATGGGTAAATGAATCCATCTTGAGTTTAAGTTTTGTGTTGGGGCTACCTTGACAGCAGGGGACAGCCTGCCAGGACTGGTACTGGTGGACCAGATGGCGGAGCAGGCTGACAGCCCACCACTGCGACTAGTGCCTGTTGGAGGTGGCCAGTTTCTGCTGGCCAAGATGGCTGGTCTGCCTCCTGATGAGGAGAACAGCTTGTCTGGCAGCACCTCCGCGCAAGATGACTTGGCAGTGGGTCTTTTGGCTTCTCTGATAGCACAATGGGGACCCTTGTGGGCAGCTTTTGCTGAGAGGTGCAATTCATATGGTACTGTTCATGAATCTGAACCAACCTTGTCACACAACTACTTCTGTGAAAGGAGTGCTAGCATGACATTTTCAACTTTCTGTTTTAGATCTTTCAGCGAAGGTCCTGGACCTCGATAGTCTATGAAAGCGAAAAGTAACAAATGTAACATTAGTACTGTCTGATAATGTGTATGCTTTGAGGATGTTTATTCTGTTTCCTAGAGGTCCAAAGACACTTGTTTTGCCAACTCTTGTGATACAGCCTTCTAAGCTGCCTTCATGTTTGTCTCAGACTGAACCTACTGTATCAAGTATGTGCTTATCTAAGTATTCATAGGTACAGTAGTGTACCTTGCATTGTTGTTTTGTTTATTTTTGATTATTTAAAATTTCAGGTTGTGAATGTATTGAGTTTGCAAGCTTGAAGAAGAGTGCTCTCTTGCATCAGTTGTTAATAGTTCCGAGCTCTGTATATGACACTACCTGATATGTCATAAAGCCCTCTGGAAAGTCCCATACCTAGATAAGTCATGATGTTTGGAATTCCAATATGTTCACCATAGCCATTACAATCCAGTGTAATTGGCACAACATTTATTCACAGCTATGTGCAGTGAAGAAGCTAGTAGCAGCGTCTTGTTAGTAGTAATGGACAACACATCCAGGAATCTGGTTTTGCAATAACGAAGGAAAACAAAATCACTAACCTGTGTGCGTGAAAGCTGGCACAGTAGCTTGAACAGTACTGTGAGAGGCTAGTGTGTTGCAATGCAGCATGCAGTAAATACTCTGTGCCAATTATTTGTCATCAGTGCTGCATTTCATAAGTCTCTACCTTACCTGTAGGGACCTTAAAAGTTATGTCGGAGGACTAACAAAGTTTGGCAGGCCATGTTCACTTAAACTAAGGATATGACACATTTGAGAACTATGCTTGTCTTTGGTCAACCTACTTGGCACTTTGGAGCATATTAGATTTAGATGATCCCAGTGCGTAACTTTGACCTAGCCAGCACCATAGGTATGAATGGTGCAGATTCTGTGGGCACACAAATTCTACAGTCATTAGGGGAAGGTTACCTTTGGGTGAAAGGTTACCTTTGGGCGAAGACTGCAAGGTTTGCATACCCAAATGCATGGAAGCTGGATGGCTAGCAAGCTGGAATGTACAAAAGGATGAAAACAGGCGTATTCAGCATGTTATGGCCGATGACCAATGTGGCAAAGGGCCGATTTCCTCCACCTCCTGACAAAACTTACAGATGTGCCATGCGCTCGGGCCAACCTTTGATTGGAAAGGAAATGGAAAATAAAAGTCCCGGTGAACTTACATGGGCAGTCACTTGAGTAGTGCTGCTTGGAGTGTTTCAGCTTAGCACATTTAAGTCAATAGCACTTTGCAACAGGCCAAAGATAAAGTTTACTGTTGCGAACCTTCACAGATATTTATTTCTCCATACGGAAACTGAATTGGAGTAAAGTGAAGCATTTACTGGAAAAAGCCATCTGTTTGAGATTTAGCACAGAGAGCCCTGCAAGACAGCACAATTTTGTAAATAAACAACTACTGAGCCTTAGATTTTCTTACCACATCCAAAAAAGTCATCGTGTATTTCAGCCATCGCTATTTCTAAAACATTACTTCACAGGTATTTCTCACCAGCTTCTAATATCCTTGCTGGCAGAAACAAAACATTATGCAGTTTTTGAAAGGGGTGAATTTTAAATTCAGAGGACTTCTTGACAAGCAAACACGGAAAAGTTGCAGAAAGCTTCATGAACTATGAAAATTAGGTCACTAATTCTGGCTGTTAATTTATTCTTAATATTCCCATTGCATTCAATCATGGAATGAATTATTTGAACTGAAACTTAGTGTGTAAGATGAAATGCACGGTCAAGGCAGTGGCTGCATAAGGGTATGTTGGGTTTCTTCATCTGATGCTATGGATCTTTTAGGAAGATGGGTTGGCATTAGTGTCATGTGCTTTGATGCTGTGTTGGTGTTCTGAAGGGCAGTGCTGATGGAAAGCACTCCTAAAGTCATGCATGGCGAGTGCTTCTAAGATTCCATTTGCAAAAGGTGGCAATCAGCCCTGTTTGAAATTTTGGTTCTCTTGCAACTGTTCAATGCAGTATTAAAATTTCTGGAACACTCGAGTGCACACGACGATGTATAGATCAATGTGGTCCATGGTAAAACAGTTCTTCCTACCATATCTTCGACAGACACAACTGGCAGAGCTTCAGGCCGAGGTTCTGCAAAGGCTAGAGGGGATCTCCAACAAGCTGAGTGCAGTTGAGACACGCTACTCCAATCTTGGTGACAAGATCCACAGTCTTACAGCAATGCTACGTACACCGGCATCTGCTGGAAGCTCTGCCAGCACGCCCTCAAGTGAGACGAGGTGAGAGAGCAGCTACTTTTAGCCCTGTGTTTGAGTGGCCATGCCTTTGGTGACGAGTGCAACAAACCCTGTATACAAGCATAGAACAGCTGATAAATGTGCAGCCTCTCTCCCTCTCTGAAATAAAAATATTAACTAAAAATAAAACTGAAGGAAATTGACCAGTTTTTGTAGCCTTCAGAACAGCACTATTTTTTGTTACATGGTTATACCCCTGTCACACGAGGCAACTTAAGTGCACTTTGGGGAAGTGCACTTCGCCACTAGTGCCATTTGCACGCTGTCACACGGGAACGTTTAGTGACACTCGCTGCAAAGCGCACTTGCCGGCGAGTGCGTTCGCCAAACTCACTTCGCCGAGACGGAGTGTCTAGCCTCGATAGCAGTGGCTCGAAAATAAATAAATTATTATCTGAAGCCGAGTTCATAGCATTTTTCAACTATCGTTTTCTTTATTGGGAATATTTTTATGTATAAAACATACTACAATACAAAAAAACTACTTTGCTATTCTCGTTATCGGGCAGTTTACATCCCCGACCGCCAGGGGCATGCCCAGCGCACGCCGTGCAATGGCTGCAGCCGCCGCGTTTGTACGTAAATTTTATTTTAAGGGCTGGTTATAGCTGTAACACAGTATTACTTAAGAAACAGTGCCTGAAATAACAAATACTTGTTGTGCTACTTAAGTACCCATCGCCATTACAATCATTTCCAAAGTGCACTTCCCTTTCTCGTGTAGCAGCGCACTGCCAAAGTGCCATTCTGGGGGCGTAAGTGCACTCGCTGAAAATGACACTAAACTTGCCAGTGTGACCGGGGTATTACACCTCAGGCATTAAAGTTCCTGGTTGTTATAATCGCTATGAGGGGTCAATAGCAGGAAAAAGAGACTTGGACGTGATATTCGAATAGTAGTATTTTGTTTAGCTGAATGGCTGGTTGCTGTCACTTGTTGAGGATATTTGTTGTACATTTACGGTGATTTGTGCACGGCGGTTGTCTTTAAAAAAGCCTGCTGATCTGTTTTCAGTTTTAGCCATATGCAGTTCTAAAGAGGCCTCCTAATGGTCTTGGCAGTCACATTTATTACCATTGCTCATATTCCCATTACGGCAGATATTTTTAGGGATTAAATCTTGTCGATTTCTTTGGTTGGAGGATACATTTCTGGTTTCAGGGACAACTTAAAATCTCGTGTGTGGAGCTTGCATATAGAAAGGGTGAATCATGCCTCAAAAGTCTAGAGAGAGTGGAGAGGCAGCTTTGACAGTCACAAGCCTGTCATAAGACACAATACTGTATTGTGGTAGCCTGCAGCCTTCATCCTGTGTCGTCGTCATTTAATAAGGGTTATGAGCTTTACTATGAATCTGCACACGGCATTATACACCAGTGTTAGGCGTTCTTACTATTGTCAAAAACCTGGAAAAAGACTAAAGAAGGACATCAGTGCGGAAAAGAGGAACATGTAAATTTATTTGGTGTGTCATATGTACTGATAGAAAAATGCATTCTCAGGATTTGGTAAAATTGTGAAGCATATATTGAAGGCCAGGCAAGTACTGCTAAAGCCATGCCCATCCACAGTGTTAAAATATGTGCAAAGTGATATATGCCATTGGAGAAATTCCAGCAGTGTTGTTCAATAATCTTTCTTCTATTTCAGGACCGGTATGCCTGTCTGTGTACCATCACCAGCTGGTGGAACTGGTGAGTTTTCTTTTTCTTCAAAAACTACTTGCTTTGCATTGTAATTTGCTTGTGCATTAAAGTTACATGCACAGAATTTTGGCATAATATCTTTGCTTTATTGCTTAGGCAGCTGCTTACCTCATAGCCATGGTATGAGGCCTCAATTCATTAGTTAGTGTCAACATCTAATTTTTCGGACTTTCTAGGTCTGTAAAATCATCTGAAAGATTACATATGAAAAAAACTAATGTGTGCCTTTTTACTGTCCTTAAGGGCTCAAATCGCCGTAGCACTTTTGAGGCAGCTCTGAAGGTTTGTCACTGTACTTGTTAGGTGTCTTGGTGCTTGTATTGTAACAGGAGGTGGTGGTTGCACATGTGTATAATTAAGGAACACATCATTTTTTAATGTGGAAATTAAAAACATGTACCAAGTGTAACACATTGACAAGTTGTTGACCAGAGATACTCAATTCATCATGAAAAACGGGGGGTTACATGATACTATCACTAATGCATGGATTGGTGGAGCACTTGCCACCGCACCCGGATCAGCTTGTTGAAATACAGTAAAACTGTATTTCAACAAGATAATCCGGGTGTAGTCAGCCTTTTTACTGTACTCGTTCGTCCTCTTCATTGTGTCCTTGTCTTTCGTGCGCGCTGAAATTATACGATGAATCTTATTGAAAGATGGGTTTGACTGACCGTGAATCTGAGTGAGTCTGGCCAAGTTGTATTTTTATGAGTTTTTATGAGAAAAAATAAATTTCTTAAGTTCTGATTATTTTGGTGACGTGTGGTCAATTCCAAAGAAGTCATCGCTAGAATCATGCCGATTTGACATTGCCGATGTGAAAAGATTATTCAAGTGGCATGCATTATGCTTTGAACAAGTACTATGTAAGGGGAAAAGAAAAAAGAAATGTGGAACTGCTGCTTTGTTGGGAGCACCCTGCCCAGATCTGTCCTTCATCCTCAAGGTCACTGCAACCCCCATACATAAACACACAGATGGCAGCTTTGCATATGCCCCTATAGCATTAGGCAGTGCTAGCAACTTGCATAGTCGCCACTCAGCGTATCCTTGATGCAGTTGACAGAAAATGCTGATGTCTAGGGTTGTGTGATGGGGGTTGGCCAGTTATCTTGGGAGTGGCAGTAAAAGGGTTCCCAACTGACTGTACTCCTCATAAAAAAATTGGTGTAGCCAGTCATTGCAGTGTTTCACTTTTAGCTTTATCTCCTTTTTTTTTATGTCAGGTATGCACTGCCATGGTAGTTGCATGTGCTGTGCAGCACATAGTAAAGGATTTTGACCATTCTAAAGGAGGAAGGAAAGGGCTTCAGTAAGCGAACATGTCGACTGCATATATAGCAAGCGGTTGCCATAAGGCCGCATAACGTTGCAAAGAGCCTCATCAAGTGGTGTGTAAATACCAAAACATTGGTATTTAACATTACAGTGCCACCGATGTAAATACCAATGTCTTGGTATTTACATCGGTGGCATTGTAATGCATGCTAAAGCCAAGGGCAGTCGTCTCACTTAGGGAAGCCCTCAAGACTAAGCTGTTCTTGGAGAGCTGGCATTTCCTTCTGCTTGAGGCATACAGAAACTTAGTTTGGGACATCAGCTCAGCACTGTGGACATAGCTGGGGGTGCAGGCCATGTTGGATGTGGATAACCATGATGTAGATGTTTTTTAGATTTTTTATAAAGCGACTAAAAAGAGGCACAATTGCTTCTGCATATTAGAGGCCTTGCTGGTTGTGTTCTTTATAGCTTCACACTAGCATTTTGTATATGCTAAGGGCTTGACCATTTACCATATCAACAGCTTTACAAACTTGTAGAGTGCCATTGTCAGGTTGACACTACTGAAAAGTTTCTACCAGTAAGTGGAGTGTATCATTTATAGGGTTTAAAGTATCCCATTGCACTTTAAGTCCTATATTTTTAGCTTTTAGGACAAGTTCAATGTAATTGCACATATAACAAACAAATTTTATGCAGTTAAAGTGTTGGTTGTATCTTGGTTCATCTGTATGTGTGGCTTGTGGCCAACTTGTTGCTGTGTTGAATGTGGCCTCAAGGGGAAGAATGTGTGCTGCGCTCAGATATTCTGCCATGTGCATTCTATACAAGGCTCTTCTTGCACACTTTTGCTGTACAAACACATTTACCAGCATCTTTGAGGCAGATGTAGATTGCAGTGTTGGCCAGTGGTAGCTGTATGCTATAATGGCATGCCTTTCAGTGCTGCCATATATGTATGACACTTGAAATTGAATGCTGCAAACTCATTGTAAGTTTTTTGTGCTTAATATTTTCTAGTGGAAGACTACCCAGATGGTTCCTGGCTTGGGAATCCCGCAGATCCAGATATGCGAGTTCGTGTGCCAATCTCACCTCAGTAAGTTAAGCTTATGCTCATTCTTTCCTTTACTCATCAGGGACCTATTGATGTCTTATTTGATTTTTAAATTGTTTGTTACACACGTAGCTGCAAGGCTGCCACTGGTTGCTGCAAGGGTACTATCGGAATGAAGTGCTTGAGGTGCAGGATCTGCGAATGGGAAAAATATACGAGGAGTTTCAGCTAACTTGCGCCTAGTATTACAAAACCAAACACATGTGCTACGTATGTCAAATTGACCTATTATTTTTCTGAGTCATACGCAGCATGTCAGGATATTTTTTCCAATACACCGAGCTGGGTAATTAACAAAGATTGCTTAATCAACTTTTTAATTAGTAGTCCGAAAGTGCAGATAGGTGAGCTTGTTAGTTGTGCATACTTCAAGGAACAGTGCGAAAAACAACAGGACAAGACAAGAAGGCACACACAGTGCTGTGTGCGTCTTCTTCTGTTGTCCTTTTGTTTTTTGCACCAGGGGCGTAGCCAAGGGGGGGTTGGGGGGTTTCAACCCCCGCCCCCCCAAATTTTCAGTTTTGTTTGCGTATATATACACACACACATACAAACGCACGCACGAACATACATAAAGTTTGAACCCCCCCCCCCCCCCCCCCCCCCCCCCGAAAAAAATTTCTGGCTACGCCCCTGTTTTGCACTGTTCCTTCAAGTTCACCCTTTGAGGCGCTATGTACACTATTGTGTACGCCACTTGTATTTGCTATTTGTATCAACTAGGGCCAAGAAAGAGCAAGATACATTGAGCTTTGGGTTAATTGAACCTCCTGCATAATAAATATGTCTTCAATTAACTTCATTTTGCAGCGTACTGTTGCATATGATCACTTTGCTGAAGGCACTAGCATCTTCGACGAGCCGTGTGACGTGCCGCTTCCAGCGACCTATGTCAGAAGTATAATTTTTCTTTGCTCAGCATGGACATAACCGGAAAGGAATTTCCATTGCATTTCTAGCCTGAGATTTCATTCTATTTATGGAAAAGCAGAGCATGAATAGCTTCAGAATAAATAGATATTTAATTACAAAGTAATTAGGAATGATTACTATAACACATGTAAATTAATGTGTTACGACATTATTTTTGTAGCAATATAATATCAAGTACGTTGAAATAATATTGTATCGATTTGACGCATTTACAGATAGTTCTTCATGGGTGGTGTCTGAAAGGGTTAATTACAGTAGAACCCCGCTGTTACGTTCCTCACTGCTGCGTTTTCCCGGCTGTTACGTCGTTTTCCGCCGGTCCCGGCATAGCTCCCATAGGATACAATGTATTGGGAACCCCACTGTTACGTCGTAACTGTCGGACGTTCCCGTATGATACGTCGCGAAGTGCGCTCGGAACCGACCGAGTGACTACCAAAGAGAGCGGCCATGGTGCATTTTCACGCAGCTTGGCCTCGTTTGACCGTAATATTAGCCGCATGAGAGTCGCAAGCAACAGAATCTTTCAATTGATGCAAACAAAAGCATGGCCTTCGAGATTCAAATTGCAAAGATGGCGTCTATGACGTAACTGCTCGCGAAAGCAAGGCCTTCGAGATTGGCATTTACTATTGACAAAAGCATTGCCTTTGAGATTTGTATTTCACAAACATGGCGTGTATGACGTAACTGCTTGCGAAAGCAAGGCCTTCGAGATTGGCATTCACTTCTGCCATCGCGTTGGCGTAGACTCATCATCATCGTTATTTGTCGGAGGATGGGAGGAGTTCCGAACTGGTTGGAGCTCGCATGGTCGTACGCGCGGTTCGCGGTCGGACTCGCGGCGCTGGTCGTGATTGCGTGTGCTTAGTTCTTTCATGCCTACAGCTGTTGGTGTTAAAAAAATCACATACGTTGATTACATTTCTGTGGATGAGGCCGTCCCCAGCTCCGCGTTTCTATCCGTTGACTAGATCGCGGCTGAGCGCGCCAATTTTCGTGCTGCTCGTAAGAATTGAAATAAAATTCATACCACTAAATATTTTGCCGTTTTTCCTGTTTTTCGTCTCTTACGTTTCCCGTCTCTTACGTTTATTTCCTACGGTCCCTTCAAAAACGTATCAGCGGGGTTCTACAGTAGTAGCTCTAGCGAAAAATCTTCAATGCAAAAGTTGTATCACTTGTCCTGAGTTGGAATATTTCATCCAAGCTAAGATAACTGCCAATCTGATAAGCTGGGTAATTAACAAAGATTGTTTAATTTTCATTTGAAATAGTAACTCTAATGAAAAATATTCAGTAGAAAAGTTGTAACATTTGTTCAGCAGTGTCACATTACTTTATCTATGTTAAGATAGCTGCCCTGTTTAATTTTTTCCAGCTTTTCTTTAGAGTGCGCAAAATTAAAAAGTATACTTGGCTCAAGTTAGCTAAAACACCCTGTATAGGCCTGCTCCATGTTAGTAAACAGCGGTAGGCACCATTGATATGTTTAGGCACTTGTAGCAATGTCGCGACGCAAAAGCTCCGCCATGCTGGCCCAGCCCAAAGCTCAGCTACCGCCCTCTATGATCACGTGGCAACTGGCGCAGTAGCTGCCTCTGAGCACTGCGTGTCGGGGTGCCTCCCGCATGTTTACAAGCGGCAGCCATGACAGAAGTAGTTGCAGCGGCTCTAGGAGGGACTCTGAAATGGACATACATACTATAAGCGTTATGTTGGACGTGCAACTCTGAGAGCCTCATCAAAACATGAAGTATCTTAATGGTGGGAATGTGACTCATTTGCAAAATGCCATCGACATTGCGACAGTCTAGGTCACACGTGTATGCTTTAATTTGTGAACTAATGCAAGAACGACCTACCTTGCCCAGCAAATGGCTCTTGGGTACAATATGCAAATGCGCAGAGTAAAAATACATAGCTGCGAATGAGTCGGTAATTGTTAGGTAAATCCTCACATATAACAAATGTGCCAGAGAAGTTCTTCATGTAAATAAGAAGGGCGATCTCGATGACACTTTCATCCGCGATACGGTTACGATAATGTATTAACTGCATGCTGTGGAAAAGGCTGTTACGTACCTGTCAGATTCACCACCCGCAGGTTGTGGCTCTCTCCGTATGCTCAAGTCGAGACCGCGAAATGCGTACAGCCTGTAGACAGACTTGGCACATTTCCCGAGTGCAATTTTTCTGTGGATTCTGACAGACATGGAAATCTCTTAAAAGCGCTGCGCTGCTAGAACAGCCCTGTCCAATGCACATGTGCCAGGTGTGTCACATCAGCCGCATGAAATTTCGAAAAGCATAGTCGAAGTCGTCCTTTCATTCACTGCTGCGTTAATGAACCGCGCCCAGGCAGGAAGAAGGGTGATTCCACGAGAGATCGAACATGCCTGTCCGGTTGATATTTTTGCTTTGCCTGGGTTTTTTATTTGTTACGTGGGCACATTCAAAGTGCACGGAACTGAAAATTTTATTTCCAAGGAACGCTACCAGCGCGCCAAAATATTTGAAGGTGGCGGCGGGGGCCTCCTGTTCTTGCTCACTGGAATGGTTTCGGATTTCACAGCCGAATTTAACGTGAACTATAAATGATGTGTCGAAACATTCTTTTGCTGGTTTTAATACACATTACTGTGAATTACATCCATGCTTTTTTTATGCTGTCCTCAAAAGGAAGAAAATATGAAGAAATGGCAAACACAGCCGAAATCAAAACAGAGTGCTAAGTTTGAGGCGCCTTGGCGCCTTTCCTATTTTAAACAGAAACTTGAAAACGATGTCAAATATAGAAAAGAGCCTTTGCAACATTTATACGGAAGATCATTTTCCTACGGGAAGCACAAAAAAAAAGAAAAAAATAGTTAAAGAAGCGAGTTTTTTCAGAAAAGTTCATTTTCAAAAAATAAAATAAAAAAACTCCGGTCTCAATTTTGACAAGTTTTTTATCAAAGAGTGCTTATGTCAGTCAACACACGGTTTTAATATCATATGTCCTCATTTGCTTTGTTTACGAGATATAACTGGCCAAAATTACCCTTGCTGTGTGTGCTCACTTCAGTGCGACTAATGGTTGTTATCAGCTTGCAATGCACGTAAATCTCAGTTTTAATTATTCTTCTGCAGCAAAACCTTGCTGTGGTGGCTTTTCGTCAATAAAAATGGGTTCTCAGATTTTATTTTGGTCTAGCGTGTGCGAAAGTGGGCTGCTGCCGCTCTCCAAACGGCTAACTCGTACGCAGTTTGCAGCTTACAACCTCAACTTACCCCGCCAGTATTCGCTAAACAGAACCACGCGAGACACCGCGAGCACATGGTTTAGCTCTCTTAGTCAAAACTCTCCTTGCACACCGAATAAAGCATCTGTAGCGAAGGCCAATTTAATCTGCAACTAAATGCCACAATCAGCAGGCGCGCAGTTATGCAGTTGCTTTCTCACTGCCTGCTTGCTTCCCTTCCATTACATGCATTGTACGGCTTAACCATCTCCCCCATTCGACACACACTGTGCCTGAACAGCGTATGTAAAAAGTTATCTCAGTCATTTCCAAGCCGTTTATTTCACTTCCCGCTATCACATGTTTTTGGCGTTGCTGATAACGTCTTCCTGTATCATCTCGACCTTTACCTCAGCGCATACCTGCCAATTCTCCCGGATTACCCGGGAGACTCCCGGATTTTGAACGTTTCTCCCGGTTGTACGGGTCATAGGAAAATCTCCCGGAAATGGCTGTTGTTTGATGTCGTGACGCGAGGTGGGACGTTTCGCGTACAGATGCGCTACACGCAATTTAAAAATTGATCCTAAATGTGTTATAGGTTATATGAGCCGTTAATATTTCTTGATGATGCGTTTGTGTACACACAAATCTATCCCACAAGTTATCTCGCCTTCAAAATTTTGTGTCACTACTGCTTTAAGAGAGCCCAGCATGTAGAAGGGTATAGCCGTTACCGATGTCTGTCGAGATAACGCGTTCGCCAGCGCTCGCGACCGTCCCCGTCTCAACGGCGCCCCTTATGGTCCCTTGCCCGACGAAATAACTGGTAAGGAAGCGATGACAGGCCTCGCACGCGAAGCGATGTTATCGTATGTGCCTACAGTGTTCTATTGTACATGTGCGCTTCGTGCGACAGTGACGGCCGGGTCGTTTCATCTCTGCTTCAACCGCGTTCATCCCTAGCGCTAGGCGCTTTTACTCGCACGTGAAACAGACGATGTGTAAGCGATGTTAACGGTTTGGACTCTGTACAGATCAGCGGCGACCGCAAAATCCCGCAGTATCGCAGCAGTACCCCCCCCCCTCCCTCCGTTGAGTAGATCTCCCGGATTCCGTTTCTCCAAACTTGGCAGGTATGTCAGCGTTTCAGCAGCCAGAAAACGTGCGGTGCGGCATGATTAAGCCATAAGTGGCCGAAGCCACCCAACTGGTGATGTTTCGTTGGCACTTTACTAAAGTGCTTTCCCACGTCGAGAACAGCAGAGAGCGCCAGACGGACATTATCCTTAGTTTTGACAACGAGTGTGGCCTACAAATGAGATATTACAGCCCAAAGCGCTTAGACACCCTTGGTCATAAAATGTGAAACCGAGAGCAGTTCTGGAAACTCATTCATGACAGCTGCGCAGATGTGAGATAATATGTGCGGCGCCGTTCAGTATAAGCGTTTCGACTTGCTCTAGGTCTAGCTGTTCACTACACGCGATGCGCACGGCCCATGGCTACATCCGAATATTCTGTGCCGATTATTTACACGTTCACATAAAGAAGATTGCCGAGAAAAACATTTCCTTGCGCAAATTTTTTCCTTGCTCTTTTTGTTGTTGCCTACATCCAGGAGCTATAGCCATAGGCGATCTTCGTGAAACCTGCGAGGTCTGCTAGCATTGCTTTACGCTCCTCAAGGAAAACATGTCTGCATCTAACCGCGATGAGGTAGACCAAGCATTTCTTCAGGAAGAAGCGATTGATATCTTGAACAGATGCGCCCACCTTTCCTCTGATGATTGTAGGCGAGGTTGTAGGCTGCAAACTGTGTGCACGTTAGCCCTTTAGAGGGCGGCAGCAGCCCACTTTCGCACACGCTAGACACAAATAAAATCTGAGAACACATTTTTCTCGACGAAAAGCCACCAGAGCTACGTTTTCCTGCAGCAGAATAATTAAAACTAGATTTACGCACAATGCAAGCTGATAAGAACCACCAGTCGCACTGAAGTGAGCACATACAGCAAGGGTCATTTTGGCCCGTTATATCTCGTGAACAAAGCAAATAAGGACATATGATATTAATACTGTATGTTCATTGACATAAGTGCTCTTCAATAAAAAATTGTTGTCAAAATTGAGACCGGAGTTTTTTTTTTATTTTATTTTTTGAAAATGAACTAATTTGAAAAAACTCGCTTCTTTACCTATTTTTTTTTTTTCTTTTTTTGCGCTGCCCGTAGGAAAATTATCTTTCGTATAAATGTCGCAAAGACTCTTGCCTATATTTGACAATGTTTTCAAGTTTCTGTTTGAAGTAGGAAAGGCGCCAAGGCGCCTCAAACTTAGGACACTTTTTTTATTTCAGCCGTGTTTGCCATTTTTTCACATTTTCTTCTTTTTGAGGACGGCATAAAAAAAGTATGGATGTAATTCACAGTAATGCTTATTAAAACAAGCAAAAGAATGTTTAGACACATCATTTATAGTTCGCTTTAAATTCGGCGGTGAAATCCGAAAACATTGCAGTGAGCAAAAGCAGGAGGCCTGCGCCGCCACCTTCAAATATTTTTTGCCGCACTGGGAGCGTTTCGTGGAAATAAAATTTTCGGTTCCGTGCACTTTGAATGTGCCCACATAACATAAAAAACCCAGGCAAAACAAAAATATCGACCGGACAGGCATGTTCGATCTCTCGTGGAATCACCCAGAAGCACTTGCTCCATGACCGAGCCACACCTTTAGTTCACGCGAGTACAACGAAATTATTTTGATGCGTCTACGACTTTGCAGTTAAATCAACAGTGGCAACCGTGAAGAATTTTCTGCATATGACAATGATATCCACAGCGTTAATGTATAGGTGCTCTGGGGTAAACCTGCTTGCTACATAGCTCCAGACAAGGCTTATGCCGAAAATGAGGTGCAGGACATTACAATGACAAAAGTTTGACAAATATAATCGTTTTTGTTTGGTAAAACGAACCGCTGATGAGCCAGTGTCAGAGATGAGTTCTCGCGTTTTACAGCTGCAACCAATTTCTTGCGACGGTCTTCGTAAATAGAAAACTAACAAATACTTATTACATCTTTCTTGTGCCTTTCTGCACAATTAACCGCGATGCAGCTCGTCGGTACACTGTTTTTTTCTTCTTTGTATGATAACAAACAGCGCACGAGCGAGCGAAAACACAGCGGCAACTGCGGTAGGCACGACGACGGATGCCTACTGCACAAAACTAAGCTCCTGACGACAGCGCCACCACATTTTCGTGACCAAGGGGTGGTGGAATACCCAACACTATAATTTGTAAGACTAACACATGATTGTAGTCTGAAGGAGATGAGCGCTGTTCAAGAAGACAAACAGAAGCGAGGCATGCAGCCCAAGGAAAAAACAACTGATCTTTATTTCTACCTTCATCAAAGTGCGGCCGCCTGCTAGCACACCCTCACACCATTTTCTTTCCGAAACACAACGTGCTAGCACTTCAGTTATGCCGAAAGATGGGAGAGCGTGGCTTGGCTGCATTTGTAAACTGTGGTGTTGTCTAGGGCCCCAACAGTTGCATTAAAGTCTAACACGGATATATTGAACTCGAAGGGGATCGCGAATTAGTTCGATACTATATGAAAAATTCCATATAAAAAAATACAGGTTCCGAGACCTTACCAGTGGCGGACGATCGCCTACAATCGGCGCATTCAAGAATGACAACTAATTCCGCACACACGATGCAATAGAATGTTTTATTTGCGTGAAAAAATATCGCTTTTCTTGGCCTGCTTCTTTGTCTTCGAAATGAAGTTGAAGACGCTGGCCTCGATCTTATCGAGGCTGCCCAGGTGCGACAGCTCGGTTCCCTCCATGTCGCTGCAACAACGGCGAATCAAGCCGAACGCTGCCGCTACTTCAGCGGCGGAGACACGCGTGTAGCCGCCGCCTTGTCCGGACGATCTTCGTCGCCACTTGAGCTGTTGGCCTGGGCATCCTGGGTTCCTGCGATCGCAGCTACAATGTCCTCGTCAGCGAGGCTCGCAACAGCCTGAACACTGCATTCCACTTCCACGAAATCGTCCGCAGACACTTCGGGGGGTACGGCAGCCGGGAAGAGGGACGACAACTCACGAAACGCGTTGTCTATGCGCTCGTTGTCGCAGTCTTCATCGGTTTCCGCAAGTTCTGCCGTCACGAAGCCTGCCTTCTGGAAGTAGTTGGCCACAGTGTCTGTCTTCACGTCTCGCCAGGCGCCCGTCATCATTTGAATGGCACCAAGCAGGTCAACCCTCAGCTCGGTGCCCATGCGGAGGTTGACCAACAGCCTGTCAAGGAGTCGCCTCCTGTAGCCCACCTTGAAGGACTTGATGATGCCCTGGTCGAGCGGTTGCAGCTTCGCTGTCGTGTTGGCCGGCAGAAACTTCAGCTCGATGTTTTTGAGGTCACAGGTGGTAGCAGTTGTCCATAAGAAGGCAAGCGTGACGCCCCGACTTGCCCAGCTCGACGTCCCACACTTGCAGCCATTCTGTGAACAGCTGACGTGTCATCCACGCCTTCTTGTTCCATGCGTAGTGAACGGGGAGCTGCTTAGAGTTCTTGAAACAGCGCGGTGCCCTTGCTTTCCTAATCACAAAGGGCTGGAGCTTTCGAGACCCATCCATGTTGGCTGCCAACAGAACGCTTACGCGGACTTTACTCATTTTGCCACTGTGACACGTGTTACCCCGGACGTCGAGAGTCTTGCTTGGCAGCATTTGTCAAAATAGACCGGTCTCGTCGGCATTGAAGATTTCCGCAGGTGAAAACTTCGCGGAGATTTTCGGCCACTCCTTTGTCATCCACTGCTGGATGTCCTGGCTGCTTACGGCTTCGCTTTCGCCAGAAATGGTTTTGCTGACGATGTTGTAGCCTTGCTTAAATCGGTGAAGTCACCCGGTGTTGTTGGCAAAATTCTCTTCACCAAGTGCAGCAGCAAACCATTTGGCCTTAGCCATCAGCATTGGGCCATCCACAGGAATGTTCTTCGCGCGCACTTCTAAGAACCAGGCATAGAGTGCCTGTTCCACTTTCCCGTGGGCAGGAGTGCGCACACGACAGGCTCCTGACGTTCGCTGTTCTGCCGCCTTTGCCTTGATATCTGCCTTGTTCTTCAACAAGGTGCTCAGCGTGCTCCGTGGTATCCCGATGTCGTCCGCCACCGCCGAACTTTTTTCGCCTGCCACAACACGCTGTATGGCTTTCAACTTCGTCGCAATGTCAAGGTTCTTGCGCTTCTTGACGCTAGCCATTGCTACACGAGAAGTTGAAAATTCAAGCAGTCCACTGCGCCTTTGCCCAGCACGCACAGCACGCACGCAAAAGAGGAATGCGGTGGTATGCGACAACTCACGGAAGTGGACTCCGCCAACAAAGCGCTCGCGATCAGTCGCGATGGCGGCGATAGCTACTCGGGCTACCTGCGAGGGCAGCAGTGATGTACGAAAGGCGCGAGCTGTGGTTGGCTGAGCAAATACGTAAGGCGCGGGCTGTGGTTGGCTGATCAAAACTCACAAAACAGCAACAAAAAAAGAAAGAAAAGAAGGAAGCCGCCGGCTCCTTTGTTCCTGCCCTAAAAAAAAAAAAAAGAAAAGGTGAAAGGTGGAGGCCGCCGGCTACTTCGTTCCTGCTCTCCGAGCCGACGGTAACGCGGAGAAAGCATGAGAAAGAGAGAGGGAGAAAAAAATTTTAAAAAAAAGCCATTCTGCAAGTTGGAGAATGCGCCCAACAGGAGTACAGTCTGAGCCCTCTCACCCTCACGTTTTTCGAGCGTATCGGGTGTCGGCGGAGGCGCGGTGCCGCGGAGGTCATGGGGCGCAGCGAGTACCAAAGCGTGGCGTTCGATATATCCGATGGCGGGTAAAAATACCGTTCGATATAAACGTGCGAATTTCTCTACGTTTACAGATGATTTTCAAGGGGATAATTTACGAGTTCGATATAGCGGAAAATTCGGTATATGTGGGTTCAATATATCTGTGTTCGACATTAGCTGCATACCCCAGCCAAGTAAAGACATTAATGCCATGCATAAATTGCCACCAACCCTAACATTCCATTTGCACTTTTGGTTGACCTGATTGCACTGCTGGTGACAAATAATTCATCCTCTAATGATAATTCACCCACACACACAGTACTCCTCTGCATCTCTGCAGTGCGTCATCTGTTATTAGAAGAAAGAAGCCAGAAGGCACTCAATGTCTGTGCAGCTGTTTGTTCAAAGATGGCTATGCCATTCAGTAGCACTATAAATTTGTGTAAATCTGTAAATTTGTCTATATATTTGTGTTGTAGACTCAAAGAAAATGGCTTCCTCTTTTTTTTTTTTTTTTGAAGCAGTATTACAGATGCAGCCTGAGCTCTTTGACATTAGTCAGGGCTAGTAACAGAATTATGGAAAAGAAGGGTGTTTGTGTTGAAGTTCTTGTGTCTGGTTTCTCCCAACTATATTCTTTGTTTGTTAAGCTAGACAGAGTGTCACTGTCTATACTTAGGTACAAGTCAAGGGCAATGCGGCTTTTCGCCTTCAAAGGACCCCCCTTTAGCCAGTGATGTCGCCGCATCAACATGACATCGCAGCCGACCGCTTTGTGCCTACAGGCAGCGCTTGGACCCAAACTTCTATGAATGCATCTGTGCCATAAAGCAGTTCCTCTGGAAGCCTTCATTTTGAGCGAAGATAAAATTTTAGTTCAATTTTTTTATTTCCCCGTCAGAATAGAACACATTAAAGAGTTTATTGTCCAGCTGTAGTAGTGAATTGCAGCTTTATTGCTGACAGTGAATTTCTGCTCTTCCAGGCTTTCCCTCAACTGCTTGATTCTGGTTTTGCGCATTGCCGGCCGGGTATTTTCTGCCAAGCAGTTATGGCCACCTGTCGCAGTCACTGGTGTGACAGCAGGCGTGTGAAGCAATGTACACCACAGACGCAGGAGGGGCAAAACGGCAGAACACGCAACACATCACACTCATGACAAAACACCCGCAGAAAATTATGATGACCGCTTTGTATCACCCAGGGTATTGAAGCGCCAATCAACAACGCAAATATTGGCGGCTGTTTCCAGGCAGCGCTGAGCGCTTACGTAGCCAATGAAACAACACAACAAGCATCGTTGCCAAACGCTGCACACAACACACAAACAAGGCTTTCCGTGGAATTCAAATTGGCATACGATAAATGGCACTAAAGTCAGCTTGCGAGAGTGTGATCTCACTGACGACACTGGCAGATTGTCGCGAACAACGGGGGTGGTCATTTTGGTTAAGGTTCGTAAACGCGGAAGAACGTGCTTTTTCTCAGCACGAAGGTGGTCTACTTCGACGTCACGATGACACGGCGATGCCATTGGCTGGAGGGGGGTCCTTTGACGGTGAAAAGCTGCACTGCTCTTGACTTGTAACCGAGTATAGCTTAAAAAACAAACAGTATTGCTGTAGGCGAGGCGCCTTTAGATATTAACGTCAGTAACATTGAAGAAGTGTACATTACTTGCATCCGTATCAGCACACAAAGTGTACCCTCCTTTTTTTCAGGAGGAGTGTGTGCATTGTGGTCTCACTTAACCATCCTCAAGTTGCTGTTATTTCTAGCGGAAATTTCTTATGTGCAGGGATTTGGAGGTCCTCAACCGGACATGCACCACCCCGGAAAAGATGGCATTAACACTACTTGACTTTCTTTTTGATCGGGAGGTTCAGGCCAGCTCAAACATTTCTGGCACTGGGCGTCATGGAAAACGACAGCTGGACCCACTTCGCATCTTTGCAATAAAATGTAGGTGCCTGCTATCTTGACTCATCCTGATAGAATTTATGTACATGTTGTGTACTACAGATGGCTAGTGGCTGCTGTTTGATAATAATGGAGATTAGAATCAGGTATTATAAAGTGCGCTGAATGGGAACTTGTTTCTGTAGGTATAAATGCTTAGTTTATATGCTGATGTGTAGGTACAGTGACCTTGTTAAGGGGCCAGTAAATAATTTTGGTAGTACCTGTTTTTCTAGTGCAATGTAAGGATTACCAGTTAGAGGGGCAAATCCTTTAATGGTAGTGTTGAAAACATCATGGAATTCTTTCCCATCAGAATTTTGCTACCTGCAGCCGCGATTGCGTTTGTGAAGTCATATGCTGGAAAGAGTGATAACAACACGATAGCGATTTTAAGCTGACATAAGTGTGAAGTGGTAGGGTGTGCCTGCCCCTTTTGCTATTCATGTTGCATTGGCAGCCAGTGATGGCAAAATTAGGTTATAGCATTTTGTACCTTACAAGGAGCCCACAGAAATCTCAGCACATGCTTGGTATTCACATGCATACAAAAACACTTATGTGCACCACCATGTAATGAAGGGTACCAACAGGATCGAAATTGGGGCCACTGGTAAGGTAGCATGTTTAGTGCAGCGGGCACGGACTAGCACTCGTCCTTCTGTTTTGCCTCTTGTCTTCGTTGTTTCATGCTACACTGAACATGCTAAGTCTACCACTGCTCGTCACGGTTCTGCTGTTAGTCATTGCTGTGTAGGCAGGGCTGCTTGTTAGCGCAAACATTTTTTAGATAGTAATATGCAAAGAACAAAGACAAAATGCCTATGTAATATAAAGACTGTAATTTTAAAGGGACGCTGAAGAGAAAAATTATTTTGCTTGTTTTAGTAAGTCATCCCTGCCATGGGAAGATGCTTGGTAAGCCATGAAAGGCAAAAAACACGCACACAGATAGGCAGCAGCACAGATTTTGGCACCATTTGCTAGAGGCTAGTGGCTATGCAATTATTTGTCACTCAAAGAGTGGATTACACTTTGTTCTAAGGAAGCCAGACACTTTACTAGGCAAGCTTTGGGAACGTTTATTGAGCCAGCATGACTAAAATGTGAAAAAGTGCTTTAAAATCTATGATGTTACGCCAGTTTACTAGCATTGGGGTGTTGGCGCAAAATTGAAAAACTTTGACTTTCATTTTCTAATCACACAATGAGCCTTTGATCACATTATTAACAGCAGTAGAGCTTTATAATAACAATTTATCAAGCTAAACTGATTTAAACTGATTTAAACTGATTGATATGTAATATACATTATAAAGTACTAACAAAAGGAACTGAACACCATGCGCTACGAATACACTACCTCTTTTTTATGCAGTAAATTCAGTCGGCTTGCATTGCCCCCATAGCAAAATAATGCAATCGTGGGACTAAACTTCCAAAAATTTTTTCTTGACTAAAACAAAAACTACTTCGATTAAACTTTTTGTGGACGAAGGTGCTACGATTCTCAATCGTATGCGCTTTTCTGCTTATTTTTTCTTGGACCACCTTAGGGTGCTACAGACGTCTGAACACAGGCCAATGTAGCGTTTTTTTCAAGTTCAGGATTTTATTTTACAATCTGTGCGCCGCACACAGGCAAAAAAAAAACTTTAAGAGATATGCATAACGTTAAGCGCAATACTGAATCGACGAGGACGGGACAGGGAGTGACACACACACAAGCGCTAACTTTCAACAATGGTTTATTGTGAGCCGGATCACTGCATAAATACATGAAAATTGCGGACATCAGGCATGCGCAAATGTGAAGGATCTAGAAATGACAATTCTTTTCTGGACAATGATAATGAAGGTGCGCTGACACAATCTTGGCCTAACTCGTGTATGGTGGCTGATTCAACTATCAACCGCGTGGTCTCATCTTTGTGCGTGCGTACGACAGAGCACTCATGAAAAGCAGGCGAACACCCACACGTGCTGCAATGCGCGGTTAACAAACCATCGCCACCCTTCTTTACATTGTTTTTGTGTTCTCTAAGCCTGTCGTTAAGGCAGCGCCCTGTCTGCCCCACGTAGAATTTCCCACACGAAAGGGGGAGCTTGTACACGACCCCTTCTTTGCATTCCACGTGGCGAATTCTGTGATTTTTTACGCAGCCGCGCGCTTTGTGAGCAGTTGGGTTGCTGAGCCTGCACAGCTTTCCCAGCTTGTTTGGAGCCGTAAAAGCGACGCCAATGTTTGCTCGAGCGCCCACTTTTTTTAAGTTGTGGGAAATCTTGTGAAGGTATGGCATGACAGCGAACCTCTTGAAAAAATGAACCTCTTGATGAACCTCTTGATGAACCTCTCTTGAACCTCTTGATGAAAAAATCACAGAATTCGCCACGTGGAATGCAAAGAAGGGGTCGTGTACAAGCTCCCCCTTTCGTGTGGGAAATTCTACGTGGGGCAGACAGGGCGCTGCCTTAACGACAGGCTTAGAGAACACAAAAACAATGTAAAGAAGGGTGGCGATGGTTTGTTAACCGCGCATTGCAGCACGTGTGGGTGTTCGCCTGCTTTTCATGAGTGCTCTGTCGTACGCACGCACAAAGATGAGACCACGCGGTTGATAGTTGAATCAGCCACCATACACGAGTTAGGCCAAGATTGTGTCAGCGCACCTTCATTATCATTGTCCAGAAAAGAATTGTCATTTCTAGATCCTTCACATTTGCGCATGCCTGATGTCCGCAATTTTCATGTATTTATGCAGTGATCCGGCTCACAATAAACCATTGTTGAAAGTTAGCGCTTGTGTGTGTGTCACTCCCTGTCCCGTCCTCGTCGATTCAGTATTGCGCTTAACGTTATGCATATGTCGCACCAACAAGGCCAAAGATCCACCCTTTAAGAGATAGTACGTTTTATGGAGAGTTCTATAAAAATAATTGATGTATTTGGTCTACAATCGTCTTTCGTAAAAAAATTCTCGAAAACGCAGCAATTTACTCAATTTTACCAACGCGCCAAGGAGGGAAAAATATAAAGCTACTCTAAGCAACGGTCCTATAATGAAAGCGCGATGCTTTAAAAACACAAAAAAGCAAGTTTCGAATGAATGCGTTTAACGGTCCATTTATAGCGAATTTTTCTTTCGTACCTGGTTTTCCACCATATCGAGAAGTTCAAGTGGCGCTCACGTGCCCGAAAAATTTTTGTCGCTCAAAATATTTTGGGAAAATACTGTACAACTAATGTCTATGTGTGTGTAATTTTGTCAGGTTTTTTCAGAGAAATTTATTTTTGTCGAGCGCCCCGAGTGGGACAGTTGGCGTGGAATGACCCATAGAACTTTATCTTTCAGAAAATTTTGTCACACTTGGGTGCTCACAGTTTCAAAAATAAGTTTTGGTCCTTTTTATTCGACACGTTGGCAAGAAATGTGGGTGTATCTTTACGTGGTCTCTATGTTTTTTTTAAAATGGCAATTTTTTAGGTTTGTGTATTTTTTTCTCGTGAACTATGGGGCGTAAGCAAACAAAAATTCTCACATGTATTGTGGCATTTACATAACAGCAACTGCAATCAGTAGTAGCCTAGGTGCATTTTTTTTATTTTTTTAGTATTAAAAAAACGTTCATAAGTGGCAATTTTCATATGACAAACCTAAAAAAACGTAACAAATCTAGTTTTTATTGTACGCTCACAATTTTAGTTCCACTTTTGTGGAGCATTGCTTGCTACCTTTGTACAAGATTGCAGTGCTCTGTGGATAATGGATCTTAATGAAAGAGCACATATGTAGATAAATTTAAAAAAAAATGAAACAACTTGATAGACAATTTTAAACTAATTTTGAGCTCTAATGAAACTTGCACCTATATTTAAAGTTACTTGCAAATTTTATTGCCATAGCTTTTATTACCACTACGATACAGCCAAATTTTGAAACTAATTTTCAAAGTCTCACCTCAGCTTAAGTATTTCACTACAGTGTGCCTTCAAACACATATGATGCACTTAATAACAGCTGACTCAAATGCAGTAATTTGTGGCTGCATGATGAGCATGTATGTCTACAGTCATGGTTTTACCACTAAGTGGCACAAAACATGCAATTTTTTCATATCTTCCTAACAGGGTTGCTACCTGTGTGGTTTTAGACCGGCCCGGCCAGTTTTTTAGATAACGGGCCTGTTGCTGGTCTGCACCAGCCCCCATTGCCCCCCCCCCCCCCTTTTTTGTCATAATATTGCAAATATTTATTTTCTGGGGTGCTTTATAAGCGTCAGTTAAAACGGCTACGGCGGTAAATATTTATCGTCAATCACCAGAACTGTTACACTATTAGTCAACCACTTTTTAAGATCTCTTCAAGTGCAGCGATCATTGGAATAGAGCATATTATTGTGCGTGCATGTTTACATGAATATCTGCCATTTTTGTGGCACATGGACCGTATAGATTTTAATGTTCGTTTGTGTCTATAATGCCACTGTCCTGTTGGATTCAGACGCAAAGAAGAGCGTTTTATGGATGAAGTATTGCGGTTCCTTTTCAGTACAGCACATTCTGAGCAATAAGCAAAGCGCCATTTCAGTCAAGGGTATTTTTATGCCAGCAATTAGACTAGTTGGTTAGCCCAGTGTGCTGTTTTCATTTGTACATGAGGTTTATTTGGCTCAAGGAAAGCAATGTTACATTAAATGGCGCTGCATGCTGAAGACTTGGCACAGCATCTATTGTTCAACATTAATTTAATCTCCCGTTAGCCCTTCCCCGTCGAAGAGACGGTTTTTTTTGGGGGGGGGGGGGTGGCAACCCTACTTCCTAAGCCAATTTAAAGTTGTGGTTCTTTCTTAACCCTTTCAGTCCCGATTTATTGTTTTTCGGTGTAAGCAACTGGTTTTTACAATTTCAGATGCGCATGATTATGGTAGTCCAAAAGATGAAAAAATCTGTGCTCGCGCTTTTCTATCAAGAGTGATTAGCAACTGAATTAATTTGTGAATTAATTATTATTTCGTAATGTTTCAATCACTTTTCTTAATTTCTTACTTCAAAAATTATTTTGGTGGGATAGCATAATACCCAACAGCCAAAATTCAAATTTTCGACATAGCACTCAGATAAATGGCCTACTTCTGCACGGTGAAAAAAGAAGCTGCCTCAGCGAAACGCACGAACAGCGCGACCGCTTCTGTAGTTTCATCGTTCACACGTGACCTCGCTTTGTTGTGTGTACCACGTTGGCACCATATGTAGAGCAGATGCTAAATATGAGCTCTTGAGGAAGAACAAAGCTTTAGCTTTATACCAGGTGCTTGCTGACTGATCTACAAAATGTATGATTCCAGTTGGAATCACTGGGACTGAAAGGGTCAAAGGGACACTAAAGTGAAACAATGAATCAGTTTAGATTGATAAATTGTGCTCTGAGAACTCAAATGTTGTTAATTTCACCATTATTATAGACTTGTTAATAGAGGAGAAAATCAAGGTCAAAGTTTCATTTTCAGATTTCACACTGAAATCTCCGCGCGTGACGTCACGGACTTCAAATTGTATTTTTCGTATTTTGGCGACATTGGCTCATCGAAATAACTTATGTTAAGTCTATGGCCCCCTCAGAGGACAATGTACTTCATTTTTACTGATTAAGAACTACGTAAAGCTTTGTAGACACCGTCAAAATCCATGACGTCATGGGGTTTGGTGCGGGAATTTCAACGTGCCGTCATCACCCATGCTGTCCTTTTGCGCGTTTTTTCGCTTACCAAGCGTCTTATCGCAACAAGCGCGGTGATTTTGGGATTGTGAAAGAGTACTTTACTAGTATATGAAAAATCATTATTCTCTTTAGTGTCCCTTTGAACCACGAGAAGCATCCTCAGTTCTATCACTATAAATTTTGCTATTTTAATTTTCCATCTCAATTGCATGGTACAGCCTTGATGGTTGTTGGTCACTTTAATTTCTCCTTTTCAGGCTTTAAAAAAAAATGTGAATGGAAAGCTTTACCTCTAGAGCTCCTACCTAAATGCATGGCAACTGAAAAATGTTTTTCTTTGGCTCCCACTGCACTGACTTTGATGATGTTTTTCCACATAAAAAATGTTGGGTCTACTTGCTTGTCTAAATATAGTATGTATGTACTTAGGCAATCAGTTGTTTTTTAATTGTTGAAAAGAGCAATATTTGATAACATTTTTCACTGGTTGATTTGAAGAGGGGTGGCCAAAATCCTGGAGAAAGCACTGAAAGTGCGTCAGTCCGAATCTGCTAGCAGAGAGTCAAAATGCACCATGAGGGGTACAGACCAGTTCCCAAGATGGTGCCCAACCCCGACTGAATGATTCTATGGCAATAAATGTTGTCATCAGACTGGGGCACAGTGTTCGCTACCGATTTTACACGAAGACTGAAGTGATGTGTGCTTCCCGTCCTATTTCTGCATGAAAAAACGATGGGACCTTGGCATCGAATGAGTGAAAGCAATCCGACGCAGAGTTCGTTGTTCTGAGGTGAACAACAGAAAGCGTGAACCTACTCCAAGTTGACTAGTGAAATACAGATTTGTCACTGTGGAACAAAATATTCTGCTTAAGATCGACCAGGGAAAAGCACTATGGAAAAACTGAAGCATGAAATTCACAACTCCGTAACTCGGCAATAAAACTAGCAGATTTTCCACAGTTCTTGTAAAAAATAATTTGTTAAGGCTTAAATTGAAGCTCTGCTTCCTACAGTCAGTAAAATTCAGCTCTCTCTCTTCAGTGACAAAAGTTTCAAGCAGGATCAGCGGTTGTTTAATTAAAGCATTTCTGCATTTCACATATATTTAAATAGATAAATTGGAATTAGCTCCTAGGTAAAGCTTTTTCTTGAAGATGAAAAAGTTATAGTGTGGAGTATTGACATTACAAATAAGGGTTCTGATTTGCTTTAAGGAGAAAAGAGGAAGAGGACAGTGATGTTTAGTACTTCGCTGACACATTTGTATGTGCGCTCTTCTAGATGGATTTGCCAACACACACTTGGCATCCAGTATCTGTAGGTCAGTCAGAGGGAAAATGTATTGTTTAGCAGTTGCGCATTGTCTTATGACATTTTCAAGAGACCCTCTGTATTCACTTTTGGGTGAAAACTTTCTTTCTCTTGATCTGTAAATGCCTTTCGAGTGTAATTGTCTAATGGCTCTTGCAGGTCATCTTGTACACCACTTCACCATCAATGACTATGACTGGCATCGAATCAAGCAGAATATGGACTCAAAATGCCGTACAGCATTCAGGCGCAAAAACAGGGGCATGTCACTTTCAGTCAAGGCGTTTCGTGACAGGTATTTGCCTCTAAATTTTTTTTAAAATGTCCTGCTGGAGCCTTTGCTTGCCACTAACTTATTTTGCTGACACCATGGCTCGGAAAGGGGTCAGCCATGCATATTTTGCTGCCATTTTGCACAAAATTTTTCAGCTCTTATACACTGACGTAACCACATTAACATCAATGGCTACGGCAGAATGGTTTGCTTATTTTTCTCTGAACTATGAAAGCTTCGTTCACCTGACTGGTGTGTGGGATTTTTTGAGTTCTGGCAAATAGGGCCTAGTGTGAGGACTGCATGTACTGCTAAATACAATTATCCAAACGAGTAATGTCTTTTCTTTAGACATTGGTCATCGCTATCACTAAGTGTGTAAGGTACTATTGTTTCCGACGATAACTCAGTACCATTAAACACCCGGAGATTCACGACAGTTGGGCTTTGATTTATATTTATAGAAAGCATACATATGCTATGTTTGTTATCTGTGAGTATGCTAGGGAGGAGGAATAAATAGGCTGCAGCACTAGCCCTGTCAAATAGTGTGCTGAACAAGGTTTCTTACAAAGCTCTGCCTGGGTTCCTGTTGGTATGGTCTCCTGTGGCGCTCAAACTAGTTTTTGACCTGCCGGCTTCCTTGGCATCTAACAACAATGCTCTATTATCAACAATGTCCCCCCTTTCATTTGTTTGCGAGGGGAATTTTAAAAAAAACAGCCACAAGTTAAAGGGGCCCTGCAACACCTTTCTTAGTTATATTGGAATAGTCTCATTATTGACGTATGACTCTTCACAGTCATATGCCGCAAAAATTTTTCGAATCCGTCAAGTCTAAGTGGTGTTGCCAAATTATAGAGATCACGTTCCGCAGCTTTCTCCCTCAACTCAACGCCGCGAGCGCGCGGAAAGCTAGGCAGCGTGTCGAAGGAGGGAGGGAGGCTCCGCCCAAGAGCGCCGGCGGAATTTTTTTCTTCATTTTTTTCTCTCTGACGTCTGGGCGCAACCACGCGGTCTGTGCCGCCACTTCTGGTCGGCTTGCGTCGTTCTCGTCGAGCGGAGCCGATCGCACTGTGTATCGCGCGTGCTTGAAAACTGCGCGTCGGTTTGGTAATGTTGGGTGTGCACCTCGAACGCCGTAGTGTTTTCATCGCTCTGCCAACCATGGAAGCAAACCTGCGCGCTCGTTTGGAACGAATGACAGCTGAGATCGGTTTCGGCCCACACTCCGATACACCGCCTCGTAAGACGGCACTGGCAGACGACCCCGAAGCGCCGCCATTACCGGACGCCAGCACTGTTATCGGAGACATGCTGCGCCCCTGCCTCAGTCGGTCGTGAGAACGTGCCGACGATGCAGTTCCCAGCTGACGAGGCAACACTCGAACGGCTGCCACTCTCAACGGCAACCGGCGATGGTCAAAAGCACAGAAATATTCACGTTTTCGGCACTGCGCATGGCGAAGAAAACGGAACCACGCAACTACGAGCAGACGAGCTGTCGGTGAGACCGGAAGTGCTAATATTAATGTTTGTTCGGTGTTTTTAACGCGATAACAGAATATAAACATAGATATTATCTACTTATTGAACTCAAAATTAACAACGAAAGTAATAATGAGGGTGTTATCGTGATTATAACATCAGCCAATGGTGGAACTGCTGACAATCGCGTCATATTTTGCGGACTAATACATCATTTGTCGAGAGAAGGGGGAGCTATTTTCAGCTGACTTTAAGAATTTATTGTAAATTCCAGGCCGTGCGCATCGCTATAATATTTGGCTCGCGTGTTCTCGGGAGCCTCGACTACCGATCAGCAGCGCTTTTTGAGCATGCTCGAAAAGTGTTGCAGGGCCCCTTTAAGTGCTTTACTCACAGAAATTTCCTAACCCACCTCCATATATGGTGACATTTGATAGCAAAGCCAATATTTTCATGCTGAGCAGTGCTGCCATCAAATGGTTTCAGTGGCATTTACCATAATAAATGATTGTGCTGGGTTGAAAAAGTAACTTTGTTACTGAAAATTACGGTTGCACTGTCTGTGTTAGTAGTCAAATTGCTTGCTGCTGAGAAGGCACAACTTGAGGGGTAGCTTTACCCTGCTGGTGACAGACATCACTACTACTTTTCTTCACTTTCATTCCCACTTCACTCCATTTTTACTTCACTTCAGTCTTCACTTTTCATTTGATATTGCTGCTAGCAACCTGTACTTCTGATTTATGTTGCATTAAGGAAATACTGCATCTATTTGTGATTTCAACCACAGTACAGCGTAAAATATGTCATCCTTCTGCTGTGCTTCAAATTTGAGCGTGAACAAACACGTTGTGCTGAAAGAGCCCATTTCTCACAGGTTCCCTTATTAACACAACATTTGGTACAATCTAATCATTGGAATATCCACGGGGAGGGGTTGGGGGAATTCAAACCCTCAGCGAAAATTTTCACCCCCCCTCTCCCCGCTTGAAAAAGATTCCAAAGTTTGCTGGCTATGTCCCTGATTCTAACCTGTTTTTGGTATCTTCGGTATTTTTGGTTAGGTTAGCTTCATTTGCTTTACTGAAGATGTTTATTTTTGCTATTAATAATTAAGAATTGGACTGTAATTTGTGTTTCGTTGCCAAATTGCACTTTGCCTTTTTTACAGAGGTGTATACCCCACCACAGGCTCGAATTCTTCACATGCAGAGGACCCTGCTGAGCAGCTAGCACTTCTTTCCGAAGATGCTTTGTGTGATATTGCCAGCTTACAGCCACAGGTGAGAATGGTTTGCATTCTGTGCTACTGGCATTCTCAAGGCACAGCAGGATGAACATCCCGACATTATAGTGCAGCACTTTGTAGTGTAGAACCAAATGCAGATTTCAGCTAGGTGGTCGGAATGTTGCTGTGGTTGTCCTGTACTGTGCTTTGTGGAAGCAGTTCCTACAGCCTTTTGTTGCACCTTCATTTCCACCTTGGGCAAGGAGAAAAGGCTGAAGGACCATGTCAGCTTGCTTTTGCTTTCCCAATATGCATAGTAAAATGTTTCTGGAGAACTAAAGTGAAATATGTACCAGAGCACTTTGGTAAGCTAAGTTGCTAAACTTGCAGAGAGCTATTGCTCTTGAGCTTTTACAGGTTCCTCAAAAGTTCATTAGGCTTTGTGTAAATAGGGTTCACCATTTTTGGTTGAAACCAAAGCAAGAAAAATTAGCAATGTATTACAAATAATTTTTCAGAAATTTGACTTTATCTGAAAACTTATCAGATATTGAATTCACCAAAGAACTCAGGCTGCAATAGCCTCAGCTGTGAGGTCAGAATAGTGCTTCAGCTTGCCACTCCAAATTTTTGCTTTTATTCTTATTTGCCTCCATTTTGCTTTCACACTGACAAAAACAAGTAGAAGGGAGCGAGAAGTGGACAGAGGGCCATGTTTGTTGACTGTAACTAGTTTAACAAATGGAAGCTCTTGTCAGTTGTTTTACGTGTCTTTTGGTTTTCTTCATTTGACTTCAGTGGGACAATAATTATTTGTCAGATTACAACAGGAATGTGGAAACCACTCATTTAGCTGTTACATGTGACCCTTAAAACATTTAAGCTGGGCTTTCGTCGCACATAGCATTATTTGCTGCTAATCTTGCACACAGATTATCCGCACCGAGCATGGGGACATCCAGGTTGTGCAGGCTACTGCTGAGCAGCTTGCAGAAATGGAACGGAACCCCCAGATCCACATTCTTGCCAGCACAGAGGTTCTCAGTGCTGCAGACATTGAGCAAGACGAGGTTGAAGAGGACCTAGAGCCATGACACTGTTGAATGAACAGTGGTCTGACAAATGTTTCGTCAGTCCCGGTCTCAGGGAGGAGTGTACTGGTCCACAGGAACTTGCCTACTACTGCTAAGCTGCAACGTCGGGAGTCCGACAAGTCCATCCATGGCTCCACTCGTCCTGCCTGAGCAGTCTTGAGTGTTGAAATCTTCACCTCCACCCAAAAGAAAGGAAGGCGTTAGTGTTCTAAGGACAGGTGGCCAATCGTATAACGTTTATTCAGCATGCCCATTTTGCTCAGCATTGTTGGTCTTTGTTTTTATTGTTAATTGTGTTCATAGTTGGTACAGCATCAACTGTCAGTGCTCCATTTCATGAAGAACCAATGTATGTATGGTTATGCTTGTTAAGTGCGTTGTAAATATGTGTATATAAAGAATTAAAGCAAGCATATGTTATCCTTGTTTTGTTCATAGAAGTATTCAAACAAGTTAAAATGAAGTAGAAGGGTAACTACACAGTTCATGTGGTAATTCAGAATCAGATGTAAATTAAGTTTTTCTCCGCTATATCATTGTTTATGTGTCTGAAAAAAAATATCTCTACGTGACCCAGTGTAAAATAATTCACCAATCAACTTCACAAACATAATGATGTGTGTTATACAGGGTGTTTCAAGAAATGTGTCAAAAAATCCTCAAGGAATATTTGATTGCAGCCTTTATAATTGCCTTTTATGTAGTGGCAGACATCTTAAGATGACTAGAGAGGTCAGTTACTGTAGTAATAAAGAAACTGAATTAATTAACTTTTTAATTAGTGGAGATAGGCAGTCAGGTCAAATGAGGGAATTGAAGTCCTTCCTGCAAAGAGCCCGTTGCTGCTTTGAGATTTCGAAAAAGCAGCTTCTGGTAATTATTGCGGAGTAATGAAATTCCGCTAAGTTCACCGGCAAAACCAAAACCGAAGCGCAGATGAGCGCAACTAGCAGATTACCAGAATGATGTCACTGTTCACGACAACGATTGCTGTTGTGATTGTTCTTTTGCCTTCATTAACGTATGGTCGCCATGCAGTGGTCCACCGACAGGGGGGGGGGGATGTTTGGTGCTTGTAACCCTCCCCTTAACTGCCCGCTGTCCTCACCGGGAGATCAAAGTTCTTTTCATATCCAGAGGTGTCTTGAGGTCGAAGTTTTCCTGACTGGCTCTAGAAATGTGTTGTATTCACTCATCTACTCCTAAATTGAAAGAACGTAAACCGCATGCTCTTTGGCTCTGCGTTCACTTCCAGGGAAGCAGCTTTCCAAGAAAAAAGATGCTTTCACGAGTTTTCAGTCTGGCCCCTTTTTTATATTCTTGCCCCTTTGATTACTAAAATAGAGCATGCCATGGCAAATATTGGAACATATCGAGGGACGAGCTTTCAGTTCACTTCAGCCGCAACCAAAAATCTTTCTCAGATACTGAACGACTGTTTTTCGATTGTCAAGAGATCCTACGTCATAATTTTTCTCTCATATAAATTTCATTGAACGAGAATTCAGTTCGTGCTTGAAACATAAGACTCTAGGCAGTGTTTGAATGTTCTCGTAGCCTGAAAATAAATCTCCGCAAAAACACCTACACAAGTCGATAAGTTTTCTTCAGACCCCCCAAAAATCCGGAAGATATTAGTCTTAGACATTAATGCGAAGAGCCGGAACACAGTGCAGCGCACAACGTGAAAAAACACAAGAAAAACGTACGATATATTCAAGAAACTCGCCAAGAACGGCTACGAAAAGTCTTTTATTAAGAAAGCAGTTCACTTCCAAAAACACGACGCCCCCCTTTTCAATACACCACCACAGAAATGCACCAATCTCTACTATCCGAGGCGTGAGCGAAACTATCGCTCCCAACGACGGGCCGCCGAAAGAGAAAATTCAAGGCATTGTCTATAAAATTGCTCGCGCTGGCTGCGACGCCAGCTGAACCGAGAACCTGAAAGAAAGACGGGAACGACTCCCCCAATTTTGCAAGAGATCGCAACCCCATAGCCGAACATTCCAAGGACGCAGACCACCGAATCAATTTTCCTGAAACTACAGTCCTCGCAGTTGAAACTAACTACCGGAAATGAATCCTTAATGGCTGCAACGCTTAATGGCTGCATCGCTTAATGGCTGCAACGGAGTGGTCGCGCATTTTTTTCTGAACCTCGTTGACAGCGGATGAACGAGATGTGTAAGTGCGGCGAGAAGAAAGGCCACCTCGCAAGCGGCTCGTTCATCTAAGCGACCGCGAACGCACGGAGGCTGCATAGCACGAGCACATGACGATATTAGTTGAAGCACATTGAGTGGTTCTTGCATTTTTGAGCAAGCCTTGGAGCAACTAGTGTGTGCGTCGCCAGCCATTGTCGCAGCATCGCGCGCACACAGTGACCTCAAGCATGCCATGCGGAGTCCATACGTTGCGAAGATGGGAGGAGCAAGAAGCCGTGGCAGAATGAGTAAATGTTTTTAACGACGTCTGGCAAGAAAAAAGAACCTTGGGAATGTGCAGTAGGTCTGTTGGGGCGGCACGTTTCCTTTTCTTTTTTTCAGTAAACGTCTGTCGCCCACTCTTTTTACCACTTCTTTTTTGTATGTACATCGGACGGAAACTACAAAGTTTGATGTAAACACATGCGCATGTTCAGTTTGCTTGCCAGAACTTGTTGCTGTGTTTGCTGCGTGAATCTGCGTCGACAATGACCTACCTCGCCGAAGCCCTCTCGCTGAAACGCCAGTCGAACACGATCTTCACCTACTACCCAAAAAAGAGTTTGTGTTCATATTCAAGCGACGCAGCAACAACACCGGAATGCCCGATTACGGCCATAGAGGAATCAGTGACTCAGCATATATCGTCGTCTCATGCGTTCATTGACAAGTCAATTTTTCCTAAGGATGGTTCAGTCGCCGAACCTATATGCGCCTGAGTGACCTGGGAACCTACGCTGGAAAGTCAGTAAGTGTGGCTATAATGGAGTTTATCCGTGAGCTGAGTATTGTACTGTACGTGTGCTGCATTGAACTGTACATACTGTTTATAATCAATACTATGTAGTTTATAAGCAATATTTACGGTGCACTTTAAAATTTATAGTTTGGCGAGACTCCAAGAAAGCATAGAAAATTATCAGCTGCAGAGTTTTTTAAGAGCTAAAGTTGCCATGCATGCGGGCTTGTTTGTATGGCATTTTCTTATTACAGTGGTAGTGGCACCGTAGTGCAAATACACGGGACACAAGAAACGCACACGAAAACACACACACGACGCTGGGTGTCTTCGTGTGCCTTTCTTGCGTCCCGTTTGTATGCGCTACCATAGTAATAAATTTTTAACATCACTGCGCGACCACCAGCAAGCCGACATGTCAGAAACCTTACCACTACATGAAACTGCAAGATTAACAAAAATAAGCACCTGCCAAACAACTTCGTTGGTAACTATGTTACGCGTTGGTTTATTCAATTTGTAGTTTATTTTCTACGTGTACTGCTCCACTGAACGGTTTTTTGACCTTGTCAAGTTATTTCAAGACCTTTTTGTAAAACGCTGAATAATCATCATAATTGATGTTATTATTGTTGTTATTATTATTGTTGTTGTTGTTATTTGGTATTTGTTGTCGTATTGCTCCAGCTGAAGCAAGGAAAAGGCATATTATGCAATGTGCTTGCCCCCCCCCCCCCGAGAGAAATCCTGGATGCGCTAATGGCGCCATGCATACTATAATCGCAAGCCTGGCCCACACAGTCACGAAGCAAAGTCGATCGATGGTTGATTAACAACTCTCGCTCATTCTGGATGTCACGGTTTCGGTTTTGCCGGCGAAACTGATTTTATCACTCTGCTAAAATTACCAGCGTCCGCTTTTAAGAATTCATGTAAACTCCGCGTTTACATGAATTCAACATAAGGGCATCGCATCGCATTTAGGAATCCTTCGCGTCGCATTCGTGTATACAGCGGTAATGCTCTAGGAAGGTGCATCGCACTAATGCACCAAGCAGAGGTGGTTTTGCTGGTCCCAGTCGACTCACGGGCCGTAAATCACGAGGTTGGAAACAACGGCCCCGCAGCTGCAGTGGGGAGGGGGAGACGAGGGCTCCTCGGGAGAGTTAATGCGGTACGTGTAAACGCCGTCGCATCGCCTTTCCGAAAGGCGCTAGCAAAAGCGATGCGCCACTGTCGCATTCGTATAAACGGGCTGGTTACACCAGTTACACTTCGAACATTAGAATGTGTCGTTACAATAACATTACATTTGATTCTTAAAATATAGTGTTGGATCCTGAGGCAAAATGGAGTGCGCAATTTAAAAGTGACATCAAACTACTGCCTATATGAAACGAATTTGTACATCGCCGGCGGCAGACTATCTAGGGATGAAAGGAATCCAAAGGAGCGCTGCCAGACGAAACTTCTTTAAGGGGCACCGTACATACTCCACACATTCCAACTGCAACTTTGGTGCTAGTTTCTTTCTTTTTTTTTTTTTTTTTTTTTGCCTTTAGACAATACATATTTTTTGCAAAACCCTACTTCGAGGCGGAAATAACTTGCCGCCATTAATGACGTTTGTTAATTATCTTTTTTAATTATTGACTTGGGGGCAGTTTGTATTAGGAAGTTGCAGTGCGTGGCCATTTATGGCATACCCATTTTTTTTTTTTTTTTTTCAGAAATCACAAAAGTTGCGCCTACTTTGAGATGTTCGTAATCGAATTTCAATGGCGATATCCAAAGTGATCGCACTCGGTGCGCAGGAAACGTGGCCACACTATTACGTTGGACCAGAATGTCCCGTGACAAGGAATTGACGAGATTTGAATGAGGGCGCGTCGCGGCCGCATCGTGAAAAGCGGCAAATCTTCTCACTTTCGCCAGGGGATCGCCTTACCGTTGCGTGTGGCGTTTGGTGCTCATCTGTAGTGTAGTGTAGTGTAGTTCCTATAATTTTGGCACACACCCACGCTGGGGGATTGGCCAAGAACCGGATAGTTTTTAAAATCTAATTGTTAAAGTAAAGCGTAGATTTTTTCTATTTAAGAGGAAAGAAGTAAAATGAAAAAAAAATTAAGAATACAAATAGAAAATCATATAACCAATGAAGCGGAGAACTTGAATAAAAAAGAATAAAGAAATTTTGAAAAGTAGAAGAACAAGAGGAAAGATTGATTCTATAGCCTAAATCTCTGTGAACTTTTAATAAACTCCTGCAGGGCATCGGCAATCTTCCCGTCACTGTATCCAAGGGACAAAGCCCCGAATGAAAGTACATTTGGTGCACTCAACTCCAATCTAAGGAGTCGGAAGACGCTACCTAAAGTCAATTTGCGCACGGAAGAGTATCTGTTACAGTGAATCAGATAATGTTCTGTTGACTCATGTACTCCGCAAAAAGAACAATTAGGGGAAGCTGCCAGACCAGCTCTGTGTAAATAAAAATTTAGGTATAGAGTCTGACAGCGTAGTCTAGTGATTGCGACTTCAATTGCTCTTGTTTGACATATTTTACTATTCCAATAATGATTCAAATGCCGCAATTCTAATGTGTTCGTTATTGACGGTGCATAAAATTCATCTAACAACAGTTTCCTCCTTAATCTCGCACCTATAATGAATGTTGATGTCGGTAATACCTGAATAACCGGGCCATTCAAAGATGTCTTTGCTAGCGTATCTGCCATTTCATTCATAATTAGCCCTTTATGTCCTGGAACCCAAACCAACTTGATCAAATTTATATGCGGTGGGACTAATGATTTGAAAACCCTCAGAACGTTCGATTCCTCATTTGCAGTTAGGGAGGAACATACTGACCGAGAATCCGTCAAAATTACTGCAGACTTTACTGATGCTGTTAATTTACGGAGAGCTAGAATGATCGCTAAAAATTCTGCTACAAATACGGGCACAAAATCTGGAAGGCGAAGAGAAAATGACCAATCAAGAGCAGGGGAGAAAATCCCAATTCCACATTTTTCTTCACTCTGCGAAGCATCAGTCGCTATGACTGTCTTTATTGGCATATGTACCAGGTAATCACTTAATATAGCGTTTAAAAAGCGGGACGATATTAGTTTTGCATTTTTTGGAAAAATGTCGTCAAATTGTATTTTAATATAGTTGTTGCTATTACTGATTAAAGGCATGTCCTTAATTTGAACGTTTAAAAAGTCAAGAAGGCTCTGTATAACCAGAATTTGAGGCGTATGAAATCTCGGCCAATATACTCCAAAAAACAATTCAGGACTGGCAATAAAAACTGTTGCTGAACGTCTTACAGGGGATTCATACAGCCTTAAAAATGACTGAGCTGCTAACAACTTAAAACGGGTAGCTAATGAGGGGAGCCTAGCTTCCAGATACAAGACCTTGATTGCTACAAATCTGTTTCTTTCGATTGGTTCCTTAGGGGAATAGCTCAACCCACTACGAGCTGTGCGCAAGAAAACAGCAATATGAACCTTTTCTTTCTCTGTGAAGCATAAAACTCGGGGGGCAGCCACTGCGGCACTTCTTGAAGGCAGGCGAAATAGAAACATAAGCACCGCACATTGCACGCGAAGAATAAACTGTCTACGTGTGTATTTCAGAATGTTTGCCGATTCTGCTTCGGCGCGTATTGATTCAAATTTTGCCACTTCCTTGTCATAGGTAATTCCGGTCTGACGTACCAGAGAGGCCGCGCTCTCTGCACGCCGGGCGCGGTCGGTTGCGATAACGCCATTAAAACTCGATTATGAATATAAAAAAATTACATGCAACTTTCAGGGTTTCTAAAAAATGGGTATGCCATAAATTCTCATGCGCTGCAACGTTCTATTGCAATTGTAAGCAACTGCCCTCAAGTCCATTCATTAAAACGTCGAGTAATGAGTTTGTATATATTAGTCGCTTCAATGTCGTTTAGTTGCGGCAAAGCATTTTTGCCTCGACATAGAGTTCGTGTGCGAAGACGACAAGATGCCTGACTCTCATAGGATTTTTATTTTAAAATCTGGATCGTCTAAAAAGAAGAAGAAAAAAAAACCTGTATTACAAGTGCATCGCATATATATTGCACTTCGGGCTTCAAATGCGCAGTCAGGATATTGCGCTTCAGTTGTGCAAATATTAAGTTACTCACCTGCACATATATTGTTAAATTTCTTGCACAAGAAACCTCATGGAAAGGAACAATGCATAGGCGTTTACTGAATGCTGATTCAATATTACAGTATGAGTGTAAATGAAATGTCCAGAATGAGTAAAGTCCCGTGTTTGAACTCTGCAGGCGTTGCATCTCGATGTTGGTGTGCAACAGACGAACCCGTTTTTTTCGTCACCATTTCCTTAGCAATGTTGAAGAGCCGTTGTACGGAAGCGCGTGAGGGCACTGCCCTGTTGTTCATTATGAAAAGTTGGTTCTTTCCCTCAATGTTCTTCATCTGCGACAGCGGGTAGTCAACTGATACCAGCAGATGCCACGACAGCTCATCTTGTGCCTCGGCTGGAAGGGTTTGGTGCCCCTACGAGAAGAAATCGTCGGGCGCAGACGAGGTGGCAACATCTGCGCTGACTCGTTTGGTCACCGCATATGATACGATGGCCGCCTCTCGCCTGGTCTCACATAGAATCTGTCTTGGCATTAAGCAACTGGCGGTAACGAGCTCGCACGCTTTCCTTTGAGGTGTCCAAGCCTGCAATCCCGAACAATTCATCACAAAACCAACATAACACATATCCAAACTGAGATGTCGACATTGCCTACCTCATTTCGATCCCGGCGTGAACCGCGCTTCTCCATTGCGGCCAGGGTGTCAGAAAAAGGTAACTAATGAACGCGCGTTCCTGTCGCTGGCGTACATAGGCGTACTTACCGGGGGGGGCGCTAGCCCCCCCCACTGAGAAATGTTAGGGGGGCGCAGCCCCCCCACTTTTGACCGTGGTCATTGTCGGCTGCAGACTGGGAAACTAACAAGTAAGGCAAAGTTTTACTTGAACGCAGTATTAACTGATTATGTAAAATAAGTTTCCTACAATTTTGCTGTGACGACTGTCCTCCCTGTGTCGTGACCACGCATTGTAGGCTCTCTGCGGTGCGGGCTGCCTATTCCACGCTTTCGCGCCTTGCGCTCGAGCATTGCAGAGCAGGCTATCGCTATGCAGGGTCTCTACAAGATTACAGCAATTTGTCCTGATTTTATTTTGTTCGGCCTGGCCTGAAATTTAAGTAATCGGCGACGCAAATACGGGCGGCAACCAGTAAACGTTTTATAGCCCGATCAGTTTCTTTCAAAACGAATAGCATCGCCACTGTTTCATATCCAAGCTGCTGTGAGCTGATGAGTGTGCAGAAGTGTCGAGTATTTTAGTTGTGCCGATCCAGGAGAGCTAAAAAAGATTCCAACGTTAGTCTCCGATTAGCCTGCTTCACAAGTTGCTCATCATACGGTAGCCTGGAGCGATCGCGGCGGCTTGTAACAAGGCAGTGGACTCAGCACATTGAAAAGCCCAGCTTTCAAGTTTGCCCTGTAGCTTGATCTATACCTCACAAGGGAGATGATCAGCGTCCATGGTTTTCTGGACTAAGAAGACTGCCCACCTGCGAAGGACTGTGTCCGTTCCTAATGTTTATTTCTCTCTCTACCTCTCTGTCAGCAACGATGACTTCACAGAGAGTTCTATATACGCGCAAAAACAGATCAACGTCGTTAATACTACAACTGAAAGTATCTGTTATACACATATGAATCCGTCTCGCCCACTGTTATAAGTAGCCGCTGCCAAAGTGGTTGGTGGGCAGCCTTCTTGAATTACGTTCAGAATGAGACACTGTCTGGCTATTCCAAAAAAAAAAAAATTTAGTTATTGTTCAGCACAGTAAAGACCTGCTTATTGTGCACACTTCATTTTAACGCCGCGCGTTTTCGCTGACTTGTGACGTCGCGTAACAAGGAGGAAATTTTATGGCACACCGAAAAATTTTGGCGAATAGCGAAGAACCACTGTCGAACGATACGCCGTAATAAAAAGAGTTTATTTTTTTAACCTAGTCATTCGGAAGTGGTAATTACGCGGTGGATCACTTACGTGTCATTTGTTGCGTCGTGTTACGAGCAGGTGCTGTGAGCATGACCCAGAAAATTTCGACCAATCATTAACAGCTAACGACCTATACGGAAGAAAACAATGCGGGGCAGTTTAACGTTATAATCGCCCACATTTTTCAAAGAATATTTGAGCTTAGACAGAATTACGTGGGCTATTTACTTGATGTAGCCGGAGGGGAGCAGTAAAGAGCCACTTCACCGCTTTCCCGTTCACTCCCCACCCAAGCTGGGAAAAGTAGGAGGGCAAGGAACGACACCTAGCATATTGTTGTGCCAGAGCACCTGACCGAACGGGGAAGCGAACAAACACCTGCACTTCGTTGGAAGTTCACGGCATGGCGGTCAGCGTTTGCCCTGCGACCAAGAAAAGGCCCAACTCCTGCTACCTGGAAGCAGGGATCAACCCCTGCATGCTTTGTCTGCAATCTCGGAAAACGGTGTCTTCGCCCAGCCGGCCCCGTCGACTGATGCCCGTCGAATCTGTCTTGGCATTAAGCAACTGGCGGTAACGAGCTCGCACGCTTTCCTTTGAGGTGTCCAAGCCTGCAATCCCGAACAATTCATCACAAAACCAACATAACACATATCCAAACTGAGATGTCGACATTGCCTACCTCATTTCGATCCCGGCGTGAACCGCGCTTCTCCATTGCGGCCAGGGTGTCAGAAAAAGGTAACTAATGAACGCGCGTTCCTGTCGCTGGCGTACATAGGCGTACTTACCGGGGGGGGGGGGGGGCGCTAGCCCCCCCCACTGAGAAATGTTAGGGGGGCGCAGCCCCCCCCACTTTTGACCGTGGTCATTGTCGGCTGCAGACTGGGAAACTAACAAGTAAGGCAAAGTTTTACTTGAACGCAGTATTAACTGATTATGTAAAATAAGTTTCCTACAATTTTGCTGTGACGACTGTCCTCCCTGTGTCGTGACCACGCATTGTAGGCTCTCTGCGGTGCGGGCTGCCTATTCCACGCTTTCGCGCCTTGCGCTCGAGCATTGCAGAGCAGGCTATCGCTATGCAGGGTCTCTACAAGATTACAGCAATTTGTCCTGATTTTATTTTGTTCGGCCTGGCCTGAAATTTAAGTAATCGGCGACGCAAATACGGGCGGCAACCAGTAAACGTTTTATAGCCCGATCAGTTTCTTTCAAAACGAATAGCATCGCCACTGTTTCATATCCAAGCTGCTGTGAGCTGATGAGTGTGCAGAAGTGTCCGAGTATTTTAGTTGTGCCGATCCAGGAGAGCTAAAAAAGATTCCAACGTTAGTCTCCGATTAGCCTGCTTCACAAGTTGCTCATCATACGGTAGCCTGGAGCGATCGCGGCGGCTTGTAACAAGGCAGTGGACTCAGCACATTGAAAAGCCCAGCTTTCAAGTTTGCCCTGTAGCTTGATCTATACCTCACAAGGGAGATGATCAGCGTCCATGGTTTTCTGGACTAAGAAGACTGCCCACCTGCGAAGGACTGTGTCCGTTCCTAATGTTTATTTCTCTCTCTACCTCTCTGTCAGCAACGATGACTTCACAGAGAGTTCTATATACGCGCAAAAACAGATCAACGTCGTTAATACTACAACTGAAAGTATCTGTTATACACATATGAATCCGTCTCGCCCACTGTTATAAGTAGCCGCTGCCAAAGTGGTTGGTGGGCAGCCTTCTTGAATTACGTTCAGAATGAGACACTGTCTGGCTATTCCAAAAAAAAAAAAAAATTTAGTTATTGTTCAGCACAGTAAAGACCTGCTTATTGTGCACACTTCATTTTAACGCCGCGCGTTTTCGCTGACTTGTGACGTCGCGTAACAAGGAGGAAATTTTATGGCACACCGAAAAATTTTGGCGAATAGCGAAGAACCACTGTCGAACGATACGCCGTAATAAAAAGAGTTTATTTTTTTAACCTAGTCATTCGGAAGTGGTAATTACGCGGTGGATCACTTACGTGTCATTTGTTGCGTCGTGTTACGAGCAGGTGCTGTGAGCATGACCCAGAAAATTTCGACCAATCATTAACAGCTAACGACCTATACGGAAGAAAACAATGCGGGGCAGTTTAACGTTATAATCGCCCACATTTTTCAAAGAATATTTGAGCTTAGACAGAATTACGTGGGCTATTTACTTGATGTAGCCGGAGGGGAGCAGTAAAGAGCCACTTCACCGCTTTCCCGTTCACTCCCCACCCAAGCTGGGAAAAGTAGGAGGGCAAGGAACGACACCTAGCATATTGTTGTGCCAGAGCACCTGACCGAACGGGGAAGCGAACAAACACCTGCACTTCGTTGGAAGTTCACGGCATGGCGGTCAGCGTTTGCCCTGCGACCAAGAAAAGGCCCAACTCCTGCTACCTGGAAGCAGGGATCAACCCCTGCATGCTTTGTCTGCAATCTCGGAAAACGGTGTCTTCGCCCAGCCGGCCCCGTCGACTGATGCCAGTCGTTCTTCCAAGCTACCCAGCTACGGAAAGCAGCACTCCTGAGGATGATGGAAAGGCTGCTCGACACCTGGGACCAAAGAGCCTCCCTGTCCACACCTGGGACCAAAGCAGGGGCGGATCCAGGTGCCAACTTTGGGGGGGGGGGGGGCGGTTCCTTCATCTGACCGGGGGGGGGGATGGTAGGGTAGGGATGAGGAGAGACAGGCACTGCAGGCAGGCGGGGGGGAGGGCTGACTCATGCTTTGGGGGGGGGGGGGGGGGCGATCGCCCCTACCGCCCCCCCTCTGGATCCGCCACTGGACCAAAGAGCCACCCTGTCAACAATGGACTGGTCCCCTATTTAAGACCGGGCTGGTCCGTTGTTGAGGGAGACGCCCCAGCCGACTTGGTCGTACTGGCAGGCTCTGTCCTGCTATAACCTGCTATAACCTGCTATAACCTGCTATTACCTGCTATACCTGCTATAAACGTTGTTACTGTTTCATCAACCTTTGGCCTCCTTGCTCAGCTCCTCAGCGATAAGTCAGATCTTCGGCTACATCGGCTCGCCAGCCTCCCGGCTTTCATCGACACGAAAACCCAATTCCTAACAGTGGTTGGCAGCGCTGGGATACGCTACCCTCATCTCAACGTTTGGCTTCGCTGGGATACGCTACCCTCATCTCAACGTTTGGCTTCGCTGGGATACGCTACCTTCATCTCATCGTTCGACACGCTGGGATATGCTACCCTCATCTTATCGTTGGGCAAGCTGGGATACGCTACCTCAACGTTTGGCTGCACGGAGATACCCTGATCCCTACGTTTGGAGAGCCGGATCGGATCCCTGCAGGCCCGAGGAGCGTGGACGCTCACGACACCGCTCGACAGCAGCCACGAGTTCGACCGGAGTCAGCTACTTTGGTTGGGTGAGTGCCCGACGTTTACTGGTCATTTCGCCAGGCTTCTCTAGCACAGGTAGATGTTAGGAGAAAGTCCTGTGTTTTTTGTTTGATTGATTTTACTCACTTTAAACCATGGTATTCGTTTTAAAGTGGGAGTAAGTCTTGTAGGAAAGCATCACGAGGGACGAGATCGCGATGGAGAAGTACCGAGTGCAGGACCTCTTTGAAATTTGTGAGGACTTGGGCATTTCCGCCTCGTCCGCAAAAACAAAGGAAGCGATTCTCGAGGTGATGTGGGCAGAGAACGTGACCGTCGAGGAAGCTGACGAGACTTGGGAGGAGATTTGTGAGAAAAGGCAGCGCAAAAAGCGAGAGGCGGAGGAACGCGAAAGGCGCGAAAGGCAGGAAGCGGAGGAACGCGAAAGGCGCAACAAGCGAGAGGCGGAGGAACACGAAAGGCGCGAAAGGCACGAAAGGCAGGAAGCGGAGGAACGCGAAAGGCGCAAAAAGCGGGAAGCAGAGGAACGCAAAAGGCGCAAAGAGAGGCAGGCTCGGGAGCGAGAACATGCTCTTAAAATGAAAGAGCTTGATCGTAAGATTCAGGCGCTGAGGTGGCAGCGAGCACAAGGCCAACTCAGGATCTTCGAGATAGGCGATGACATTGTGTCTTTTCTCGTTAAGTTTGAAAAGGTCTGCGAGGAGGTTGGTGTTAGCCAAGACCTTTTGGTAGAAAGGCTTCTCACGTTGCTCCCGTGCTGAGTCTCATCAGTTTTGGAGCGCTTATCCGCTGAAGAAGCGCAAGACGTTGATAAGGCCAAATATGCCTTGCTGCGCCACTTCGCGGCTTCAGGTCCTGTTGACTGCGAAAGTCGAGACAGTAAAGACAGCGCTGAAGCGCGTCGTAAAGCGCTAGAGGCTGGGGCCCGTCGCGAAGCGCTGCAGGCTGAGGCGCGCCGCAGGGCGATAGAAGCGCTTCGTGATGCGCTCGAGGATGACGCGCGTCGCGGGGCACTAGAAGCTGAGACCAGCCGCGAAGCGCTAGAGGCCGAGGCCCGTCGCGAGGCGCGTGAGGACGAAGCGCGTCAAAAAGCGCAACAGGACGAGGCGCGCCGTAGAGACCAAGAAGTCGAGAAGCGTCGCCAAGGGCGAGAGGCTGAGGCACTTCGAAGGGCGAAAGCGGACGAGGCGCTTCGAAAGGCGAAAGAGGCGCGACAGCGAGAGGCGCTTCGCGTGGCGCGAGAGGCTGAGGCGCTCCGCGAAGAACGTGAGGATGACGCGCGTCGCATGGCGCTAGAAGCTGAAACCCGTCGCGAGGCGCTAGAGGCCGAAGCCCGTCGTGAGGCGCTTGAGGACGCCGAGGCGTGTCGCAAGGCGCTAGAGGAGGAAGCGCGTCAGAGAGCGCGAGAACAAGAAGCACTTCGCGTGGCGCGAGAGCACCTCGAGGACAAGGCGAAGGAGGAAGAGGCGGTTCTTAAAGCGTTTGAGGATGACGCGAGCCGCAAGGCACTAGAGATTGAGGCCCATCGCGCGGCGCTACAGGCCGAGGCGCGCCGCGAAGACCAAGAGGTCGAGAAACGTCGCGACGTGCTGGAGGCTGAAGCTCCTCGCGAGGCGCAGGACGCCGAAGTGCGTCATAGTGATGAGAAGGCCGACTTCGAAGGCCAAAGAAAAGGTTGTACTCGTGACATTAGTACACCGCCACGAATTGAGACATCTCAAGGCGAGCCGGCGAGCTTAGAAACCGTCGGAACCAGAAGGGCAGACACCGATAAACGATCCCGAGGATCAGCTGGTTGAGCAGTCTCAAGCTTTGGCAAAGCAAATCGAATGCTGCGTACTTGCGAGTACGAGGGCCGATGCTGTGAGCGTTGCGAGCCGTTCGGACAGAAAAAGGCGTTGGCGAAAACGCGTGAAGGCGAACGCGAGAGCGACGAGTGGCGTCAAGCGCACTAAAGTGGCTAGGCGTGATGACGTCATCTCTCGAGACCCCAAGCTCCAGGTTGGGCCTAAGAAATCGAAAAGGCCCGCTAAGAAAAGATGGAAGTTGAGACAGCTGCGGAGATCTAGAGTTGGCGTCAGGCACACTAAAGTGGCCAAGCGCGATGACGTCATCTCGCGAGACGCCAAGCTAAAAGCAAGGCCTCAAGCGCTGGACACATGGTGCGAATTCGGATGCGATTCGTCGTACGGCTGTTCGTGCCAACAGCCGCATCCGACAGACGCCCAACAGGTTCCATCAGCGCGCGGAGACGATTCGCACGCCGCACGGGCATCCAACTTGCTGAATGTAGCCGCGCGGCTGCCGCGTCGGTCTGACGGCCGCAGCCAATGGTAGCGCAGGAGACGCCTGACGTCACGCCTCTGGTGGCGCGTTTGTTGCTTGTTTGTTTGTTTGCGCGTTTGTTGCACTACGTTCGGACGGCTCCGATCATGAAAAACGTTGGTTAAACTTTCTGACATCAAATAACTCATGACGTTTGAAGTGTGTCATTTGTGCAAGGCGGCGCCCGTTTCCGAACCACTAACGAGATGTCGAGCCGTGATGGAAGGCCACTTCGCAGCTAACAGCCGCACCGGCCGTCTCGGCGAACCGGCCGGCTTCGCTTCCACCGTTGCTCGTCAAATCGAGGCCTACGAGAAAACCAATTGCGCATGTAAACGCGTGTCATCAGCGTAAAAGTTTTAATCGTGTTGATAAAAATAAGTGCTCGACGATCAGCTCGCGTTTGATCGCGAACGGCGCTAACGACAGCGTCCGCCTTGCTAGGCCTACACTCGGTGTCGTGACAGGCCTACTCTCGGAGTCGCGAGTGAATGCGGGCTGTTGAGATGTTTGTCGCTTGCGAAGGCGTAGCTTTATTGGCAATGTTCTTACAGAACGAAGCGTGGCTGCGTAAGGTTGTTTGTTTTGTAGTCAACGAAGAGGATGTGATGTCTTCCGAGCGTGCAAGCCGGGGTGCCGTGTGTGGGCGGAGCCTGCGCGCTGATTGCTCGTTCGCCCCCATGTGTCCTGAATCGCCGTATACAGCGTGCGGCGTCGCACGTCGGATCGGATGCCAAATCGCACCATGTGTCTAGCGCTTCAGATCACGAAAAGGCCCACCAAGAGAAAGGTCAGGCAGGGGATTCCGAAAATGCCTGCTAGAAAAGGTCGTTGAGACTCCTGCGGAAACCGAGATTAGGCGTGAAGCGCGTCGCGAAGAAAAGAATTTCAGTGAAATTCAGACGTCGAAGTCTTCACCTGGTCTCAACCTTTTCACGGTCTAGTCAGGGCAGGAGCGCAGCGAGGTGTCGCGTACACCGAGAGAGCGACAAAGGCTGTTCCCCACAGTGGCGAAAGGGTAACGGGCGATGCCCTTTGTCTTAGTTCGGCGACCACGGTACAAAGGTGGCCGCTACTCAGTGTTTCGGACAGGTGTGTTCCCTGTCCCTTTGTCGAGGTCGGACCCCTCGAAAAGTGTTGAATGCGCGGCTCCCCAGAGTTCGTCTAAAAGGGTGTGTTTGGAGACACCCCGGGATAACCGCAGCATAAAGATCGATTGACATCTTGAAAGAACTTAGTGTGTTAATGTTTGCTAACGAATTGAGGAGTGAAATTTTGTAATTTGTCACTTTCCTCCTCATTGTAGCGGACATTGAGAGGTTTGTTTGGTTATTTGTTTGTTTTAGTGTTTAGAAACATAACTGTTAGCACTCGAGTAGAGGAGAACTCAGCTTGACATTGGAGTGAAGGCTACGGAGGCGGGGCTTCCACACATTCGTGTTGCTCCGCAAGTAGTACGGCAGCTTGGGGCTGATTTCGGTTTTGCTCTACTACATACAGGAAAAATGTGAATGGGAGAAACATTTCGATTGATCAGTGTACATTTTAGCGTCACATTAGGGGTATATTTTCCTTGGAGAACGTTTGCGGCTGCACACTGACCCACTACGTCATGGACGCCATGTTTACCTTGGAAAACAGGCGTGCTGAAAAGGCGGTGATGTCTAAGAAATGGAAAGAAAAGGAAGGTATTCTTGTAAGGTGAACAATAACTGTATTTTACCTACAACTTCCGGCAACTGCTTGAGTCTCATAATAAATAAAGCAGCATTTATTTCAGCAAGGCCAGCGATAAAATTATCATTAAACTTAAGTACTATTTCTTGGGGCGGTAGTAGGCATGCGCTTCGGTTCTGTGGCTTCCACAGTGCTGTCAAGAAAAGTTGTCGCCGAGTTTTTTTTTTTTTTTTATAGTAGTTACAGAGACGAAGGCTAAATGATAAAAGCCTCTGTTTAACGTACTACTGATCTGTTTTGCGTTACGTGTTAGTATGCGCGTCAGTGTTATTTTAGTTTCTCCTTGTTTCTATGTGAGACGCGTGAGTTTAATTTTCAGTTTTACTTCGTATTGAGTTTTAAGCTCTTTGTTTTCTTTATGTAATATTCATTTGCCAAATGCAATGAGGATAGCGTTTTAGCGAAAGGCTAGTGTTGTTTATCTTGAAATGTTTGTTGATAAGCATTCAGAACGCTTGCGAGCGGTGCCAAGGCGCACGATTTAGGGAGCACACAGGGAAGTGTTTGTAGTCTTGGGGCAAAATTGAGTCTTCCCCAGCAACTTCGATTGTCCCCAATCTGCCGATGTCACCATTGAGAATCGCTCGCGAAGACATTCTGATTGATTTTAGCAGTGTCACGTAATGACACTTAGCTAGAGGCACGTCCTCACTTTGGTACTCTTCCTGAGATACGTTGCTCGTGATGTTTTAATTTTAGCTTAGCGTAGTCTCTAGGAAATGTTTTGTCCTTTTATGCTGGTCTGGCGATTTGATCAGCATTTGGAGGGCACTTGCTTTGGCCAGAGTGGTTTGGCTTTGTGTTGCTTCTTGGCAGTTCCAGTAAACCGCTGCTGAGCCGTGGAGGTCACTCCTCGAGGAAAGAGTGGTACAACCACAGTTGACAACGGTCAACCAGCATTGCATCATCCGAGCTGCGTTTGACAGCTCGCACTCTGGATGCATTGTCTTGTGGCGGGGGTGCTGTTGTGCCAGAGAACCTGACCGAACGGGGAAGCGAACAAACACCTGCACTTCGTTGGAAATTCACGGCATCGCGGTCAGCGTTTGCCCTGCGACCAAGAAAAGGCCCAACTCCTGCTACCTGGAAGCAGGGATCAACCCCTGCATGCTTTGTCTGCAATCTCTGAAAACGGTGTCTTCGCCCAGCCGGCCCCGTCGACTGATGCCAGTCGTTCTTCCAAGCTACCCAGCTACGGAAAGCAGCACTCCTGAGGATGATGGAAAGGCTGCTCGACACCTGGGACCAAAGAGCCTCCCTGTCCACACCTGGGACCAAAGAGCCATCCTGTCAACAATGGACTGGTCCCCTATTTAAGACCGGGCTGGTCCGTTGTTGAGGGAGACGCCCCAGCCGACTTGGTCGTGCTGGCAGGCTCTGTCCTGCTATAACCTGCTATAACCTGCTATAACCTGCTATTACCTGCTATACCTGCTATAAACGTTGTTACTGTTTCATCAACGTTTGGCCTCCTTGCTCTGCTCCTCAGCGATAAGTCCGATCTTCGGCTACATCGGCTCGCCAGCCTCCCGGCTTTCATCGACACGAAAACCCCATTCATAACAATATAAATTTGTAGTTATTTACAATGTTATAGCATAAACAACCAGCTCAATGTGGTTTCTATAAATAATAATTGTTTGAACTTGGTCTTTTTTTTAGAAAGACTTTATATTAAAGGTTTCTAACAGTAAAGAAATTGGCACTGGCTTATTCTGAAGACTTCTGCGAAGTACCTTGCTTTGTCAGCCACATGTTTTGTCTAATAAGTGAGAACTTAAGGTACTAGAGTCATAGCAGATTCTTCATACTCACCGTATTTACAACGCGAAACTGAGAGTGTGAAGTTTGCAGATGGAATGCTCAGATGAAGAACAGGCTAAAGGTGGCTGTACTTATTAAACTTGGCGATAAAATTTCCAAAATGATATTCAACACTGCTGTGTTGTGTGTGTATATATATATATATATATATATATATATATATATATATATATATTATAGATGTGGCGGACAGAGTGAGCGACGCCAGCCCCCCCACTCGCGAAGGAGTTGGTACGCCACTGCTGGCGTGTGTTCATGCTGGCGGAAAGAAACCACATGAGGGAGTGTCATATGTGACAATCTTGAAGCCTAGTCATTAAAAAAATGCACTGGAGAACTCAAGAAAAAAAAAAGTCATATTCAAGTGACAGACAAGCGGTGTATTAGCCCCGAGAACGAACACTGGCGGCGCGGCAGTCGCGGCGATGTGACGTCACGGCAAGCACTCGCTTGCTCTGCGGCCGACGTACAGCCGAGGCTCGCCTTTTTCTGCGCTCGCCGCGTGCCCGCTCTTTCGCGATCCGGTGATGATTACTGCTTGTTCTTGAGATGCAGATTTCCTACGGTAGAAGGTGGAAATTTCCATTAATAGCGAACGTTTAGTAAGCTGAGAAAGTTTGGATAATATAGCTTATAATGGGCGAATTCCCGTCCGAACTGAAGATTCACCGTGAAAATGGTGATGCACGAGAGCAAGACATTCGTTGTTTTCACCGCGTACTCCAAGACATTGGTGCTACATAATTTACGCTAATGGTTCGAACTTCAATACAACTTGGCGTAGACTACACGGTTAGAACACGCGTCCCGAAGATTACAAGTTAAATTAGGGCGTTTTCAGTTCACTGACTACATTGTGGTTTATCGCACAAGTTATGTCTGCCTTTGCAGATTATCTAGGTGATTTGACAGAATTGCGCTTTCTGCTACAGGAGACTCTAGATGAATCTGTCTATCATAAACAATCACTTATTACATCCGGAACATTAAACAAAATAATACTGCCACACACAATGGTTTCGGAAATTCTGAGGTGTTAGTATACTTGGATTATGTAAACATTTCTTCTCAACGCTCGTCTCTTATTATGTGGACGTATATCCTGACTTGCTGAACTGCTGGTCCGATCAACCGCCGGGTCACATGCGGTAATGTTAAATTCACGTGGGAGCACTGTTGATAGCAATCGCCTGCAAAACAAACGCCTGAAACTCGAAATGAGCGTTTTGAACTGTTTCGATGGCACTCTCAGTGACGTGGCCCACGTACTAATTAAACGTCCTTCGCCAGGGGCGTAGCCAAGGGGGGGGGGTCAAACCCCCCCCCCCCGAAATTTTTCAGTTTTGCTTGCGTATATATACACGCGCACATACAAACGCACGCACGAACATACATAAAGTATGGTTGAACCCCCCCCCCCCCGAAAAAAATTTCTGGCTACGCCCCTGTCCTTCGCCTTAATGAGTGAATTAATGGTCTGGAACGTCATGTTCACATAAAGGTTGATGATGATCAGGGGTATCTCAAATGCAAAGAACATTAATTTACAAGCTGGCTATCTAAACTAGTACTTATACAAGTGTAACAGCGCCGTGCTACGATGCTGCACGAATACACAATCTGACAGCAATAAGGAGTTTCCGCAATTAACCTCAACATTTTTATGTTGTGAAATGAAGCCCGGAATTATTGGGAGAAAAACGTGAAACTAAACAACATGATGAGTGAGCGAGTACACAAGAAAAACAAACACAACAACTGCGGCGGTATTCTCGGGCGAGCGCTTTCGAGATATTTTGCGAAGCTCAATCGCTTTCGTAATCGTGCGCGGGGCTTGGCACGCCGGCAAGAACGCTGTCTACCGATCCCGGATGCGTCCGATGCAAATAACACTTGTGGAGGCGAAGCCATCATATTTTTTAAAGGAATCGCCCGTGAACAACGTAACCTAATAATGTCTTGCGTGTCAAGACCACGACATGAGTGTGAGACGCGCTGCAGATTAGTTTTGACCGCCTCGAATTCTTTAACGTGCTCCTGTATCAAAGCACAGGAATGTTGCTTTTCATACCCTTCGGAATGCGGCTCCTGTGGTCGGTAATCAGACCCATCCCAGAAGTTAGCAGCACGACACAACGACAAACCTGATCAGCCCTTTCAAAGTGTGCACGACGGCGCGCAGACACCGTTGGGGGCTGTGAAGAAAAAATTCATATAACTTTTTGTCGTTTTAATAGGAACATTATCGATGCTGTTTTCGTCATTCATCTGAAGCTTGAGACAGGAAAAAGGCGAACGTAAACAGCGGAACAGCGAACGAAGCAAGCGCGCGATATGCCGGCGCGTCACGGCGGTCGTCGAAGAGTCCTTGCCGTGACGTCATCCACGCCTCCCGCCAGGTGGCGACACCCCAACTTCTCGGGGCTAATAGTTCCTTGCGCCTTAAGCGCGAGACAGACGGTACGATTTTCCATGCGATACGACGGCCGATGCAGCGGTGTGGCAGCGGGGATGGTGGCCGTCCGATGCTATGAAAGGTCACCATTCCGGTTTCCCCACCGCCGCGTCGGGCGTCGCATCGCATGGAAAATCGTACCGTCTGTCTCGGCCTTTATGCGGTCGTCCATCTGCCCTGCATGATTTGCTGCGTGCGTGCGTCTTTCAATCCAGTGGAACGTTCTCAGAATGAACGCCGTTCCCTCTACTGTCCTCTCGTAAACCCGTAAAACCTAACGACTTACCGTCACAGTTCCACCGACCCAGTGAAGTTCCTCCGTTCCTCCCAAACGGAACTACTAGAACGCTGTTCCGTACAACGCTGCCAACAAACAGCTTGAGCCGCAGCCCGCTAATACAATCGTAGGCTGACTCGAAACAAACTGACTTCATCCAATTACGTTCCCTCATTTTCGTGACGTCAAGCACATGTGCGTGTTTTAGGCATTCGAATTTTACCCTACATATACACGACTGTGTTGCTGGTCTTGGATAGAAAACGATTGAAAGTCCCGCCAAATTGTGTCGGAGGCTGTGACATCAGAGCTCAATAAGAAATAATGCTTCTATTAGAAAAGGCAAATTTTCTTTTTTTCAAATCTACCCAGTGTTTATATTAGTAGAGAGAAAATAATTGTGCTTCGAACGAAAGCCAGCTGGTACGACTCTATTACAGAAAGTGAACGATCGACGGGCGCACTACGGTTCTGTAGGGGAGGGGGACTTATCTCTTAGGCTGTAACCGACTTCTAAGCTTCGAAGAACGTTTTCATTTAAATAAAACAATGAAAATAAACGCCAAATGACGTTGTTGGAAGGGGGGGAGGGTAGGGGGTGTTTCTGCGTCATTTTCTTGGCGCTCTCTGCCGTGCCCCGTGCTTCCAATGTATAAAGACCGCAGGCTTGTAAAGAAAGCCGGCAACCATTTTGTTTGTTTTCTGTTTCAATCCATTTCGAGCACCGCGGCTTATCGCTTATCCTTTCAAAACGGCGAACTGTATCTTCACAACGGTGGTACCAGCGTTTATAGAACCAGATAAACGTTGGGTAGTACTCACTTGGTTGTTCGGCACCTATAGACGTCAGACTCTGCCCAGGCGGCGCTGCGAAAAACACCGCCACCAGCGCCCTCATCGTAGCCCTGGCACTAACTGGGTAGTGCAACGAGAGCCGCCCGCAAGCGAATGTGCATAGGCCGCAATATAATCTTCCTCTTTCGTTGGTGTCGAGGCGCGGTTTCCTGAAAATCGAGGACCTGGAAAGCTTCTTCCGCCAATCCACGCTTCAGAAACAAAGGAAGCTGATCAAAGCGAACTGCGAGTACACTGCAAAATAAGTTTTAGTTATTCCCGCGCGCTGCAACTCGCAAGTACAAGCGAGCATCACACGACACCGAGTTTGAGGCAAGCCCCCCGACATCCGTTCTCTAGAGCCTAAATGCGTTAAAATCGGGTATATACGTATGCCACAGCGATAAAGTACCTACATACACGATCAATTTACTTAGCTATCAGGGGCGTAGCCAGAAATTTTTTTCGGGGGGGTTTCAACCATACTTTATGTATGTTCGTGCGTGTGTATGTATGTGTGCGTGCCTATATACGCAAGCAAAATTGAAAATTTTCGGGGGGGGGGGGTTGAACCCCCCCCCCCTTGGCTACGCCCCTGTTAGCTATGCATCTTACGATCAGTGGTACAAAACTCGGTTCATCAGGGGCGAATGGCTCCGGCGATTTTCGCCTTTTCAGTTGCATTCTCCCTTAATTCATCTCTCGCTTCCTGTGCATTGGAGTGTTTTATTACGCATCCTCAAATGGTCTCTTGATGGTCGTCTTCCGTTTGTATGTACTGCAAATGGGGATACGTGCGTGTCCACTTTCGCGGGGTACAACCAAAGGCAAAACCGTGGCCTCCGAGATAGCTACGGCAACCGCGGAGGACACGGGCGAAACAAACCTGAAGGGGGTCACGACCAACATTCTGCGATTTACTTGTATGACGCACGTGGTGTTAGCTAGTTAGAACCAGAACTCTGAGCCTTCAAAACGTACATACGTCCGCGATGCTGTGTTGTGACGACCAACTCGTCGCGGTGTGCGTATCACGCGTCTCCAGTCTGCCTCTAGCTGCTCACTCTTTGTTACTTGGCACGCACCGCGGTCAGAGCCTCTGCTTAGCTTCATAGTAAAGGTTACCACGGTTTTGCATCAGGGCTACGCAAAACAACAGCAGAGCCACACATTCATGCCACCGGCTGTGGAGAACGCGGGTACTTCGCTTACCCAACACGCTCGCAACGGCCCGTATCCAGCGCTCTCGCCTTTCTCCTTCGTACGACAACTATGGAAATCGGTAAAACTGAACGTTGTTACTCAGTCTTTTACGTCCGTGGCAATTCACAACGCAACAGTGCGTCTTTTGCGGAGTTTCTTCGTAGCGTGCGGAGGGCTCTCGTCTGCTGCTGTTTTCGCCGTCGTTCAAGCGAGTGATCCAGCAAGCACTTCACGACGGCTCGGTGGCGCGTCCGACTAGCGGAGAGCAATTCACAGCTCTCGTTCTGAGTGCTAAATGCGCAAACACGCGCGATATTAAGCTCAGTCGTTGTTTCGCACTCGCTGGTTGCACCTGGTCCCATAGCAAACTGTGCGAGAGAGCCGGTCTATGCACTACCACGGCCGGGCTAGACCGCACGCGCGCGCTCGCTCGCGTGCGGTCTAGCCCGGCCGTGGCACTACCGGCACTACTCAATACTTCTCCGACAGGTGGCGCCACACATGGCGCTGCGAGGGTTCTGCTAGAGGACGGACGTGTTTTTCGTGGGCTCCGGAATGACAGCGTCAGATAAGTGTTTTTTTTTTTTTTTTTGCATGATTCGAGCTTATTTTTTTAGTTATATGAGTACATAAGCCACTAGATTGAAGCTTTGAAGCATAATAGGGCTTACAATTTTGTACTGTTTCCTGTGTGACAGTCGCCTGTTTTTTTTTTTTTCTTTTCCGTTCGGTCACCACGTGTCTGAAAGGCACACATGTGCTTTGAAGTATAGCATACTAGCGGAGTTTTGTGATACCATTTGACTTTAAGTGTATCTAATCCGCCGTGTGAACGATCTAGCCATGGTCAAAAAGACCGTAAAGTGTTCAGGGTGCGGAATGGGATGGAAAATAGAGGTTTGTACGGATGAGAAGACAGAGGGAGCTGACGCCAAGTGTAAGCAATGCGAGTTAGAGGCGAAAATGGAAATAATGATGGCTGCCCAGAATCAGCTCATGGTAAGAATCGCCGAGCTGGAGATTGCGTTGGCGACAGAGCGGGAAAAAACGATGGCTATGGGGAAAAGGCTTAAGTCAGCCGAGGAGGGGTTAGCAAAGGTAGTCAAGGTGAACCAGGAAGCAAGTGACAGCGGGAACAGCGGAGCATCGACCCCAACAGTGGTAGACGCGAAGGGGGAAACAGGTTTGGAAAAGACAGGTGCAAGGGTCACAGGACCCAGCTTCCGCGAAGTAGTTTTGGGAAGGGGAGGGGACAAAGCAGCAGTGGCACGCGCTAGTAACCGAGGCAGTGGCCAGGTGCGGGACGGTACAGCAGAAGAGTCGGAGCACGTGATAATCGCCGGGGACTCGAATTTAGTTAGATGCGAAGAAGCAGTCAAGGAAAGGGTGAGAGGCGACAAACGAGTTTTAATAGGGAAGTTCCCGGGACATAGGCTGGGATCGGTGATGAGACGAGCTAGCGCAAAACTCGCAACTAAGGCTAATGGACGTAACCTCGTGATAATCGCGGGAGGTCTAAACGACGTCTTGAATGAAGAATTAGCCGAACTAGCGACCACATTGGCGAAAGGGGTCGAGGACATGCGCGCCATTTCCTCTCAGGTGCAGATAGTGGTATGCACAATACCGGAAGTACCAGTGAGAGATATCAACTTGCAAAGAGCTGTTGTCGACGCAAACAAAGAGATATGGCGAATTAGTCGAGAGAAGGGCTTCGAGGTAGTGGATATAAACAGGGAGGTGCACAGGTGGGGCGGTTTCCAAAGAGACAGAATTCACTTCGATAAGAGGCTTGGTCATGAGGTGGGCTGGCGACTGGCAGGACGCGCGGTAGCTTTTTTGGGGGGCACGCGGGCCCTTCGGTGCCCACGGTAGCTTGTAATGAGGAAAACAAGCAGGGGGGCTCTTTGACAGGCAGTATAGCGAAAAACCAGAGAAAAGGTAAAAGAAGGGAGAAGGCGCGTGTTGCAATTAGTTACATAAACATGCAGGGTGGCAGAAAAAAGGCAAAATGGTTAGAGATTGAGGAGCAGTTAAGCAAGGAACAGACAGGTGTTTATGCGGTTACAGAAACACACCTTAGAGACTTGGAAGAGCCACCACATATTGACAATTATATTTGGGAAGGATGTAACAGGATCACCTCAGAAAGGAGAGGTGGGGGTGTTGGAATGCTAATTCATAGCAGAACAAAATTGGATAGAGTGAAACAAACGTGTTCAGAGCACATGTGGGTTTCGGGCACAGTAGGTGGAAAGAAAACGTGGCTAGGTGTAGCTTACTTGTGGACAGGCAATAACTGCAGAGAAAAGAATCTGGAGATAGTGAAATGCATAAGCACCGATATTATGATGATGATGATTCAACTTTTATTAAGCCCAACTGTGTTGGTAGTGCACGCAGGCACCAGACGGGGCGGTTCCCTAGTTTCGGGACCCGTATGTATCTAGCAGCTCCTGGCCCCTGTCCGTCAGCGCAAGCTGAGTCGGTAGGGCGGGGCTGGATAGCAAGGTCTCCCATCGCTCAAGGGGTTGGGGATTGGGGGTGTTGGGGGGAAGGGAAGGAGGGGGTTTTTTTAGTTCTGTGCACTCTGTCAAGATGTGCGGCAGGGTGCCATTCTCGCTCTTGCAAAACGGACAGAGCGTGTCGTGTTCCGCAGGGTACATGCGGTTCATCAGTACAGGATGCACAAGCGATCCCGCCTGCGCTCGACGCAGTATCGTCTGTTGTTGCCTGTTCAGTTCGGGGTGCGGCTCTGGCAGTCTGCACCTTTCCTCTCGGTACATCCGGGTAATGTCCCGAAAGCTGGTAACCGGGTGCGGTAGCTCTTCCGGCTCATGCTCGGCCCGGAGTGACATTTCTCGGGCATGATAGTCGGCAATGGTGTTGCCTGCTACCTGCGAGTGAGCCGGGACCCACACGAGCTCTACGGCTCTTCCCGGAGGCTTGCACTTGGATAGAATGGCTCGGGCCGCGGATGAGATTACCCCCCTGCGGAAGCTTCCGTAGGCTGTCTTCGAGTCAGTGACCACGGTGTCCACGCTCGGCTGTGCGAGTGCGAGGGCCACGGCCGCTTCCTCGGCAACTGCGGGGTCTATTGTCTTCAGGGATGCGCTGACGATCAGCCTGTCTTTGGTTGTAACCACCACCGCCGCACGGTCACTGTGTTTTCGGAGCGAGGCGTCCGCGTACAGGACCCTGGGGTTCTCTTCCAGCTTCCGGGCCATGGCTTTGGCCCGTGCGGTGCGCCTCTCGTCGTCCTTGCCCGGCGTCATGTTCCGGGGAAGGGGTTTGGTTTGGATGGTCGTCCTCCAGTCTTCCGGAAGGGCCGCCTTGATGGGTACTGGCTCGATCTGCCATCCTATTTTGCGTAGGACGGCTCGTCCGTGCTCCGTGTGACTGAGCCGGATTCTTTGATTAGAGAGGTGGGCTTCGATGAGCTCCTCCACCGTGTTGTGGGCGCCCATGTCTAGCAGTCTTTGCGTGGACGAGTATATTGGCACGCCCAGTGCTTGCTTCGTTGCCTTGCGAAGCATCGTGTTTAGGGTGTCCCTATTCGCCTTCGTCAGCTGGAGATACGGGGCGGAGTAGGTAACCCGCGACACGACGAACGCGCGTACCAAGCGCATAGCATCGTCCTCTTTCAGGCCTCGGTTTCTGTTAGACACCCTCCGAATCATACCAAGTATCTGATCGGTTGTCGCCTTGAGCTTTGTGACGGCGGCTTGTGCCTTCCCGTCGCTCTGAAGCAGTAGGCCGAGAATCCTAATCTGCTGTGTTGGCTTGATGGCCATTCCGTCGATGGTGATAGTCACGTTAGGCGGCGGCTCCTTCTTGGGTTTTCCCGGTTGAATCATGAGTAGCTCCGATTTCTGGGGAGCGCAGCTCAGTCCACACGACTTGGCGTACTCGTGTACGGTCGTCGCCGCCCGCTGCAAGGCTTCCTCCACCCAGGCATCGGACCCGGCTCGGGCCGTCCACAAAGTGATGTCGTCGGCGTAGAACGCGTGGTCCACACCTTCGATTTGCTTGAGCAGATCGGGCAGGGGCAGGAGGGCCAGATTGAAGAGCAGGGGCGACAAGACCGATCCCTGAGGAGTGCCCCTATCGCCTAGCTCGACTTGGTCCGACTTCTCCTCCCCTATCCTGATGGTAGCCGTTCGGTTTGACAGAAAGTCCTTTATGTAGCCGAATGTCTTGCGGCCACACCTGGTCTTCTTCAAATTATGCAACACGCTCGCGTGGGACACATTGTCAAACGCTCCTTTCAGGTCGAGGGCGAGTATCCCACGCGGTGCGTGCCTCGTTGCCTGCTTGACGACCAGCTCGTGGAGTTGGATCATCACGTCTTGGGTGCTGAGATGTTGCCTGAAGCCGTACATCGTCTCCGGCATCTGATCCGTTTCTTCGAGGTGCTTCTGCAGCCGGCGAAGGACCATGCGCTCCATCACCTTTCCCGCGCAGGACGTGAGAGAGATGGGCCGCATGTTGTCTATCGTGAGGGCCTTGCCGGGCTTTGGAATGAAGCGGACCTCGGCTTCCTTCCATTCCTTTGGCAACCGCGAGCTCTCCCAGGTTTCGTTGATGTGCTCTAGGAGGCCGCGGGCCGCTGCACCGCTCATGTTACCGAGTAGCTTGTAAGTTATGGTGTCCCTGCCGGGTGCACTTCTCTTGTTACTTTCGTCTATCGCTGTCCACAGTTCCGTCATGGTAAACGGCCGGTCCAGCTCTTCATTGTCGGGCCCTTCGTACCTCTCGGGCGCCGGGTATTGGCCCTTCTCTGTGTTTAGGTACTTCGCCTTCAGGTCTTCCAGGAGCCTGCGGCCGTCTCCCTTGTACATGTTCAATACTTTGGTAAGGTTGCGATTGGTCGCAGTTTTGCTACTCAGCGGGTCGATCAGATGCCTCAAGAGGCACCACGTCTTCCGTGCCGAGAGCTTGCCTTGCAGGCCGTCGCAGGTCTTCAGCCAATTTTCCCTGCAAAGCTTGGCCGCGTGCTCGGCGATCTGTTTGTTCAAGACTGCTATGCGCTTGGCCAGCTTTCTGTTGTGTCTCTGACGCTTCCACCGCCGCGTTAACGAGTGCCGGGCCGCCCACATGTTGGTCAGTCTAGCATCCACGTACGGTGTCTGCGACGTCGTTGCGATTTCTTGTGTGAATTTTTGGAGGGCCTTCTTCTGGTCCCTCGCCCATTCTGTGTAGGTCTGTTTTCTTTCAGCTTGTTCCGATTCTTTCTCGGACGCCTCTTCTTGTTCTTGGGTAAACTTTCTCATCTTGTCCCAATCCGTGATCCGCGCCGTCCCCAGTACAGCCCGATATCGGGAGCCTCGGATCGTGATGCCGATCACGCTGTGGTCAGACCCCAAGTCCACGTCTTCGTTTCTCCAGGTGACGTTTAGTGTGCCCGATGACCATGTCAGGTCTGGCGTAGTGTCCCTCGCGGTACTATTGCCTCTTCTGGTGGTTACGTCCGGCTCGTTCAGGAGGGCCATCTCGTGATCCTCCATTGCTTTGGCCAACGCTTTTCCCCTTTTGGACTGAAACTTATAGCCCCACGTTGTGTGAGGGGCGTTAAAGTCACCGAGGATCAGGAGCGGCCTGCTTCCCGCCAACCCTTTCGCCTGGCTCACGATGCGGTCAAATTCGTACTGCCGTTGTGACGGCCGGCAGTACACGCTCATTACGAATAGATTGCCCGAGCTGCCAATTTCTCTTGCGTGAATTTCGACCAGCGTGTGCTCGCACCCGCCCTGCGCCGTGACATGCTGAGTAGCCGCCACGTTGCTGCGTACGAGCACCGCTGTTCCGTTCTCCGTCGGGTCAGTGTAAGTGACGTACCCCGGGAGTCTTGGTTTCCCGTTTGTTTCTTGTAGAGCAATTATATCGGGCTTATTTTCTTGTCCGTCAATGTGTAAAAGTAGTTCCGCTGCTTTATTGCGAATGCCGCGGCAGTTCCATTGGTAAATTACGGTGGTGTCCCCACCGCTCTTCTTATGCTTACTCGGTTTCTGCATCATCCTTTCCGGACGTCTCGAGTCGACCGCGCCTTTTCGCGATCGCTTCTTTGATTCTTTCGACCCGCTCCTTTTTCTTTTTCAGGGACGCGAAGCGGTTCCTCACCGACGTTGAGGCTACTTTTGTCGCTAGGCGCTCGCGCTTCACCGGGTGCGTGTGGAGTTGACTCTCGACAGCTCCGAGGCGGGCATCCATATTGCCTAGCCTTCCGTTAATTTGGGTGATTGCCGCCAGAATGGCCGCCAGCTCCCCTTCTCGCGGGATCTGTGTCGTTGCCGCGGTCGCGGTCTTTGCGGTCGTCGCTTCCTCTCCGCTCGCGCGGTTCTCCTCGGCGTCCATGGCCTCTTGATTATTTAATGCCCGTTGCGTGGCCTCAGCCGCTCCAGTCGTACATCCTAGGCGGGGTGAGGGGGAATCCCTCCGTGGCACCTCGCTCAAGCCTCCGGCGTCGTTTGCCGCCATGGTATTGTTTTTGGGTTTTGTATTTGCCGAGCTGCCGTTACTCACTAGCGTTTCGATCTTGTTCATAAGCGCCCGTATTTGGGCGTTCTGCTCCTTGATCTGAGCGTTTTGGCGCTCAATGATCCTCTTAAGCTCTGTCACTTCGCTAGGGTCCCTTTGCGGATTCGCTTGTGAGTTAAGGGGTTGGGAGGGGGTGAGGGGTAGGGATTCGGTTTCACTAGTTCGAGCGAGGGGAGACCTGTTGGTCCAGCCCACCTTTTTTTCGGCGATCCCTCGGTGCTGGGTTGACTCGTTCCGGGACTTCGAACTGGCCCGGGACTCCGAGGCGGTCCTATTCGTCGTCTCCCAGCGGCGGTTGCCGCCGCCTTTGCCGCTCCCGGATCGTGGCTTCGATCGGGAGCGGCTCTGGCGGCCGTTTCCGCCGCCACTGTTGCTGCTGCGATCCGGCGTTTGTGACCGGTCCCGTTGTTTGGAGGAGCTACGTCGGGGTCCACCTGCAGGACCTCTTTCTTCTCGGTTTCCTCTTTCGGCGTCGTCTTCTTCCTTCGCTCGGCGCCGCTCCCAGCGTCGCCGGCGGACAATGTAAGGCATCTTGAAGCGGGCCTTGCAGGCCCTGTCCGCGGTCAGGTGGTTGCCTCCGCACAGGCCACACTTCGGGATGCATCCGTGGTCTTCGGTGGGGTTGGAGATTCCACACCCTCGGCAGAGCTTATTCGAAGGATCCGGGCACACGTCCATTCTGTGGCCCATTCTTCCGCACGCATAGCATACGTCGATTTGTTTTCTGTGCAACGTGCACTCTGTGAGCAGGTTGCCGTATCTCACGTAGTTGGGTACTTTGTGCCCTTCGAAAGCAATGACGACCGATCGGGTCTTACCGATTCGGTTTGCCTGTAGGGCCGTTGGGTTATGCTTGTGCACAACGTTGTCCTGAATCTCTTGGGCCGTATCCTCGAGTGGGATGCCCCTTATGACGCCCTTCACCGTGCCGTGCGGGGCCGCTTCGTAAGTACTAACTTCGTGCGCCGTGCCGCGTATATCAATTCTTCCTACGGCAGCGTAGCGGTCGGCGTGCTCTCTCTTGGAGGTGCTCACCACGACGATATTCTGCTGGAGGTTCAGGCACACGACGTCTTCATTTGCTTCGTTTGCGGGGATCTGTGCCGCCGCCGCAATTGCACGACTTAGTTCAACGCGGGTCACATCGCTCACGTGGAGCCCGCCTCTTGGTCGCAACACGATCTTTATGTCGCCGCGCGGCAAATCTGGCATGCGCGCGCCCTTCAGCAATTTGCCTTTGTTTATACGTTTCGCCCTTGAGGGACGTGTATCGCTGCCCGTGGCGCCATCGCCAAGGTTGTTGCTCCGGCTGTTGACATCTGCCGTGGCCTCGGTGCCCTCTTGGCTCGTTCGAAGTACGGGGTTTAGGCTTGGCTTGCCCGCGCCTTTGAGCCTGACTCTCTCGCCGGCAGTTTTCCAGCCTTGCGATCTTGTGCACTCGTCCGGCTGAATGTCGAAGCCATCCACCTCTACACGCATAGCGGTAGTCATTTTAGGTCAATGCTCGCTGGCGTAGTCACCGAAAGTTCGATTTTCGCTGGCGGCTTCACCGAGGCTCGGGCTAGGCCTACCGCTCCCCCGGCCAAAGCCGAAGTCGACGTTAGGCCCAGCGACAGGCGCTCCTCGAGGGCACAAAAACGTCCTCTAAATTCGAGAGAAGTGGTCCCCTACCTCGTAATTTGGGTTCCCGGTGGTCCACACAACTTCATACATCCGGTCGATGCACTTTCATTAAGGTGCGACTCACTTAATCGGCACAATTAGTGAAAAAAAGAACGGAGCGGAGGAAACGTGCGGCTGCGCTCGACGCCACCGCGGTCATGATGCCGAAATAATCCTTCTAGGGGACATGAACGCTCACATTCATGACCTTGACGGATATTCAGACACCAATGGCAAGTTATTGCTAGATCTCTGCGAGCAACGTAGCCTTGAGATAGTTAACGTGGGGCCTAAGTGTGAGGGGCAGATCACGTGGGAAGTCGGAAACCGGCAATCGAGCATTGATTATTGTCTCATGACAGAAGGAATATATGACAAACTTAGAGAGATGAGAATAGACGAGGAAGGCATTAACAGCTTGGGTAGTGATCATAAACGCATAATATTACAAATGGGATATAAAACTGAAAATAAGAACATAGAATCAAAGTTTGGCAGCTTGTATCTAAATGACAAACAAATAACAAATATAGCCGCAAGAGTCGAGGAAAAAGTAGACGAACTACCAGGCAAAGACTGGAAGTATAGTGAGCTGCTACATGTAATCACGAAAGAAATGGAAAAAGAGAAGAAAACTATTTGTTGGAAAGGAAAGAGAAAGCCAAAAAGTTGGTGGAACAAAGAAATCCGGGAGGCGATCGAGAAGCGACGTGAGGCATCACGGGAGCACAGACAAGCAAAAAGGGAGAAGCGGCCACAGGACGAAGTCAACCAAATATGGGAAATATATTTAGAGCAAAAATCCATTGTGCAGAAATTAGTCGAGGCAAAAATTGAAGGTGAAAGTGAACGCTGGATGACAGAGATTCGCGAAAAGAAGAAGGCCGCGCCTAGGATATTTTGGAGCCACCTAAAAGCGCTGGGTAGGAAGTCTGGCACAATGCAACAACATATGGTAGATGAAGGAGGAAATCAATTGGAAGGGTATGAAGCGCTAGGTTACATCCGAAAGATAACAGCTGATTCGTTTAAAAAGGTCGCCCCGGGGATTCCCCCAGTGAGTAAAAGTACGCAAAGGAGTGCAACCGACGAAGATGTAGTACTAGAGAATTTCAATTGGAAGAAGGCCGAAGGAAAAATTCCTAAGCGCACTACTCCGGGCTTAGATGGGGTTCCCGTCAGCCTCATTAACGAACTCGGACATAAAACTAAAGAAGCACTGCTGAAAGCCGTAGAAAAGTGCTTACAGGAGAGGGAAATACCAGACAGTTGGCGAAAAAGTAAAATGAACTTAATCTATAAAGGCAAGGGAGAAAAGGATAACATTCGCTCGTATAGACCGCTAACCATTACATCGGTGCTATACAGGCTGGCGATGCAGGCAGTAAAATTAAAAATAGAAGCGTGGGTAGAACAAAATGATATTTTGGGAGAACTTCAGAATGGATTTCGAATTGACAGGCGGTTAGATGATAATCTGTTTGTTCTTACCCAGTGTATAGAAATATCGAAAATAGAAAACAGGCCCTTATACGTAGCTTATCTAGATATTACCGGGGCGTATGACAACGTTAATCAGGAAATTTTGTGGGATATACTGAAAGAAGTGGGCATAGGTGACGACTGTATACAGCTTTTGAGGGAAATATACCGAGAAAATACAGTTTGTATAGAATGGGAAGGAATAAGTAGCAAGGACAGCGTTGAAATTAGCAAGGGGCTGAGACAGGGATGTCCTTTGTCCCCGCTGTTATTCATGCTGTACATGGTGAGGATGGAAAAAGCGCTAGAAGGTAGCAACATTGGATTTAATTTGTCACACAAGCAGGTCGGCACGATGGTTGAGCAGAAGCTTCCAGGTCTATTTTATGCTGATGATATTGTCTTATTTGCGGACAGTCAAGATGATATACAGCGACTGGCAGATATATGCGGAAGGGAATGTGAGGCTCTAGGACTAGGATTTAGTGCAACAAAATGTGGATTGATGGTATTCAATGATCACGAAGACCATGTGGTCTTTATACAGGGCCAAAAAATACCGAAGGTAAGCGAGTACAAGTACCTCGGAGTATGGGTAAATGAGGGGGATAGATATATGGAGGTACAAGAGAAAGCATCGGTAGCAAAGGGAAAGAGGAATGCTGCAATTATGAAGCACAGAGCTTTATGGGGATACAATAGGTACGAGGTGCTTCGAGGGCTGTGGAAGGGTGTGATGGTCCCGGGGCTTACATTTGGGAACTCAGTAGTGTGCATGAAGTCAGAGGTACAATCCGGAATGGATGTAAATCAAAGGACGGTGGGCCGCCTCGCGTTGGGCGCTCACGGGAAGACGACAAATGAGGCTGTAAAGGGTGATATGGGATGGACAGGCTTTGAAGTGAGGGAAGCTCAGAGCAAAATGAGATTCGAAGAGAGGCTGAGGAAAATGAAGAACAGTAGATGGGCACAGAAGGTTTTCAGGTATTTGTATAGAAAAAACGTTGACACGCAGTGGAGAAAAAGAACTAGGAGGCTCACCAGTAAATATACGGCTAGCAGTGCGGGCGATATGGCAACAAGGAGCATTAAGCGGAAGGTCAGAGAGGCGGAGAGGACTTATTGGATGGCAGCGATGGAAAAGAAGCCGGCTCTGAGTAACTACCGAAAGGGAAAAAACGAAATAAGGAGGGAAAGGTTTTATGATAATTCAAGGGGAAGCGCTTTACTGTTTGAAGCAAGGTCGGGCTGCCTTAGAACGCGTAGTTATAAAGCGAGATTCAGTAACGAAGAAGAACAATGTACATGCTGTGGGGGAACTAAGGAAACGATGGAACATGTACTGATTGAATGTGGCGATATTCACCCAGGTATACGTGTGGGCACGAGTCTACATGAAGCCTTGGGTTTTAGGGACAACAATGGAAAGCTGCACACGTCCGCGATAGAAATAAGTAAGAGACGGTTAGAGTATTGGTGGCAGAAAAGTAGAGATAAAGAACAAAAATAAATAATGGGGGAAAAATAAGGTCATTCTGCCTTAAGAAGCAGAGAGATGGACCGTGAATTTATATTGTTTTGGTATAATAACATAGATTTAATCAATGTAGATAAGGTATTAGGCCAACATGAAACAAGGAAGTTTTTTTTTTTTTTTCTTCGAGCCTGGTGGCAGACATGTCACCGCCCCGTTTTAAAGGGGACGCTCATAGCATCCATCCATCCATCCATCCACTCCAGAGTCTGACGTCTATGGCGCTTCCGTCGGCGCACGAGGCGTATACAAGGAGGTTTAAAAAAAAATTCTGGAGTGGAAGCTTCCGAAACGCCTTGCCAGCGAAAGTGAAGCCAGCTTTTGCCCACCAAAAAGCTCGGAAACATGCTCTTTTCTCGTGGTGCTTACTTAGAGATCAAATGGCTTTGATCTGTTGGTGTAAATGCTACGTTAATTACGAAATAAAAGATCGTTGTTGCCGACAAAAGTAACCCGTCGAGAGGATTATTGACGATCGATGTCCGATAAAATTTGCCATGACTTTGAAGTTTACTTATGAAAACTAGTAACACAAAGACACACTTGCAGCAGTATCTGACCCCTAAAAGTTGCCATATTAAACTTCTCTGGCGTGCGTGGAAAACGCTCGCTTTCTTTCGCCAAACGCCGATAGTTTATCGTGCCCCTAGTAAGATGGCGGGCGCAGCCTCCATCTTTTGGTGGGCACGGCTTCACTATTGCGCAATAATCGCCACTCCAGCAATTTTTTTTAACCTCCTTGGGCGTATACTGCTGAGTCCGTTATCGGTTTTCTTGAGGCCCTTGTCCCCGTGTACTTAGATCTAGGTACACGTTAAAGAACCCCAGGTGGTCGAAATTTCCCGACCCCTCCACTATGGCGTCCCTCATAAATCATATCGGGGTTTTGGGACGTTAGAGGAGTACTGACACGATTTTGAGACATCGCAAAAGGGACATTTTTCGTTTCCTTGGTATGCAGTGTCAACGCTCTCCACACATCGGAGTAGGAGAACACGTATAAAATATTTTAATTTGACTTTAAAGTTTTCGTCGCTGAGCATCTGCAAGCCAGCCCCACTGCAATGGACATTATCCCGACGAGTCAACGCAGATCCCCCGAGTTTGCGAGCTCTGCGTCCTGCATGCAGCCTAAATAGCAGAAGTCACTGTCAGGGTCACTGGACGACAATTCACTCATCGTTGTTTATGTGCACCACGAGCAGATGACGGATTTGCCGCTAGTACATCGCGAGTTTCTGTATCCCCGTGACGTCACACTGCTATGAAACGTCACTGAGAAGCCACCCCCTCGATATCGAAACTGAAAGTGTCTTATTAAGGTAGCGGTAATTAAAATATATTCGATGCATTCCCAGGCACCACAATACTCGTTTTAGGTTTCTCGACACCAGTATTTTTATTTAGAGCAACAATCCGAAATTTTAAAAAAATCGTGTCAGTACTCCTTTAAACCCCAACAATTATTATCATAGCCGTTATCAGTTCTCTTTACAGCTGGCACGCGTGGTTTTATAATACTTGTTGAGGTTTTACGTTCCAAATCCACCATATGATTGTGAATCTGGTGTTCTTTAAAGGGGCCCCGCAACACTTTCCAAGTAACCATCAAATGGCTTCATTAAATTAATTTATTGCCTCACGATCGACCGCCGAAATTTTTTTTTAGAATCCGTCGAGTGAGAGCGGAGTTAAAGGGGTCATGAAGCACCCCTTGGGCTTGTTGAAAAAACACATCCTGCGGAAAGCTGACACGGCTATGAACTGCTCTGCCAAATATCAAAGTCGTGCGCGCCGCGTAAAGGCCACAAGCGGAGCGCGAAGTTGCCGTTTCGTCAGGCGCCCTCTTTTCAAACAGAGGCCGGTTCTCACTCTCGTCGGTGGGCGGGGCCCGTCTGCACGTTGACGTCGCGGATCTGTCTGTTTACGTCGAAAGAGACATAGCATGCTCATTGGCCGACAGCCGACGTAAATCGAGAGCGGCGTTCGGATTAGATGCACCTCTTGCCACGGGGTGCCGCCACTTGCCAGCGCCGCACTCCTCAGTACACGGTAGCCGCACTCGCGCACGCGAATCACAGCGGGAGAGCGATCGCGTTCCATGACGCGCGCTGCGTAACTTCTTTCCCCCGTGCCATCCCTCCCTGTGTAGCTTCCAGTGCGCTCGTCGGCACGAGAAAAGAGAGAAAGCGCTGGGAGCGTGCGCCAAACCCCCGTAACTCCGCTCATTCTTGACGGATTCGAGAAATTTTTGCGGCAATCGATTCGGGAGGCAGTAAACTCCGATACTGAGGTCATTAGATCATTACTTGGAAAAGTGGTTCATGACCCCTTTAAGAGATTTGTCGCACGCTGTAACTGCTTTCTCTCTTCTCTCGTCCCGACGAGCGCGCTGAAAGCTAAGCAGGGAGGGATGGCACGGGGGAAAGAAGTTACGTCACGTGCGCGTCATGGCCTTGAGCACTTTCTTCTTTTTTTTTTCGAACGCGCGGCTTACTTTCAATGTGATCGCAAGTGCGCGCGCGGGGGCGGGCACGTGGCGGCTTCGGTAACTATGCAGCTCACGATGCTCAGATCAGCCAATGGCCGTGAATTTAGGTATATGGCGCGGTCATTTGGGTATATGGCATCATTTGTAGAAAGAATAGGGAGCGATTTCTAGCTGACTGAAAATTAATCGTGAATTCCAGGCCGCGTGCTGCCTTGGCTCGCGTGTTCTCAGGAGCCTCGACTACCGTTCGGCAGCGTCTTCTGAACATGCTGAAAAAGTGTTGCAGGACACCTTTAACGCGCACCTAAACCTAAGTAAACGGGTCTGCACGGTTCGCTAGCATTTCGCCTCCATCGAAATGCGGCCGCAGCGGCCGGGATTCGATGGTTCGGCGTAGTGCGCGTGTTGTGATCGTTTGCCTTGCGCTTATGACGAGCGAGAATCGTTCAGGACATTATGCAGCCTGCAGTGTCGTCAGTGGTGTCGCACGTAATGGTTGAAACAACTTCGCACGAATCACCTACAGCGGCGCTCTTCGCCACCTGCATTTTGCGGCGCTCAAATTGCACAGATTTCGACGCTGATTGCTGCATAAAACCATGGCCCAATAACATGTCTGGCGCCCAGTCGGGGTTCGTTTCACCTAAGAGCTAAGAGGGCCTCCCGAAAACCAAGGCGCGATCGCTGTGTTCAATTCGGTGCTTCACGTTTCGACAAAAATTGGCATCGCGCATAACTCCGTGGTGATACACTCGGCGAAAAGGTGAGGAGATTCGGAAGCATAACTTGTCTGTTATGAAGTGACACCCGCACACACAAACGTTGTGCAACGTCTGAGGTCCTTCCTGTTTACTCGCGCATAAGCCACGTGCTCCGCTTTTCGGACAGCTCTTTCGTGCGGTCGCACGGGTTTGTGATCACGTTTGTCAAACAATACGTCCCCGCGTCTGTTTTTTTATTATTATTATTGATTTACACTTCTCGTACAGCAGCGAAATATCGCGTTGACGGGAAATGCGAGAGCCGCACAGCTTCAGTCGGTGTCGTCTTCTGCCATGTGCTCGGTAATGGCGGCGCATGCCGCGAAATCGCATCCCAGAGTTCCGCGGTGTGACGTAGTTGCAAATTAGTATAGGGATTGCTCTGCGCATGTCTCACTGGCCATGAAATTGCCTCTGCTGACGCCGGTTCACGACATGGTCGAACGGACGCGCGCTCAGACTGAGATAACGACAGAGCCGTGTGCCCTTTTGTGCGTACGGTTCGCTGCATATGCAATTTCCTGCGCTGACACCTATTCGGGAGTCTGTTTGCATATCAACAGCTAGAGGTCACGTGACCTGAACAGAAACGCAGTGTATGACGTCATTGGTAGAGCGGCACGTGTCTGGCAGTAGGAAGCATGATTACTGCACCCCCCCCCCCCTTGTGATGCGGGCCAGTTACTGACACTGGTGAAATAGCGATGCCTATGCAATGCCAGGCACAACCTTGCCCCTCAATCACATTGCAGGGCTGTGGTATGACGTTATATGTGACATTTATGCTCAGGTCACCGCCTTTGGAAATCTTGTATTTTTCGTTTTCTGAAAGTTTCATCCCATTTTAATAAAATTTATTGTGGGTGCGGAGGAAGGAAACAGCATTGCGCAATGCGATGAAAAGAAAGAAAGAAAGAAAAGTAGAAGGTCGGGCACGCTCACGCCACGCTTTACTTGACCCCGTTTTCCCGATAGGGCAAGGGCTCCAGAATTTTTGTTTCTCTTACTTGGGGTTCAGGATACAGGTAAGTTGTAAATGAGTAAGTAAATTATGATAAGTTCAGTGCACTTGCAAATAGCTAATTCAAAATGTTTCTTAACTGAATAACGTTTTGCGCACTCAAGCCAAAAACTCAGTAATAACATTAAACGTTGAAGCAGTTTTTCCTTCAAGCCCGAGACCGAATATGACTGGTAGAATCACCATAATGCCAGTCCAACTTCAAGCAGTGAAACCTGGTTGAATATAAACAGCTCAGCTTCATTTTGTTGCGTATTTCTGTTTTTGTAGAGTTCACACTATAGAACATGCGCTCAGCATCAGCATTAGAAACTGGCGCGCAGCATCCCCAGCGTGCTAGCCGCGCGTTCGCCTGCATAAGCGCAACTTGGTCTCTCCGTCTTTTAGCCGCGCTATGGTCCCTAAAATACTGCTGCGCCAAGTACTCGGGCACCTCGATGCGCGCCAGCCTGCTACCGGGGTGAGAACGCGCGCGCGCATTGGACAATGCGAAAGAAATGCTTTTAAGGCACGTTCACACCGAACGCGGAGCACGCAAGCGGGCAAGCTGATTTTCAAAGCGGAGCGGCAGCGAGGCCGCGCGGCTGTTCGGAACAACCGCGTTGCCTTCTGCCCGCTCCGCCGCGCGGATGGAGCGATCCACCAATCAACGGTGGACGTGTCGCCATCTTGCGGTATACGCAATACTGCGCGCGCGCTTCTCGGGCCTCGATTGGCTGCGGCCAAAGCGGCCAACTTTTCCGCGCGGGGAAAATCGGTCCGGGAGCGACCCGGACAAGCGGCTGCGGGTTTTCCGCTTTTGCGGATCCGCGTCCGCTTTCCGGATCCGCGTTCGGTGTGAATGTGCCTTTAGACAATCAATTCTCTTTACGCTTACTTCCTATTGTATCTGCAAATAATGACAAAAAAATAAAAGGCTATAAAAACGCCAAAGTAGAAGTCCTAAGCAGCCAGAAAGTAGCCATGGAGCCAATCCGAAATTTTTGTCGCCGGACGGGGTCGTAAAGTAGCCAATTTGGCGAAAAGTAACCGCCAACAGCAACCCTGGCTCTCACTCGTCCACCATGCGCTCGCCGCGACATCACAGTCGCTGCTTTTGCTCAGCGTTCTGGTGCTATTTTAGAAATTTCGCGTCACTCCCGTCACTGTGAATCGATTAATCGAAAAGGTATAATCGATTAAGACAACTAAATGAAAGGTGCACATCGATGTCAAATAATCGTTTTGCAGGAACTTTTGATTGATTAATCGTTCATCGATATTACCATCCCTATATGCTATATATCTACATCTATATAAGAACTGCTTATACATGATTCAGCAGAACAAAAGGAAATAAATTATTTGCGATGTTGTGCCTTTGTTGCCATTATCTTTCGCTATAGTTAAAAAAAAAATGTTCGGTCTCTGTGCGACGCGACGTAACAAAACTGGAAACTCACCACGTCTCACCACGTCAAAGTGATGTGCAGCCACCTCCTGTTCTAAAATGGCTGCTCACTGATTTCTTTGGTGTTTACTATTCGCAGCAACCGGTTTGAACAAATTTATTCGCGTGTAGTAAATATTTTGTCTGATAGTATAAAGTTGTCGAGCTATATCAGTTTGCATGTAACATTGTTCTGCCAATTCTTTGCAAATAAGTGTGGTGCGTAGGTCACTCGGTAGCGGTCGTGCCCGCAAATGAATAAGTGCCTGCGTGGGGAGAAAACGGTGGAAATTTAGAGCGGAACGCCCGGCACCTTCTTTTCGTCGGAGCCGCGCTTCGACAGAGTGAAGGCTGACACGCACGTTGGATTTGTTGGGTGTAGTGGGGGGCACTTGTTGAAACGTCCATGATCGGGCGATGGTCTCACCCGGTCGTGAAACGTCACTGACCACGGCACGTGACTTCGGTTCTTCATCCAATGCGGAGCGCGCAATGCCGCCACTGAGGGTGCATAAAAAAGGCTGAACGCGTCACGTCAACGCAAAAGGGCTCCCTCGCTTGCGGTTGTTGGGAGGAAGAACGCTAGGAGGGAGCTTCACGTGACAGTCTTGAAGTCTTGTCATGAAAAATTTAAGGGAGAAATAGGCCCTAGTCACGTGTCACGCAAGCGCTTCTATTGGTCAGCTCGCTTAATCCTACCCAAAAGGCACCTCGTACTGGTCCCCAGAGAGCGGGAGGAGCGGCGTCAGAGGAGGTTGGATTGCCGAGTCGGCAAGATCACGCGACGCATTGCCGCAGGGGAGCCAATGCGTCACGTGATTTCCGGGGGATTCACCAATCTCCCCCACCCCGAAATTTTTACATTTTGCATCTATGTACAGGGTGCCCCAGCTAACTCTAGCCAGAGTTTAAAAATATGCCAACGCACTCTATGACGACGAGACTAAAGGGATGTTACTGAATATTACATGAAGTCACATTATTTATTGTGTCCTGCTTAATTAGGTAAGATCAGTTAACCAACTTTAGAAGCAACGAAGCTGGGCAAAAATTCTAATTAAAAATATGTAAACCGGTTGGCAAAACGTCCGATTACACATGCGCTCGCCGATGCACGTATTCGTATTGAACTTTTGTTCTACGTCGCCTCGCCCCTGCCCGGGCCTTTTGTTCTGCCTAGTGGAGCTCCAGGGACTTGGCTGCCTTGGTTTCGCGCTACCAGTTAACGCTACACATTCTAGTACACTTTATTGCTGTAATATTCCCATACCTGCACTTATTTTGTCGTCAAATTCTGTGCTCTTAAATACAGTGAAAACAATCAAAGTATGCTCGAATGAATGCGTGATGACTGGGAGCACAGACTTTTGCGTGGATAAAATACCTTTCCGCCGCTCACTACGGCCCCTCACCAGGTTTGTGCATTGAAAAAAATTCGGCAGATTCCACGTACCGTGGGAGTCGATGGTATGCGAAGCATGGGGCGGGTAGGTGACTGTGGCGTAACTTTTTTTACTGAGCGGCACGTTACAAAATGACGCTAAAGATTTGTATAAATTTTATACGCACACATATATATGTTGAAGAGTCGCATATATGTTATATAACCAGTTGTTTACGGTTGGGTAACGCTGCCAATGGCAACGTGGGTATTGCCAACACCAGAAGCGGTAAGCTGATATGTAGTGCTTATACGTGTCCCGAGAACGCACGCACGTTTCACGAACCCGTGTGCATGTGTGCAAGAAGTTCTTGACAGTTCTTGAACAAAAGTATCATCACAGTGATCAGTGAGTACCAGCAGCTGGTCATGACTTGTTATAGGATCCGGTCGTGATCGTGGTGACAAGGGGTCCATGTGTAGTGAAGTATGTCGTATAGTAGAGTGTCGTATAGTACCTCACCCTTCGCGTTGGTGAGGTATAGGCCGTCGAGGCTGGTAGGCCAGGATAGTGCTACGTAGACCAACATCAGTGGATGGTGTTTGTCGTATTCGTAGACTATCTGGGCGTATGTGGCCTACGTAGCCCAGTCTACAAAGCGGCTGTCAATCAATTTGGCATCACCCTCGGTCAGCATTAGGCCATCGCCCAGCCTCGTAAGAAATGAAGAAGACACTGCGTCGTTCTGGTGGACGAAGTGCACTTTACGGTGCGGTGATGTGGATATCATATGTAACTTTCGTTAATGTATTCGTCCAGGGTCGAGCAGTGATTCAATATATATTGCTGAATCATAGGAATAAAAACGTAATGTTTATTAGACTGCTATAAAAGCGGAGCCAACACTGGAACTACAGACGTTAATCTCATATGACGCCTGTATCGTAGGAGTACACATCGTATGAGTATCATGTGGTGTTTATTGCTTTCTTGTAAAATTAGATAGCCAGCACCACAACCACAATTGAGGTTCCACTGTTATTACGCCTGCGTAGGCTGTTTTTCCAAACCAGTTTATAGACCTGGCGTGGCTCAGTGGTAAAATACCTGATTGCCACGCAGAATGCTTGGGTTCGATTCCTGCTGGGATCCCAATTTTCATTCTTTCCATTCGTTGAGTCAACGCTGCCGATGTTGGTTTTCCTTAACGCTCTAGTATTTAAATTATCAATGTCTGTTCTCGCCGTTCCTGGTTATATATAAACTGTCAGTCACCTGTGGCGCATACCCGTACACCGCGGATCGTGGTAAACGGGTATGTGCCACACGTGTCTAGTGGAAAGAGTTTGACGACGTACGCGAATATATTTTCACGTTATTCATGTCATGACCCGGCAGTCATATTCGTCAAATCCTCTTACCCTCCCATGCAAATTTTGGTTTACACCAAGTTATGGAGGCCATCATGAGAGCACCCAGACGTAGGCGGCTAGATAGATAGATAGATACGTAGATAGAAACGCTCAAAGTGCGAGAGGTTCGCTAAGAAATGCTTCGCATTTAAAACAAACGAGGGTGTTAAGCACAACACGCTGCAACGAACGTAAATTTATTGCAGTCAGGGCGTTTAGGTAGGTTCCTTCCTTTCTTTCTTTTTTTTTCATTACGTAATTCCGTTGAGAACACAGCCGTGTGCAGTTGTAGCGGTAGCATATGTGGCTGCGAGCCGATTCGTGCGCTGGCACGGCGAGACTGCCGGCGGCGTGGAAGGAGACTGCCAACCACGGTGGCTGCGAACCCCCTTTGACGCTGCTGCTACACGGGAAGAGGGCGACAGGAGAGTATAGGGATTTGCCTTCCCAAGCGCCCCATCAAAACATCTAAACCTTTAACAAGACTCTCTTCTGAAACTCCTCAAAGCTTCCATGCCACAACAAATACATCTCATAGATCCGTAATGAGATTTTGCGTTCGGCGACTACTGCTCTGTGTAACTCCGCTGCGCCCAGATCCCTTTTTGCATCGGAGGCACATCGGAGGTGAAAGTCTGACTAACATGAAAATGGGTGAGTACGCCGCAAAAACTGCAAATTCAAATGAAACTTAATTACACGCACTTTTTCTGAACGGCATTTCTTTTTTTTTTTCTGCACCAAGTACGAGATCGTACCTCTCGCTCTCACAGTCGCACTTCCAGGGTGCAACACAAATAGTCGGCAGCAACGCGAACACAGAAATAAGCCTGGAAAGCCGCCACGGGATGAGCATCGCATAGCAGGGAAGGGGGGAAAAAAAAACCGCATTTCCCCGAAGGGGAGTATGAGGAAGTGCGAAGCACGGGGTGATGCTATGAGGGGGCGCGCGCGACTAAACTGCAGAGCCGAGCGAAGGAGACGGCAGCGAGAGAGCACGCGCCAGCCGACCCACGGAGGTCTGGCCGTTTTCAAGTGCAAAGCACTTTTACTTATGATGATGATCTGTCTTCCGAACTCGTTCCAAAGAACCCGCAACGCGTTCAACTTGTTGGCGGCGTTGCGCACGCCCGAGATGGGGCTCAGGTTGTTGTCGAACCACAGTCGATCGCACACCGCGCAGCTATATCCGAAGCTGCGGTCCAGGAAGTCTCGCTTGAAGCGCGCGTCCGGCCGATCGAATTCGAGGGCCCGCGCTCGCTCACGCATCGCGCGTCCCCGCGCCAGATCGGCTTCAGTCGCTTCGCACGCTTTCGTTCGGTGTCTTGCCGCCGGCCTTCACCACAGGCAATGCGCGGGGCGCGCGCAGCCACGGAGCGGAGGGCGGAGCGCGCGCAGTCACGTGGGGCGTGACGTCGCTGCGCCGTTGCTACAGACGCTCCTCTCCGCTCCTCGCGCCGTTGCTAGGGGAGAGGAGGAGGAGCGCGGATGACGGCGGATTCAGGGTCGCTTATAAAGTGCATTCGCACTTAAAAGAAAAAAAAAAAAAGGCGGTATCCGAAGCATCCCCCGCATCATGAGGCGATGGTATGCCTGCTAGATGCACGATCTTTTGATGTCATGCAATGTGCGTGTGCCTCATTTGTGTATACGATTTTCGTAAAACGTTTTACTTTATGTATTACCTTACTCTCCCCCCCCCTCCTTTTTTTATGAAAACGTTTGAATTAACACATTGCTTTGGTGACGAAATTTTTCATTGCTTTGCATAGCGCCCTTGTTCTGTGCATATAATATTAACTGTAACATTCTCAGAAAGTGCTTCTCCATTGTACATTCTTTCTTATGATACGCGTCTCTGCAACGATCTTTATTAGTCATTTTTTTGTCACCTGCTGCTCTTGCCCGTGTCGCAGTAAAACTAAGTGAAGGGTTGAAAACGCAACGCTTTTTTGTCAAAGCTTTCTTTTCATATTTTTATATTTATGAAAACAAGAAGTAACGAACAAAACTGTGGAGATAAACTACGGTCAATGCCCGACGCTCATCCACACGACGCTGCTATCCCTCTTGGATTGCAGAGTCGTGCTGGCTCGACTGCCGTCTTTTGTTAGGAGTTAAGATGTTAAAGGGATACTGAACAAAATTTTCGCCGCCGAGATAAATGACTCAATTGAAAGATTGGGTGCTGAAATTTGTTGAAACAACCTTCACTTCAGCCAGAGACTAGCAGAAAATAATGAATTTAATGCATTTTTCGCGAATTGGTGCGTCTAGCGGCCGCGCCGCGAACTAGAGAGGAAGTGACGCGAAACTCCGCGGATAGTGACTCGCCAACCGTGCTCGCAGCAAAATCGCTTACCAATCGACATCGCAAGCCGCCACCCGCTGCCGCGCGTCTCTCCCAAAACGTGTTTTCACGGTCGGGAAGGTGTTCGTGCGTGTTCTCAACCGGCAGCCAACGACGCCATTGCCGCGCTCTCGGCCGTATTAAGGGCGAGACAGACGGTACGATTTTTCATGCGATTCGACGTCCGACACGGCGAAGGGGAAACCGGAATGGTGACCTTTCATAGCATCGTACAGCCACCATTCCCTCTCCCCCACCGCGGTGTCGGCCGTCTGATCGCATGGAAAATCGGACCGTCTGTCCCCCGCTTTACGGTCCCTAGAATAGACTGTTTTCTCAAGCGGAGCATGCGCCCACGTCTACGAATTTGCCGTCTGTGTTGTGTGCTGCTACGTAATGTGAACGGTGAAGCACCTGACACAACGCAGAATGCCTCAACGCTGTTCTGCGCTAGGGTGTGCCCTGTCATACATTTCCAACAGAGCCGAAGCTTCGAAGGATATGGATTCGCGCTGCGCGCCCATCGCAGCCAACGTGGGTGCCTTCAAAGCGTGACTTTTTGTGCTCTGGACACTTCGAGGATAGTGACTATGAGTTACTGTGTCCCGGCTGCCGACCCACGTTGGGCTACGGCGGCTCGTCTGGCTCGTCGTCCTTGCTGTCGCTTGACACAGCAGGACGGTCACATGCATATGGTTGTATTTGGCGCATCCGTTTTGGAGGCCCGTCGAACTCGGAGTCGCAATGACCGCTCGTGGAACCACTGTCACTCGCACCTTGCATCTTTGAGCTCTCGCGACACGCTCGGTAGTTGTAGCGGTTTTTCAGGAATGAGCGCTATTTTGTTTCCTATGTGGGGAAAAGAGGACAAGGCTCAGCTATGTTCAGCGCCACACCAGCCACCCTCGGTTCTTGAGAGGAGAGGTGGAGAAAGGAAAGTGGCAGGGCAGGAGAGAGAGTGCCGGTTGCCCCCTCTTGCTGGAGCACTCGACGTCACGTCCGCCGACAAGCGCAGTGGCATGCAGCCGCCGCGCTCTCACAATCCACTAAAAATACGGCCAACTGCTCGAAATTACGTGAAATAAACGCTGCGTACAGGAACAGCCGTGTCGTCCGAGTCGAATGTAAGTGTTTTCGTAGCTTTTTCAAATTTTTGTTCAGTATCCCTTTAATGCGGCTTGAAGTGTCTCTGCCGGATGTCCCTGTAGCCGGGGGGGGGGGGGGGGGGGGGGAGTGATTTTTATAATAAAAAAATAGGAAGTGAAGATAAGAGAGAGCCCCGCAATTGTCTCTCGGAGGGGAGGACACCTCAGCAGTGGATCTCGAGATGGGGTAAGGTGGGATTAAAGGAATGATAGGAAAGGAGGGGTGGAAGCGGTCAAAGAAGTTCACGAACGGGGCCACGATCGGCGAGAGGCACGAGGACATCGCGGACGGGGCGAAGCCCCGATCGGCGTGCGGTGCTCGGCATCGCGGACGAAGCAACCGTCGGTCATGACTCATGAGATCCTCCGAGCGAATCTCTGTAGCCGAGGCACTACCACAACGTTGCATGCATCGTCGTTGTTCAAGCGCCTGCGTTGCATGACGAGCAATGTGACTGGTGCTGTAGGGGCAGCAGCACCGTTGCTCGGAGGGTCCTCATCGGTTTGGACATATCTACAGCCGCCATATTAATGAAAGCGAACGCGCGAGCGCGTGCCAGATAGCCTCGCGCCGCCTATGTGGCGCGGTGCAGTGGCGTAATCTGAAAAAAAAAAAAAGGAGAGAGTGTTGCCATTCCCGACTACTGCCTACACTCCCGTCACGAACGTGTCTTTATTTTACATTTTCTTCTTGATATCTATGTTCTGTTGGGGTATTTCAGCGAACAATGATTGCTTTCGATAAGGATTGTTGCTATCACAGCTTCGGAAGTATTCGGGAGAAACGAAAAGCAAAACAAATTTTGGCACAGATCAGACTTGCACAACAAAATAAAGCGATAAAAAAATTACACCATCTCCCACTCGAGGGAACCATGAGGGGATGCGAAGCAGCACTGGGGGCGCATACCAAGTTTGCGTTACGTTCACTCGGCGTTTCCGTTAGTGTGTGAGGTTTGTATTTAGTGTTTGTGTTATCATTACGTTGTGTTTGTGCGTTGCTTTCCGTTAGCGCCGAGTGAACGTGGCGCCGACGTTGACGTTACAACTCATCTGAACGGGAGCGAAGCGAGAATGACGGAAGCCGACCGAGCGCACGCACTTATATACACATGAAATGGGGGAGGGAGAGGATACAGTGGGTTACAGGCTGTATTTGGCTGCGGCGCGGCTGCATCACGTGGGAGGAGAGGCTGCGCCGCGGCTGCAGCGCGGGGGAGATGAGAGAAGGCGACCGAACACCTGCGTAAAGGAGGAGAGTGGGAGAGAGTAGGCGTGGTCGCACGGCAGTGGAGCGCGGACGCCACCACCGCCGCCGGACACAGCCCCCAGCAAAAGCTGCTTCGAATCTAAAAGGAAAACTGCAAGAAAGGGTGCAGGCAACATACGGAACGGCACCGCTCTCTCCTTTTAGTTTTCACATTTCGCCACAGCGGCGCGCCACATGTGCGGTACGAGTGGTACGAGGCTATTCGCCACGCGCTCGCGTGTTCCCTTTCATAAAAATGACGGCTGTACACAGTATGTTCGAGCGAGTGCGTGCATAGTGTGCGTACGTGCGCAGAAGTCAGGATAAAAGTTGGTTTGGCTTACCTCTGCGGGTAGTTATCCTTTAGCCGCTGGTTCGGACTACAAAGATGCCCATCTCTCTATCTCACATGCTTACCTCTTTAACATGTGTGCAAACATTGCGCATGCAGAAGCGTAATGTTTAAATGCTTAAATAGCATACAGCTATTTCAAAGGAGTAGAGACAAACGCATACTTCCTCCTATTCGGAATCACGTGCAGAATCACAGGTATTGCAATGCAGTATCTGCCAGATAACGATAACTGCTGCCACAAACGGTTTTCGCCTCTCAAACTTACCACTGCGAAGATGTCACAGTGACTGATATAGCACAGTAGGCACTCATTATAATCTACAAAAGTAGCGGTACGATCCACATCGCAGCCAAGGTGCTCGCGCAGAACCTCGGAAACTATAGCAAAAAGAAAGGACGTCAGACGTCGCGGATTTCCGAGGTCATGCAATCAACCCTACAGCTTTGACTACCTTCACACAAATGCTGCCTTTGAAACATGGATGCCACATTTGGCATCTGGCTCCAGAAACGGAAACAAAAACCGGAAGGTGAAGCTACTATAATAATACAATAATTCCTTCGCGAATTCTACAATATGCTCTGCAATTTATGTTATTTTAAGCAATAAAAAAACTAAGGCAACAATTATTGTGCCTCTACTCCTTTAAAGCAGCTTGATGTATTCCAAGACGTCATTGAAAAGAGCCATGAGTCAGAAAGAAACAAACACTGGTTTAATCTTGGTACGTAGGCCAGCAACACTGACAGTTATAGCATGTGCACTGGTATAGAACACTTGTCTCAAAGACAACAATGAGAAAAGAAAAAAAAAGTTTTAGTCTCGCACTTCTACCACTTCGTGTTGACCGGTGGTGTTAAGAGATCAAGTGAAGGAGTCTCAAAACTTTGGTGGCGCCCTTATTGGACAGAACAGCCATTACAAACAGTGTGGGCAACACATGTGTAGGAAATTCGCACTTGCCCATTGGATAGCGCAGTAAAACCGGCCCCTGAAGCCCACCTGTCCAAAGGGACAGCCCCTGCCCTCGTAGGAAGTACACAACACACCTTGTACAGGTTTCTCCAAATGCATACCTGCCAACCCCTGCGAACCTCGAAATTCGGGAAATTCGTAGATAGGGGGAGTTGGGGGGGGGGGGGGGGCACACGACAAAGGAAAACTGGCGCAAGTTTCCGTTTATTGTTTCTCAGGGCCACAGCAACATCAACGCAAGCTCCGAATGAGTGTCAGCTAAGTCTTTGTACGTCAGCGATCATACTTGCATTCGCAAATATAAGGCGCGTGCATGAGTGTGTAATTAAGGTCCGCCAAGGTGGATCAGTGGTTACGGTGCTCGGCTGCTGAACCGAATGTCGCAGGTTCGATACCGGCCGTGGCGGTCGCATTTCGGTGGAGGCGAAATGCTAGAGGCCCGTATACTGTGCGATGTCAGGGCACGTTAAAGAACACTAGATGGCCGAAATTTCCCGAGCCCTCCACTACGGCGTCCCTCAATCATATCGTGGTTTTGGGACGTAAAACCCCATATATTCATTAATAAATTAATGAGTAAGCAATTAAGGGACAAAATATGTTGTGTCCCGTGACAGCTAGTAGCCCCCAACCACGGAGAAAAGTATTTGAGGAGAATAATTTGCTACGCCGTGACAGTAATGGTAGGGCGAGAAGGAAATACTGTTTTCGCCGCAGCACGAAGATGATGTGTCGATCGGGTTGCCATCGCTTACGTTTTCTATGTGCGCGACGCACAAAAAACCCGATATCGTCTCATATATCGTAAATTTTTCTCAGCTTTCCTTCTGCAGCGTCAATAAATAGAACTGACCTACCTTTTAGCTGCAGTTGTTAACACTGCCTTAATTACATGCCGTGCGGCGCTTGAAACGAGCTACGAGTTTACTACTAGAAGTAATGTCAGAAGAGACTACGTCTGCCGACGCCACAGGTCACTCGTTCGCATATAGCGGGGTTCTCAAACACGCGGCCCGCGGCTTCATAAGAGATAAAATGTTTGTGGCTTTGTTAAGTGTTACTCGCATTATTTACTCGCCTATAGTGCTTAATAACGCTTTGTTCGGGTAAGCTAAAGAGACGGGACTGGTCTGAAGCATTTTTTCGTGAGACACACCAAGCGGTCACCATGTGTTGAAACTTAGCTGCTGAACAAAACCTCTATATTTCAGAATCGTAGAATTGTGTCATTCTGGAGAGCAGTATCGCTATTCTCGGAACCTGACACCAAATCCCCGTCAGAAATAATCCACATGATACGGGAAATGCGTTGTTTCAAATGGTCCCATTAGGTGTGTAATTTGTGTGTGAAGCTGTCGAGGTGTCTTTCGCGATCTGCAGGCTTTCTGTCTCTCTTGGGGGCGTGCTTACACTTTGCGCCGGCGGCGCTGGCCTCTCAGATTTGCGCGCGCTTTTCACGTTGCAACAAACGCGAAGCGTTTTCTATCCGTGACCCTTTAGGGCGGGGCAAAAATGTGTCGTGCCGTAATGCAGCAGAGGCTACGCATTTTGCAAGAGGACTGTGATTCCCGTTGAAGTTCCGAGCCAGCATGTATACGCTTGGAAGTGTGGTGTCGAGCGAGACCAAGGAAAGATCGAGAGCTCACATCTCGTGTATATGTTTGCGAGAAGCACTTCTTGGAGTGGCATGGTGCACTCGACGCACTTTGTTTTTCACCAGCGCCCAACGGATCTTTAAATACCTGCAGCGATAGTATAGTCGGTTCCCAGCGCTGACCATTACAGATGCCTTGAACCATCAAAGGCACAGAGGGAAAGCATTAAGATATAAATACCAACTAATATCATGGAAGGCAAGTACCGCCATCCGTTGCAAAAATGATACTCGACGATTTCACGTTTAAAAAAATTGAAAGCTCTCCCACTAGTGTGAAGATGGAAGCCAGCGAAGCTGCGACTATGGTGGGTCTGGTATAGTGAATTTATATCATCATTATTGACTATATTGAGCAAATAAAGAGAAACTCAAAGATCCCGGCAGGGCACCCCCCCCCCTCTGGCTACGGGCCTGGAGGGCGCATCGGCGTCGTGACTTCACTAGAACGCCAGAACGAGCACTGTTTCTCCTCTTCTAAGAATTCTTGCTTCGTGCCCCTAGCCAATCCTAGTAGCTTTTCCGCATAATACCAGTGTACTGCGGCGAAAGTGGTTTAATAAGCGTTCCGCATGCGTTGGACCCATTGCGAAAAAACAAAAACAAAAAACAAATCAGTTTATCCCTTATCGGGAAATGGGGGACAAGCGAAGCTTAGCGTGCGCGTGCCTGACCCACTGCTTTTCTTTTTATCGCATCGCGCAATGCTACCTCGAATCGTTTTCCTGCATCCATGCCGAGAATTGGACCTTCATGCACGTGCTTACTAGTACTACACTTCAGTTGCTACAGGCAACATCGACGGCCATGCGTTCATATCCAGGCAACAATGAAACGTGGCAACGTGAAATGAGAAGCAAACTCGATCAAAGATGAGATTGCCCGTATCAGAAACGGCTGATCGCCGAACAAGCCCACGATCGAGAAAGCATCAATTATTGGAAAACGGCGCATACAAATATGCATGTGAACGTACAGAAGTGCAGCCCTTCGAGGGCTGCACATCTATACGCTTGTCGGCGCCGGGTTCTTCGCATACAACGCCGAAATCTGTAACTCGTAACAAGCTTCACTTGAAAAAAACTTTTGTGCGTACGGCACTGCGTTTTCACGAAAACACGTCCCGCGGAGCCTGAAACAGCGGCCGTACTGTAGGAGCGCGCTGCAGTATGATAAGTAAAAAAAAGAAAAAAAAAGAGAAAGAATTGTACATAAGAATTGAAGAATTGTAAATAACAAAAGTCACACGCAAACGCCGCGGCACTGCTACTTTGATAAAATGCAGAGCCAGAGCCCCCACCGTCCCCCTCTATACTGGTGGGAGGAGGGGAGGGTCCCGCAGCCGCTCTGGAAAGCTCTTGGGGTTCTTTCATAAATGCTGTCCTTTGTTATTATTTTCTTTTCGCGGCAGAGTTAGGGCTGCTTTTTCGGGATATTTACGGCCGTGCCCGTACGAAGGGGAGAAGTGATCGAAATTCGGGAGTCTCCCGGGCAAATCGGGAGAGTTGGCAGGTATGCAAATGCACTGACTGTATGATGGCGATTTTTGGAAGCAACAGAAAGAACTAGGCTTCTCCGGCAGCAAGAAGGCACTGGCACTCCAATGTGCCTACACTAGCTGTGGCCTACATTCATTAAGATTTCTGCAGGGGCAGGTTTCACTAGCATTTCAATTGGCTTCAGTCAACAAGGACCCTGTGTAAGCATTTAATATGAACACATGGACTTGCCTTTAGTCCGTTACCTTTTGGCATCACTAATGTGGGCTTCACATAAGCAGCCACAAAGACAGCCAGGGCTTGAGCTGACGACTTTTGCCCATTACAGAATGGCGTGTCTGGCTGAGCAAGGAGAGGCACCCAAACAGACAATGGCAATATAACGAATGCAGTAACAAACATGTTTGGTGAGGGAGCACAAACAATTACAGAGGTATTAAACAACAAACAAAAAACAAGTAGCAAACATTGCTGGAGATCGCCAAAACACAACACCCATGGCCAGCATGGTCTCTGCAGAGAGCAAGGAGTCTGCTGCTAACTTCCAAGAGAGCCTCAGTATCAGAATTCGGAGTTGCCTTGCTCCAGGCAGTGAGATCAATCTCATTTTGCAAATATTGATAGGAGCACTCGGCTCTCTGGGTGACTTAGATTTGGACAACTTCCCAAAAAATCCCTTTTAACTGGCCTTCGGCAACGTTTCCTGGTACGGCTAGCTCTAAAAATGGAGCCTTTTCACTCGAAAAATATTCTTTGGGAGGTCTTTCTACCCAGATTGAGAGATCTTGTGTACATATGGCTCTGCTATGGAACCGATAGTTCTTTGGGTCTCCAAGAGCACAATTTGTGCCTCGGAGACAAGCACACGGTGACAGGCAGTCTAGAGGCCTATTTGGGTATACATAAACACGGTCAAACTTAGAGAGCCCGACATCACAGTTCTGATTAACCGGGGAGCCCTCAACTGGCCATCGCATACCCAAATCTGTAAGTAGACAGCTAAGTCACATGGTGGTTGTATGTGCAGCCTGCTCCTCCCAGCTGGAAGAGCCCACTGGTCCTGGAGAGGAATGCGGCAGGGAGGCCACGAGGAAAAATACCAGTCATCACAGCACTGCATCACGTGGTCCTCTCCGACACAGGAGCCACTTGGTCTGGGGCAGACCAGCGACGCTTACGGGGCGCTGGCTCACGGATGCTCAGTGGGTTCATCGGGTCTGCCCCAGGCGCTGCAGGGGGCGGTCGAGGAGGCAGCCCTGTTCGGCGAGCACGGTGCGTCAGTGAGATGCAGACATCGCCAACACTCAGCCTGTGGCACTGGAGCTGGTAGCGCTGAAGAGAGCGCTCGGGATTGCAGGAAGACCAGCCCCGGTTGAAGACAAAGAAAGGGTGTTCTACCGGTGCCTCCACTGTCACCTGCACGACAACATAACATCATGGCTATTGCACAGATAGGGAGGCAAATTATACGGTTACCACCACGCACACTGCTTTTGGATGCTATTCTGGCAACATCAAACACCCATCTCTGCTACAGTCAGATTGTGTAACAATTCCAAGCATCCAGTGCAGTTTGGTGAGGCTTCAGACTAAAAGATGTGTGAGACTCACCTGGACCTGGTTCTGGCCGACTGAGAAGCTCAGCAGGGCAACGCCATCGCCCTTAGACGGTGCCTCGGCAACACGCAACACTCGGCTCGAATCGATGCGCAGGTCTCGGCTCAGGTTGGCACTGCTCACGAAATCCTCGGTGCGCAAGTCTTCAACTTTCTTGAGCAGACCACTACCGAGCTGGATTATGGAGCCTTTGACGAAATAGGCGGGGTAGTGTAGAGCACCGGGCACTTGGCCACTGCTGCTGCTGGTACTGGTGCTACTGCTGCTTGCAGCAACGGCCAGCTGGGGGCCCTCGGGAGCCCGGCTGCGCACGGGCGGCGCCGACAGTGGCGCGCCTGCGAGCAGCGAGGCCGGGGGCTCAACGATGCTGATGCTGGCCGGCGGCTGGAGGATTCGGTGCTTGAGGCTGCCCTCCTTGCCACTGGGCAGTCGGTACGGCGGGCTTGGCGGCGACCGGCGCCGGGTCTGGAACGCCGGCGGCGGCGGCGGCAGCGGCGGTGGCTCTGGCTGCGGGTAGGGTCGCCGGCTGGCCAGCAAGGAGGCCGGCGGCGGTGCCCCATACGCGGCCAGCGGGAAGGGGATGCGTGGGTAAAAGGACGGGTAGTCGGGCGGCCGGAACCAGGCGTCGGCTGGCGGCGCCTCAACGGGCGGCGCGCCGCTCATGGACGCCCAGTCGTGGCCCCCCTCCGAGGCACTGCGCACCTTGCGCTCCGAGCCGCCGCCGCCGCACAGCGGGGACAGGTAGTCGGGCTGCCGCAGCGACAGCATCGAGGCTCTGGCCGCCGCGCACGGCCCTGCGCCGCACAATACAAGTAGTAAATAAATAAATATGTCAATATCTGTCCGGTCCAGCCACCGGCAATACACACGACACTGACAGTGTCCCGAGACTAAACTGAAGCGAAAAGAAAACTTGATGGCGAATTAGGCTGGACAGCAACGGTACCAACGTCTCGACCATATGGACCTATCCAACAAGTACTTCTCGAAGCATTGGCCTCACGAAGCGGAGTTCTACCCTCCACCATTCAGTTCTTCTCAGTCTTCCAGTTTTGAAATTGGAAGTGAAAGTGAGCTCCAGAAGTACTCGTATAGCATGCTTGCTCACCTTGCTGAGCAATAGTACTCGCGACCGTTCATGCTCACTTGGGCGTCCCTTCGTAGAAGAGACAGACAAGAGCCACGTTTACTTTAGTAGAAGGAAGCGTGAGCTCTACCTAAAAACATAACAGAGAAATCGTTTTTCGTCAACCACTATAACTAATTTGATGAGGTTTGTAGTGCTTCAAGAAATGCGTTGAAATCGCATAACTGCAGGCAACAGAGTAGATTTCATATTATATATATATATATATATATATATATATATATATATATATATATATATATATATATATATATATATATATATATATAGAATACTTATTAAAAGCTGCAACATACATAAGAATAACTTTCGCTGTCAAATGCCCTATTTTTATTGAAATCGGTGCTGGTACATGTTTTACGCGTATTTAAACAGATTAACTGGAGTTGACCCGAGCCAATTATGCGACACTACAGCACATCGCGTCAAATTCTTAGCGCATCGCATTCATACATGTAAACGGGGACGAGATGCGACGATGACGTATCGCCTTATTGCGCAAACTGCAGATAGCGCTAGGTGCCGAACTTAAAAAATAATAATAATAAACCCGAGCCCAAGTGATCGGCTACCGCCTTCTTAGCAGCACAGCGCATGTTTTGCAACTCTCACTTCGCCCGTTGCAAAGGTTCATCAAAGCTGGCTTCTGCACAGCACGAGGTCTCATGGGGAGAAGCCTGCTTTGAGCCAAAGACAGTCAACAACAGCGACTTCGTCGCTAAGCCGCAAAGAGTTTCCCATATATGTATATATCTTTGCGACAACTTTATAAGGCTGTTTTAAAGCGGCAACGTATATCGTAATGTAACCGCAAGTTTCTTTTTTTTTTTCTTTCTCTCGCGTGCGATTTGATCCGACACGCTTAGAGGGATAGCTGCTTCCTTACAGCGCATCGACAATTGGTGTAAACCAGTATGTAACAAGCGCGTGACACGGCGACACTGTTACGGGTGGCGGACACCGAGGAACAGAGGTGTTCCCGATTCTTATACAGGAAGGCCGTTCGGAAATGCTTCCCCGTACTTGTTGCGACAGCGTTACCTCTTTCTTCGCGGCTCCTCAACGGCCCGCCGTTAACTGGCGGAAGGAAACGAGCCCTCGGTTGCTCCATCACTCAACGAACCACTTACACGCGGTCCTCTGCTCACGAAGGCGGCCGTCTTTCGGTCGCGCACATAACCGGAAGAGCAGGGAAGACCGTTTCGCCAGTCTTCCATTATCGACGGAAAAGCGACAAAAGCACTCTCCACGCGAGGTGATTAAGGCCAGCCGCAAGGCTGAGCCGCCGACCAGAGACATCGAGCCCGAATGTCGTCGGCGCAGGACACGGGAACCATAGACGCGCGTCCACGTTTCAGCTGCCGACAGAGCAATCTATTTACGATCGCATCCAGTTGTTATCACGAGGAACCGCAAGATGTGTTTGTCCCATGACCTCGAAATCAAACCCATTCTGACAATAATTCGAAGTATGACACTGCGACGGCGGTCACCAAGGTAGGGTTAACCCTTTTGTATTGCACGAAATAATACTATAATAATAATAACACAAAGTGCTGATCGCGCTCTTGTTTTTTTCACTTAGCATTATTCTTAACTGAAAACGACATTGTCTCTGAAGCAAGCAAGAAAAAAAAAAAGCGTCACGACATGATCGTCACGAAGCACGTTGTTTTATATCCTATTACATTTCGCAAACAAAACACGATAAAGTTACCCGATTTTATTTTCGTGTTTTATTTCACGTAACCGACGACTGCAAAGATGCACGGCATGCAGGCGGGCAAACTGTTACGTAAAGCATAAAAACAAGCTCTTCCCTTTGAGTATACGCCGAAGAAGGAGACAACACTTGCGCGCGATCGATATGTCGCTTCAAGTGCGACTCGCTTCCACACAAAAAGAAACGTTAACTATGCAAATCGCTTGCGCAAGACGCAACACACGAATTCGATACAAGTCACAACGCCGAAAAGCTCGCTGAAGCGAACCGTGAGCCGATAGCTTTCGTAACGAGTGTCCACCGTCGCACAAGTATTTCACACGTGCACACTGGTTGCGAAATGTTGCGAAAAGAGAAGACAGTGTGTGTGTGTGTGGGGGGGGGGGGGGTGCGTGCGTGCGTGGCGACGCCGGGTGCGCTGAGACAATACACTATAACATAATCTAACGTGGCGTAAATAACCTACGAAAAACTTATGCCTACGGTCCGTGTGCCTGCCGAATAGAGAACCAACTTAGAAGCAGGGCGTAGCATCGAACCTTTTCACCATAAATTTTAATGAAAGTAGGCATTGATAAATTTATTTGCGGCTACGCTTGCAAATATACACAAATCAAACATGTTCAGTGACAGTTAAGAACCCGCAGTTTTAAGACCCATCTAAACTGGGTTTCTATACATAGAGGGAAAAGAAAGAAAGAAAGAAAGAAAGAAAGAAAGAAAGAAAGAAAGAAAGAAAGAAAGAAAGAAAGAAAGAAAGAAAGAATGAAGAAAGAAAGAAAGAAAGAAAGAAAGAAAGAAAACGAATCCCGCAATGGCATTGAAGCACTGTGCGAAGACGGCCAACAAGAAGGCAGCTCATCACGTACGACAGAGGGCAGGTGTCGTACTGCCATTTTTGGCTGCCTTACATGCAGATTTTGAACAGTAAAGTGCATTCTAGAAGGTCATTTTTGAGGCAGGTTTACTAACTTTAAAGACGTTAATGTGTCAGTTTTTTTTTTTGCTGTCGTGTTGCGAAAAAAAAAAAAAAACTCACCGGTTGCTAAGGAGAACATTTTGTCTATGTCACTCTATACGGACAAGAAGGTCATTAAACATTTATACGACAATACCGCTAAAAATGACAACAGGGACGAAAAAGCCCCTGACGCGAAGGTGCGCACATTTCTGGTCAAAACCAATATTAGCGTATGTCTTGGTCGCATTTCACGCCGTGCTTTGGTTGTGTCCTACGCTGAATGCTGAAATGGAATTCCAACACGCCCAAACTCTCGTTATTTCCTTATCAACCATTTGGCAGCGTATATCAGTGCGGGTGAAAGGAAACCTATCGAGCCATTTCCCCTGACTCTTGTTGAATGAGGCACCACTGATTATCAACGTGTTATCCCTGACATCATATTTGGAGCAATTTTCTTTTAATGCGGAGTTAAGTAACGATACGTTAGCAAACGCAGAGGATGTGGTTTACTTATTTTTTTCCCCTACATACAACGTCAGTGCTGCAAGTCCACTGCTGCACTTTCAGGGATTTTCTAGCGACTATATACAGTATTTGCTACTTAGCAGTTACTATTTAAAATATACAGTTTTACTTTAAAATTTCATCACCTGTCGCACTGTCACATTGAACAGCTGGCAATACCCAAGGAGACAATGACAATGCAATGCTATGACGGATGTCAGGAAATATTAAAAAAAAGTGCACTTAATTGAGTGATCCTGCCTCTCTGGTCATCATACGTGCAACATACGAAAGTATAGCGATAGTTCCAAACGTAAACATCGATCATATTACATTAGTAAGCCGCTTAGCTGTGAAAGACTTGTGTGATTTCATATATATATATATATATATATATATATATATGTGTGTGTGTGTGTGTGTGTGTGTGTGTGTGTGTGTGTGTGTGTGTGTGTGTGTCGGCTAACTCGGGACAAGCTAATTAATCGCAAGTGCAACGATATACAGACACGACAAACAACATTCTGTTAGCGGCAGCCTTGCGCACATATGTAATTTTTATTGCCAACGCTTCGTTAATAAGTGAACATTAATTATAGAAACAATTACATTACTTGCGTTCGCATCTTTTTTTTCGCCGTTCACGCCACAAATTTCAAACGCGGAAGAGAGTCACTGGGAATTGGTGTTCCGCGAATACCCTCGTGAAAGTCATGCACGACGCATATTCAATGGAACGTGGTCTTCTAGAAGGAGCGGGTTGTTCAAACATAAAGTTCTGAAATGGTTACGAAGGAAGAGAAATAAGATGCGCAACGCTACACCGCGTGCCATTTATTGAAGACCTCGCAAAGAACAAAACGCGCCGGCGGCGGGTGTAACTTCGCGCGTACCATCGCCCCTTCGGTAAGCGCTCATTCATCACGGACAAGGACATCACTCTGGGTGTCCATGCGTGTTTGCGCTCGCACCATACTGCTCGATCACACCGCTCTGCCTTGCAAGGTTTTGCGTGACTTGTCTCTATCTCGCGCTCGTGCTCGACCCCGTGGGCACGTTGCTGCAGAGAGCCATATAATACGCGAAAAAAAACGGCACACGTGTATGTCCACGCGTCGCACTGACAACGGCGCGTGTGTGCCTCAATGCACTTCCTTTCCTTCTCAGCTGCTCTTTTTCTTTGTTGTTTTTTCTTTGACTGTCATCTATAGAATATAGGCTATTCCGTTCGCCCTCTAATCCACACCACCGTCTTCCTGTTCCCCTAACGTTACGGCAATCATTTTCCTGTCGCTCGCCGCGCAGTGCTCATCGGTGCACGCTTCGTTAACTTATAAGCCTGTGCCCCACACGCGAGTGGTGCCAGAATTGGATGACTGCACACTTTTCTTTTAAGGGACATATAAGCGGAAAGTCACGACTCGGTAATTGCTGTCCTATGCGCTTCAATCCATTTTTATTTTTCTGAAAGTTTCCTTCTCATAATCCGAGTACATTCTGAGTGACTGCACAGGTTCCCGAAACTGATTGCCACTCACTAATCGTCGTTACCTCGTCGGGCATTAACTTAAACATTGAACGTTACCTTCTGTCTTCTGGACATTGGTGTTCCGCTTTACTCTTACACTTTGCCGGATAAGGTCCTAAATCATTCGTTGCAAATCATCGCCAGCGTTGCTCAACGTCATCTGTAAGCCGTAAGTCGCTCAGGCATTCGCCGTTAATACAAGCTCCTAATATTACGAAGTGTAACAGCTTGGATACCACTTCAAAGCATGCATGAGAATAGCAGCGAATACATTGTGTCTCCTTGCCCCGCCCCTTTTCTTGTTACGACATTTTTCCGCTTGCAAGGAATTGAAGGTAGCTCTGAACTCTACTGATGTTTTACTAAGGTGTTCACGAAAGGCTTTTTCACGAAAGGTGGGCTGCAGCAATGCGCTATATCTCCTGCCAACTTTATGAAACGTTAGTGCGAAGAAGTCGCGATTTGTTGTTGGCGTGTTTCAGTAATTCTGAATGTTAACTCACCGCAATCATCTGCCTGATTACGTCGCGTTAACGAAACCCGGACGACGCTTGCTAAATGCACCCACCACCCACGGGGCTTTTGTACACGTGCGATCATACAAAATTAACTTACTCGCCTAGCCTCTTTGCCGAACCTATATGCGTCATATACATACACTAGAGCAGTGTGATCACGGGCAGCTAGGGCACTCGAGTGCCTCTACACCTCAACGCTTCCTCGCCGCTAGAGGCAAGCCCTTCCACGCGGCAGAGAAATAATTTTTAAATGTTCCTCCACAATCCACTATATATGCTTCATTTTACCTGAAAAGTACTGCAAAATTACAGCGCTCATCCTCTGCACCCTTCCACCCCACCTTCGCCGTGTGTCGAAACTCTTCGCACAAACTTCGAGGTCTATAAGAAAAATGATATATAATGCTTGCAGCTTCATGCACGTAATATACATGCATAAGGGGCTAGGCATGAACGCATGATTTGGAAAAAAAAAAAAAAACAGAAGCGAGAAACATTTACGCCTGTCGCACACGAATGCATGGTTCGACGTTTCGTAATTCGCACAACACAGAGAGTACAAGACCGTGCGTTTCCATGAACTTAAAACCTCTTCATTTTAAAGTTTTTTTTTTTCATGAATATGAGAAAGACATCGTAAGTAGGCGCGGGATTCCCTGTCGCGGCCAGAGCGCGGGTTGCTGAAACCAGGCAAGGCTGCTTATTTCACCTGCCTCCAAAACCCGATTCGAGGGCTTACGCCACAGCAGCCCGTGAAGCGCGAAAAGCGCATGCATGCTGCTGATCACGACGCCATGACTCCGGCGGATAGACGACCGCGTTGGGCTTATGAGCGGATACCTAAGCCGATCTCACCTCTCACGTACGACAATCGAATGTCGCGGAAACACAGGCGACAAAAGTCGATGACTTTTCCTATTAAACTTTAGCTCGGGGATCTTCTACTTGAATACGTGGGAGCGGCGAAATCGTTTTTCTGAGTAACTATACTGCACCAAATTCGATGAGCTCAGTTCATTTAAAAAGAGGTTAAAAAACCTAACAACCGATCAAAATCTTAAAATTAACGGTCTATAGAAGCCGATTTTCCATTTGGCCGTCGTTCTTTAGACTAAAATTCCTGAAGTTTGCTTTATTTTAAGGAAACAAACTATATCAGTCTAACTAGGCGATGAAACAAAATGTCCTAAGTCTTAAACTGCACCTAATAAAATATCTAAATCGGGAAAAAAATGCGTGCATTACAAACCTTGTTTGAAGTACACCTCTTACTTTTGAGCAGAACAAGACTCACGCAGAACCTTCGCGAAACCATTCTAAACATTGCAACAGCTTCGCGTAAGCAGTAAAATCATACATCAAACATGCCTGCATTAGATTATCCAACGGATGCTGTTCCGGAGAACTGTGGCATCTGGTTTTTTGTGCAGAGTTACGAATGTGCAAACTATTTTCTTTTGAACTTGCCCATCTTCGGAGCTTTTTGTAAAGAAAATTTCCAGCCCTATATGTCATTCCGAGTTTGACTTTCTCTCTCAGATTCATCAAAATTTAATTAAAATCTACTCAGCGGTTTCAATGACGTGATTGACCGAATCCGCTTCGGAGCAGGTACTGGAGCAGCTATAGGACATCAACCTTTAGGAACACTGACCAGTAACACATTTTTGGAACGCAAATATAGTGAGTCTCTAAGATGGAGCAGCTGTGCCATGCACGCGTGTTTATAATGCCTCGAAAGATGAAATTAACTGTTATTCGTTTTGCTGCGGACAGCGTGAAGTTTCTTGAGTTCGATGACCGCAGGCCACCTGGAATTGCACCGCAATACACACGATATTTGTGATTCAACGAGGCTTTAGTTACTGTACTGGAAGTGCAAGCTACATAAGTTTTCAAGCATTCTTTTTGAATGCTACCGAAAAGAACTATTCTGATGACGCTCGTGCTTTCAGTGCAGCCCATAGGCGTTCAAGTTGCGTGGTGAAGGCTGTCGCGCTTTACGCGCAGAATCGTTACGCTCCAGGTTTATGCGCGGCTAATAAAAAAAAAGTGTTTACTGATTAATTGGTCCTTCCTGTTCGAAACCTACTTTTGCTTTGCTTTACAGAATTTGCAGTCATGAAAGGCTTCTTATTTAATTTTGAGAAGTTCTTTAACGTGGACTTCTGCCGCAGTCGAGAAGCAGAACCGAGACACCGGTATAATGGGACACCGTGACTGCATGCATGACCGAGAGATAAAAGCTTCGTCTTAATAATACAGAGACAGCGCTCTCCGGTTACGAAAGCGACGGCAGATGTGTGTGTGTGTGTGTGTCGCCTTATAAATGCTGTAAAAAGTGTGACGTCACTACGCTATCGCATACGAGAGTCGGAAGGAAAACTACCCGCACTCGGCCCGCGATACGACACGCCCGAGCGTATCTTAACCTCCAGTACCGATCTGAGGATCCTACAGATTGTGGGGACACCGCTCGCGCAAGACGCCGTAAAAGAAGAAGAGGAAAAAGAAAGGCTCCAGAAGAGCGTGCCAGCCAGGAAGCAAGGAAAGCCACTGCGCGGCACGCGATAAGATATAGCAGCTCAGGGAGCGAAAAAGCGTACAGCCTATAATGGAAACAGCGCAGATCACAAAGAAGTGCGGCGCCCGCCGGGGAGATTAGGGCGCTCGCGCGACAGCTGCTTGCGCGCTGGAACGCGGCCGCTGCTGACTGATGTGAACACACGCACTCTCTCTCTGCAGGATTCGGTCTGTTGGCAGCAGGCCACGCAGCATCACCCTCGCTTAACAGCCCTCTCGTATCCAGAAGCGGGCTCTTCGTCGAGCCTATCGGCAAATACGCCTTCGTAATTACAATGACACGCACACTGCTCACGCGACAAGAATGACGAGCGTGTAACCACATGCGCCTATTTTAGACGCGTCTGCGCTGCGTCGCGCAGCTGCGCAATGACACGCGAAGTGCGATGGGAGGCCGACCTCGTACATTGAAGGTAGCAGAGGCGTCAGGTACGCTAGGGAGGAGGGGGGGGGGGGAAGCTGCATGCCTTAGAAGCCCTAATTAGTGGCTGCATTTTGTTCCGGACATACAGCATAATGCTAATGCTGGAACGAACCTTGGACAAACTTCCAGATTTTGGTCACGACCATGGCAGATTTTTTTTTGTGTATCTCACTGTCAATGCACAGTTAATCCGGCTTGGCTCCCCCTCCACCCTAACTTCCTGGTCGACGCCGGCTTAGTTGCACGCTCACACTTACGTACAGCTGCACATGCGAGCGACGGAGCGGCGGGGCCCGCGGCGATTGAGCGGCGACAGGACGCTCGCACGCGGCTGCACGCGGCTTCGTTTCACATGCACCGCTTTTGCGCGGCGCGCGCCTCTGCGATGCGCAGTGATGGTTGTGGAAAGCGCCCGTTACCCGCGGGTTTCCTTTCTCCGAGTTCGCTTCTTTTGGTGCACTTGGGTTGCGAGTTTCACCAGCCTTCTACTTCGGTGCTCGATTTTCACGCGCCTAAACCTTGAATGACGAAAATGTGCAGTGTATCAGAGTGCAATTAAACAACTTCAGTAGTCACGTTTATTTCTGTTACAGCTTTCTTTTTTTACCACGCAAGTCTTCTTGCACGCTCATACACTTGGCCATGGAAAAGCAAAAAAAAAAAAAGAATTGGTTTTTGTGGTTTTAAGCTTTCAGAGTGCTTTCGGTGGCTTTTGCTCTCGAATGCCGCAAGGCGTTGGTGCGCCGTCTGGGCCGGCAACCATTGCAAACCCACAATGTCGTCGTCTGGGGGGCTCGCATTTGTCGTCTTCGGGGTACGTGACCATTGAAAAAAAAGAAAAAGAAAACAGTAAACTATTCAAACGTGCTGGGTCAGAGTAGCAAAAAAAAAAAAAAAACTGAAGCATGCGACCAACAAGTGCGCAGTGCCGTAGGGTCCCCCTGTACGGACCTGTGTTGGTGCCAAGATTCGATAAAGATACAAAAGAACAAAATGACACGTGCAAACGATTTGTCTGCTTTGATGGAAGCGCAGTAGAGAAACACAAAACAAAAAGAAAGGCGTTTCTACACTGCCAGCTCGTTACAGCGAATGTCGTCTGCTAGGAAACCGAGTTCCTCCTGACGCACGCACCCGCTCCTCGACTCCGCCCCTGCAATCACGTGCTCCCCACGTCACTGCTCTCCCATTGGGTGACCTTGGGCAGCCGCTCTGCCGCTAGCGAATTTTTCCAACTCCGGCGATCTCGATCGCGCGTCCACTGGTCGCTCTAAAAAACCTGTTTTTGGGCTTCCGCGACGGCAGCCGCTCCGCTCTTGGAGCAAAATCGCTGCATGTGAAACAGGCTTAAGACTAGCGGGCCGCAACAGGATCTGAACACACATGGGACCTTATAAATCACGGCGGAGGCGAAATTTCGCTCGAGTGTCCCTATAACGGTCATCGCAAGAAAAAGAAAAACCGGCGCGCAAGTCTTCTGGCGAGTGTTGATCACTAGCACTTCCACCGGTCAGCTCTCTTGATTAGATTGACGACCAGTTTATCCAGTAAACGACTGACGAAGCACACACAACAAATGCATGCAACGCCTACGCGGACACATGGCGACATGATCTGAAACTGAATTGTCGGCGCGGTCAAGCAAGTTAGCCAGTCGAGTTTCGACCCCGTGGTCATACGACCGCTTCAGGGCTCCGATACGGGCTGCGTTGCTCGTTGTCCTCTGGTTTACATACGACATGAACCACGCTGCCGCCGCCACACGATAACGGTTGTAGAATTCCCTTAAACAGCTTCGAAGTAAAAGTATAAAGCTGTTCGGTTTATGGGGTCGCAAAGCGACTCGGGCTGTGAGAGACGCCGCAGTGGAGGGCTCCAAGTATAAAGCTGTGGCATAAAACCGTGAACATATCCGTACAACATTTGCAAATGTTGCGTCTAGATAAGGTGTACAATTTATCGTTGCTAGAGATTTAGAACGTGGAGATACTCGCGCACAGTTAACTCTGCCCGCCTCGCTAGGTCAGCAAGCTATGGAAGAAACCGAGAGTGGCGCTGAACTCTGACGCACACTGCGCTTTCCAAAGAATACGTGCATAGAAGCCTCGTATATATATCCTTCCCAATCATTGCCAAGAAAAGTTGTCCGCGAGCAGAGGCGTGTCTTCGATCCAATTCACTATTAAAAAAGAAAAGAAAAGAGAAAACAGAAACTGCAATCGTTACGTTGGTAAGTGCGGTGCACTTGAGGTCTCGGAATGTTGACGAAGCACGTCAGCAGCCCAATCTTTCTTTTTAGAGTACGGAGCAAATTTCACCCCGCCACGGTGGTCTATGTGGTTACGGCACTCGACTGCTGACCCGAAGGTCGCGGAACCGAATCCCGGCCGCGGCGGCTGCATTTTCGATGGAGGTGAAAATGCGAGGCGATTTAGGAGCACGTTCAAGAACACCATGTGGTCGAAATTACCGGAGCGCTCCACTACGGCGTCCCTCATAATCATATCGTGGTTACGGGACGTTATTATGGCGGTTATGGGACAGATATGATTATCAGGAAATTTCACATGTCAGAAGTTTTTGCTAAAATTAAGGTCTCCATCGAAGCTCTAGACTAGGGGCGCCCAAACCTTGGCGGCGCGTCTCCATTCATTCCGCCCACACAGTTATCACTGAACGAATGTGAACAGCATTAAGTTGCCGAGAACATATTTTAATACCGAGTTCAAAGGCCACGAGCGCGTCTGCCTTAAAAAACGCAGCACTTATTAGGACGCCAAGTTGATGCATTATGAGGCACCTATAGGCTTTCTGCGACGTTCCAAGCGGACCGCTCACCTCATCGACTGGAAAGCTCGCGCGCGTACACGGAGAACGACGGATCACGCCGCTTCGCTTGCTTTTCCGCGTGCGTCATCAGGAATAGGTAGATATTAGCGTTTGTTCACGTGTGGTAAGGAGGGGGGGGGGAGGGCAAAAGGGCGCTTATGATGTAGCATCGGCACTGTGTGCGTCACAGCAAAGGGACGGTTTCACAATAAATACGGCGGCGTTTCATTAATTTCACGACGTCTTGGCCTCTCTTTGCGGTGCTGCTGGCACTGCCACCTCCCAGCCTACCCATGAAATGGCTTTCTACGGCGTCCTAAGACGGCAATTCCGGTTTGCATGGAACAATTGGCTTCACTGACTTTAATTACTGTCCCCTAGAGCGGGGCTGATTGAACTGGGTGCTGGATTGACGAATGGGTGCATATATGCAGACAACGCATTGCCTACGGAGCGGCTGTCAAGAGGAAAATAAGTGAAATGGAACTTTGATATTTTCTAAGGTCGCGCTGACTTCAGATCACGAAAGAAAAAAAAAATAGACAAGAGCGCGAGTCCCGTTTACAGAGCCGCGGTTCGTCCGGTAAACCTGCCCTCTTGCATGTTTTTTTTTTCTTTGTTTGATTTTAAGTCCGAACGTTTTCAGAAAATGTCAATGGCGGCACTTCCCGGTGCATTACCCAATAGCACAGCCCCACGGAACAAACCCAGTCAAAAAGAGACACACCTGCGATTGTTTGTGTTTCGCAGCAGCCCATGCAGTCTCAAAACAAGGCGGCTCGACCAACACGGCTTAATTCAGACCATCATGGCACCATACGAGAGTGAAATCTTTGCACGACTGCGAGAATGGCTGATTTGTCATCGCCCACACAACTGTAATGCAGTGCATTATGATTAACATGCGCAAATTCCCGCGACATAATGCGTAGTAAGTGAGACATATACATATTTCCCGCATTTGCGAATGTCCATGGTCTCTCTTGTTTCCGTCCTTCGCATCCAATTTGCCATCCCTGTTTCGCTCAATATTTATTTGATGACTCGTGCTTGTTGTTTTCCGATGCCTCTCCGACGCTGTCCAGCTGGACACGGCGCCAAGGCGCGTAAATTAATTGTGGAGTTGATTTGCGTCGCTTCATTACGACGCTTAGAGTAGTTTTATGGAGTTGACGCGCATAAATGCTACTGTGAAGCTTACAATATGATTAGGGTGTTTACGGCGTGTGTGCGTACTGCTGCAAAAGTGTATCTGTGCGGCTTCTCTCTCTCTCTCTCTTTTCTGCGTTACACGTAGACTCGCACCGCGATCCTCCCTAGAAAAAAAAAAAAAGCGCCCATCGCGCAGTCTTGGCGCACGGCTATGCAGAAGCACTATGCAGTTGAGCCGGTATATAGTCATATGCTCGGCGCTATTATAACATGCTTGCTGTGAAAAGGCTGAGGTTTATACAACCTCGGCTACTGCATTTCTCTACATTCTGGAGCACACACACACACACACAAATGGAATGATTACCGAGAAACAACAATAAACGAGAAAATAAAACAACAAACTGAAACAAATAAAGAAAGTAACATGGCAATGGTCAGTTCGCTAGCAAGAGTTCACTTTGCAATAGAACGTTCACACGCATACATTTCTGTCGAAGTTCTATCCACAGTATACGGACTAACACGTCAGCTCGTATATAACTGCACATGGCTGCTCGTCACAAACGTCTATCTAGTTCTAAAAAGTATTTTGCACAACATTTACAGGCGCCAATCCGGATAAGCGTGCAGAGTCCCCGAGCACTTGGCAGCTCGTAAAACTGTCCGACCAGCAAGCGACAGGAATGCACCATGCACGGTGTCATGGTTATGCAAGCCCTCGTGTGGCGCTCGACACCTCCGAGAGACACATTGCAGGGTGTTTGAAGCTTTTTTTTTTCTTGCGTACGCGCCCCGAATTTCCGAAGGCATATAAGCTGCTGGCCAGCAAGTATTCTTGGACGCAGTGCTCGCTATGAGAGTGCTATTGCTAAAAAAATGACAAAAAAATACCATATGCGCTCAACTATGCGTTCCATCTTTTTGCGCAAACCTTGCAGGTAGCCGCTTCAACATTTTCACCGTCTCCCAGAAAGAAGACGCGCCTAACACTTCATTTTGCTGTTGTATGGTTGGACATTTCACGGTGGCACAGTCACACAAGTACACTATATATCGACCGACACGAAGTCGCAATGATCAAGCGGGCCCCGGAGGTCAGCAGATACGGGCGCGCAAGTCCCGAACAGCGACTTTTCTCGAAGGCCGAGCTAATGCCTGGGGGCCTCAACTCTGGGGGTCTCCACCATTAGGCCGTTTATGTAATCGCTCTACTCGAGCCGCGCTAACGGGCACAGAGAATGACTGCAGGCTTAGCCGGTATCAATGAGAGAAACAGATGGAAATCCTCCGAAGTGCATCAGCTTCCATCAGCACGGACCCTTGCGAATACACGGCACCACGCACTCCTGCTTTTAGTAGGAGGCATCCCCCTTCACCTTGTTTCCTCACGTTATCCTCTCGACCTTTTAACCATCGAGCTTCGTATGCAGCAAACCGAAGATACCCGGAAAAACAGCTACTCGACAGCATACGCGGGAGACCCTCGGCGCCCGTCGCATGTCTTCACGTGCGATAGGGCTCGTACTTGCGCCAGCACGACGACGCACTCCTTTTGGACGCCTGACGTTGCCAACAGAGCTCGGCGAACGCAGCAGCAAGCTGGCAAAGACCTTGCTCCTTTCACACACGCGACATCGCCAGTAGTTTTCCTTCAACAAGAGTGCGTGGAGCTTCATATCGTCTCGCTTTGCGACAAGCAGCACTCGAATTTCTGGACATTCTTTTCTCCCCCCCCCCCTTTTTTTTTCTTAAACCTATGAACGAGCGCTCCCTGAGAGCGCCGCTACAGATGCGACGACCGCATTCAGAGATGCCAAAGTGTGCAGTACATACCGCTTGGTCGGAAAAGCGAGCACGATGAAGGCCATCATGCCGACACCGATTGCGCGCCACGTTTGCCCCCCTTTCTTCCGCGCAGACCAAACTCGACTGAGTGAGAGAGCGAAGGCCTCGCGAAATCGTCAATATCACACTTTGCAGGGAGCACGTTCTCATGAATGATTCCGGTGGCGTGCGTTGCAACACGCGGCGGCGAGCGCCTTGCGACACACTATAGGATGATCCGGTGCTCGACTGCAGATATAGACGAAAGCCTCGAGGGGATACGCAATCTCTACGTACGGCACTCCTTGCTTCCTGCCTGGCTGCTCAAGTTTTCACGCCTCGCCGATCCGCGCCAGTTTCCCGCTTCGACGGACACCGCTTAATCTTTTTAGCAAACTGAACAGCGAGCGTTTTCAGGCTCGTATATACGTGGAAAAATAATAGAAGCGTTGAAGCGGAAGTGCACATTTTTGCATTGTTCCAACCAGACCAAGTGAACTCGCTCGCCACATCTCATCGAGTTCTTGACTTTTTCTTTTGTCAGCGTGGTCACACGCATGTCGTAAGTATTGAGTGACGTACAGTGGCGGCCATAATTTTACGGACCACGGGAGCGCGTGGCAGACAGCGCCGAGGCGCCTTCTCACGACTGCTTGCGAAGCTCTAGAGCGCGCACTGCGCATGCGCGTCCTTGTTTACCTGCCGGCCTGCTCGTTCGCTCGCTTCAAGTGCGCGCGCAGCAGAACGCCAGAGAAAGTGCAAGGTGCCGCTTTTGCAGTCACCGCGGAAGCCCCGATCTATTTGCGTAAAAGAAAACTTTTCTACTTGGCGAAAACTTCGTCCTGGTCTGGACAAATTTTTAGTCAGCTTTCAAGTTTTTTTTTCTTCATTTTTTAATCCATGTGGGTTTTTCTTGTAGGTTTGTGCTACAAACCGGTCGATGCCAAGTTTTTTTTTTTTCATAGCGCATATGAACGGGCGCATGATAGTTGCACCGAGCACCACAAAAAAAAAAAAAAAAAAATGCAGCATGGATGAGTTCCGCGAATGGAAGCTGCGGGCTATCCTTATCACACATGTCGATTTGAGACAAACTGACGCAAAGCGTATTTTCCACGCTGCGGAGCGTCTCGGAACAAAGTGTATATAGAGTGCGGCGCGCACTGAGCACTGCCAGTACAAGTTGCGTATTTTCGTCACCATATCATCGCTCGATGCTTCCGCGGCGTAGAGTCACTGGAAAATCAGAGTACCGCAAAGGTAGGCTGCACGCGGGCAACATTGGGTGGCGGCGGCCATGTCCCTTCCAGACCGTCCGGCACGTTGCTAGCGTGTGTTGAGAAGTGACCGATCTTTTAGCCTCAGTGCCGTGTTACGCTCGGCAGAACGGCATTATGTGTGTGTGTTTCTTCAAGAGGATATTAGAAGTGATTTCGAGTCATCGACAGGTATGGATCGACTACGCGGTTAGCGGTGTAAGCGAGCACATGTTGCCATGTGCTCGCGAACTCTCTTCATGGCTTCATTGGTCTCGTTTCGTGTCACGCCCGGGCGTGCTGGCTAGGTCTGGATATGTAAACATAGTTGCATTAGCGCAGTGACATCGTGCGAGATACCATTCACTTCGACATTTGGTGAATCTTGACTGTTTGCGCTAGCTTTGAAGTCGGTGTTCAGGTTCACTGCACTCGAGAACGTTATCGAACGTCGAGAACATTCAGCATTGCGTCCTTCGACTGATCGCTGACGCATACCTTACTTGCGCACCGTGCTTGCTGTTCAACTGGTTGACATGTGTAATAGAAGTTGTGTGTGTACGGTAATTGGAAGTTGTGCGCGACGTCTTGATTCGGAACGCCAGCAGCCGAACGCACGGGCGAATCGGTGTGCGGTAGGTAAGGTGCATCTTATCTTACGATGCGTAGAAAATAGGCCATCAACAAGTATTGACATCACTACTTAATTGTTTCATTTCCTATTTCTTGTCTCCTTAATATTCCCAACGTTGCAATGAATTTGCAAATATTTTGCTGTGTTCTGACAAACAGTTCTTTTTTTGGCATTGCCGTGCGTAAACAGCTGGGGTTCGGTTTCTGCACTGCTGCACTTTTTTGCATAATGCACTCTTATTAAAACTTCCTTGGCACGGTGCTTTATGTTCTTTCGATCAGAAATAGCACATCCCGGAATTTCTAAAGCGCATGCTACCGCAACACGGTATGTATATAGACCTAAGGCTCGCATAAAATCGACTCCCTCAATGCGTGGGATCTGCTTCTTTTTTTTGCTGTGACCATTTCTCACCAACTATACAGTATTTTAAGGGTACGCTCGGTACAATGCAGCATTAGCAGCTTTTTTTTTTTTTTGCAACAAATGTAAAAATACGCTTCATAACATTGCCTTATACCGAGTTTATCAACAGAGTTCCACGGTTCTGTTTTGTGCAGTGCCAAAGATCATGCCACAATTGCCTTCAAGTTATACCAGTAAACAGTTATTATTTTAAGAAATCTTCGATTTCGCTCTCGTGCGTGACACGCTTATAACTCGGATAGCATGCGTAATCTGTTCAACAGATCGAGATATAAACAGCCGAGCAAATAGAAAGGTATGTAGTTTTCAATATCGCTGACCATAGCGAACCGAAAAGGTGAAGTATCTTGTCGCATAAGATCTTTTCCAGCAAAGTGAGTGTAGTTCACTGCAGGAAGGAGTGTTATTCGAGGGGGGCGAATTCGTTCAGGGCAACTATGCAGCCACGTAGAACGGCGCTCTTTGACATTAATTTTTCCCATACGGCAAACGAGATTCCCAGAGTAGCTCACCAGTAACGTTCGATTGATGGTGAGCTACTCTCTTCTAACATCTGCATGCAGTGGCGTAGCCAGGAGGTGGCACACCGGGCCCGTGCCCCCCCCCCCCCCCCGAAAAAAATGTCTGCTTACGCCCCTGTCTGCATGACGCGTTTAAAAAAGCGACGAAGCACTTCTGGGGACCGTGGTACTGCTAAATGTCCGGCCACGCTTTGCATTGAACGCGCCTGCACCCAAAGCGCATGGAAGGGATATGGCGGCGAGAGGTCACGTGATGCGAGTAAGCCAATCGCGTCGGCGGCGGCGCGCGGAAAACAGATGCGATACTCTGACATTTTTCCAGTGACTCTACCGCGGCGACTGCAGAAGCGGCACCTTGCGAAAGAGAGATCAAAACGCTCGGCAGCGTGTATACCCACCTGCCAGGATGTGCCGAGTTATGCACGCGAGCGCTCGGCAAACACTGTCGCGTTTAGACACATTCCGTGAATGTGTGTAAACGCTTATACAGAAGCCCACGGCACGACAATATCGCTAACGAAAACGCTCCCTAGGAGGGTCGAAGTCAACACACTCGTCTGTGAGGCGCCTTCCTGGAACTCGGCTGACGCGAGGACTCACTTCCTGTACAAGCATCTGGCAAAATAACGACGACGCGGCGACGCGCACGATGCGACGAAACGCGGAGATACGCGAAAGGAAACCCGATACCGCGAGAACAATGACTCGTATCGAACAACATGAATGGCGCAGCTCCACTCCTGCCTCATCCAACACGCTGAGCTCGCCACACGTAGTAACAGATATCGAAGTACGTCGTGCCGTGTACAGCCATCTCCCATCGCTGATGGCTTAGCCGCGCAACGCGTGATAAAACTGTCCCATCTCCGCAGTGAGCTTATCGGAAGGATTGTATTCGCGAGCCAGGTAAAGCGGGCGGCGTTTGAATCGTGAGGCGCGCAAGCACCTGCGCATTACGTGAGCGCGTGTCTCACGTGACCTTGCACGGTTGGCGAAACGCTGCCTCCCGGCACATCGCTTTCGCTGTCTCGAAATCCTACGCCTTCAGGGATTGAGTGGCCACTGCAGCCAACAAGCAGCCATTCTTGAACCGTGGAAACCGCGCGATCCTCGCGGGGTTAACCGTTACCGAACCCATGGCGCGAAGCTTCGCTGGAGCGATCGAACGTACTCGCGAACCACCGCGACGTGCAAAGTATAATGCCGATGCGGTAGTGTGCCGCCTGCTTACTCCACATCCGTTGCTGCGGGATTCAGTCACGTAAACACTCAACGCATCGTGATCAAAAGGAAATAATAGCACAGATCGTGAAGGAAACTTGTTTTATGTACTTACGCAAAGTAATTCGGTAGGCGTTACCAGATAAGAGCGAGGCTGCGGCGGAGCGCGCCTCGTCGCACTTAGACACTGAAAAATATATGTACAAACAAATAAACGCTTTCAGCTGGCAGCGATGTAACTATAACACAACGTCTCAACAGTTCGCGAGCCTTCTAATCAAAGGCACAACCGACGGTACGCCGTGTAATATAGTATATACGGTATGTCAGGCGCTGTCACGGGTGCTACACAGCGTGCCACTCATCAGTACTGCGGTACAAATAACCTCAGCTGCTTACTGGACAGGGCATGAGTGCAGTGTGTAGTGTATAGTGTGTATGACGTAAGCCCTGACGCGAGCAGCCGCGCATCGCCGGCTGCAACACGTGCGACCCATTCTTTTCACGAGTTCGTACAGGTCACACCTTGTATTTTCGCGACTATATATATATATATATATATTGTAATGATTGCAACAATATATATATATACACAACGAGGCAGCATTACAAAAGGCGCTTTATCTACCGAAACCGCTTAATGTTCTCGAGTGAAACTGTATGGGCGGTGATGAGCTAGAAACTATAGCGTAAATTAGACTATATATATATATATATATATATATATATATATATATATATATATATATATATATATATATATATATAGTGGACAGAACCTGAACCTTTGTAGGTTCAGCCCCTAATCAATTATAATTCATGTCACGAGCATAGAAGGGAAAACAGCGCGAATTTTTGGACGAACACAGAAGGGAGACAGACGACGACACCCATTTTGTTTACGTCTCCTTTTTGTGTTCGTCCAAAAATTCGCGCTGTTTTCCCTTCTATGCACAATGAACCAACTTGCCCAAGCCTTAACCCTATCATGTCACGAGAAACCTTGAAGTGTGGCCTGATGCACTCGGTTCACAGTAACCGCCCGTGATGTCCCACGCCGAGCGCATGCAGACGGTATATATGGTTGTGTTTTTAAATAAGAAGCAGTATTTGACTGTATTAGGAAATCTTTGGAAAACGCCGACCTTTGTATTTGTAGGTTTGCTCTCAATTGTCGCAGTCCCGCATGTAAGCCTACTAAACTTGTACGTCCTAGAGTAAACCCGAGATCTGATAAAAGTTATCCCTCTCTGATTACGTATTAAGCGTAGAGGGTATGGGTTCACTCTAATTTGTTAGTTGAAATCAAGAGTGCTAGCTGTTGATTCTATTATTCTGGTTGGTTGTTTATTCAACTGTGTTAGAGAAAATGTAGCGCACAAATCCAAAACATCCCTTGCAAGTGAAGAAGGATTCAGCGCAGATTGCTCTCTCTCTCTCTCTCTCTCTCTCTCTCTCTCTCTCTCTCTCTCTCTCTGTGTGTGTGTGTGTGTGTGTGTGTGTGTGTGTGTGTGTGTGTGTGTGTGTGTGTGTGTGTGTGTGTGTGTGTGTGTGTGTGTGTGTGTGTGTGTGTGTGTGTGTGTGTGTGTGTGTGTGTGTGTGTGTGTGTGTGTGTGTGTGTGTGTGTGTGTGTGTGTGTGTGTGTGTGTGTGTGTGTGTGTGTGTGTGTGTGTGTGTGTGTGTGTGTGTGTGGTGTGTGTGTGTGTGTGTGTGTGTGTGTGTGTGTGTGGTGTGTGTGTGTGTGTGTGTGTGTGTGTGTGTGTGTGTGTGTGGTGTGTGTGTGTGTGTGTGTGTGTGTGTGTGTGTGTGTGTGTGTGTGTGTGTGTGTGTGTGTGTGTGTGTGGTGTGTGTGTGTGTGTGTGTGTGTGTGTGTGTGTGTGTGTGTGTGTGTGTGTGTGTGTGTGTGTGTGTGTGTGTGTGTGTGTGTGTGTGTGTGTGTGTGTGTCGCATACTCTGCCAGGACTTATGCGCTTATGCGCATACTCTGCTTATGCGCATACTCTGCCAGGACTTATGCGTTTATGAACGCGCTTCCCATTTCGAAAGCGCCGCTAACTAAGCGAGAAAATGTGATCGCGAAGTTGACGGGCAAAATGTCTCCCCAGCTCGCCACCTCCGAAACGGCTGCAGTACACATTCGCACTGAGTGCAGTGGATGCACAAAGCGTATACCCGACGGCGGACTATATAAGGTTGGCCCCAGCTGCCTGCAATGTTTCACTCTTACCAGTAATAGAAGTCAGAACTGTCAATTGGGCGAGTTGGTGTACTTCCATCTTTTCTATTCTCGTCCTCGTTTTTGTCGCGCTAGTATTCGTTCAAGATACAGTAATAGACAGTTGTAGTTCAGCGGTAGCGCGACAGAGGGGGTTAAGAGAATAACGTTGCTGTACTGCAAACGTTCGCTGTGGAAAGAGCTTTAGTGTAGCGGGATAGCGTTTACGTGCCCAAGTTGTGACTGCGGCGTCCCCTAGCGGAGGATGAATGCGGTCAAAATAAATCAACAAAAAATTGCAAATTCTCAACCGTATCACCGCATGAAGCAATATTCAAACTTTTTTTTGCAAAAAAAAAAAAAACTGCGAACCACGCTCAAAAAGCGAAAATTTATATGTTCCAGAATTGTTTACATCGACCATCTTGTTAAGTCCAGAAACATTTGAAATGGGAAGCGCGATCTCGAAAACTCCGCTTAGCTATCCATAACACAATGTTGTCGAAGCTGCCTGAAGGCAACCACAGTCATTTGCCGCGAACGAAGTGAATGCTTCAACAGCATCGCCAAATTCAGTTCTAAGCGGGCTTCCGAACCCGCCGCATGTTTTACACACACTACGTAAACCAAGCGAACGCGGTAACTTTAAATCTGAGAAATATATAACGCGAGTACGCTAAACGATACGGGTCATTTGGCGTTCTGCGCATGTGTATTTCGATCCCGCCATTCCGCTAAGCACGTTAAACTAAAACTGTCTAGTATAGTGTTGAGGAGGTCATCCTGCAGGTGTTGGCCGTTCAGAAAACGTTTAAGAACAGCAAAAGGGGCTTCGCACGAGGGACATACAGGTACGTATACAAGCGGCTCAACGTGGAAATTAACATACACATAATTAAAACGCAAGAGCGATTAGTTCGTTAGTTCGTGTATGCGTGCGAGCGCGTTTGTGAGAGAGCGAAAGCAACTGTTTTCAAGCTGACGTACCTTCCAAGTGGTGGCATTTACATCGTTGAGAACGAGACCTTTGCCTGCACGGCGTATACCCTACCCTATATGCCGCCGTCGATAAGGGTTCGCAGACACGAGCGAAAAGGCCGACATGACGTCGTTTGTTCTTGGAAATGCGCGTAAAAGCATAGCAATAAAGCATTTGCGTAGTTTGTTTAATGCCAGCCTGATCATCAACAATAAAACAAACGGGTGGCGGATGTCAGGCACGTGCTTATACGGCAACACCACTGAAGTCAGATCAACGTGCATCCTTGACATTGTGTCTGGGATATAAAGTCGGGCTCGGGATTATGGATGACGGCACGTCAGACGTATATGTGTTATAACTTGGAGGCTGTAAACAGTGGATGAGCTACATGATAAGAAGAAAAACGCTCTACGTGTTGCAAGTACACTTCTCCACTAAAGTAGATTCAAAAGACACGACAGACACAGAGCGAATAAGAGATAAAGAGAGGATGGTGGTGCTATAAACAACTTAGCTTAGTTATCTAAAGCACGGGCCGAATGAAAGTCAAGATAACTCGAGCATGCTACATGAACTGCAAGAATTCATGCTGATTGGTCTGTATACATGCGCAATCCTAAGAGACAGTTGCAGAAAACTACCTCGGTTGTCAAACCCTCATTAAACGGGGAATTCGTGCTTATTGTAATAGCGAGGTGCACCGCTGTTTCCAACAAGAACGTCGGCGCCATGTTGTTGAGGCGTTCGAATCGTAGTTTGAGGCGCCACACGCGTCAGACAGACGCGACACTTAGGCTACTCGTGATGATCTCTGGTCCGCTGATGCGCTATCGAGAATATAGTATAAGCCGAGAATATAGTATATAGTATAGTATAGCGAGGATATAGTCCGGCCGGTCACAGACCTTACAACGAATACATCTCAGCTAACTGCGTGTATTTATCTAGACCCCGAAAATTCCCGGTACGTACCGACACCCTTCGTAATTGTTTTCTTTTTTTTTTTCATAAAGCATCTGCGCATAAAGATACGGAAGAAAAAAAAAGAAAATAACTGCATACACCGAGAGGCATGCAATGAAACCAGGAGATACCTGCCAGTAGACATGAAGACAAAGCGAAAATAATAAATTAAGCGATCATTATAATAAAAAAAAAATCTAAAGTTCACATACGAGCGGGCCGCGTACAGGCGTAGGCTGCTTGCACGCAGACTCTCACATTTATCGGCCGCTTGAAGAGTGTGACGCATATTTTTCTTCGTCTGGCTTCCTACACATCCAGGATATTAATCACTACGTTGAGGAATGCCGTTTCAAGTCAGTTCGTACCTAGAAAATGACTCGTAGTATAAGTCCTGATTATGTAACTCGAATTGCAATGACTGCTCCTATAGTTGACGTAAACATCACATCGTACACTGCATGATAGAAAATGACGTCAGAAAACAACGTGACAACATCACGTGTGTGGGATTATACGCATACGCAAATACGTAAATGAGAAATAAAGGCACCCCCCCCCCCCTCTTTCATTTTTTTTTGCTCTCACTTACGTTCATCATACGTCCGAGGGTCGTCAATGACAAGTCTCTGACATGTATAGGACCGCGACATCAGTGTCAAACATCATTGTCAAATACATAACTTGCACGTGACGTCAGTTCCTGTCTTCCGTCCGCCATCACCGAGCCAACGGTCTCAGTGACCGCGCCTTGTTTGCGTTCGTGCAGCGGATCGTTCGGCGTAGTGCGCGTGTTTTATCGTTTGCCTGGCGCTTATATGATAGGAGAATCGTTCAGGACATTGCCCGGTAAACTTTGACGAACGTGTAGGACCAACGCGGGCCAGATACAAAGAAAAAAAATCGCCCCGTGCGATGGCGTGGATCCCTATGAGCTAGCGGTTGGTGCACAAGCTGCTGTTGATGCAAGCCTGCTGGCGACGGTTACCGATAACTTGCCTATTACGAAGTGACGCCCGCATACACGAACGTTGTTCAGTGTCTTGAGGTCATTCCTATTTATGCGCTCAAGCCATTCGCTCCGCTTCTCGGACAGCTCTTTCGTGCGGTCGCACTGCTTTGTGATCACCTTTGGGAACGGTACGTTCCCGCGTCTGGTCCTTTTTCATTTGATTTACACTTACTTCTCGTGCGGTAGCCAAATATCGCACGAATCGCCATTGCGACGTACGGTGATGACGTGAAATGCGAGAGCCACACACCTTGGCTCGGTGTCGTCTGCTGCCATGTGCTCGGTGATGGCGGCGCATTCCGAGATCGTATCCCACAGTTCCGCGCTGTGACGAAGTTGCAAGTTATGTATAAACGAAGCGCTTTCTCTGTTCTCTAGAACCGCTCTTTTCAGAAGAAACTCCGGGCAGCCAAAAGAAAAGAAAGGAAGGAAAAAGCGGCTCAAACCGCGAGCAGACGTGAAGGACATACAGCGGCGGCAAGCGCGGAGCGCCGTCGGCCCACGGGGCGCACCACGTTTTGCCCCCGCAGAGCGCAGCACGTGCTCCTGCCGTATCGCAAACGGCACGTCGCACCGCGCTGAAAGGCAGCATTGTTTTCCCACTCGGAATGCCTGCGCCCGGGTGCACTCGCGCTATCTACGCGGCAAACAGTGTACGGGGCCGCTCATCACGCAGCTTGTCACACGCCATCGCGCGCACTGTCGACAAACAGACGCGATCCGCGGAGGAGACAGACGCCAGACACCGGAATGTCCCGCGCCGCGGGAGACTGCCCTCGCCGAAACACACTTCACTACGGCGGGGGTATGAGCTACGCGCCTGGACCCGCGGCTGCCCCCAAAAACGGCGTCCGAGAGAGAAAGAAAAATCTCGATTTTCGGGACAGGCTTGCACGAGCAAAATTTGAACAGATGTAAACGTCGCGCATGAATGCCGCAACAATGGGGGTCTCCAATACGGGCACTCCACGGGAGCTCGTAGCACACCGAGTACCTATCACGCGCGGCGCCGGCACGTCGACGTCATCGCACGTTTGACGCTGAAGCCGCATGCGTCAGACGGCTAAAAAAAGGAAGTGGAAACGGCGACCGCGCGCTACACTCACTGCCCCTACGGCACCGATGAGGAAGCAGCGCGCTTCAGCACAGTGCTGAATGAAGGAGTGTGCGTCGTGCGACATATACTGTTGTATACAGGTCACCTTTTACACGAGCCACACGACGTTTCGCGACCTCGCTTCCAGCCGGTAGAGTGTCGTTGCTATAAACACGAAACGCGCTAGATCCTGGTGCAAGGGCCGCAAGCACCCTGGTGCATTTAATTACCGGAAATTGGCGAAAACAAAAGAGTAGCGAACAACAGCGCGATGCACTTTACTGCGAGTACAGTAAAACGTCGTAAAAGTAAGAAGGTTTATCTCATCATAGGAGATACAGCCACAAAGTCGATAGCAGACCAGTGTTCAGCATGAGTTAAATACCGTAGCCCTTAGTGTTAAGGGTTATCGCGGATTGATCGACAGTGATCGAACAAGAGATGTAGTATGGAGCGAACATCTTCGCCAGTTCTCGTTCCACCACTGTTCGTCACTTAAACGATTCTCTGGCACGTTCCTGTGATTCGCTGTCTCTTCCGGTTGTATGATGGATCTGCTTCTCCCAAGTGTAACCTCAGTGCAATACTGCAGTGCAAACAGGCACCAGGATGGTTCGAGAAAAAGTATAAGCTTTTAGACGGTCATGTCAAGGCTACTACAAGCAGGACAAGGCCAAGGGTTCGACTGCGGAACCGTGCCGTCAACTTCTATACCTCTTGCACGGCCAAAATGTGTGCTCAAGTGGCGCGGAGCTGCTCCTAGCGACGAGTCTAGTGTAAAGAAGCCCAACGAGGCAGGCACAACGGCAATTCTTGCGCAGATAACAACGGGCGCATCCACGTGAGCCTCCGTCATATAATCCGCGCAAGATAGTGCACGCTTTCTCGCACAAGCCCTGCTGCTGCATGCGCCCGGCAACGCTGCAAGACTGTTGCGGGAGAACCGAGCCGTCAGCGGTGTCGCAAAGCTTCCAATAATAATAATAATAATAATAATAATAATAATAATAATAATAATAATAATAATAATAATAATAATAATAATAATAGGACGGGATGAGGCGCTGATGAGCGTCGCATTCTGTCATGTGTGCCACTGGAAGCCATAAGTGGGCGCCCTTATTGTCAGAAGAACTTGATTCTGGCCTAGTCGGTGCTTACTGTTTGACATCTTGACCGCACACAAAAGACGAGGGAGAGCGAGGACTCTCTGGGCTGGACCCGTGCCGTCGTACCTCCATCTGTCCTCGCCTTTTGTGTGCGGACAAGATGTCAAACAGAAAGCCCGTATTAGTCAGACTTGGAAAACTAAGTTTCCTTGAACGATATCGCTATCTCTCTTTGATACAGTACAGAACCGGTCAGGCGTTGTCATCGTACAGAATTTAAGACACCCTTAAGAATCCGAAACGTTGAATGATGAAATGGACTGTCGGGAGATGTTTTCCAAGAGCGCAGCGACCTCACTCTGTATTGCAGCGAAACAAAAGTTTGACAGCCACGCACCTTTTGTTAATCTTCCATCTGTTATTGACCTACGGCCACACCCTGAGCGTTCAAGAGGGCTAAAGCAGCTAAACTGCTGGCAGATAAGTTAACACGCGGCGCGCACTTACGGCTCTAGAGAAAACGCGGGTCTGCAGCGCGAGAGGTCAGCACGCCGCCACCCGCACTTTCCAAAGCACACTTCGTGGAACATGCAGTTCGGACAACACCCCGTGGTTGTACATAATTAGCGTGGCGTGGATCCCCGTACGTCACACCCGGTTGTTAAAACATACGCCGGTCGACGCGAGCCAGCCGCATGGGTCTGACTCTCTGGGTGTGATTCTGGGCCCGAACCCGCAAAGGCTTTCTTTCATAGGCATTCTTCGCCATGGGCCGAATGTCTTCGCTACGTACAGTGTGGGATTGGCTAACGTTTCCTATCAACTATCAAGAGCATTTTAAGGCACTTCTGTGAATAACGGCACTGCTACCACATAACACATTCTTGCTTAGCGTTATCAACAGTAGCTGAACAAGGAATATCCGGTCGTTGGAGCAAACGTTCCGACAAGGAGCCTTCGTCACGACAGCAACTGCTTTGCTTAGCAGTATACACGCGTACCTCATTCTTCGCAAGTCCCAGTGGGCGAGGACAAGCTTGCTTAGGGTTACATTGCGTCCACGCCTCAAAAATAGTGGTGCTTATGTATCGAGCAATGTTAATCGCTACAGTGAAAAAAAGAAATGTGGATCCGGGGGTTGCAGCATTCTGTAACGTTTCCACTTTCTTCCTTTCGGCAGTGGCCCTCATCAAGCCGCCGTCTCCACGTATCGTCGTGATCAGCCACTCAGCGGGAACGCTAAGAACTGATAAGACGACGGCGAAATCTTACAAAATACGGCGGACGCTGATCTCGCTACGCGCGATATATACAGTCCACGCAGAGACTCTGTCGGCGAACGCATAGTACGTTACAAGGACAGACGGTACTATCGCAGTCGCAGGACGGCACACCTGAAGAGCATTAACGACAATTAGCGACGATACGAGGCGAATCGATTATCGCCTGTCAGCAGACGCGCGTGCGATTGCACTATTGAGTGCAATGCAAGCGTAACTAGGTAACGCGCCGTCGAGCTGTATAGCGCACGTAAGCACGTTAACGCTCCCCCGGTTTGCCGGGAAACAATGCCCGTGTTAGAAGAAAACATCGTACGCAACAACCACGTCGACGCTGCTCGTTAGCGACGCCATGGCAAAGCGGCCTTTGTGTACTGCACCGGCAAGACTTGGCATGTCAATCGGCTGGCCTGCGAAGCCGAGATGTCACCTGGCCCGCTTGCTGCATGGACTGGCTGGACACCAGCCAGTGAGAAAACATTGTTACGCCCGAAAACGCTATAGTAGCCCCCTGGGCCCGTAACTCTCTAAACGCACTATACTTACGCGAAGCCGTTCGTGCGAACAGGCGTCAACCAATTGCCGCCGTGTCATTAGCTGAAAAAGCACAATTTACCAATGAATAAAACACTACAACGAACGAAATCTTGCGAAGTAGATCCTTGTTCTTTGTTGAGCGCTATGCTTTGAGCGTAGAACTTTTACAAAGCTTTTCACTCGTGTGTGGAATTGGATATTCGCACTGGCTCATGCGAACATTTCAAGAGTAAGAACCTTCTCTGTTTTTTTTTCTTTTTGTCTAAAGGACCCTGGCTTTTATTATAACAATGTGGGGCGAAGTCGTCAACACAAAACGAAATCGCAATTTTTAAAATTTTTTATTAGATTGCGTACGCTGCGGCTTTCAGGGGTTTCTGAATGGCACCTCGCAATTATATTTAATAACATACCCAATGTCCTGCAAATGTCACGTCCAATCGACTAGCACTGCATAAGTGGGAAAGCTAGCTGTGTTCCTATAGTATCCTCCTACTGTTCCCCCTGAACAATGAATCGATGCCGTCCACACAACTATACGTACATGGAGTCCTAGGCCGGGATATTGTATCCATTCAAAAAACAAACGAACATTTCGCTGCGACTAAACGCATTAGCTTGTGCGTTTATTAAGAGCATCGTTGCTGCTTAACAGTCGACAGTCCCAATAGCTGCGGCGCGGAGCCAGAGGACCAAGCTGCTGTTGTGCTCAATACGGATTTTTATTCGAGGAGGCAACGCATGGTGCTGGCGCCTGACAGATCCTGTGTCACGGCACCGGTATACGCGCCTTACAGCACACTGCCGCAATCTGAGCATGGACAGCAAGTGTTCCATTTAAGGTGGTGAGTATAATAAACCGTCCGTGTAGGGCAGTGCGCGCTAACGTGAAGTAGCAGTAAGCTTTATTAGAATATGGAATGTGGAAAGGGTTCTAAGAGCGATGGGTTAGTCCAAGGCTCCACTGGACGCCCCCTGGACTTGGAGGAGTGTACTCTGCACCCTACATGCCCGAGCTACACTTCACGAAAACTTATATCTTAAGAAGACACCTGCGTTAGGCGCCGTAATATATTTTTTTATAAAGAGTATATTTAAGTCATATCGGAATAAATATTATTAAAAGTATTTACGATAACTAAATGGGCTTACTTCTGCTAGAGCAAGACCCTGTATATGATACTGCCAACGGAAGATATGCAGCGGCGAATGAACCAAGCTTTCATCAAGTCCTTAAGAACAGTTGTCATTTGGTCCGATGAGCACCCTCGCTATATTATACCATTCGCTAAAGCGACCTTTTCTTGCACGAACTGCAATTTCTTTTGTCCAACCGCTAGCTCGAGAGACTATACATCTATAGCATGTCGCAATAGAGCTCTGGTAATGGATGGCGCATGCACGTAATCTCTCTCTCTCACGCACACGAAAAGGATGAGGACGGTTGACAGGTCACAACGCGCTACTGTAGGAACAAAGGCGGCACGCTGTTTGATCTCCGATGACGCCCGCCGCGTGACGCAGTGTTCAGCGTATTTCCGCGTATACGCTAACGAGACCCTCAGGATGCACACGTGCACGATAGATATGGAAAAGAGTATAACGGCCAGCAAAACGGGGGCACGAGCCGCCGGCAGCAGCAGCAGCAGCAGCAGCACTGTTGCGAGTATTCGTGGTGCCGCGCTTTGACTCTCCCGTCTCCTCCCCCAGCACAAATCGAAGGGCTGACGCAAACGCGACCTTTTCCGTCGCGCACGCGGGAGGTAGCCGCCGTCCACTGGCCCAGAAGCACAGTTCGTATAGCGACGAACAAGCAAGGCGGCGACACGCGACAGGCAGTGAACACGGCAACTCCGGCTGTTGGGAAGCGGTGGAAACTCGTCAGGCGCTTCTCGAATACGATTATTGGTATACGGCAGTCACATCACGGACAGAATGGTCCTTACGTATACGTTAAACGAGAACTATACAACGTATCCAAGGTCATTTCCGGCCATTAGGCTGTCCATTTGCCACGACTGTGGGGGTTGCGTATACGACTCATTTGACAACACGGCCGTGCTATGCTGCTACTTCTATATTACGAAAAGAATAATTAGCGAAGCAGTTAGGCAGAAACGAAAGTGGGCGAGACACGCGCAAGTATATATACGTTGTGTACACAGTGTCAGCATGCCGTCCCGATAACAGAAAATTAACAGAAAAGAAAGCCGCCGGGATTATGCAACGACAGAGTGTGTGACTTGTGTAAATTTTATTTTCTTGTTTTTCTAAGATATATACCCCATGCATTTAAGAACGGATAAGGGGGTTGAAAGTTAGCGCCACTGTTAATCGGCCCCCTCGTATCTTCCTTCGTCCGTTACGTCGCACACGTTCACCGTGATTTCGCGAACACATGTTTTACGCATCGTGCTAAAATCGTAACGATCAAAACAAATATACGCAAGAACCATCCGTTCCGCCGACTACGTCAGCATATACGAACAACGTGCATCCAACAGGATTCCATTGGGTTCCAAAAGACAATTTCCAGAGAGTCATTCGACAACTAACATATAGATCGGACATGGTTTTTACGCAAGTGGTGCTCCGCCTATTTTAAGTTTGGAGTACGATATCAGAAGTGCTACATAAAAGTAAAAAAAAATGCGAAAAATATATTTGAAGACAGTGGCTGATGCTACCTAGAACATAATAAAGGTGGCGCCCGTTACAGACCACTTCTCGCAACGAGTTTATAGCGCGAAGGCTTTGAAGTAAACGCGCATCCTTTTACGCTGAAGTACTCGCTATCAAAAGGAGGTTCACTGTCAGAAAAACAGCGCGGCAAAGCATATGGCGCCGCTTTTTTTATTTTGAATGGGAATCCGGTCAAATTGCGCCACTGGTAAACATAAATTTCTTTTCTGCAAGCACTAAAATGACCGGTAATAAGGCTGTTTCCCCAAGTTTTGCGTCGTTTACGAGTAAGCTAATTATCACTTGGTATAAAGGAGATTGGAAATCATTCCTTGAGCAAGGGACCTTCGCTTAAACCTTTCGTGAGTGTCACCCCGCGTGAACGCCTTTCCGGTGGATGTCTCGCAGTTCAAAATGCCTTAGCAATGCCCTGCCCGCGCACCAGGGATTAGGAGTCTTGGGGGCAGTCAATGCGTTCGAGCGTCGTCCTCACTGGCTCCATTGTCAAGACAAGCGTTGACCCACGGCCCGAAGTTAACTGAGCTTTCCTCAAGGTCCCCCAGCCCGACCACGCAATAGAAGTTTGAGGCCGCATTCTGAGTCACACATTTAAATTTAACCACTGCAACAGGTTTCGCAGTTCGCAATCCGTGAGGCGCATTCGAGTGTAACACCGACCGCCGAGTCGTTACATTACACACACGGCTCGGCGACGAGAAAAAGGGCGAACGGCAAATTAGTATTCAAGTGTATAGAAAAGGCTGAAACTCCAGCGTCACGCACCCGTTCCTTTATAAACTTGACAAGTTAATCCCCGGCATGTTCGCAAGCTAGAAATTGCGGCTCCCCGCATACTAAACAGGCGAAGGAGCACGCTCTGAAAAAGGAGACGCAAAAGCAAACAAGGCTGCTCACCGTCGAAGCACGCGGTCTCAGATGGCGGGAGTTCATAAAACCAGCAATCCCTTCCACTCACGGCCGCCTCCAGCGCTGAATATGCCGCGATCGCAAATGCAACGTGGCGCGGCCGGGGCTCCAGAAAAATCCGTCAACAACAAGGTGTGCTCACGCCCCGTCGCCCCTAATCACGCTCGGTCAATGTTCCCTCACGGCAGCAAAACAAGGCGTACGACCTTATCGAGGAGAACAAAAAGTCGCGCCTGTTATCGGAAGGAGGGGGAACTTTGTATACATACGCACAGCCGGCCCCACCGCCCAGGGCTCTTCAAACGGCACAGTTCAAGAAAGAGCGTTGCTCGAGCACTCGGCTTCGTAGCCCGACGTTTAACGTAATTTTATTTCGCGGACACTGCGCGGTAAATTAATGCAAAATTCTTCATTCCGGTCGGTGCATAATCTACACGTCAATTCCGTGCTACTCAATGAATAAATTCATTAACTCCGGTGGCTTTGCGTGTGTCAGACGACTCGGCGTGTGACTCACAGTATTTTTTTTTTTCAGACGTACACGTGCCTATATTAAGCTTGAGCCGAACTCAAAAAGCTTTTTGTTTGTAGGTGCAAATGTTTTCTTGGTAAAAATCTCAACGCAGGAACCTTTTTTCTTTTTTGTCTTCTTGAGAACGGTTCTAGCGTTTAAGCGGGAGTTACAGCATGTCATAATCGCACCAAGTACAACTGTCCGTAAAACCAGACGCCGTCCGATCGTGAGGGAAGGCGGCCGAATGGCGGCAAATCGTATGAACTAAAAGAGCTTCGCTTTCGGCCTGCCGCTGATGACGGCGGTCAGCGCGATAACGATGCGATCGCCGCAGCGACGGCCAATGAGAGACGACAAATATGAGCAGCGTATAGCCCTTTTCACAGATGGCTGTCTGGGCGCCCCCATAATCCTCTCTGGGCTGCGCTAAACAGGCGTGACTCCCCAAAAATGCACTGCTGAGGCTGTGACGTCAGACTTTGTACTCCCGCGCGCAGCCCAGCGTGTCAGCGTTTTTTCTCTCCTGTGAAAAGGTCTATAGCAAACTTTGTTAACATTGGGAGTCCCTGATGCCGTATTGCATGTAATTCTTTTACCACCCATCGCGCAATCAGTTGGCCCACACCGGCGATAACGTGAAGGCGTGGCGTCCTGCCAGCAGAAAAGTAAGGAATATAAAATGAAACGACTCGTTATACGCTATACCAGCTTCCCCAAGGCTGTGAACGCTGGAATGCCGCGAGTCAGCAGGTGCCTGCACGCACGCACACACACACACACACGCACACACACACACACACGCACACACACACACACACACACACACACACACACGAAGACTCTCTCCGCGTGTCTGCAATCTCGTTTCGCGTCGTCTCTTATTTCGATACAAATAATAAATACAGTCTCGGAGAGGCGAATATTGAATGACGAGAGATGCAAGCGCTTAGAGACGGCTGAGAAGAAGAGAAGTTCGAGGTGACGCCAAAAAACAGGGCTTGCTGAAGTCATCGGCTCTGATGCCAGAACTGCAGCCGATCGCAGTGCAGCACGTATTAACTAGGGTGGTATACGCCAATGGCGAAGAGCACTTGCGAACAAACGCTATCGGCAGCCCCTACAACGCGACCTCTTCAACATTACAATTCGCCGTCGTCCTCTAAGTATGCGGCATTAGTGGTATTACGACAGTTCCGAGGGATAAAAGCGGGAAGGCCAATTTTTTTTTGTTTTTCTTTTTTAACGTCCCACCCAGGAAACACGTCGGCAAAACACATAATGTGCATGCGTACGTGTTCCTCTCTTGTTTCAATATATGGGAAACTTGGCGGCGATGGCGATGCAGCCATGAGCGACATATGCCCACACTATCACAAACGTTTTCCGCTACAGCATAACATTTTCATATCACTTCCAGGAGTTGTACCCTACTACCTCCCCGGTGCCACTGCCCCAGGTACATCTATTGGGAGGTACCACAAGAGATTTTGCCAGTAGTTCACAATTCCAACAAATGAGCCTGGGCGTAAGCAGCGTCTCCGGTATATGCAGTTAAAAGTAATTCGATCGACGCTCTGTTACTGTAAAGCGACTCTCATTCCCGTGTGGTGGTGTTAATTCGCGCCAGGCAAGAGCGAGTGGAAACTGATCGGCCGCCGGGGCGGTGACGCTAGAAGCGTTTAGAGCGGTAAGCGCTGCGTAGTAAAGATGTTCTATTTTTTTCAGGTGAGGCGGCAGATTCGCGGAAGCTAATAACGGACCTGCGAGCGACACAGAATGTCGGTCAATATATGCGGCGTGTTTCACAGTATAAGGCACACGGAGCAATGACTGTGGGTATTGTTCTCGTTCGCCGAAACGAAGTGCGGCCTCGCGGCTTCAGCGCCGCGCACAACTGCATACGCATATAGCTGCACTGGAAAGGTCTACCGCCACGAACAGCGAAAGAAGGATGGGATACAGACAGCGAAGACTTTTTTTTTTTTCAAGCTTCCACTCAGTCAATAAAAATACTGCGTATCATTTTGAGGCAATGTGTGTACCCGCTAATTTAACACTATTCGTAAAACAAAGCTTCATTCGGCATACAAACCTTTACGGTCGAACCTCGTTATAACGAACTTGCACCGGGACCATAAATGAGTTCGTTATATCCGATATTCGTTGTAACGGTAGTGATAGAAATCGGCTTTAACAAATGGGCAATCTGGCTCGTGAAGCATCCTAGATGCAAAAACGCATTATTCTAGGCCACGAATCCACGCACTACAAACGAGGTAACCCTTACCGGTCTCCTTGTGGCATTTTAAACTTCGGCTCATACGGCGGCGAATCAGTCAAATGCGCTTTTTTCTGCTCTGGGTGACCAAAATTTTCGCGACGTTTTCATACGTTTTGACGTTTTTTTTTATCGTTTTCGAACGATAAAAAAAAGAATAAATGTGGCTGTGCATCGTCATTCAATATTTATTTTGCTTTTTACGCTGCCTTTCTCGAGTTCTGAACCTCCTGGGAGCCAAATATTTCTTCGTTACAGCCGATATTGCGGCGGCTCCAGCGTTTCCGGTTTCGTTTTGGAAAGAATAAATGTCACTGAAATGAAGCGTGACCAACGAAAGTTCGTATTTAGTTCGCTATAAAGTATAATTCGCTCTATCAGTGTTCGTTATAACGTGGCTCAACTGTATAGTTCTTTTACAAAACAGCTGTAGCGCTTCGACAACGTCGAGTATTGAAAGAAAGTTGGCGCCCGTTTTGAATTAAACCTAGCCACCTCCCCACACAAGCCACTAACACACTAATCGTTAATGTATCTAACACGGTTCATCTCTCTAATGATAACCCCGCTGGATTCGCTCGGCAATTTCCTTTTGCCAAAAGCATGGACTAACTATAATGGCAAACAAACTGCATCGCTTGCAGCTCACTATTGCCTTCTGGAATGGGATATAGGTAATTAAAAGAAAGTGTATTTCGTTTTGTTTAACAGATACATGCAAACTTTTCTCAAGCGTTCTAAGTGCATAGTTTATATTAACGAGTCTGAAGATATATCTGCATCATAGTATCATTTATGAAATGTGTTATATGTTACTGATGGCTACGACGGGTTTATTTTTAAGTTTGCTTTTTTGTGTTTATGATGCTTTTGCAGTTATAGTTGCAGAACCCCGTAAAATGCGTTCTGCTATAAAATGTCCCCCTGCAGCTATGCAGGGGGATATCTTATGTGTAACAACGTCAACGCGAAATTAAAATGATTCTGATAACGTAAATGCGTCAACGTTTAGACAGCGCTCGTGTGCGACACATGCAAACAATGCAAAACAGCGCCAAACGCAGATACACACAATGCTGGAGCGCACTTTGACACTACGCAGGCACCCTGCAGTGTAGCTTTCCACATAAGACAGCAGCGCCACAACGCATAACCTAGCGAGTGGAAGAAGCAAAAGTGGAGGGACGTTATAAGACATCTCGTATTTATTACGAGGCAAGAGGGTCCGTAATCTGAAGGTGTCCAAGTGCGCATGTGCTGCACGCGACATGCTGCACGCGATGAACGATGGCGTATGTGTGCGCATCGTGTTTATTGTCAATTTATTCGGTCCCCTGGCGGCCGATCTGGGCAAAAACTTGGATGGTAACTAGAGTTACGCATCTGGCCATTGCGAGGTGCCTATATGTTTTGTTAAGCAGTGTAATCATATCGGCATTGTTTACAAACTGCAGTGACATGACCTTCAAGACGTAACATTTGAGAGCCGTTACAGGTGGGGTGCAGACAGCACACAGTAGTGGACTTCGGCAGCTCACCGCACACACCAATCAAGATGTGTCTTTTGGCGGCGTACGTAGTGCACCTGACGGAGGGAGGCTACTGCGCATATCGCTCGCTCAAGCGCCTCTCAGCATGTTGCTCGCGTCACCCGCTGCAGTCGGCACACGCGCGCACCCAGACAACAGCGATGTGTTTCTTTCTTTTTAACAATAAGCCCGCTTGTTCGAGAGAGGTGATTGATTGCGATGCTTAGCTTTCTTTCTGGTCACGGAGCGCGTCTCGTTCTTTCTGCGGCTGCACTGGCCGGCTTCGCGAGGCCTTGGTTGCTGCTTTGCGAAGCGCGTCACGGCAAGCAGCCCCCCGGTGACGCCTGACGCACTGAGGCGGCGACCACGAGGCCGGAGGGGTGTAGGCCGCGGGCTGGAGCACGAGCGGATGCGTGCACGCACAACCAAAAGAATGCCAGCCGCAGCAAGCGACGCACATCATAACAAAATGTGTAAGAAATTGCAAGGGCGCGCAGCAAGCCAGAGGGCAACGCGTCAGGGGAAAACACAAGGAGCTTGTTGGCGTTACGAGTACCGGTTTTGCACAACGCTTCCAGTAGTCACCACGCGCAAAGCGGCGAGCGCTTGGCTTGCGGCGACTCCCTCTCACTCTCTTTGCCTTCACTCGCTTCTTTTTCTTTTCTTTCTTTAAATACTGCATATTGGCAAATCTAAGAGTACGTGCGAGAGGCTGTAAAACAGCGCAAAGCATACGAAAAGCATAGTGCGTGCAATTCCATTCCACGGAGCAATGTAGACAGTACAATTTGCAGGTGCTGTGCGTCAGTACAGGCGTTGCCACAGAACCTTGCGATCGAGTGACAGCTTGCACACGAGTCAAACGCGCTTGCGGACATTGCGACAACATTAGTGACAGTCCATCAATCGCGCACGCGGGCCTACTGCCTCGGCAACAACGCAGACGGCGAAGGCGGTGCAACGTGTGCTCAAGCGTTCAAAAGCGTATAAGAGCGAAGCAACATGCACAGCAAGACAGTTCGCGCTATCGACCAGGACCTGTTGCGCTGCAATTACCCGCACTGACGGCCGACGAAATGCAGTTAAAGCTCGCAGAGCAGCGCCAATGTGGTGCCCGATCGGCCGTTATTTTTGGCTCGTCGCGCAGTGACGTCACCGGCAAGGTGCTTTCGCCCGCGCCGGTTAAAGAAAGACGCGCAGCCGTTGCTGACGCGTCTCCAGCCGCACTGCAGCAACGGCTCGCCTGTCGTGCAGTGTGTGCTCACCTGGTTGTTTGGGCGAAGAGCCGCGGCGCACGGCTGTATCCAGCGAAGCGCCGGCCGCCGACTCGTCAGCATGTGCGCGCTTCACCGGAGAGGCCCGGGCAGCAGCACCAGCACGAGCGACGGCGCCGCAACAGCCGTCACTAGCGCCACCGCCGGTCGTGCGGAGCACTAGCGGAGGGCCGGCGCCAGCGCCCCCACGTGCCGCCAAGGTCACGGGAGAGGGGCGCCGGTCCCCGGGCAGCCCTCTCGCCCCGAGCCGGCTGACCGCACGCTCCCTCGACCAACGTTCGTTGACACTTGGCCTTTTTCTCCGCGCGCTTTCCCTCGCGTGCAGCGCGCAGGCACGTGAGCGAAAACTGTGCGTGCGTGTCGCCGCCGAAGCGCGCGCGCCGAGTGCGTACGGACGTCCCAGCAAAGTTTGCGGGGCCCCTGCTGTGGGTGACGCCCGGTCGCTCAACCAGCCGCGTACGGCCTCGTAGAACGTTAGCCCTGGCGATGATAAGGGCGCTTCACGACAGCGGTTTTAGCAGCAGCGTGCAAGGAGGCGTACACAGACAGTACTTCGCCCTTAAAAACCGTCGTTGTTTTGGTTCCAGATCAAAGAACGCTGCACTAGCGTGGAAACTTCCCTTGTTTCGATATCGCTGTCACTTTCATATTACAGTACATTTCAATAGCAACAGGTGCCGCTGCTTGGTCTTGCACCCAGCTATAAAGTTTACAGACGTCACGATGCGTGCTATGTGGCATGCGTTCCATTCGCTACGAGCCTCTCAGGATATCTGGAAATCGTAGTGCGAATACCCAAGTGATTGTGATTTGAAGTTAGGAAAGTTATTAGCGGAGCGGGCACAATGTTATTTGTTCCGCTCTCAATAAACAACTGAACACGTGTGCATCCACGCAGTCGACGTAAAGAGGACGGCTCAAACCCGTCTACCAAGGCCCGTGTGGTCATCCAGCTTTGATAATAGGATACGTCGGGAACTCCGACAAGGACCGAAGAGATCGCAAAGAAGTCAAGCGGAGAAACCAATTCGGCTCCTCTGCGAAGGCTCCAACCACGTGCGCATTCCAGGCGTTTTCTGCCTGCGTGCCGGGTCATCGCTAATGGGCGCATACTATTATGCATCAGACCAGGGTCGCCGAGATGGGCGTACTGAGTCGCCTACGGTTCGCCATGGATGATTTCTGGTGTGCTTACGCTTGGTACCACTGAACTTCACAGTTCGAGTAACTGCGTGTGGACATTTGACGTTACTGAACCATGATATATTATTAGTGCTGAGCCGTTGGGGCCCCAAGCTCTCGCGTTCTTTTGTACTCTCAGCAGTATCGTAATGGTCGGTGAATTTTTTTCGGTCGCCAACATAACGTGAAGGTTTCACGTCGAAAGGAGCCCTAATCACCACCGTGTTAAACAAGCAAACAAATAAATATTATCTGTATCAGTCAGTTATTAGAATAGGATTAAAAATACTAGTGCATGGTTCCCGTGCGGTCAACAAATCTAAACTTCCTGGCAAAGAGGCGAAGCTACAAGAACAATTCCACATTTGCTTACGATGTTGCTTGTTGCGCTCTCTGAAATCTCTGGCCTATCAAACCATTCGATAAGTATCGCCATGCATCGACTGATACGCAGTGATTAAAGCGCGCACCTTCCCTGCGTATAGGCCTTGCATAAACGCCTCGACAAAACTTGATCAAGTGAGATGTACGTGACAACCAAACAGGAAGTTGCATGCTTGTGTAGTTTGTGCGGCAGCGTTTATTTGCCGGCGGCTTTCGCTAATGCTGCATGTGCTCGCTTTCGCGATGGTTCGGCGCCACTTACGTAGCGCCGTGACGTTTAAACCATATTTAGGCCGAACGCGCACGAGCCATACGTTCGTATAACCGGCTGTCAATTGTTCGCCATTTGCCAGGAACCGCGGGAGTTTCGGAGGAGGCACGTGCCGCGGAGGGCACGTGGCGTGCTGCGGGGCCTGGACCCCGGGTGGCAGCCCATTCATGCCGGCCGCATTGATCGGCACGTGACCTTGAGCGCGGCGTGCCGAGAAGCGCTTCGATCGTTGACGACACGCGGAACAGGCGCCGCAGGACGCCCGATCAATGCTAGGGACATGGCTGGTTGACCCCGTTTGCACAGTTTTGCCCGGAAGGGATCGTCGACACCGAGGCGCCTCGGGTCACAGGCCTCACAATAATGCCACGCATCCACCCACCACGTTCACGGCAGTGTCGGAAGAAGTTTGACATTTAATGGTCGAGTTCACAGCCGTGTCACGCTTTGGCGAGAGAAAGCGATACCGACAATAGGAAGGTATCGAGTGCTTTTCTCGCATCCGACGGAGATTATGTATCGACACTCCTGCGTTATCACCTCGTTTCCTCCCCGGTTAATCGAATGTCACGAAGCTAGCCACAGAAGTAAGTTTGCTCAAAGGGATCCCGAGTGAAAGAAGGGCTCTGCGTCCGCATTTTGTAGCGTTTTATTTAAATTTTCCTTCCGCCTTATCGTGCGTCACGCCGTGTGGTCAAAGCCGGTAAAGCAGCGGTGCGCAATGATTACGATGAAAAGAACGTAAAAATGCAATGGATTGCTGGAATATACGGCTCCCGCGTGGTTACCATGGACACATTCTTGACGTCCTAAATATATGCGGACTTTCTCAAGGAGGCATCTGTCGGTTGCGAGGAATTCGACGAAGATCTCGTTTCGCGCGCGCACCTGGTGATACAAGCGGGCGCAATCGCTGCTTGCCGCCGCGGCGTCTCCTTTACTTCCAACGGTCGACAACGCTCCCCCACATCGGCGCAAGCGTGCATGCCTCCCGAACCTATTTTCGCGCCATTCGACCGACCGGCCGCTTGCGTTTCGCGGGCTGTCGCCAGTTTCAGCCGCGTGTCAGGTTAAACGCTGGACACATGGCGCGAATTCGGATGCGATTCGTCGTACGGCTGTTCGTGCCAACAGCCGCATCCGACAGACGCCCAACAGGTTCCATCAGCGTGCGGAGACGATTCGCACGCCGCACGGGCATCCAACTTGCTGAATGTAGCCGCGCGGCTGCCGCGTCGGTCTGACGGCCGCAGCCAATGGCAGCGCGGGAGACGCCTGACGTCACGCCTCTGGTGGCGCGTTTGTTGCTTGTTTGTTTGTTTGCGCGTTTGTTGAACTACGTTCGGACGGCTCCGATCATGAAAAACGTTGGTTAAACTTTCTTTCTGACATCAAATAACTCATGACATTTGTGCAAGGCGGCGCCCGTTTTCGAACCACTAGCGAGATATCGAGCCGCGATGGAAGGCCACTTCGCAGCTAACAGCCGCACCGGCCGTCTCGGCGAACCGGCCGGCTTTGCTTCCACCGTTGCTCGTCAAATCGAGGTCTACGAGAAAACCAATTGCGCATGTAAATGCGTGTCATCAGCGTAAAAGTTTTAATCGTGTTGATAAAAATAAGTGCTCGACGATCAGCTCGCGTTTGATCGCGAACGGCGCTAGCGACAGCGTCCGCCTTGCTAGGCCTACGCTCGGTGTCGTGACAAGCCTACTCTCGGAGTCGCGAGTGAATGCGGTCTGTTGAGATGCTTGTCGCTTGCGAAGGCGTAGCTTTATTGGCAATGTTCTTACAGAACGAAGCGTGGCTGCGTAAGGTTGTTTGTTTTGCAGTCAACGAAGAGGATGCGATGTCTTCCGAGCGTGCAAGCCGGGGTGCCGTGTGTGGGCGGAGCCTGCGCGCTGATTGCTCGTTCGCCCCCATGTGTCCTGAATCGCCGTATACCGCGTGCGGCGTCGCACGTCGGATCGGATGCCGAATCGCACCATGTGTTTAGCGCTTTACGGGAATGCATTGTGGCGCGCTCGGAGGGCGTGTGAGGCAGACCGCGCGCGCCAAGGAGCGCGGACGACGCAGGCGTAACGCGACACGACGCCAGTGAAGTGCGTGCAAAACAAGCCACCACCCTCACCCGGCGAAGCAGCGAGCACTTCTGGTGCACCGTAGCACTGCCAAAGGGGATATGTCGAAGAAACAGTGATCAACGATGGGGAAAAACAATTGGAGTCGCGCAGCTGCGTCGACCGTGGACTGAGCCACAGCGAATGCCCAGCAAGGACGGGCGTGGCAGCAGCTGCGGCCCTTGGAAGCGTGCAAAACGCAGGAACCGGAACTCACACGGCACCCTCCTCCCTTTCATGAGGCCCCTCTGCTAACTGTGGGGCAGCAAGAGCTCTTCTTCCCCGTCCAGGTTGCTCGACAATGCGGGCGCCGGCCACGTGCACCGTCGCCGATCAGCCTTTGCGGCCCTACTCGCTTTTCTCGAGGATGCCGTCCTAGTCGAACGAAGTTTCTAGCCGCTCACCACGGTGACTCGGACGCCCGTTCTCCTGCCCCCCCCCCCCCCCACCCTCTCACTGTTTTTCCACTCATACCTTTCTTTTTCTTCTTTTACCATACTCTTTTCACTCTCACTGTCCCTTTAATCCCCAATCCCCCGTGAGTGTATTGGTTGAGGTGTCCTCACTTGAGAGACAGTTATCGTGCACTCCACACCCAATTTCCATTTTCATTTCCTTCTTCCTTTTAAGAATCACCTCCCTCCCCCCCCCCCCCCCCCCCCTGCTAGAGCCTTCGAAGGGTGTCCAAAACAGCAATATTCGGGACCGAACCGAATACTGTCAGAAGCGAACAAAATATCGAATTCTTGTCAGATAGCCCATTCAAATACCATCGATCTGTCATTACACTACGTATTATGTTGTTTATTAAAAGCACCATTTCGGAACAATATGAGCAAACAAGCGGTTTCACAAGTGTGCCGAGACTCGCGTTGACGAGTCTAGCCGGAAAAGCCTGGCCTCTTGTGTTTTGTGTAGCCAAGAATTTTTTTCGGGGGGGGGGGGGGGCACTTGCTGAAAACCTTGACGTTTTGAGAAAAACGCCTATTTTTATTATTTATTTTTGGTAAAACACATACTTCACCAAAATTTCGTGGGGGGGGGCTAGTCCCCCCCCCCCCCCCACCTTGGCTACGGGCCTGGTCTAAACTATTAACGCAGAGATGAAATTTATTGAAAAGTTTGCGATTTGAGGTATTAGAAAAAAAAATTCTATTTAATGAAGGGACACTAAAGAGCAAAACGATTTTTCTCGCATTAGTAAAGTAGACTTCCACGATGCCAAAAACACCACGCTTTCTGCGCGAAGACGCTTAATAAGCGAGAAAGCGCGCAAAAAGAAAATACAGGTGGCGAGGCCACCTTGGAATTCCCGCACCATTTGCCGTGACGTCACATATTTTTGACGGCGCCTGCTTGGCCCTACGTAGTTCCTAATCGGTTATAAATCGAAGTACATTGTCCTCTGAGGGGGCCAGAAACTTGACATAACGAGTTTGTGGAAATTTCGTCGAGCCCGTGGCGCCCAAATACGTTAAATGCTCTTTGAAGTCTTTTACGTCATGAATTACAAAGTTCGGCGCGAAATTTAAAAATGAAACTTTGAACTTGGTTTTCTCCTCTAATAATAAACCTATGGTGGTGAAATAAACTACACAAGAGTTCTCCGAGCACACTTTATAAACCTAATCCAATACATTGTTTCTCTTTAGTGTCCCTTTAAAGGGACCGACAACTGGCCAGAGCGTGTGATTAGAACCTGGTAGAAATGAAAAGACCGTGAAATATAGTGACAGATTCCAGCATCTTTTCCGCGTTATGAGAGAATTCATATTTTTTAATCGTGTTTAAAGTAACAAAAAACCGGTATGTCGCGCAGCTTAGCGGAAGAGCCTTGAAGCTGGATTATGGAGTCGATCACTTTGCTGTACGTATTCACGTAGTCTGATGCTGTCATGCGCGCCATAATTAGTCCTGAAAATTGGAGTGCGTACGTTATTATTCATCCCCGTTGAAATTACAGTATGTATATTATTAGCGAGTTTTAGTATAGCGGATAATAGCAAACGCAAGCATTTAGCGTCAGCGTTAGCGTTGCGTGCTCCTAACTGCGCATGAGCAGAACGTAAACGTAGCCCGAGCTCTTACGTACGAACGCTATTTCTGGAATATAGCGTTCAACGCTAACGCACGCAAGAGATCCCGTACGTAGGGCAAGATGGCGGTGCCTGTTGAAGCGAGAGCCGTCCACTTCAAATCTTTGTAGCCGTCCTCCTGCATTACTAAACTTATTCATTCCCTAATGATGTTCGTATTTGATTTAGATTTGAGTAATGAGGCTTCGCCAACCGTGTACCGCCGATAAAATAGCTCCGTTTTTGAGATACAAAGTGGATTTGCGCTGCAGAAGGCTTAGCAAGATTTGTTTGCAAGGTTCGCTCATGTTTTCTGTAGCAGCGCAGAGATGGCGACGCTGTCTTTAGTCGCCTCTTTCCAAGATACGGCCACAAGTCAAGCAGATACATGTCCGGCGTCGCTTCCCTTCATGCCTTTCGCGGCATTGCATGAATGTGACGCGTGATGCGTCCCAGCTTAAAAAGGCCAGGTAATAGGGGGTCTTGAAGAATTCTCGAACGCGGCATGTGGACAGAAACCAATGTGTCAGAACTCAACACTTCTGCAAACGCGACATGGAGACGTAACAGTGGTGACTTTGGATCAGCTCGACTTGGTGGCGCTTTTGTGGATTCTACAGTGCATTTAGTGCTTTTATGTCTAGATGGCGCCGTATGCGCTTGCGTTAGCGTAAGCGGGAATGCCTTCCGCTGTACTAAAAGACCACCAGTTGACACGTAGCGCGTTCCGTTTTAGCGTTAGCGTTGAGACGCACGCTAACGCTAACGTAAGCGTTTCCCGCTATACTAAAACTCGCTATTATCTATCCCCGCTCTATTCTGTGCTGCTTACGAGGTAAAATGATTTGCACGTTGAGAAGCGGCGCGGCTTTCGCGGCAGCCAGTGGGAATGTCGAGCCGCGGCGCATGCGCGCGGTGTGCACGCATGCGCAGTAAACCGCCGCGCTTGAACACGAACCGCTGTCGCGCTCACTGTTTCCAGCATGTGTTATCACGTGTATATACGACTTCATATTCGCCGCAGATAGAAAAATTCTGATTACAAATTGTTCACGGCGTTTTCCACATTACCATTCCGTGATTAGACACTCTGACCGGTAAGCTTTCCGTTGCGTTAAAGAAAATAGGTACCATAAGAATTGGTTGTCGGTCCCTTTAAAAATTAATGCTGACTATACCATTCGCAGATCGAATTGTGTTACAAACGAATGTGTATGAGCATCATCTATGAGGTCATAATGGCATCCTCAAATAATAATAAATAATGACATCCTTAACAATAATTTGATCGGTAAAGAAAAGTGTAAATATGACAAAAATTTATGTTTCGAGGCAGGAATGATGTAATATGTACGGGGACGTCAGAGTTCCAGGCCACAGAGATAGCCCTTCAGACCGCATCTCCTAACCTGCGCTTCATGTGTACCTGGCTGCAGCTAACATTCAATGTCTTTCGGAATCGAGCTCGCTTCAAATTACGGACGATGGTTTGAACGCGAGATAATACGATTATATAGTTGTGTCTCCAAAGGATTTGGTTACCATGACCCAAGCGATTTTCTTTCTCAATATCTTAGTCCACGATTTATATTTCTAATTCTTATGCAGAATAAACCAAAGCTTCTCGAGTTTTATCATTCAGAAGTGTCACGCAAATAGTGACAGCTATTAGAGTGACTATAAGGGAAGGCGCTACGAATGTAGCCAGTGCAGCAAGGTGTCGCACAAGGCGTCGTGCGGTCACACGCAAGTGACGCCAACAACGCTGATCGGCGGCACTTGATTACTGCGGGCTGTTAAGCCGCGACGCGCGCGTAACCAGGTGGCAGCAGCGGGCGACAACAGGTCGCATGTATACCACGGACTCCGCGAGCCGTTGTTTGTGCCATGCGGCGGGCGCCGCTCTGGCGCGGTTCTACCGTCGCGGCCGGCAGTAACTCTGATGCTTACCACCGGCAGCCGAGTCGGGATCAACGTCAGCCGCGCTCGGCGGAAAACAGGCCGCTAATCCCCGTGCTGCTGTAGCGCGACGGTGAGGCTTATCTGGCGCGAGCGCCGGACAGAAGAAGGGGAAGCAGCGATGCTTTCCATTTCGCCGTCGCTCCCTCGCCATTCGTTGACCTTTGCGAGCGGGCGACGTCGCAGTGGTATGCTCCGCATCCTTGTCAAGGCCACCCTCGGCGCTTGGTCGATCAGTGCCTGTGGCATCGTCAGCGGCTACGCTCTGAACTTTCAGTAAGCGCGCTGCCACGACTCAAATTCCGCGCGCGACTTTCGAGGACTTCCGAAAAGGCCGTCGCGTATGCCCGCACTGCGTCGAAATCGAGCCAACTCGATCGTCGCAGCGGGCGCACGCTGGGTCCATATCGCGAGACGTATCGCACGCCGTTGCGTGCTGGCGGCCTCGGGACAGATGCGCCTCATTTGGTCGCGCCAGGCGGTTGAGAGAGGCCGCTGCGCTTGCTGGCGCGTTGCTCATCGCTAGGTCGCACAGCGTATAGCCCGTACACTGAAACGGTGCATGCTGACACGTCACCACTAGCCCTGAAGCACTTGTCATTGCGTCTATTGAACGAAACCTACTTTGACCGCCTACACGTTTACACCGATGGCTCCACGAATTCCATCCAACAGCTCTATCGGAGCAGTGATTGTTCTGTCTGGCGACGTATCACTGCAATTTAGGTTTCCCCACATCGCGACGTCGACAGCAGCAGAACTCCTTCAAGGTTCATACTTCAGCAGCCACCTAGTCAGTGGGCCTCGAGGTCAGCCTTACACACCATACGGGTTACCGAGTCACCATACGGGTGCCGGAATTGACGGCAATGACCGCGCCGATCAATCTGCGCGAACAAGAACTGCGGATACCGATATCGCTCTTGAGAACGGACGCTGCGCGGCAACTGCAATCACTGACTCGCCGCATAACGCTTTCACAATGGACTACACAGGGTTTCTCCAACTCGCCATGTATTCGATTGATCCTAATTTGCGACTTCGTTTGCCATCTGGGCTCTCACGACACGATGCAACTTTGGTGTATCGCATGTGGAATTGGGTGTGGCATTTACGAATGCGTATTCTTACCGCAACAAAGAAGCATGCAACTTATACGCCTGTGGGGAGACGATCGACCACATTCTATGCCGCTGCCCATCCTGCAGACTCAATGACGTGGTCTAGAAGCCAAACTCCATCGTCTTCAATGCAAGACCACTATCAGAAAAGAAGATCCTGGGATCTTGGCCCGCGGTTTCGTGCATCCACAAGGCCACGAAAGTCCTACTGCGCTACTTGCGAAGTCGACAGGACATCTCAAGCGCCTGTGAATAACAGCGCGAGTTCGTGCTGTGTATGTTCAAACTAACTGTTCATCTCTTCTCGTTCTTACTCATGTTCTTTCTTCTCTATCATTTCTATTATTCCCGCGCCCCACGTGTAGGGCAGCCAACCGAGCCAAAGCTTGGTTAACCTCCCTGTCTTTCAGGGGCGTAGCCAAGGGGGGGGGGGGGGTTGGGGGGTTCAAACCCCCCCGAAATTTTTCAGTTTTGCTTGTGTATATATACACTCACACATACAAACGCACGCACGAACATGCATAAAGTATGGTTGAACCCCCCCCCCCCCCCGAAAAAAAAAATTTCTGGCTACGCCCCTGCTGTCTTTCCTCTTCGTTTCTATCTCTCCCTCAGCCCACCTTATAAAGCAGGGAGTCCTCACAACATGATGACTTTACCTAATAGCTTATGATCCTTGTAAAAAGACAGGGCGTGCAAACACGGACACAAGAAAGAAGTCAGGACACCACAAACGCCGACTAACAACTGAATAGATGCACAACGGCGGAAAAGAAAGAAGGCACGAAAACTTATCTGCGCATGCCCATGCAATAGGCGAACCTATCAATCCGGCACGCGTGGGGGCCTATACGCGAAAGATAACTGCTAAGGCATTTGATTTCATCTTTATGCAAGTTGATCGACGGTTGGCTCACGCATGCCACTATTCTCGATATGCCATGCCTCAATCATCAGACGCGTTTCTTCATTCCTATGTCGGTACAAAACTGCGCATTCATTGAATTTTGGCGTGCACTTACAATCTCGACAATGTAACGATATAGATTAGAAGGTGAGCCTCCGGTTAGTGATCTTTTATGTTCTAATAATCTCTGGTTAATGCAGCGGCCCGTAAGCGGTCGCAGCTGAAAGGAACCTTATGCGCCACACTTGTACGGCAATCAGTGAATTTGTTTGTGTGTTTTACGAAACAAATATCGGTTCGCTTCTTGTCTTTTACTCGCTCATTCTTCCTCTGCACAGCGGCACATATCTTACCTTGCTTATTGGCAGCCGTGAAAACAACATTAACGCCGTAGCTACTCCCTACTTTCTTTAGCCTGTGAGATACGCAATGAATGTACGGTATACCTACGACTTCCTATCGCTCTCTGCAACCTTGCACCTTGTTTGCACGCCCTGTCTTTTTAGAATGAATACTTACCAACTAGTTCAGCTCTCTGTTATTTTATGATCCTTGTATTTTACAGCTGGAGGGGGGGGGGGGCAACCTCCACTATGTACGTTTGTGTGCTTGTATGCGTGCGTATATATATAAACATAAAAAAAATGGAAAAATTACGGGCGGGTTTCACCCCCCCCTCCTATCCGACCTCTGGATACGCCAATATGGCCAGCTAACCGGCATCGCTCACCTGAAATGGGGCTCGCTTAGTCGCAATCGCAGTAACCCTAAGACATGTGGGACGAATAATTTAGGGGCAGGAACCATAAAATACGGCACCTTCTTGTAGAATCGGAGACCGCGTACTTGTGCTGTCACCAGAAGCGTGATACGACTGCGGAAGTTCCCTCTCCGCTGAAAAAGACTGCCGCACGTAATTCTTCCCAAATGACCATTTATGGAAAGTGTTGAAGAACAGGTGTGGTAGAGGGTGCGTCGCATGAACATTATTTCGAAATGCGGAAATAGCCTATTACCAGGCAAATGCGATCACGCACGAAGAATTTTTTTTTCTTACCGACTTCATTACGGAGATAAGTCAAACAACTTATCTTCGTAATGAAGTCGGCTTGTTGCTTGCATTATGATCACTGAACAATATATCGCTTGTGCAGCAACATTTTGCAGCATGAGTAAGGAGCTCGTTGATGACCTCGCGGCTGCAGTGTGCGGATTTAAGCGTTTCCTAATCGGGAATCAAGTGCCATCAGAAAGCGTTCCCCCTCCGTTTTTCTTTCCACGGTTTTTTTTCCAGACAAAGAACGACGCGAAAGAGTGTGAAACGCGTAAGTATAGTACTATAGTAAAAAAGTACCGCATGCACGACGGGGTGCTGAACCAGTGGAGAAGCGTCACACATTGCGCTCGTGCCAACAAGCGCCGTTCGCCGCGGAATGCATGTTTATCAGCACCGCTTACTAAACCCGAAACTAGAGCGTCGTGTTTCGCTAAATTCGGGAGCGTATACGTAACTGTGCGGGCGACATCGGGACATCAGCGCGGAAAAGCACGGGGAGCCAGCTGAACGAGATCTCGCATAAGCAATCGCAGATTAACAGATGCCACGGACCGGCAGTGACGCAACAACGAGGCTGACGGGCGCGATTGCGGCCCCCGCCACTTTCGCTAACAGCCTGCGGCGAGTACAGTGCGCGATGAGAACGGACGCAAGGCCATCTAAACGGCCATCTGTCCTTGCGCGCCGCGCTAAGAATGCTACAACTCGAACGAGCGCGCGCCCGCTGATGCAACGGACCAGATAAAAATAGAGCGTTTCCCTCAAAGTGCCGCTGCGCCAACGATAACGCGCGGCGGAACGGGCAGTCGTGCACGATAGCTCGAGGAAGAGGAAAAAGCTTATCGCGCTGAGCGTACCGTGGCGTGACATAAAAGCGTCCGGGGAGAAGACGAGGCCCGCGGCGGCGAAAGAGTGCGACGTAAACAGCGCGTGGCAGCACTTCTCGGTCGCAGCCGAGGAAGGAAGCGGCATGTATACTCGGTGTTTTCACACCGCGTCGGACGAGGGAGACAGCTGACAGCGCCCGATCAGGCGCCCCGCCGCAAACTGCTCCGTCCGGCCGAGCGACGGGACAGATTTAGCACCTCGCGGGGAACGCTTTGTGGAGGAGCCAGCCATCTCTCCAGCTCCCTCTGGGCCAAAAACCCTTTTGTGTTCTCGCGGCGGGGGCCGACGGAAGCCATGATCACGCCATCTGCGGGTCACGAGAGCGCCGCGCATTCTAGGAGGGCACTCTTGGTTTTTTACGGCGTCTCCGCGGCAGCTTTCGCTCAGGCGACCGAGCGGCGGAGAGCCTCGAAGGGGCTTTCCAGAAAACCGTATCGCCGCCGCTGCAAGGTAGTGCGCGTGGTCCTCGCCCGCCGCCGCTCATTCAGAGCGACACCAAGGCTTCTGTGCGGCGGTTCTTCGGCCGTCCATTTCCTTCCCAAAGCACCCCTTTCTCTTCCTCAAAATAAACACCACGGCTCGCGCTTGCCAGCATGCGCACTAATTAGAGATACGCTCGCTAGCAGTGGCTCGGGGCCAGGCCAAGACGCGGCTTGGCACGTTGGATACTGAGACGGCGATTGCCAGGCCGAGACGCAATTACGCCCCTGGGCCCTCGGCTGAGCCACGCAGCCATCACGCCCTTCGGGTGGCCAGGGGCAAGCGATGCTTTGACGAAAGCGCCAGGCACACGTCGGCGTATGTCGACGAGAGATTCGCGACGTCGCTGATCGAAACAGGAAAAGCGGGGAAGGGAAGATGTTAGCGCGCAGCGGTGACTCAACGTGGCTACGCTGTTTTGCCGCTGAGCCAAGGTTCCGCTTCTGCTTCCTGCAGATTACCAGTAGCTTCAAATCCGAATGTGCCTAGCGCAAAATTTATTGCGCATTTCACCTCCCCATACGCTTACAAGAGCATGAAAGAGGTTCCTCGGTTCGAAGCGCGACTTGTGATCGCTGGAAGAGTGCCCTCTTAGATGTTCACACGCTGGCCCTCTTCGTCAGTACATCGCCCTCAGTTTTTTAGAACATTGAGCGTCTGGGCCCTTCACGCTTCCCTTCAGTTCTGCAGGAAAGAAAAAAGGAAAGTATATATTCGCACCGCGGATCTTCTTTAATCGTCTATCTTTTCATACATGGTCTCCGAGAGCACGGGCAGAATGGCGGAAGCGTCGGTTTAAAAAGAAAAAAGAAAAGAGATATAACAGAAACGTTTAAAGAAAACGCGTATATCGACAAATAATGCACCTAAGGGGGAGGGACGGATGTAGAAAAAACCGCCGAAGAAAAAGAATTAAGGCCACGGGGGAGAAAGGTCGCGCCGCAGAAAGGAGTTGCTCAAGAGCAGGGGGGGGGGGGGAGAAAAAGAAAGAGCGGATGAAAGGAATGAACATCTGGAGGTCGTATTTTATAACGACCCGTTTCATTTTGCACGCTTCCTTCCTTATATTATTTGCAGTGCAGAGTGGTCGATCCCGGAGATATGGGCGACGTCCGGCCCAACGTCGAAAAGAACGGGAAACGAAACGGACACCCCGGGCAGAAATCGCGTGGGCCACCCAGCCGAATAGCAGTCGCGCAAAGCAATCGTGCGCCCCCCGTGCTCTACGGCAGGAACGCAGGGCGCCCGATAACGAGCAGCCCCCACGCTGAGGGCCCACACTCTCGAGAAACCGGCCGCCCTCCTCGCCTAACTGCGGCCCACGCCGAGGGGTTGCGTCCTTCGGTCGGGAGGGCGCTGCTCTCAGTGCGCACCCCCGTCTTCCCTTTGGATATTATTTTCTTTTTTCTCTCCTAAACTTTACGGCATGCCGCGGAAGCAGAACCCGCGGCGAGCACACCAGGTGCGGGGGGTTTTTGCGGGTGGCAGGGGGGGGGGGGGGGGACAACGGCGCGTCGTCGGACTGTGACTCACAGCCCGAGGGCGAAGCGTGGGAGAACGTACGGCCCGCAGCAGCTAAGAGTACCGTTGCTGCCATGCGCGATGTCGGCTCCGCCTTCACCTGTTGAGCCGCCCGCGCAAGCGCCGGGGCCAACGGAATTCCTTTCACGCCGCCTCGTTCATATTGGTCCCCCTCCCAAAAAACGCGGCTTCGAGTGAAGGAATAGGAACCACGTCGCGGCTTGGGGCTCCCGCGCTTCTGACTGACGAGTTTTCTTCCTCGCGTTTCTTCGCTTTTTGTTTGTTTGAGTCTCCTTCTGCCACGCGAACTACACGTCCCAGAAAATTAGCGGGAGCGGCGCGGGCAGCAAGACACGAGGTTTCGTCCATGACCTCGAACGACACGGGGGCGCGCGTTGGACGTCACTGTAATTTCGACATTATGTTTTTGTGTAGCACGTCCGTGATACACTCTCTCCCTCTCCTTCCTGCTGCCGTCGGCTTTCCATGCAAAGCGCCGGCGATGTCATGGAACCCTGGCGCCGCGATTCCGCCTGTTTCGCTTCCGGCATCACCCTATACACTCCTGCGCGCGCAGATATATCTGACGCACAAGCACGCGCTACATCCGGGGACGAAGAGAGGGCCTCGTCGCCGACGATGCGCGGAGTGATGATGACTCCTTCTTTGACTCAGCTGAACTTGTTTCGATAACCAAACAAGGCCGGGGACATTTCTCGTTTATTCGTTTTCTCTCTCGCGTGCAGCATTCACGCGACCGTCAGGTTTGGGCAATGGGTTACAGCTTTGTGCCCGATGGACGCAGTACGCCTTACCAGCCAGCTGGCCACAACTGTGCAACGTGGCAGCGACGAGGACGTGAACCTACAGTGCACATGTGCGTGCTTGTCTCCCGTTTCAATGGGTTGCAGCTCACGCAAGGCTCAACACACACGAGCTCGAAGCGCCCAGCCAGCGGGCCCCACTTGGGCGAGGCGCGCGGCAGGCGCAACTGTGCACTAGTAATATCGCAAACCGCGGAGGCCAATCGCGAAACGCGAGGACTGTCGCAGGCATAAGATCGCATGCACTAAGAGCGATTCTCGTCTTCGCGTCGGTGAAAATTTTCTATGCGCAAGCCTAAAAACCGTGCTACGGAGTTTTGTTCGCATCTCCACTGTTGACATGCTGCACGACAAACGTTGCCACATACGTACCGCATTCGATACACTCGTTGAAATCGCCTTGCGGAGCTGATTTCGATATCAAGCATTAGCTCATGTCTATTTGCGAAGCTCGCAACTGCACACACTAAAACCCTCCACAGTCAATCGAAAGGTAAGCCTTAAAAGCTCCTTTAATCGGTTAATCGGCCTAACAGCGTGGACTTTCTGGTTAATACATGACGACACAGGACCCACAAGGCGCATGAAAAGCAAGCAAGGCCACTTATATATATATATATATATATATATATATATATATATATATATATATATATATATATATATATATATATATATATATATATATATATATATATAAGCATTGTTCAGGGACCATGACCTTCTAAACGTGGACGTACTTTCTGATCGGAAGATAGTAAGAGCCAAATGTGTGAAACACGTACGAAAAATAATTTATTTTACGTACGAAGCGGCAACGCGCTTCGCGGAATCCTCATCCTTGTCGTTGTATGTATGAGCAACGAAAAAGACGACAACAAAGCGTTGTGAAATGAGCTTTTCAAGTCCGGCACGGGGGCACGAGAAAAACATTTCCAGTGATTCAGATAGCGAAAGCTGACAGCGCGTTACATCGGAAAAGAAATAAAATACCTCGTCAACAAAATGCAAATCGTTTCGACAATAAATAAATCATGTTTTCGGGGCGTCATGCAAATTTACATTTTACAACCATATACGCTCGTTTTCTAATATCGATCAGCAAGATAACCTGACACGCTTCGGCACGTGGCTGGAAGTGCGCACGCGTGCACAGTCGTATTCAGATATGTCGGCGAGTAACGGAACTCATAGCATCGCAGCACGTGGTACCTCTCGCGTTTATTGTTTATGGCGCTCTTCATGGCCCGGAGTACGAGGTCGCGAGTTTGATTCCCAACTGGCGCGGATGCAAAATAAGAGCGCTAGTTCCGAGACGGCTCTCGCGCATCGATCGGCGCGCGACGGCTTCGTAATCAAACGTAAACGAAACGCGTTTCAGAGCCCCGCACTTATTGCTTTGAAGCAGGGGCGTAGCCAGACATTTCTTTCGGGGGGGGGGGGGGGGGTCAACCGTACTTTGTGTATGTTCGTGCGTGTGTTTGTATGTGCGCGTGTATATATACGTAAGCAAAACTGAAAATTTTCGGGGGGGGGGGGGGTGTTGACCCCCCCCCCATTGGCTACGCTCCTGATTTGAAGAGTAATGATCAATTCATGGTTATTACATTAAATAAAAGCTATCTTGCGTATGTCTCATTAGAATAGACAACATATATGCGTGGCTTTATATTATCAAGTTATCCCTAATTTGTCTTTCACGTTGAAGGTTTGCGAGAAGTTTGTACGTCTGCGGCGACGAAAGTATAGGCGCTGTGATTCCACAACGCAGCCTGCGAGGAGTCGTCACTTTATTTAGGAAAAGTCAACCATGATCACTGCTCGAACGCAAGCAGTTAGCAAAGAGTATATACAGCCAAAGGATGCGTGACAAATCGTATACACACCTTCACTGCCTTTGACGTATCATGTTGTCAGACTGGCGCACATCTGTGAGGGATATTTTTTATCACACTTAACGTTCTTTTTTTTTTCTTTCGAGTTCCTTATTCGTATCGTCTCACTCACCGCCATCGGAAGTATATAGCGGGGGCCTGACATTTTAAGACTTACTAAAAATGTCGTTCCTTTTTCACGCGCATACAAAATCAGCCACTCGATCGCTGAGTGCGGCGTGTGCGTGCGTGTACGCATTCCCGTGCTCGCGATTTCGCCCCGTTTTACTGAAAAAAAAAAAGCAAAGTTTCTCCGAAGTCCCAAGACTTTTGCAACACTCCCTGTTTCCACGAATTCTCCAACCACACCACTGCGCATTTCGTCCCCCTGGAAGTCAAGCCGGTGCCACGCATGCATGCATATAGGCACGCTGTTCCGACCCGGGCGGATGTTCGGGCGCTATCTCTTCTTCTTCGCGGAGGTGTTATTTCCGCGCCCAGACCTCTTCCTTTTTTTTTTTTCTCGCACGCTGCCCGGTTATTCTGCCGGCAGCGTGACCCGTTTTTCCGATTGCCGGCTTCCCAGTTGTCAGTCACGCGGGCGCAGGATGCATCGATGCGCGCGCGGATTCGAGCGACCCGTTTCGCGGACGCCGCCCGCGAGGGTCGCGCCCCCGTACGCGGTTCTCGCCTGGGGCAACACCGCCGACACATTGCTACGAGAATGGTATAGTATACACCCCAATGCAGACAGGCGAGGAATGAATATGGAGTCGGGACTGAGGCTTCCGAAACCGTGCAATGGGTGCGGCGTCAGCAGGGTTGTTGCATTGTCAAAGGTCCACTCCTATTGAGATAACGATAGACGATCAAGTAAAGGACTCAAGTACGGAGGACACGTGACTTTGGGATGTTTCAATACCAGCAAGACGGAGGCATCCCGACTGGGTTGGAAATGGGATATATATATATATATATATATATATATATATATATATATATATATATATATATATATATATATATATATATATATATATATATATATATATATATATATATATATATTGTTCGAGGTGCGCTAGGGACCACTGGAATTCTATAATACGGCTTCGACTCCAGCTCGCTCATGCCTACAGTTCACAGTTTGTGTAGCTTGGATGAACCTGGGCTCGGGTGTCCCCGGGTTCGGGATGTTAAAGGGACACTAAAGCACCTTGAATAAATTAGTTTGTACTGATAAATTATAGTCTAAGAGCTCCATTGGCGTTAATTTCACCATCATTAGGTTACCAATAGACGAGAGAATCAATGTCAAAACTTTCGTTTTTAAATTTCCCGCCGTGATCTCCGATGGCGACGTCACGGATTTCAAAGTGTCTTCTTCGTATCTTTGGCCACATTAAGTTAACGAAATTTCCTGAAATTTGGTATGCTAAGTCTCTGGCTACCACGGAACACAATATACTTTGTTTTCACCGATTAGGAACTACATGGACCCCGGTAGACGCCGTCAAAGCCTATAACGTACGTCAGGGCGACTGGTGCTGGAACTTCAATGTAGCGTCGCCACCCGAATTTTCTTTTTGTGCGTTTTCTCGCAGCAAGCAGGGTGTTTTTGGTATCATGTAAGAGCAATTTACTAATAAGAGAAAAATCGTTTTTCTCTTTAGTGTCCTATTAAGCTGTTCGCGAACGCCAGGTTAAACTCCTATAAGGGAGATTTAGGAAAGGACACGCAAGCACCTTGAATACAGCGTGATAAACTTTAACATGTGGCGGACTGCACAGTTCGCACACGACTGCTTTCGTGCGATCGCGAGCTTTTGCGATACAGAAAACAAATGTAGAAAACATGAACCGCGAGTAACACCGCCTTGATAAACAAGATATTGCATTTTTACAGCAAGGACCACACTGGTCTATACTTCCCACTAACGCCGGCGTATGTACAGTTAAAGTGTACTAGTACAGTCAACAGCAAAGGTTTACGGACCACGCGAGCGCTACCTTTAGGCTACCTTTAGCTACCTTTATGTAGCATACTCTACCATACGCTACCTTAGGTAGCAGAGTTGTCTGTTTTCCAAACGCCGCTAGCAGCCCTGATTTGCGGGGAAGCTGATGGTGAGGCCAATTTTTGTATTTCCCGACGCCGCCGCTGCAGCGAATTGGCCTGACGCTAGTTATTGACAGTAAAGTTCATCGCCGGTCGGTGAAACGCCAGGCATGTCGCCCGCGCGGCTTCGCTGCATACCTGTAGTTGCTAGCCGGATCTACTATTAACTCTGCTACCTAAAGGCACAGTAACGCTACAGTATAGTGCCTAGTATATTCTAGGCACTATAGCTACAGTACGCCACGTAGCAGTGCGCCACCTACCGTCGACGCAGTGCAACGCCGGAAATGGGTCTTCTTGTTATTCACTGGCATTCCACTGCCCTGCCCCGCATTGTGAATTCGTTGTCTTCACGGGAAACGCTCACCTGCAGTAAGACCGTCACACTTCTACTGCTTCTACTTTGATAGTAGAATCACAGCAATCACGGCGTGCCGTAGGGTTATCAGTTTGCGCGAAGGGCTGCGAGTTGCGACTGATAACAGTAGCAAGGATATACTGCTCTCGCGACACACACACACACACACACACAGCTATGACTGCCAAACAGCGCGTCGCGCTAGAGATAGGAGATATTCGCGACCACTGATAAAACAGACAAGCCATCGATTAAGGGAGGGATGGGTCTTGGGCTGCTTTCGATCACCGAAGCGGAAATGCCGCGAAGAGACTGTTGGCCACGCGCTCGCATGGTCCGTAATCTTTTGCGGTTGTCTGTATAATCGCGCTCACTCTTCCTATAGGCGATGCGCAAATAGAGTCACTGGAAAGTGACTCTATGCGCAAAGCGCCGACGACGCCATCTGCCGCCATGGCTCGGAAGCGCTCGCGGGGCCCGGCGAGCAGTGTTCCCGCGAGCGTCTATACGCGAGTGCACGGATGGATGTGTTTTTCATCGTGATTTAACGATTCTGGCGGGCCTCAGCGATGTCGAAAAATACCTGCTGCGTTGTCGGCTGCTCAAACACACACAAAAAATCGCCAGGAACGCACATCTACAGGTTTCCGGTGCTATTTCATGAGCGAAAGCGACGGCGGCGGTGGATTGCGGCTGTACGACGTAGAAGCTAAGCAATCGCGCTTTGTTTACGGCAGTGTTAGAACGATTACCGTGTTTTTATTTCTTCTTTTTTGTCGCTACGTTTTCAGCGAACGCTACTACGTTTACACTTGGTCGCCTCGCCTGCATTGTAGACACTACAATTCACATGAGGTTGTTATTACTGATAAGACGCGACACCTTGGCTCACTTGAAAAACGAATGGCGCGAAGCGCAATGCGAGAGAATGTAGGGCAGGTGACGGCTCCTTTAAAAAAGCGCCGTGGAATCACACGTGTGCTGCACGAAATCGGCTGCATTCTACCTATTGATGGCACTGGAATGCGATCATCGGTGCAGAATGTTCGCTGTGCGCTTCTGCACCGATGATGACAAGCTTATCGTTTATTTTTTCACAAGTTTATCGTGCTGGTTTCAAAGTTTTACCAACGCTGACCCTTCACGTGGCCGACCCTGTGAAATCTATACGCCGGTGCGACAGCGCTCCCTCAAAATCTACTATATCAGCACATGGCACATAAACGAAGCTACTGTGTCCAGAAAAAACATTGGTTCACGCGTCAACGCATGCAGGCGTTAGTGATCGGGACGTTATAAAGAAAGCGGTGTACTTACGATGAGCTCCACTTCGTAGGAGAAGCTTGTTGTCGATTGTCTGTGACAAACACTTGTCGCGTATGGGGACATTGTCGTCCCACACAGCTGTGACATCGGACACATGTCCACTATTATAAAGTGCGGCTCCTTTGCGCACACTGTTGCCGCAAAAGTAATTATCTGGGACGCGCACAACCGGCGAATCGCACGCGCGCAAATGAGGCGTCTGCTACGCGACCCGCGAGCGGTTCCAACGGCCGCCGCTACGCGGCTTTCAGTGGCGCCCCTATAGGCGCTGCGCATCGCGGATAGCTTGCGATTTAATCCTTAATGCAGATTTAAAAAATAATGATAAGAAGTGTTCTACGGTGTGTTTCGCGTTACCACTCCATGATTCGACGTTTTGACCTGCAAAATCAGTAGCACTTAAAGGGACTCGGAAAAGGTTTTCTGATTGTGGTGCAAATGAGAAGATTTTTCGTCACATCGGCGGCAACGAGCATGCTTTTGCCCTATAAAAAGGAATTATATTTTTAATTTGATGTTGAAAATCGTGAAAGAATGACCGCTATAGCGTCACCCAACAGCGATGTGGTCAATCTACCGGTAGGACAAGAAATCCTCGCAGGCAGGGGCGTAGCCAGGGGGGGGGGGGTTCAACCTTCCTCCCCCGAAATTTTTCAGTTTTGCTTGCGTATATATACACGCGCACATACAAACGCACTCACGAACATACATAAAGTATGGTTGAACCCCCCCCCCCCCCCCCGAAAAAATTTTCTGGCTACGCCCCTGCTCGCAGGTAGACTCATTTTACTTGAAAACAAACATGTATAACTTGAAATTGTATTTTACGCACTTGCGGCAGCTTTCGGTTGCGTCAGAGAGTAAATTTTTGCTTTTTTTTCTCACACATCCGAAAAGGCGCCGTCTTCAATTTCGTCTGCTTCAACTCATGCGCTATGTCATGCGGCCCTCAGCGCTGGTCGTATACCGTGCCGCTGCGTTGTTGTTAGGATGTCTCACATGTACTGCGCTGTGAAGGCGTGCATTTATCGTCTCTTTTTGATGAATCAACTTGGCTTGGATTGCGGCAGCAGTGCTAAAATAAACGCATAGACTGCGAATACAGCAAGACAAGTGTTCTGTAATGGTATAGTAAGGCTTCATTTAACCGCTAGCGCACTGAAAACGACTGTCAGATTCATTACATTAGTGTTCAGCGAGACTAAAGTAATCCTACAGAAATCACTTGGGCTTTCGGTTTTAATTTTTACCGGTACTACACTCGTCATCGCGCCCATCAACCAGTGTTGTGGGATGCTCCACGCCAATGGAAGAAGACCGAACGCAGATCGAAAAATTCTGTTCTAAAAATTTCTGCTCACTTTCCAGAGAAACCGCTGCAAAGTTGGACACTTCAGACGGTACGCTTTCTATTGCGGTACAAAATAGAAAAGCGATGAAGGACGGTAGACAGTCCCTTAAAAAATAAAAAAACAAGAAAAAAACATGATGATACCATTGCAATTCGTAGACAGTCTCTTTAAACTAAGGGGAGCTCTTCACCTTCAGCTAGCAGAGTATGTCCTTAAAAGCTGTGCAAGCTGAGTGCTTATATGAAAAAAAAAAACAAAAACAAAACGATTATATATATATAACCAACAGGAAAATAGCAATAAATAAAAAGTAATCAAGTGACATTAACTAGTAAGCTTACCGCCCTGTAAAAAGAATAAAGTGCACTACATGATCAATACGAAAGTCAGCGCTTACGTGTAGGGAACAAGAACATTTCCATGTCAAAAACCGTGGTTGGCTTTAGGCGTACGACAACCATGCACGCGTCTTGTGCAAGAGCAGTATGTACTGTTCCGCACACTTGCACGCCACGCCGCGATGACAGGGGTTGTCACTGTGAACGCAAGAGATAGTGCGAGGTTCGTATGAAGCGCCAGCTGCCGGTAAAAGAACAATCGGGTCGACTCCGTAACTCACGCACCTCAGTCGAGTAATTCACTGTACACACTGCGCTCAGCGAAACCAATTTTAGTGCATCGCGCCTTCTTCCGAAAGACGCTCTGTCGCGCAGCGAAGATGCTGTGAAACCGAAGTTCACACGTAAGACGCCACGTTCGTCTTGTGCGCGCCCTGCTGTTGCGACAAACTGCGTTCTAGCGATAGGACCTGTTTAGCAACCAACGAAAGCCTCCGCACGAAGAGCGTCGGTTCGAAGGAATGAGCAACAAAGGCCTGCACTGCCGCATTTCCGCTCTTGACGGCGCTCTTTTCCGCATTGCATTATTATTTTTCTTCACACGACCGCAGCATTATATTTCGGTTACTCGGTTGCGCATGCACAAGAAAGTCGTCTTTTATCGTTACGTGGATATTTTTACTATACTCCTCGTTCGCCGCAACTTGTGCTTTCTCTGCGCTCAAGAACAAGCGCGCGCGGCTGGCAGCATTATTGATGAGGCTCTCGGTGCTATACGTGTAAACTGTACTCGATTGTTTTGCAAGGCCCATGTAGCAGATGCATCTGCGTCACCCTCGTGCACAGTCGTATTGAACTACGCCATTTGTGGAGCGGCACAGCCGAGGAGGGCTCTGCGTCGCAAACAAAGCTCCGAGTGTGTACACTATACACAAACAGCATCCTGTGAGCGTCTTGGTCTCCCGCAGCTGCTGCGCGGGAGGCTCGCGATGAGTGACCGTGAACTTGGAGCTGTGCTTGCGGTTAAAATAGCAGCTTAATGTCGCCGGCGGCAAAGTATAACGCTTCAAATTGAACACAAGCCGCGAACAGGTCTGCACACGCGCATATGGGATATTGCCTTACTACAGAGGTGATGCGGCAACGGAGCATGTTCACGAGCCTCGTGCGGACATCGTAGCAGAAAAATACACACACAAAGCGTCGACCTTTTCAGCGAGAACTCGAGCGTCGCCGTAATGCTTCCAGAACCGTTGTGCAATTGGCATATCCTCGAAAACAATATAGAAAAGCAGCGTAGAACCTTTCCACTTATATAATAATAATATCTGGGGTTTAACGTCCCAAAACGACGATATGGTTAAACCTTTCCACTTTCATCAAGCATAGCTTTTCTAGCTGAACAGTAGCGACGTCCCACCTGGGCCCATTGCACACGCACACAACTGGACCAGACAGGTGTGTGCAGCGGGGGCTTTCGCGTCGGGTAGTGGGAGGAACGTTATTAGTGTTGATGGTCACTGGTGGATCTTGCATTCAGTGCACGACTCAATCAGCGCGGATTTGCAGATCATATATATGGGCTCTTTCGGCACTTCAGTGAAATCTCGTGCACCTCAGCGAAAGTTCTGTATCCCAGTGACGGTGAGTTTAGGCATAGGTCGTTGATGGTTGAGAGTAACAGTAGAGGGGCTCCAAAGTGTTAGGGCCACCCCTAACACCGGCTGGGGAACAGATGAACGCAAGGAGAGCACAAAAGAACACTAAGGTTAGGGGCCCCGGTTGCTTGGGCTAATACCGTATTTACTCGAATGTGACGCGAGTTTTGTTTTCCCAGGTTGTCGCTACTTAAAGTCGACCCTCGCGTTATACTCGAATACCAAAACTACAGTTTTTTTCTTCCTGGACGCAATGAAAAGTCACCGCTCGCGCTTCAATCGTGGTCGCGTTACAATCGAGTAAGTACGGTACTTTCTATTGAGCAGACAGCGTTAGTGTTTTCATCGTTACCGATACAGCTTGCAGCTAACAATGCGTGCCCGGGTCTGACAGCGCCGCGCATGAGCAATTGAGGAGATGCCGTATCGGTGACAGTATAACTAACACTGCGCTAAAATACAAATAATGTTCGAAGCGCCATATAATGCCCGTCGCTCGAGATTCATTGTCAGTGAGCAGCGCAGCAAGAAGCACACGCCCAAGTCTCAGTATTTCAATAAGCATCTATGGAGACCGAAATAAACCACACACACACACACACACACACACACACACACACACACACACACACACACACACACACACACACACACACACACACACACACACACACACACACACACACACACACACACACACACACACACACACACACACACACACACACACACACACACACACACACACACACACACACACACACACACACACACACACACACACACACACACACACACACACACACACACACACACACACACACACACACACACACACACACACACTTGCTTGTGTTTGCAGTTTTAAGAGCTAAAGTAGGCGGAAATGGGACAGCAAAACTGAGGTCACCATACCACAACCTCGAACACTACCGTTTCGCCAGTTATGACCGCTATTATCACCATAACAACCCATATGCACGCATGTAATGCAAGTGACGAGAATATTCGTGCATTCTATTAGGCTTCAGGCATTTCATCGAGTACACACTGGGCGGCTTTTTACTTGTGCGCCTGACTTGAGAGTTTGGGACAGGGCTACTCTGCATTTGGTAAGACTTGCACAGCGGCTTCTATGTCACAAACTGCAACGCAGAGCTAGCCCTGCTCTCGGGAAGTTCTTCCAAGGGCGTAGTTCTCGTACGAGGGTGCAATATCGCCTCGCACATGCATGGAGAAAGAAGCCATGGCTGGTCGCCGCCCACCAGCAGTGGCAGCTGGCGCTCCAGCCTCGGCGGACGTCGGGACCCGCGTCTCTGACATGGTGCCCCGACGCGAGAGAGAGAGAGAGAGACAGGCCGGCGAAGGAAGAGTACAGGGGGAGGGGTGCTCTCACCGGGCTCACCGTTGGGCAGGGCTCTCACGAGATCCACGCTCATGGCACAAGAGGAGCACGCTGTTCACACCAGAAGGCCACGGGTTCGCGTGCCTGTTGGGGCCGCATGCGGCCCCTGCGCGTCGAATCCGAGCAGCGGTGCCGCAGCTGCAGCAACAGACCGGGGGGGCGCCACACCAGCGCAGAGCCGACAACCTCCGTCGTCCCAACAAGACCGCGCGCGCGCTCCTCCTTTCACGACGGCGCAGCTGGAGAAAGTGCGTCCGCCGGAGGCTCTGGAAGAAGAAAGGGGGCTCTTGGCAAAGCGGCGGCCCAGTTGTGTGTGTGCGTGTCCCGCGCGGGGGCTCCTCCTCCTCCTCCCTGGCGGAGGAAGGGAACTTGCTTGGGGGCTTCCCCCTCGCCGGCTCTTCCGTAACGCCTACTCAGGAATGCACGCGATGGGGAAGAAGGAGAGGCGTACAACCGACGAGGCCACACCGCTCTCGCTACACATACCTGAGCCGCGCGCAGGACCCCAAAGCTGCCCAGCGTGTGCACAGGTGCCGGCCGAGGTCGCCGCACTTGCGGGAATGCAAACGAAATATGTCACCGTCGCTGACGTCAAACGTCAGGAGCCGGAATTGCCCTGCACGTCGGATGCGGTGCGGAGCGACCGCGAACCACACAAAGCGGCCGGTCTGCTCTCACGTGCATTCCAGGCGCGCACGTGGACAACCTGCGCCGTTGCGCAAGGACGCGGACGAGAGGCCGCTCGTTTTGGACGGGCGGGGTGGGGGGGTGCACGCTCGCTCCAAGGGCGCACGACTCCATAGACTCGGTGACCCGAAATGCGGCTCCGGCCCGACGCCAGATGGTTGAATGCATCACCGGCAGCAGCGATGTAAACAAGCCACGAGAGAGAAATGGCGAGGGGAAAGACAGAAACACCACCTTGCAGTTTCTAAAAATTCCCCTCTCGGAATCTTCAGCGGCACTGGTCGCCATCAAATCTGCTCTTATTTAACCCCCAGAGTCCTTTCTTCAAGGTACAGCCACGATGACTCGTATAACGCTCGCTACCGCGAATGTCAGCCTCCTGCTCTTATATGAACCACAGGATCGCGCAAACTGCTTTGCGAATATGGGCCCGGGATTGTATAAGGTCATTCGATTCGTAAGAGGGGTTCAAGAACGATTGATAGGCAAAACGCGATCGGAAACCACGACAATTCAATGAGAGCCACTTAACACGAAGGAAACTAACCGCTAATACAGAGAGTGAGGCTGTTTTCAATGGCGCTAAAGAGAAAAGGAAAGGATAACTAGAGCTCCGTGGCCGTGACATTCGCAGGCAAGCTTTACGGCAAGCTCATGGACGGCGTCAGCCATCAATGGACGGAGAACACAGCGTGTGCGACGTGGCCACGGCATGAATTTCAATTAATGCGCCACCTTCATCATTCATCCCATAACAGACCAATCGTATACATCGCGTCTAAATGCTGCTTCTATTTTCCCATAAATAAGGTTATTAAGAGATAGAACAACGAATATCGCTATTCGCTAAAGCAAACGTTTCGACAAGGATAGCTGTCTTCATCAAGCCAAAAGGAACAAAACAGTACTTGTCGAAACAGCGGATACAGAGGCGTTTCTTGTTTCAGCAACACAACTCTTTAGCGACCGCAACTAAGCCAACAGGGCTCTAGCAGGTCATATTCCGAATTGAAAATTCTCGGACCCTGGACAAATCTGTCGATGACCCGGAAGGCTATTCGTGCGCTGCTACTGTTATTGAGAACAGCGGCCTCTGCGACCGATGGCAGTCATGCGTGCGTGAAATGCCCGCTTTCTCCCGGTTTTTATCTGCGAACTTGACGCTCATCTGGTTCACCTTCCTATGTCTTTTATCTCCTTGCCCTCTCTCTCTCTCTCGTTTCGAATCCAGTAAACAATAGCGACAGCTGCATGAGGGATGCTTTGTCGACATTACGGCAACATAAGGCGTCAGATGTGTGGGGTGCGAAAGGAAAAATGCCTTTACATTTCCTTTTCCTTTTCAAAATGTGCTATCTGCAAGTTCATTCTCTCTCTCTCTCTCTCTCTCTCTCTCTCTATATATATATATATATATATATATATATATATATATATATATATATGTGTGTGTGTGTGTGTGTGTGTGTGTGTGTTTCTGCGTGTTCGTTCTGCGCAGCCCATCAATTTTCTATTTCAGTAGTTACTTCTGCAGTTCCAAATTACAAAAAATTGGGGAGCGGCGAAGCATGTAGGGAAGGGTGTTTCAGCTCCATTAACGTGAAACCTGTGGAGGGGCGAATCATGCAGTGTGCGTCGGTGTTTCCCACAGCAAAATCACTGCTAAAGGGCAATGAAAGACAGAAGAAATATAAGACAGAGAGACCCGCAGTCCGCTTTTAGTTAACGTGCACGCTGCGGATCTTTATTGTTCAACTACGCACAAGAGAAATCTCCCACCGGCACTACATTGCAGGTGAAGATCCAGTGCCTATATATATACGGGGTGGCTGGCGAACGGTTGTGCAGTGCGAGCACTCGGTTTTTTCAATCAAGAAACTCGCTAGCAGACGCTGCCTGCGTCGGCGTTGCCTCTTGCGGGCGAGGGCGCGTTCTCGTTCCTTGCGAGCTGGTAGTTCAGCGTCCATCGCAGAAAGAGGTTTCCATAGTCAACGCGCGCCGTTCGCTCTCTCTCGCCACACGGCGAGCGCTGAGGCGGTGGCGCCACCTCTTACGTTCAAGCAAATGGAGAGGACACGACGATGCACGCCGCGACTGCAGACGACGATGCCCGCCGACACGCCGAGACCGGTGCTTCGCCCCTAAAAGAAACACAGCGGTAGTCTCGACAATCTATATAAACAGCAGTTATGGTCGCACTTCTGTTAGTGTACTGCTAGCGAGAGCTAATGTTCCACCAATAACTGAAAGAAACCGAGTTTCTCGTCTCAAATTTTCATATCAGCTAATTAAGAAGCACTATAAGATAGACACTAGCAAATTATTGTCTTTCTCCTCTGGGTATCCGACAAGGCATCGCCATAATCTCTCTATTACGCCCTTTCAAACACGCAATAATTGTTTCACGTATTCATTTTTCCCGAGAAAAGTCAGGGTATGGAACAACCTAACTAATGACGTTGTTTTACAGCCATCACTTGAAATGTTTGCCTTGTGTCTAACTGCATAATATATATATATATATATATATATATATATTATATATATATATATATATATATATATATATATATATATATATATATATATGTATATGTATATATATACAGTAAAACCTCGGTGATACGATCACGGCTCGTACGAATTTCGGGGTGATACGAATTTTTCTGTGGTCCCGGCCAAGGCCCATTAGCCTGCAATGTATTGGAATACGGTTGTTGCGAACCGATTTGCACCCCGCGACGTTTGATACGAACGTACGCTAGCGCACAGGTACGAACAGGTGCTGCGCGCGCTGTCGCGGAAGACCCGGCAGTCACGCGCGGGCGCGGACATGCGCGCTGCGCGACCATCCACGGTGCGTCGTTGCCTCCGAGATAGTGGGCGCGAATCTTGGAGGCCTTTAGGCGCCTTCGTGTTTAGGTTACAGGTGAAGTTGACGTCGGGGTTTTTCTTCCCGACGCGTTGACGCGTGCTCCTGCGCTCGAGGCAGCAGTGTCTTCGTACTGTATTAACACGTGCCTGCCACGTCGACGCAAGCCATGTCCCTGCAATCAGACGTTCTATGAAACAAGACTGAAACTTGGGTTGCGGGTCTGCCATGAAGTCCTATTAAAGGTGGACGAAGGCGCCAAGAGACGAAGCGGACGGTCTTGGCGAAGAATCTTGGCCTCTATCTATTGTGTGCAAAGCGATTCTTAAGTCACTTTCGCCGCAGTACTCTCGTGTCATGCTGAAAAGCGTAATAAGTTTAGGAAGGGACTATACTAGCGGTCACGGGGCACAACACACGTGGTTCATTAATTACACACGCGCGCATGCACCGTACATTTACGAGTACAAGTATGATTGTTGACGTCTAAAAACTTTACTGGCAATCATTCAGGGCTGTTTATGACGTCGCTGCGACCCTGAGAAACACTGAATCAAAACGTATGTCAACTTTTTTTTTTTTGTCGCATACTAATTTTCCATGTTTTCTGGTGATACGAATTTCGGATGATACGAATATTTTTGATAACCCCGCGAGATTCGTATCACCGAGGTTTTACTGTATATTTATTATCCTGTACATTTTGAATTGTATTTTGTCGCCATGGTTGATCATGTATTCGTGAATATTGTATATCAGTATTTCCCTTTTTTTTTTTTGTAATTCCGAGAACTGTATTTTGCTGCCGTATTTTTGTTCTTGTTTACCTAGGAATACTTATGATTGTACTTCCCACCCTGCTATAATCCCTCATGTGGGATTGCAGTATCTACAAATAAATAAATAAATAAATAAATAAATAAATAAATAAATAAATAAATAAATAAATAAATAAATAAATAAATAAATAAATAAATCTCGTATAAACTAACGTCACTTAACTGCAGTACTTAAAAGAACGGCGTAATCGGACGTCTACAAATCGTTCCACAGCACGCGATAAAGTCAGTCAGTACCGCGCCGGCCCGCATAACTTGGAAAAGGAGGAAAAGCTGCTCTATGGTCCTCGTCCGATGGAAAGGTCTACTCCGAACGAGTTAGATTTGGGTCCTTGTGACAGCTTAATAGGAGCAATGCAACTTTGCCAAGCAGCCTATACGTCATCGCTTACGCAGTCCCCCTCTTGACGACCGCCCTTTTTTTTTTTTTTTTTCCCGGGTAATCCGAGGTCGCACACTTCCATGCACTCGACGCTGCCGACTTCCGTCTCGCACTCGGCGGCAGCGGCGCCGCGCATGGTCTGCAGGCAGAACCAAGGGCGGCTGTTCCTGATATATACAGCCGTGTTTGCATTTGTGAGAGATTGATCGCCGCGTCAAAACGAAGGGTGTGATAATAATAATAATTGATGGACTTTTACGTCCGAAAACCACGATATGATTATGAGAGACGCCGAGGGCTCCGGAAATTTCGACCACCTGTGGTTCTTTAACGTACATCTAAATGTAAGCACACAGGCTTCTAGCACTTCGCCTACATCGAAATGCGACCGCCGCGGCCGGGATTTGATGCCGCGACCTTCGGGTCAGCAGTCAAGACAGCGAAAGGTGTACACGCTCGTTTTGCATTCCGCCCTCATCGGGAATCGAACCCAAGACGTCTTGCTGGGCAGACACGGCGGCGTGTACCGGCAAGACTACATCTTGAATTCTCGTCGTGGAATAATATGTGTGGAAAATAGTGCAACTGCACCTCACCAGGTTAACTCACTTGTGAAAATCCCAGTCAGCTAATGAACAGAATATGACGTTTTAGTCAGGTTTCTTTAATCATTCACTTCTATGCACGTGCCGATCAAGCGAAAGTCAATCTGGTGGGCACGGTTGCTAGGTTTGGCTACTATGCGCCAATTTGGCTACTTTTCTAGAACGGTGGCGGCAGAAAAATCGTCGTGGCTACTTGGCTACTACTTGGCTACTTCTTGGCTACTTTTTGGTTCCCTATAGACTGGAGAAAATTACGAGCATCTGGTGACGCTGCAACAGCTCGAGTTCGAGTATGTGGTGCCAAAACATGGCGGCCAAGGTGTGTTTCCTGCTCCCAAAATTGAACTTGTCGCCTGCAGTCGTCCTGCAGTATACAAATGCAAAGGCTTTGGGATGCGTGGTTGGAATCCAGGAAAAATGGTCGCATGGGGCCTGAATTTTCACACCGCCTATTGCTGAACGCGACATTAAACCGAAGTTGGAAGTCAACAGGACAATAAAAAGCGCTCCGTATTCCGCATCGAGGATGCTCTGCACACAACGACATTAAAATCGGATGTCCGACAAACTGCTTGTGTCAAACTGCTTGTGATACGTACTGCGACTCAGGGATATTAGGTGCTCGGATTTCGTCATCACGCAAGAAATGATCATAAAAGTTCATTTTGGAACCATGCATGCGTCAGCTATCTCGAGATTGTGCCGCGTGCTGCGCAGCGGCGGTGCGCGTGGCCAGCTTGCGTGGTTTAAAAGGAAGAGCCGGCGCGCTGCCCCGGAGACTGGTTCCGTGGCTGCCCCGAAGGATGGACGTGAAACCGGGCGACCGGGCAGCGAAGTACAGCAGCCGGGGCAACAGCTATCGGCCAAAGCGAGTGGCAGTGTCCATCCAGATAGCTGGTGCGTGTGGTTCCCGCAAAATGAATACTGCAATGTACGATTGAATCACAGTAACTGTGATTTCTAGCACACTCATGCTGTTGTCCTTTTTATTGTCACCAAAAGGCTGTTCCAGTACTCTTCAGAAAACTCATGCAAAACGCTAAGAGAAACCTAAGGAGTTGTTTTCACTCACGCGTGGCTACATTTGACTACTTTTACTGCCCGTGGCTTAAGTTGGCTACTTTCATAAAGAAGGCTACCTTAGGCCACAGTGGTAAGAAAAACTAAATGAGGCAAAATATTCATCAATATTTCCTAATACATGGCAGGTACAAATCTGGACCACGCTAAGATTACCACACTTGCCGCGTAGGCAAGCAAAACAAGGACAACGACAGTGGCACTGACACAGTCGACTGCGCCTCCTCGAAATCGAAAGTAACGGTACATAAATATATATCTGCTACGTTCATTATGCTCCTAACCGCACTGAAAAGGTGACGGCGCGTATGTATGAAGGCACTTCTGGGCACATCTTACCGATGAAATCTTAGGCCTCATAATCGGAGCATAATTAACCGATCCCTCGAGATTCCGTTTAACTGAACCCTGCCATCGAGATAATGTCATAACGGTTGAGTCAGCGCGACTGGATTGCATCTGTATAACCCCACAGCGCACCCCTTTGACCTCTTCGTCTATCCGTTTCTGGATTTCGACAGAGCCAATGGCAGCAACAGCAAGTGACACTCGGCTCGGGTTTGCTATTGGTTCTGGACTTTCTCGACTGGGTGCGCCCATTATCCCATCCTGTCGCTTTCGCAAAGGGATTTTACCGCGCTTCCGAGAAATACGGAAAGAAAATCCGTACCACAATGGCTCGTTGAGAAGTGTATACGATAGGTATCGCACGCCCCCTCACGACACATCTTACCCCCGTTCCTCAGGCAAAGCAGAAAACGAGATTTAGACGATGTATTTCCAAGGAATATGGTCCCGGTATCTGGACCCGGTAATTGTGTGCAACGTTGCGGCAGACCTCGATCTTGTGCGCGCCCATGTGATTCTCGTTCTTCGCTGGTTCACTGCAAAGAAAAAAAAAAAAAAAGCTTCCTCCACGCAAGTTCTTGGCGCGCACGCCAGGCTGGATCTGCGTTGTCCGTGTGATCGAGCTGCGGTTCCAGCTCGAGCTTACGCAACAGGCAGGCGCACAAGTAGCGCAGGTCACGTGGTGACGAGCGTGACCCTGACTCCGGATCAGCGCGCGCAGATGCTGAAAACGCGTTGCGCAACTCGCGCGCTTAGAGCGAACGCACGCGCTAGTCGAACCAGCGGTTCGGATTGCCCACTTTGATGGCTGCAGCCCCGCCGCGCGGTGTCATGTTCCTAATCGAACCATTTGAATTGAAGACGGTCAGGAAAAAAAAGAAAAGAAGAACGACGTTTTGCAGTTCGAGCGGAATTGGGTTATCTCAAGGTTCGCCATCACGCAGGTTGATGAGAAAAAGGATTACGCATTCTCATGTTCTTAATCACGAAACATTTTCGGGCCGCTCCCGCAGACCTTGAAAGGACGCCGTCTTTTGTGTCTGACTCGTTTGTTTCTCGCCGCGCAAGGTAACGTCGCTGCTGCGGTAGACATCGGCATTGTGGCAAAGGCCTGGCGCGCTCCCTATCCGCACGTGTATATCGCAGGCGCTCGTGACCCTTTTGAGACATTCTTTTTTTTTTTTTTCGGCGTATTGAACGTCTCAGCCGCGAGCTCGCCCGAAACTGCTCGGAGAAAAGGAATATGTGTTTTGTGTGGCGAGCCGGGATTGAAAGCGTTGGGGTTCACCCCGCTTTATTATATTTCTCGTAATGGAACAAGCACGCGTGCTGTATTACATTCGATGCTCGCGGCGTCTTCTTCGCCGGGAGGCACAAAGCGAGGAATGGCCTGCACCGAGGACTTTGACATATACTGTGCTGCTCTCGTGTTCTATATGGGAGAAAAAGATCCAAATTCGTCTTCCTCTTCTTCTTTGTGCGAAGTCGGTCGCGAAATCCCCCAACTCTGTTTCTCCAATAAAATACACCAAATTTGTTCTTGCCAGGGAAATTTGATATATGGTGCACATTAGATGTTAATGACGCGAGACAAAACAAAAGTTTACTCTCCATGCTCTCTCTGTCTCGTTTATGCGTATCACGCAAAACATATTTAATATGCATTTCGTGCGCTATTATACTAAGCGATGGGAAGCGCGGCCGAGGACGGCAAAGTGTTAGGTGGAGCGACGAAATTACGAAATTTGCAGGCGTAAAATGGAATCGGCTTGCGCAGAACAGGTTGTGTTGAGTTATAGATCATTGGGAGATGCCTTCGTCCTGCAGTGGACACAATTTAGGTTGACGACGATGATGATGACGATGAAAAAATAGCTATGCGCCATAATAATAACTCGTAACTTCTATACTTATTTACAGCGCCGAATCGTATAAACAATCAAAATGCTTACTGTTTTCAACTGGTGTACACGTAATACTGCCGTCTTGATGTATCGCATAATCACTGGCATGGGGTAAAATTATTCTGCCGATTCCGTAGCTCGCCCCGTGGAAACAGCTCGAATTCCAAGTAAATCTGTGTCGCTCACAGATTGCCTTGCCTTTCGTGTATAACTTTTGTCAAATTTCTCAGGAATAATGTTATAGAATAGCTTTAGTAGAGACATAAAACACCCAATCAATTCATTTAGTAAATACAAAAAAAGAAAAGAAAAGCAAGCAATGTCAATATCACCTAAAGAATTTTCTTTTTTTTTTTTTTTGGCGCGCGCTTTGGGTTGTGCCGTGTTTTCTATAGCATCTCTACGAAAACAATTCAGTTTCATGATCACTGACATTGTAAGTATACAGCAACCTGGGTATCGTTTCTCTTCCGAGTTTTTCAGTTTGCTATAGTATAGTGCAGGAATGACGGAATGGCGAATCGGAATAGAAATGTTCGAGAAAGAATGACCTTCAAATGTCAGCTCGAATGCCGGCGGGACATTTTCGAAAGAAAGCCAAATACAGATTGCGTGGAGTCCGTCTGATTAAGAAAAAGAGAGCTTACGTTCTGACACACGCAAGACCATTCGCAAATCGGATACTGTGAACTAAGAAGCTTTCACAATGAGGAACAATTGTAAGACGATTTTATCTGGCGCACCATGACAGTGATCGTTGTGATGGTGCGCCAGAAAAATGCCGGAGGGGTCAACAGCAATGAAACACGAGAACAGCACGTCGTCATCTTGATGGAGTAAAACGTAACACTGCAGAATTCGACGATATCAAACAGTGAATTCTCGAACATAATACGAACACGATCGATCGATCAATCAATCAATCAATCAATCAATCAATCAATCAATCAATCAATCAATCAATCAATCAATCAATCAATCAATCAATCAATCAATCAATCAATCTTCATTAGAAATTATATAGCACCAATACCGGATATTAATGAGAACTAACAGACAATAATGCCAAGGAAAGTATAGAGGGTGCTATTTGTAGTAATTAGAATATAAATGTGAAGAAAGTAAAGTGGACGAAAAGATAACTTGCCGCCAGCGGCAAGTTATCTTTTCGTATATATATATATATATATATATATATATATATATATATATATATATATATATATATATATATATATATATATATATATATACACACACTACATGACTCGAACGTATCGAGTCGTATCAATCGACGACAACGGCAGCCGAGCTTTTTGCTGTGCGCCCGCAACAGAATCATAAAGCGCAAGCTCGACGTAGCCGTGATTTGACAGCGCTCGTCACGACAGGGATGATGATGATTATGATGATGTCGAAAGGTGGCAGCGGTGTCAAGGGCGCGTACTCGGAGAGCGCATGTGTCTTTTGTGTCATGCGAACGTGCTGCTCTATATATACAGCAGCATCGCAGTTTTAACTTTCCAAGAAATGAGCCCGCCCGCTGTGCAGAACAAACGCGTGTTTTCGATGCGCGATATTCCAGCACGAGGCACTATGTGCGCGTGTATAGAAAATACTCGGCTACATGCTGCGTCACGCACACAAAAAAGAAAAAAAAAATAAGCAAGAAGAAGAAGACAAGAAGAATTTCTTTACGAGTGTTTTGTTTTGTGCTTATAGCCTTGCGCGCTGACGCATGCGCTTTCGTTTGTGCCGCCAAAACTGTGTGTCGCGTTTTTCTCGGAATTATCTCGTGCGGTATTTTGCCGAGCGCGTGGCCTCAGCGCTGCGCTCTCGAAGCGTGACCCCGTGTTATTTTGCGGAAAGAGCTCTTGCGACGCATTGTTCGCATTGTATTTATAAAGTATATGCCTGGAAGATGTTAAATATATCGATGCGACGTTTCCTCGTTTCTTTACTTCTTTGTTTTGAGGGCAAGCTTCCGCAGAGGTGAGAAGTGTGTACAGCGAGCCAAACAATGTTTAAACGGCTAGGACCGTCACAGAGGTCATCAGAGCGCCCAGACAATCAGGAGGTGCTGTGCAGCGGATAACCGAAGGACAGAGGCGAACTTCGTGCAATATTGGGCACTGCGCTCAGGATTGCGCCATAATTGAGCAACATCTGAACTCCGTTTGTTCAACAACAGTCGGAGTGCGACACTTGCGTTCGGATCGCTCGAGTCGCATTCGAGTTTTGCAGCGTAGCGTCCTCTGCCCTTACCTTGGTGGAAGCTCGTGCATCATGCCACTAAAAACAAAGCATAAATAATATATGCACACAAAGGTGCTAGAAAAAAAAATACATTAGATGAAAACGAAAGAGAAAGTATAAAGCAACAAATGGCGAAAATATCGATCAATGCCAGATTTATTTTGTGTACCCCCCGGCGTGACGCGCGGTCGGTCCGGCTTCACTTTATCCCTCCTCCCATGGGGAAAGGGGGGGGGGGGGAGGGTATGGCAAAATGAGAAACCTACGCACGCTATACTTCTTGCGACCTGCTGCCCACGACATGTTCGGTAACATATCCGCCTGGCGCATGCACTAGGCGCTACGACGAACTCATATCAGCGCAAGACCCTGACGTCTCCTTCCCGGCCCGGTATACAGACACTTTGCAAGAATGACGGGCGCCAGATAGCGCGCGCAAGTCGGCACCAGCGACGGACCGGTCATTTGGGTGCAGTGAGCGTTGTGCACGCGCGGGCAAAGACCACTTGCCGAGCAGGAACACAGCGACGCAGCCGCCCCCGCTTCCGAAAACACGGTGTCGCACAGCCGCCTCGCAGATGGCCCCTTTCCCCTCGTGCCGGGGGCCCATTCCGGCGTGGCGCGTACAGGGCCTGCCGCTGCAGCACGCGCAGCGCGGTAATTGCGAAGAATGAGTCGATCGTTCAAGACGTTGCCAAGGGCGGCCTTGTGGGCACAAGTGGCCGCGTCGGCGCCAGATGGCCCCCTTCCACTGCGGCGAGCGAAGCGAAGAAAAACAAAACGCGTATCAACAACGCTGACACCGCACGACGATGGAGCCCTGTTTTTGTCTCGGCGCGTGGAACAGATGCACTCCTCCGGCCATCCCAGTGTGGCCCACAGGTCGGAAGGAAACAAGCGATCCCCTCCTGTTACGCGCGCGCGCACAATCGCGGCGTCACGCGTCCGTGCGCCGGGTTTCGCCGCCAGCGCAGCCCGTAATGGAGCAAGTTGGGATCATTGGCATTCTGCGGCGTCGGGGTGGCGGCGTTTCCCGTCTCTGGCGGAGGCCAATCTCGTTGTGTGCTCTTGCGTGATTCCCGCGGTCGGCCCACGCCGCAAGTCGGTCAGGCGTTGTTGTTCTTTTTTCTTTCGGCCTTCGAGCACGAGAAAGGTGTTTCCTGGTCTGGGTTGTTGCATTTTAGCGATGGCGGTGGCGAGCACGCATCTAAGCGCCATTTGGGTAAAGCCCCTTGCAGCCCTCGGTGGTAAAACATGCGTACATCGCGCTCGTCGACGAGAAAAGAGAACAAACGTAGTGACAAGCCGGAGACCTGTAGGTTTTCCTCCGTGAGCGAGACACGCCAGGGAGAGGCGGAGCGCCTTCCCGCGTTCACGGCTCAAACTACGAACTCTGCCTCTCGCGTTCCTGAAGCGCTGCACAGGCGTAGGTTACCCTATTAGTGGGGAGCGCACACCTTGGCGTTTCTCTCCTCAAATGACGACGCTTTGAATGAGTGGATAGAGGGTACCAGTGCTTGTTAACGCCATCTTTGCCCTAGTATCAGCATATGCTGTGTCAAGGTGTAGTCCAGGGGGAGCTTCGGCTGCGGGCCGCACCAACGTGGGGACGGGCAGGTGTATGTTAACTATACTTCAGCTGTTAAATCGTGATCATTGGCGTTAGTCGTCGCGATGATGATGTGCCACTAGGCGTCAACGTGGGTGCATCCACGTCAGACGGTGCTCTGCCAAACGCCAATAGACATTGTGCAAGCTCTCATACATCAATGTACAATAAACAATCAACCATACTCCTGTGAAGACACGGTTCACTTTCGTGTCGTACCGATTCCTATGACGGAGGGATCAACCATGTTTTTTCCTCGAGGCTTTGTTCTCAATAGATACGTCGGCCTTTCTGAATGACTTTACACTCAGTGCGCGAAGGGCAGTCCGTTGTCTCAAATGTGTTGTATGGGTGCACAGCTAGACGATGAGCCACAGCGGCTCCAGCAGACGTTATACTCCTATTATTACGTATATTTACCGATAACAGTGGCTGCCGGGTATCTCCAGGTTGATCATCCCGATACCGTCTAATATCCCTCCTCCACTCCGACGAAGAGCAGCAAGGTTCGTTGTACTGTTGTACTGTACTGTAGGCCGCGAGAATCGCGATCGTCACTGCTGGTTCCGCGACTGAATCTGGGATCGAATGTGTTTTGCAGCAATTTTCCGAAGAAGGATCATGCAGCGACGTTGCCGGCACACGCCTTTGTTTAAATACTATAGAACGCCGTTTTCGACAAAGCAAAACATTGTACCGAGCGCGGCCCAGCCACAGAAAAATAAAACAACAACAAACAAACTTGCGAATGAAACGCTGTGTGAGCCAGCGCAGTGTGGCCTCGTATTCAAGAAGCAGTCGGTATACACAACATACTCATAACGCAGCCGTAAGTCTGTTAATTATGATAGAGAAGATATTATATCGAAGACGTGCGAGAGTCAACTCTCAGAAACAATCTATAGCTTTGTGTACCCTACCCCTGCTCCCTTTTAGGACCTCTGTTATTTCTGCTTTACATTAATGATATCGTACAGGGTCTACAATGCAGTGTCAGATTATATGCAGATGACTGCGTCATTTACAGGAATATAACAAACGAACATGATGTTAATAATCTGCAAATCGATTTAAACACAATTCAAAATTGGTGCGGCAAATGGTGTATGTCTTTGAACAGTGCTAAATGTCAATTTATATCTTTCACCCGCAAACGCTCCCCTGTGAGATCTGACTATTATTTTGGATCATATATCACTTGAACGGGTGCAACACTATAAATATCTTGGGGTTTATTTTTCTGAAAATCTGACCTGGACTGGACACATTGAACATGTCGCTTTGAAATCTTCTAGGATGCTTAACCTCATTAGACGCAATTTTTACAATGCCCCTAACAGTGTTAAAGACCAACTATATAATATTGTCACGGGTATGGAAAGGTCACTCTGGCACGGGCGCCGCATTGATACCGAATGGATGAAGACGACGACGACGTTGCTGCTGTGGGGCAGAGTCTGGAGCTGCCTTTGACCTGCGTTCCTGTGCACTGTGTGCAGTGTTAGCTCGACCAGTGCTTGCCGAATAAATAATCCCCGTAACATCTTTTTGGTGGAGGTTGCGGGTCTTCCAACAACCCTACTCTGGATCTCCGTAGCGGACGCCGCCTTAATCCAGCCACGATGCCTGAAGACGGCGCGCAGTCCTCGCCGTCCACGCCAACTCCGGCACCCGTGATCCCTACCCACCTTCTTGACCCTGGCACATTTTGCGGCACGGACACAACTGATGTCGACGAGTGGCTCGTCTTATACGAGCGCGTCAGCAAGCACTACAGGTGGGATGAAACGCTTATGCTGGCCAACATCATTTTTTACCTAAGAGGCACAGCGCGTGCATGGTACGAGACGCATGAGGAAGACCTCACAAGTTGGGACGTGTGTAAGCAGAAGCTCCGTGACTTGTTCGGCCGCTCAGTTGCTCGTCAGATGGCAGCCAGGCAGGAACTCGCGTCGCGAGTTCAATCATCCACGGAGTCTTACGTCGCGTACACCCAAGACGTCCTAGCCCTCTGCCGTAAAACTGACAAAGACATGACAGAGGTTGACAAGGTCAGCAGCGTGTTGAAGGGCATAGCTGACGATGCCTTCAACATACTAATTTGTAAGAACTGTTCCACCGTTGACTCAATCATCACTGAATGTCGGCGGTTTGAGCAAGCTAAAAGCAGGAGGATTACTCAACGCTTCAACCGACTCCCAAATACCGCTGCGACTTCTTCCTGCGAAGATCCTGTGACACCGCGTTCATTCGCGAATCCTACCAACATCACAAGGATTGTTCGCCAGGAGCTGGAAGCCATGGCCCCCGCAACTTATCAGCTCCCTGCGCAAGACAACTTGGCAACCATATCGCTTATTCAAGCCGTCGTGCGACAAGAGTTTGCCAACATGGGCGTCCTAGTTCCCCCAACCACCAGCCACACACCCCAGCCCCTGTCCACTCCCGCCCATAACGCTGAGCAACGTGCCGCCCCACTTGTTACTGCTGCCACTTCGGTTCCACGCTTCCCACCACGCAACCGAAATCCATCAGAGTGGCGCACACCAGATGATCGGCCAATCTGCTTTTCTTGCTCTCGTGTTGGTCACATTTCCCGCCACTGCCGCAACAAATGGTATTCCCTACCAAGTTTTCCAAACGACCGTCCTCAAGATCGCGGACAGTATTTCACCACCACGTTTTGCCGATGACCACCTTCAGGACGCCCCACCTCGCCGTTCATCTCTACGCTCCGAACCATCCTACGCTGACGTCGTCGCTCAGAGACACTGGTCCAGCCGCTCGCCGTCGCCTCAGAGTCGCCAGGCACGCTCCCCTCAACGCCGCCGCTCTCCATCGCCGGCTTATTCTGGACAGGTCTCGGGAAACTAGCGCATGCAGCTCCTGGAGGTGGCGCTGCATTGACAACTCGGACCGAAAAACCTCTACCGACCGCTAATTCCAGACGAAATTTACTTACTGTTCTCATCGATGGCTTGACCGTTACTGCTCTAATCGACACTGGCGCCCACATATCCGTTATGAGTTCTCATCTTAGATCCCGCCTGAAAAAAGTTCTCACACCCGCTGTGTCTCCTACAGTGCGAGTGGCCGACGGCAGCCGAACATCAGTTCTTGGTATGTGCACCGCCCGCGTCACTGTTGCCGGCCACCATACTTCAGTTCTCTTCGCAGTTCTCGACGCTTGCCCACACGATGTCATTCTTGGCATTGATTTCTTGACCGCGCACTCGGCCCTCATCGATTGTTCCGCCGGCACTTTACGGCTCGAGTTGCCTTTGTGCTCCGATGTTGCTTCTGCAAATCGCACACGGCTACGGTCCGTGGAGTTTCTACGGATACCGCCTCAAGCTGCTATGTACGTCCATATGTCGCCGTTCCCACCAGTTTCTGATGGCGACTATCTAGTAGCTCCCGTCATTGACCTGACCCTTTCCCGCAACATCGCCCTTCCGCATACTATAGTGAGTGTTGCCAACAACAGGACGCTTCTACCTATCCTAAACTTCTCTACGTCGACCCAGGTCCTTCCTGAAGGCATTGCCTTAGCAGAACTCTCAACTCTGGAGAAATGTACGGTTTCAGCTTTCACCCCTGACACCAAGACCGTCGCCGATCACCGCGCACAATAAGGCATTCCTGGACAAAATGATAGCCAGTGACCTGTTACCTTCCCAAGTTGAAGCACTCCGCAGTGTTCTCTTTTCTTACCTCGACATTTTTGACATCGACGACCGTCCCCTGGGCCGCACACGCGTCGTAGCCCACCGTATCGATACCGGCGACGCCAGTCCCCTTCACAAACGCCCTTACCGTGTGTCTCACCCAGAGCGCCAAATTATACAGAAGGAGGTAGAGAAAATGCTCGACAAAGACGTCATAGAGCCTTCCTCAAGTCCCTGGGCATCACCTGTGGTGCTTGTTAAAAAGAAGGACAACAGCTGGCGGTTCTGCGTCGACTATCGCCATCTCAATCGAATCACTAAGAAGGACGTCTATCCTCTACCTAGAATTGATGATGCGCTTGACTGCCTCCATGGTGCCCAGTATTTCTCATCAATTGACCTTCGATCTGGATACTGGCAGATTTCTGTCGATGACCGCGACCGCGAGAAGACAGCGTTCATCACACACGACGGCCTTTACCAATTTAAGGTTATGCCTCTTGGGTTGTGCAATGCTCCTGCAACTTTTGAACGCATGATGGACTCTCTCCTACGCGGTTTTAAATGGTCGACCTGCCTTTGCTATCTGGACGATGTCATTGTTTTCTCGCCCACCTTTGAAAGCCACCTTCCACGTCTGTCGGCCATTCTTGACGTTTTTCGCTGAGCTGGCCTCCAGCTTAATGCCTCGAAGTGCACCTTTGGACGCCGTCAAATTAAACTACTTGGCCACCTTGTTGACGCTGCTGGTGTCCAACCCGACCCCGACAAAGTCCGCGCTGTCCGCGAATTCCCGGTTCCACGTTCCACACCAGAAGTCCGCAGCTTTCTGGGGCTCTGCTCGTACTTCCGCCGTTTTGTCATCAACATCGCGGAAATTGCTCGGCCACTCACGGATCTCCTCAGAAAGGACGTGGCTTTCTCCTGGGGTGACGACCAAGAACATTCCTTTGCGTCGCTGATTTCCGCGCTCACATCACCACCTGTGTTGGCTCATTTTGACCCAGCCGCTCGAACAGAGCTTCGCACCGACGCAAGTGGCCATGGCATTGGTGCTATACTCGCTCAGATACAGAATGGCACAAACCGTGTGATAGCGTACGCTAGCCGCCTTCTGTCACATTCGGAACGGAATTATTCCATTACCGAGAGGGAGTGCCTAGCTCTCGTCTGGGCTATCGCGAAATTCCGTCCGTACCTATACGGACGCCCATTCCAAGTTATCACAGACCATCATGCCCTCTGCTGGCTGTCAACACTTAAAGGCCAACTCCGGCGATTTTTTGGCCATGTCAAAGTAATGGTGCTTTTATGTTCCTGAGACGCTCCTGTTACGGGCCCGATAGCAGAAATACTCGGCAAATTGGAGAATAATTTTAAATAAGCAAAAAAGCGCAACACCGAAACCGAAATCCAACCGAATGTACTGTCTACGTATGACGTAGACGTTGTTACGAACGAACCGGAAGTCGTGCAAGGCATGCCGGTCACGCCGGCGCGGAGTATGAAAACTGTGACAGCCGGGACGACCAGCGAAGCGCCGGCCAAACCAACGCTGTCTGTCGTCTTGTGCACAGCAGACGCTCGCTGTAGCGGCCTAAGTGCCGAAGTTAGCGGTGCCCTCGGCTGCGTCACTTCCGCCGCCTTGCCAACACTGACGTCACAGACGCAATGTTGCCAATAATTGTGGGAAGCCAGGAGGGCGTTTGCAGACAATCTTTAAAATTCATTTACAAACAATCTGCGCATGTCTCAAGCCTGTAATTTGGCATAAATGACGGAAACGTGCAAATGAACGTACCCAGCGAATTTCACTAAGATCCATCGACCTCAAAAAATCGCCAGAGTTGGCCTTTAAGGATCCCACAGGAAGACTAGGCCGATGGGCATTACGATTGCAGGAGTACACGTTCTCGGTAGTGTACAAATCTGGCAAGTTGCACAGCGATGCCGACTGCTTATCACGACGTGCACCCTGTTGATCAACCCAACTCCACTGAGGTGGAAGCTGATGACTGCATCTTAGCCATCACTGACTTTCTGCAGGTGGCGGATGAACAACGCCGCGACCCATCGCTGCGCTCCATCATTGACCGCCTTCAGTCCGGCGATACCGACCCTTCACTGATCACGTTCTTGCTTCAAGACAACGTTTTGTACCACCGCAACTTACACCCCGATGGCGCGGAACTTTTACTCGTCGTCCCGCGTCATCTGCGCAAGGACGTCCTGCAAGAACTTCACGACGCGCCAACTTCTGGACATTTAGGCGTATCCAGAACCTATGACCGCGTTCGACGACGGGTATTCTGTGGAAAGGCCTTTATCGTTCAGTCCGCCGCTACGTCGCTGCGTGTGACCTGTGCCAGCGCCGAAAAAAGCCTACAACTCTCCCTGCCGGACGCCTTCAACCTATTGAAGTCCCAGCCGAGCCGTTTTATCGAGTGGGGTTGGACTTGCTAGGTCCCTTCCCAACTTCAACAACAGGTAATAAGTGGATCGCAGTAGCTACGGATTATGCTACTCGGTATGCTATCACTCGAGCGCTACCGACCAGCTGCGCGACGGACGTTGCAGATTTCCTTCTTTACGACATCATTCTTCAGCATGGCGCTCCTCGTCACTTACTCACAGATCGTGGTCGCTGCTTCCTGTCTCGTGTGGTTGACGACTTACTTCGATCTTGTCCTACTCGACACAACTTTACGACTTCTTACCACCCTGAGACTAACGGGCTGACCGAACGCCTCAACCGCACACTGACGGACATGCTTTCCATGTACGTTTATGACGACCACAGCGATTGGGACACTGCCCTCCCGTTCGTCACCTTCGCCTACAACTCGTCGCGTCATGAAACTGCCGGCTACTCACCCTTTTATCTTCTCTTTGGCCGTGATCCCTTACTACCTTTCGACACCTTGCTTGCGCCTGACCCACCATCCACCACTTCATACGCTCAAGATGCCATCACCCGTGCTCTCATCGCACGTACAGTAGCCCGCGCTCGGTTCTCGTCATCCCAGACTGCACAAAAGTCCCTCTATGACAGTCGACATAGGGATGCCGATTTTCCTCCGGGCTCTCTCGTTCTACTCTGGCTCCCATCTCGTCGTGTTGGCCTTTGCGAGAAGCTTCTGTCGCGATACGTTGGGCCCTACCGAGTCTTGCGCCAGGTGACACCTGTCACCTATGAGATTTCCCCGGCCACTAACTCATCGACTGCTACACCCAAAACTGACATCGTGCATGTTTCTCGCCTGAAGCCCTACAATGGCGACACGCCCTTCTAACCATAACAGGCACCGGGACGGTGCTTTGCCGACCGGGGTAATGTCACGGGTATGGAAAGGTCACTCTGGCACGGGCGCCGCATTGATACCGGATGGATGAAGACGACGACGACGTTGCTGCTGTGGGGCAGAGTCTGGAGCTGCCTTTGACCTGCGTTCCTGTGCACTGTGTGCAGTGTTAGCTCGACCAGTGCTTGCCGAATAAATAATCCCCGCAACAATATGTATGTTCGTCCGATTCTTGAGTATGCTTGCGCAGCATGGGACCCCGACACCTCATGTCTTATTGATAAACTTGAGCGTATCCAGAATCGCGCAGCCAGGTTTGTCACTGGTAATTTCACCTATAAAAGCAGCATTTCATTAATTAAAGACAACCTTGGTTGGAAAACTCTATCTCAACGCCGCCTAACCATTAAATTGGAACTTTTTTTCCAAATTTACTTTGATCTCACAGGAGTGAATAAAAACTTGTACATTTCCCCCCCTCACTTCATCTCTACACGTAGTGATCATGAATGTAAGGTTTTGGAAATGCGCTGCCGCACGAATGTGTTTCAATGTTCTTTTTTTCCATACACCTCCATGTACTGGAACATACTTCCAAAGGGTATATCTCATTGTAAAACATTAATCGAATTCCAATCGCTTTTACATTCTGATCTCCCGTGAAATATTAATTACCTGTCTCCCTGCTTTTGCTGATACGTTTTTTTTTTGACGAAATCGCGTCTGCATTCAAAATGATTTCTTCGTTCGCATGTGTTGCCAATTTTTCACGCGGAGTCTATCGCTTGCTCACATTTTCATGTCTGTATGTGAATTTACATATATTTTGCTATTGTATCTATTTTTTCCTGAATTGCCCCCCTGCAATAATGCCCTCGTGGCGCTGCAGGTACTTGTATAAATAAAATAAAATAAAAAAAATAAGGCCTCTTAAAAATTTTTCTTACCGCCGCCTTCTAACCGGACTTAAGCGAATAGATGATCGCTCTTTAAGGATAGTCTACTTTAATTTACGGCATTGTGCTGCAGCGAACGTCTCGCGGCCAACAACATACACAGTGTAACAGCGGCAGAGCTGTGAAAAATGACTCACTCGTGCCGTCGAAAAGGTATCCGCATCGGTAGGTGTTTTCGTGCTGTTTTGCTAACTGCAATATCGATCTTTGCTGGCGCGATGAAAAGCCACGGAGAGGATAAAAGAAAGGCGACCTCGAAGTGTGATTAACAAAACTAATTGCTCTGCAGCAAGTACTGGCACTGCACTAAAAAAATGCAGTCAAACACTAACAAATTGTATTGTTTAGCTGAGAAGTGTTTAGCTGACTGAGCAAAGTTTGCTGAGTTGTGCTGTAGTGTGTTATTGTGTGTACTGAATGCTGCAATTTTGTTTTCACTTAATTTTTTACTTTCTTTGTTTCATTTTGTGAGGTTTTCTTCCCCAATAGTACAGATTTCTGGAATTCCTGCATTTGTGCCCAATAGAGCAACTCCTGTTTCGGCATGTATACTAACAGTAAGGATAAAAAAAAAAATTTGCTTAGGTATCGGGTTATCCTGTGCGCGTGCGCTATACCGAAGCCTCCAACTTGTTTCCAATTTTAACCGACAACACCCCCCCCCCCCAAAAAAAAAAAAAAAGAAAGACACCAGTGGATTAACAGAAGTTGGATCGATCACAAGCAGGAAGTGCCGGTTTGTGAAAGACCTCTGCTTTAAATGACCTTGATCCGGGGACGCTATCGCAGCGGTTTTGCATTTCAACATGGAAACGAAATATCTGTGCTTTTATGCGCCGCTTGTTGCGGCAAGAGGGTGACCTATATTTATGGCGGTTATGAAATGAACGGCACGCACGTCTAAACATCTTTTAAACCCGGGCGCTCCGCGCAAGAGGATCATTGTACTTTGCGGCCGTTTTGGGTATACATCTGCGGATATCTTCATTTCGACTGAATTTTCCCTCGCTTTAATACACTATTCAAACCAAGTTTGAAGCAGTCAGTAACCGTATAAGTTACGTAAATACTCGTTTCCACATGTGTTACAAGCGCCTTGTTGTTGTGACTGCAGCTAGTCACGTACGGTACCGTTATCTACTAAAAGGATAGCAACCGTTACCATATAACGGGGCTCTAAAAACCTTGCGAGCGTTGTGAACGCACCTGATCATTATCAAGTGTGCTTTATATCATACTTCATGCAATAAAGAACTTGAGAGCCTGTGAACTTGCGTATCTGTGCGTTATCCGCCGCGTTGTCTTATCGGCTGTGGAGTTCCGCAGGTACGCACGACAGTTTTACTATATAGTAAAAAAAAGTTAGTGACTGCATGTATGTGAAACAGTAACATATGCCGTTGCCAAGCTTTTGTTTGAGGTGCTCTTTACTAACTGATCACTTTGTTAATGAATTGGTTTATATTGCTAAATTGTGCTCTAAGAACTCCAATGTCGTTAATTTCACAATCATAGGTTTATTCATAGAGGAGAAAATCAAGGTCAATGTTTCATTTTTAAATTTCGTGCCAAAATCTCCGCGAGAGACGTCACGGATTTCAGGATGTATTTTTCGTATTTTCGCGACATTGGTTCTACGAAATTTGCTGAAACTTGGTATTTAAGTTAAGTCTGTGGTCCCCTCAGAGGACAATGTACTTCATTTTTATTGATTAAGGACCACGTAGGGCTTCGTAGGCGCCGTCAAAATCTATGATGTCACGGCGTTTGGTGCGGGAATTTCAAGGTAGCGTCGCCACATGCATTTTATTTTTTTTGTGTTTTCTCGCTTATACTAAGCGTCATCTCGCAGCAAGCGTGGTGTTTCTGGCATCGGGAAAGACTACTTAATACGAGAAAAACCGTTTTTCTCTTTGGTGTTTCTTTAAGAGCGTATATGTCCTTAAATGATAAAGCTGGAATAATCAGAATAGTTTTTTTTTTCTATACGTGCCTACGTTCGTTGCGATCATTGAGATTTTTTGTGACAGATCAAAGTGCCGTAAAAGTGCATACAGTGTTACACACCGCCTTCAGCTATCGCTCCGTGGACGTCGCATCGTGCGAGGTGTCCAACGAGAGAGCAGTCCGAGCTTACGGACCTACACGTATACTTGTAAGACGCATGCACTATGCAAACACAGCGAATGAGGCATGTATTCTCGCCGTTTATATATCAAGAAGTCGCACGCTTATCGCATCGCCCACTCTTCGGGGCCTAAGCGGCTTTCTTTAGTGCTCTCATTAGCTTGCATTCAGTAGTTTTACGTGCCAAAACCACAATATGATTGCGAGGCACGCCGTGGTGGGTGACTACGGGTTTATTTTGATCGCCCAGGGTTAGTTAACGTGCTCCTAAATCTTAATTAGTACACGGGTCTTCTTGCGGCTGCAGTGGCAGGGAATCGAACGCGCGTCCTCAAGATCAGCTGCTCTCACTGAGCACTAATTGTGCATATTGCAAGCGATGCGTCCACAAGCCCGCCGCGGAGGCCAAGCGCATTTGATGGTGCTCTTGTGTAGCGTCAGCGTCACTTTGCTGCACCTTTATGAAACCTTACGTTAAAAAAAGGCGCATATTTTATTTTCTTCTTTTTCCGACCCAAGATGCCGATAAGAAGCCCGCAACGACCGCACGCAACAACCTCCTCGCCGAGACGTGGGAGGCCAAGATCTCCGCACGGGACCTAGACGACCAACGTAGACTCGTCGCCAGGGCCCGGGAGGCGATCGCGGCCAGAGGATTCCTGGACTAAGGGACCCTCCCACCTAGAGTGACCCCAAGCTTAAGAGCTCGGGGACACTGTTTTGGCAAATTAAAAGTTTATTTCATCATCATCTTTTTCCGAACGTATTGACACCCGAAAAGAAAAAAAAATTAACCTTTTGTGACATACAAAGGCAATTGCGAAATCGGAGAACCGCCTTCAGCATGCAGACGAAATAACGATGCGTTCCTAATTGCCAAATTTATGACATAGAAAAAGAGAAAGCGAAAGAAGACAGTTATACATGTAGTTCTTATTTGAACCCCAAGAAGTAAAGGGCTTGAGCTTTCTTTCCACGGTTCCGAAAAAAATAAAGGGGGGTGGGGGTTCTGAGTACGAATTCCGCCCGAAATCCTGGCTACTCCCCTGTTGCTCAACATGTAACATATGGCACGCAGCAAGTGTGGGGGGATAGAAATCGTAAGGAGATAGGATCGAGTGGCTGAAGAAAGCACAGAGAGAGAGAGAGAAAAATAAATTGCCAACACGCACGCAAAAAGTCACAAAAAATGACAAACCGCATCACGCGCGCGCTTCGGTATTCATGCAATCAGGTGCTCGGATCGTATACTTGTTGCTGTGGTCCAAAGGTCAACGGCACGAACTCATCTACGTAAGCTTGGATAGGCCGTGGATCGAGCGGGATAAGGTGCAGTATGCAGACGAGAACAAGAAAGGATGACTGTCAAAAAGGGGCAAACAGCAAACAAAAAGCCACGAACGTCTTCTTTAGCAGCCATTGTCTCATATATCTTGTATGCACGCACTCTTTGCTATGACGAGCCCTTTTTTTTCTTTTTTTTCCTGCCTTCTTTACTCATCCATCCGCATATTCGTTTTGTTATATATACTGTTAGGCTCTAACGCTTCCTTCGACAGTACATTAACAATGTTTCTTGAGGTCGACGACCCCACGCACACCTGTCTTCAGCACCAGTCAGCACTGCTTTTCCATCGCGCCAACTTTGCGTTTAATTCTTTCAATATATATACAGTATAACTTCAGCCACAATGATCGCCACCTCGGCTATCGTTCGGCTGTGACCAGTTCGAAGCTTGTGTGATTCTTTGACGCCACATTTGCCTCCATGTCATCGGTTTAGCTATACTTCAACTTGTTTTGTGCTGTAACAGCTCGCACGGGTTTCTGGGCTCCGATGGTTAAGCATATATGTATATACTCAAAACGCACTGGCTAAGTACAGACTCCTCACATGGGCTGTCTTGGGCTCTCTAATAAGTGCGTGCGTGTACGTATACGTGTGCACGACGACGCTATATATACTCCACTCCGCAGGGTGCAGTTGCAGCGCGAGAACGACAGGCAACGGGCATTCCGGTGTTATAGTATCCGGGTGATCAGTTGCAACATGTCGCCAGCGCGGCTGCTGTGGACGTTGTTCAGCAGAGGCTATTTGATCTCTGTAGAAGTGTGCGGAAAGAACCTGTCGCGAGGACGCGGGTGTCGAAATTGAAGAGCGTTATATGAACAGGGGAGTAAGGGTCGTAGAGCGCAGATACAGTGCGCAAGAACCACAGAGGCTTTTTCGTGTTTCGGTGCGGTAAATCTGTAATATATATATACCGGCAACTGCAGTGCTTACAAGAAGTCAAATTCAAATTTGGGTGAAGTTCATAGGCGTGTGCATGGGGGAGGGGGGGGGGGCAGGGGGCGGCCAGTCACCTAAGAGGGGAGGGGTAGGCGCAAAGCCTTCCACGTACATTGACTTAATAGGGAGGGGGGCGCTGCGATGAACCTTCGCTCGCCTTCGGCCCCCCACCTCCCCCCTGAAGGGGAACCCTGCGCACGCCTATGGTGAGGTTGTAGGTGTTCATACATGAACAAGGAGCGCTCTTCTGGTTTTCTTGTTCCTTAATTCTTGCGTTGTTGTTTTATTGCGCTCCTTGTTCAAATACGAACTGCAGTGCGTCAGGCGTGCGCCCACTGATTCATCGAGGTGACGCTGCGGGTACGAATATGTTCTTATATAGAATGATATGGAATGGCCCCTTTTCAATGGAGTTCAAAGGAGTGGCATGATATTTTTAGACTAGTCCCTTTTTTTGCGTTATATAAGGATCCAAATTCTCTAGACGTTAATGGAAATACCGACAAGCGATCTATTAGTTTCAGCATTACGCACGGGCTGTCTGCATCATATAGAGCATTGAATCGCTTCGGTTTTCATGGGCGAGCAAAACCAGATGGGGAAGTTCAACATCCTATTTTAAATCTTTTCTATATATGCGCAAGTTTATCATACATAGACAGCTTTATTGCTACACTCTTAGAAAAAAAGGTCGGCATATTCACTAACTAAATACTAACCGTTTACTTGTCACAAAATACGCTAGCCTCTTAGTAAGTGAAGGTAGTAAAATGCAGGTTAGTGGAACTTGCTACCTATATACTTAGTGAGTGAATAGTACTAGCTCGAATCGCTAGTCCATTACTAAGTTGTTAGTAACCGCGCTAGCAACTTACTAACCGTATTAACTCTACTACATTTAGCCAATTGGAGGTTTACGCCTATTTTGTTTATATGTGCGTGTGCATTGCCATATCAAGATGATTCTATTACAAAAGTAACTGAAGGATTAAAAAAAAAAACGAAGTGGCATTGTCCTCGTACAGTAACTAATGGCCGCTAATTACTTCATGTAATTACCATGGTAAGTACACATCACATCAACATACAAAGAGGTATGAATTGATCACGAATGAGAGCACACACGCAACGCACAAACACAATAGCAAGACTTTTACGTAGCCGATATCTACTCTAACAGCGGCTTGAAGACTATTTATGCTCCTACTTTGGGATAGCACACCGTGCACTGGTTAGCAACCACAGAATTTAGAAGAATAATTGATGTTTTCTACACATTATCGTGTGCCGTTATATTTTCTTATATGTGTGCCATCACGTAGCACGAAACTTTAATTCCAAGGTAATCAATACAATTAAAGTTCGTTTAAATTTTGCTAAAGACCGTCACGATTACGGCAAAGTATACTGCGCATCTACGAAAGATCTGGCAACGTGTGTAGCTAGTTGTTACTTTGTTAAAAACACCAAGTAAACTTTCTGGTTAGTGAAGGCAGCACTTTACGACCTTTGCTAACTGCTGGCTAGTAAACAGATTTCGGGAAGGTAATAAAATACGCTCGAAACTATTAAATGCAAGCATTTACTAACCATTTACTAACCTTTTTTTTTCTAAGATTTTACACGATGGCAATACATACTTCTCCATGTGATGACGTCAGGATAATGTCAGAGACGTCAAGTTCGTCATTTCGAGGCTAACCTTAATATCGAAGTAGAATATTAATGTTCCCCAGCACACAAACATACCAAGCGTCAACAATCAACGTGACACAGGTGTGTGATAGTTTCCACAACTTTCGAAGTTCGGGACAGCCGGGGCGCCACCGCGCTTTTCCCGCTGAAGACGGAAACGTGCGACTATACACGTTATAAGCCGTGCCTCGCAAGCTATAGTGACGCAGCGTTTTTGATCGAGCTATAGAGATTTTGTGTGCATGCGTTGTGGTTTTCTAGGCGGCGCCACTTAAACGGCCGCGACAGGCGGCACACACACACACATACACAAGTGGCAAGAGGAAAGTGCTACAACCGAAGCCTCAGCGAAGGCTTTGTTTACAGCAGAACGGCGTGTTATCACAGCGTCGAGGATAAGGACTGTCTGCACACGTCGGCCCAGGTTTCACGTAGCCCTTTCGCGCCGCGCTCCGACAAAGAGCAAGCTTCGGCGGTCGAGCCGAAGGACGAGCTTGGCGAAGCTGCAGCATCAATGCATGGTCACCGCTCTTGCCGCCTGTGCATGCCTTCGAGACGATCCTCGGGCACAACAATCCCCGTTTTGCGCTGGCTGCGCAATGCGATCTGCTATTGGCACGCGAGAATTCTGAGCTGTGCGAAATGTGCGACACGCGGTTCCTGTTAGGGATATAGATTAGAACTTGAAATGCCACTGTGCAGTTCCGAACACGTCGCGTCCGTGTCTCTATGCGGTGTGTCCCTGGCCCGGGCGAAGCTAATTGCAAATGAGTGCAACGAAATACGAACATGTGGGCAACGGTATTTTTGTTAGTGGTCGCTTCGCACATACTTTGTTGTTGTCCACGCTTAGTCCATTCGTGAAAAGTAATTCTATAAATAAATGATTACGCGCACATTTGCGGAAATTTGAATGTTACTCCTGCATCGCATTCGAAAACATCATGTGTTACCGACCCGCTACATAATTCCTAATTACTTTTTCTGGGTTTCAAATGTGTGGCGCAAAAGCCGAAGATTTGAGGCGCGCTCGGAAGGGCTTTCAAAGAACTATAGCACCGTTCTCAAAAGTGACGACGCGATGGAGTCGTTGTTGGTTGCTGCAGCAGCTGACAAGGATGTGATCGCCGCGTCACCTTTTCGCACCAATCGAGCCAGACGCCAGTCAGTGCTAGTCCTTTGAAACAGCTTTCATGCGCGCTGATGTCACGCGCTAGAGACGCGCAAACGCATGCTAGCTTCGCATATTTATTCACCATTTGCGCCACAAATGTTAAACCAGAGGGAACGGCGTAGCGGGTCGGACGCCTTTTAGCATGATTCCGAATGCGATGCGGAATGTGATGCAGAAACTTCGGCAATTACGCGAGTAATTATTTATTTACATCCATAAATTTCTCTTATTAACGAACCCTCGATAACAGCAAGAATTTAACGGTGTGTGTGAGGCGACCACAACACAACGCTGTAGGTTTCATCGCCGTATCTCCTTGTACTTTTTTTTTAAAATTAGCTCGACCCAACTTATGCGAACATATACATAAATGTCTGAGAGTACGCCCTGCCGTCATCGGACGTAGAATAAGCGACTCTCAAAGAGCAGGCGGTTACGGTTCAGACACCAGCGACGTGTACGCGTGCAGCAATGAAAGAATCACATGCGCCCCTCGGTATTTGGATATCGGTCGCCACATTACCTCTTATACTGATTAACTTTGGTCTCGATGTTCGTGAAGTGCTTGCCAGAGGGGGACGGCGATAAACCGACCATGCTCGGGCAGCGTCAAGCTCCTCCCTCCTAAACAGCAGGTGCTAGTTGGTACATCTTTCAAGAAAGTAACCAGCGCGGACCACGACAAAGCACACCGAAAGAAAAAGGACCTAGCGCTGTTCTTGCTCGCCGTTTCGGAAGAACGGGGGTCAAACAGCTCAAGCATCGCGCACGCGTGATGTGAGCTAAAGGATACCATATAATTGAAATGCGAAACATCCCTTCATAAGGTCGAATTTCGCTTCGGCAAGAAATACCCTTTTTACTTCGTCGCGCTTGTGCCGGCAGACGCAGTGTGAGTCAGCCACCACACAAAGTACGTGTGGGCGTCTCGTGTGTGTACAGGTTGCCGGCCGCATAAAGCGATCGTGTTGCACGTATATACTATATATATGTTGTATACGTTCTGCAGCCGTCACGTGTTTGTTAGACTAATTTGCGGTCGCCGTCGCGGACGACACTTGGACGGTGCAAGGCTACAGCGCTTATAAGTGCCTGCAATTCACAGCTATACATATATATATATATATATATATATATATATATATATATATATATATATATATATATATATATATATATATATATATATATATATATATATATATATATATATATATATATATATATATATATATATATACGGCACGGTCACCACAACTTTCCTGCCTCATATAATAACTTTTTTTTCCGCGTTGGCAACCAATTAGAAAGAAACGAGACTGCTGTTGTCGGGCCGCTGGTGCGTTGGCGCCCGCCGATACGGCGGTTCCATCGCATGCAACGCTCCGGAAATCAGATGAATCGCGCTCGGGCGCCTCTTTCCTAGAAGGCGTCGTCGCGCAGCCTTTGTGCAGAGTTGGGGCGCGTCGCTCACGCGCCGCTGATTCACGCGCCCGCAGCGCGAGGCCGAACTTGACATCGTCCGATTCCGCGAGACGGGTCACAGCGGCGAGGCGCCACGCGTCCTTCCCGCCGCCCACGGCGCCGGACGAATCCCCCTCTCCTAGGCGTGATGACGCTCTAGCATTTGGCCGTCCTTTTCTTCGTTCTAAAGAGAGGTCGTTGCAAACCACCCCCGCGGAACCGCGCGGATTCAATTTCGAAGCCGATATCGGCTAACGTTATCTAATGCAAGATCGACTATACTTGAACGGGAACGAAGGAAAACAACTCCTTATGCAAAATTGCTGCCATCTGTCGGAGGTTTGACGAAGCTACCCATTCGGCGCCATGTTGGAGGCTTGTGGCCGAATGGTATTGCTGTCGCTCGTATCTGCTTTGATAGTGGGCAATCGGGGCATAGAAACGTCAGACGAGTGTGTAAGGGCCTGTACACGTTACCGGCATTTCCTAGTTATTACGTTGACGGTTATTACGTGTAAAGAACTGCCTCAAAGCGAGAAGAAAATACAAGTTTGACACCGCGAGTCACATGTAGACCTGCCGTCGTCGAGAATGAAACTTTGCGCTAGGTTACAAATTTGGTCTGTCTGTTTTCAATGTAGCGAATAAAGCGTTGTTAGCTATCTGAATATCATGTGTGTAGTATAGGATGGATGGGAAGAAGCTTTAACGCGCGACACGGCTAGGCACAGCGATGACGGAAAGGAAATGCTGCGGACCCAATTTAAAACGTATTTCCTAAGGGACCAGGGGTGTAGCCAAGGGGGGGGGGTTCAAACCCCCCGAAATTTTTCAGTTTTGCTTGCGTATATACACACGCGCACACACAAACGCACGCACGAACATACATAAAGTATGGTTGAACCCCCCCCCCCCCCGAAAAAAATTTCTGGCTACGCCCCTGTAAGGGACAGCCTATGTCGAGATGATGTGTTGTGCATCTAATTTTAAATTAAGGCCGTTGTCCTCTTTTTTATTTTTTAAATAAAAAATATTTCGCAGCGTTAGTCACCGACGTATGTTATGTATAAAATTACTGCACGATTAAAATGTAAGATATTTGCGCATCTCACGCACGTAAAAAGTGAACATGAAAAGTGTTGTGTCTCCAAGCAGTAGATGCCGATCAGCTGGTGTTTTATTAAATATCCTTCCGACATGTGTTCCTATATAACACGATACGCCAAAATCACGTGCACATCGTCGCTTTCGGGGCTTACTGGTACCTTACAATGTCAACCCGTAGCAGCAAGGCAGTTTTGCGTCGCCGACTGAACGCCTGCGAAACCACCAGCGGTAGCGCACCCACGGTCGAATTCAGCAGATTTCCCGGAACAGCATTTTTTTTTTTAGTTTCATAAGAAAAGTGCCACGCACTTGAAGCACCTGTTAAAATTCCCTAGCACACAGGGGTGGACACAGGACTTTTCCGAAGGGTGATCAGCTTTTGGGAGCGACTGATGGGCTCTTCTGGGGGTATAAATTAAACAAAAAAAAAGTAAGGGGTGGGGGGCCGTCAGGATATCCGGGCCACCCGTCTGAATCGGGCAGTGATACCACATTAAATGCTTGAAAAATGCGCATAGTGAAGCAATACGCGCGCAAAGCATCCCACCAAACGCTACCTTATTAAACTCCACAATCGAAAACAAACTACAAACAACACGCTGCAGCACAATCGGTCCGTTCGCTGAGAATCAATGACGCGCACGAGCTACCTGTCTAACATGTAATTGTTATCGTAATGCAATAAACAAGGTAATGTCAACAGCAGCGCAGGCATGCGCGAGTAGCCGCGATGCAGCTTTGAAGCTCGTACACGAAGCGGGTTTGTCTGTGCCTGTAAGCACACGGCGCGAAAACTGTCTCGTTCCGGCGTGACATGAAGGAGTGTTCTCTGATGAGTGCCGATGCTGTCACATGCTGCATATATTAAGAACGGTGAGCGTAAACACGGCGTTAGTCATAAGCAGTAGCCGGAGCAACGAAACGATCTGCTGATTCTCGTCGGCCGTCAGTAAATCTAATAACATGAAGGTTAGTTTCCCGCAAACCTTTTTTTTCAGCACCGCGATTTCCTCAATCTCAGCAACACGGCACAAGAAAATATGGTGGCATTGCCGCTCCTATCAGCTGCCACACGTTGATACGCACGCTCCGTGTGTGCACATGCGGACCGCGCTTAGCCTTGAACATGGCGGAAATGCGCACGGCGGCCGCTAGATGGCAGCAATTTTGCATAAGGTCTATATCGCAAGATAATCATTATACGACCGTGCTGCAAGCAGTCAGTGTACGTAAACCAGACCGCGCAAGCTTTCGAAAGCACGAAAGACACGCATATATTCGCGGCTTTGCCACTCGCCCTGGATTTGACGGACATAATTGTGTAGTTACATCGCTGTCCTTTATAGTATCAGGTCAAGCACGTTATGCACAATATGCCAATGAACGCTTCAATGCGCGCACATTGTGAGCTTAAAATGGCGCACATTTAATTACGGAGGTTCAGGCACCGCGAATGAGCCTGCACGGGTTATGTCAAGCGGTCTTTGATATTCTCCGGCCGCACGCAGTCTGTGCCGGCAGGTCAGCTACAGTGCCCTCGAGCGTGATAGTAATTGTGGAGCATCTTGATGACGTTGTCACCGATTTCATTGCATATCAATGTGTACGTGAAACTCAAATCCCGCTGGTTCAGGGAAAAGCAGGAACCAGCAGATAAATCGATTTTCAATGGGATGCGCGAGAGCACCCACATATAGGATGACTTAAGAAGGAACTCATAGGTCCGAGTTTGTTGTTTGTGTGAAGTTCGTTCATACCAACTAATATTGACAATGTTCTTTTGTGCACGGTTGCTACCCGGTATCAAGGCTAAGTTGGCTAACTGCCTCAGTAAAGTGAAGAAGGAGACGAACTTTCACGTCCTCTGGTCGACTCCTTTCGTGAAGAAGACATGGTCTATGCGACAAGACCGTGCTGTCGGCATGGAGTCTGTGTTTATTGTCACATTAAAGGGACGGACAACCATTTTTTTATTGTACATGTTTTCTATAGCGAAACGGAAAGCTCACCAGTCAGATTGTCTAATCACGGAATGGTAACGGGGAAAACACCGTGAAGCATTTATAATCGGCAATTTTCTATCTGCGGCGACTATGAAGTCATATACGTACGACACATGCTGCAAGCATGTGTTGTACACATGCAACACAGCGGTTAAGGTGAGCGCGACAGCGGTTCGTGTTTGTGCCTTTGTGCGCTGCGGTTTGCTGCGCATGCGTGCACTCAGCAGGCATGCGCCGCGGCTCGACATGTCCGCGAAGACAGCGCTGCTTCCCAGCGTCAACTCCTTTTACCTCGTAGAGAGAAAGGTAGAGGAAAGGCAGGGAGGTTAACCAGGAATATAGTATACGGTTGGCTACACTGTAAGCAGCATAGAATAAACCGGGCGTAGATAATAATATACATATTCTAATTCCGAACACCAATTATGGGGCGCATAAAAGCATCAGACTATACGTATACGGCAAACGAAACGACTCCATTATGCAGCATCACATGCTTCCACTAGTGCGCACGACATACTGGTTTTTCGTGACCTTTAAACGGAATTTAAAAATATAATCCCACTCAAATCGCGAGAAAGGATGATTGAATATGTCACTATAATTAACGGTTTTTCTCATTTCCACCAAGATCTAATCACACGTTCTGGCCAGTTGTCTGACCTTTTAAACGTCTGCTTCGCGTGTTGCGGTAACGATTGTTTCGCCGGCTTTCTGCTCACAGTTACCGACGCCTGTCAAGCTATAGCTGAAGTGTTCTGTGCGCCCGCCGCTCAAGCTCTCTCCGGCTCTTGCCCCTCTCCTCTACAGCTTTGGTGCTCACGCGTATGGTTCAAATCTATTCATGCTGCGCACATATACCCGAATGGGTAAGAAGCTCGGCTTTTGAGCGCAGAATGAATCCGATTCCGGCACGCGTCGCAGCCAAACCGCGTTTCTTTTTTTTTTCTTTTTTTTAATTTTAAGTATGAGCTACTCGGTCATGAGGCCAGACGGACGTCTTCTCGGCGAGTACGCAAAGAAATGCTTTCTCGTTAAGAAAGATCGGCATATAAACCATCAAGCATATACAGCAGCAAACGCGCAGGTCGCGGCTTCGCCGTCATATTGTTTGAAATAATCTATACCATCGCGAACAGAGCTTTAGAGGGACGAGACAACGGCGGTTTCGTGGAAGAAGAAGAACTTGTAAGGCTACAATGTAAGCGGTTTTTCGTAGTTGATCAGGCAAAGAGCTGCACGTGAATAGATGTCGATGTGTTGCTCTTGTCATGTCTGCAGTCTCGAGATATTTAGCTCCTTATTCTTCACCTTATCTAACCTTCTCTGCGATTTTTTTTGTTTGCTTTAGACATATTGTCAATATTGTACCGTGCTTCTTTTATTCATCTTAAATAGGATAATTTTTGTAAATTGCAGTTCGGTCTCGTCAGATGGATATTGCCTGAATAGGCGGACATTGTTCGCACGACAAACCGCCAAAAAGGCAACAACAACAAAAAAATCATGTTTAGTTACTGAGACTATGATTGCAATGCGAAATTGAAGTCAAGCGTAGTAAAGGCATGTCAGCTCAACAGAAATTGTCAAACCATAGCACGGCAGCTAAAACAGGTGCCGCAATATGTGTTGCAATATACATTGCCATTCGTGTTTCAATTTTCCAAAGAGACTCCATCCAACAGTTATAGATACATCCCCCTCCTCCCCTCTAATCCTGTGTGGCAAGCCAGCGCATGATTTAGCGAATTTATGGGGCGGGTATCTCGTTAAAGTGGTCTTAAGATTTCTCGCATGCATGACTTCACTACTTCTCGACTTCAACACTGCAGTCTCAACGAGTGGCCTAAGATTGATAATTAAAAAGTCAGACGAACTAATTACAAAATAATCGTAAGTAAATGTGCGTCTAATAAATGAGGTAGCACTGCGAACCTTTTGGTTCTGACGAAAACAGCACACAGTGACTAAATCCCGCTCTCTGTCGCTTTTATTTTTTTCCCCCTTTTCTGGCCAAGTTCATCAAAGCACAAAAGCAGCCATTTTAAGCTCACATGTGCGTACTGCACGGAGATCCTAGCCTTTTAATGGCGAGGATTATCGAACTCTGCACCAACAACCTAAAACGCACCTGAAAGCTTATTGCATCAGACGCACGTCACGAGTGCGAGCGTATTTTCAAAAATACTGCAGTGACTGCGCAACGCTTGCTTTCGACAATGTATATAGGGCAGTGAATATGAACATTACAATATTTGCAACAACAAAATAATGAAGTCAACAGCGTTCACTCGCTGGATGAAACTGCCATTATTGTGGACACTACGATTGTACCTTAAGTTCAATATAGACCGCGCCATAATTTAAGCGAGGGACGGGCAGACAATGTCGCCGCATTCTCCACTTTTCTCACGCATTGTCCAATCATTTCTTTTTTGTTTTCTGCTGAGATGACGAGACCGACCAGCGAATGTACGCGCACGCTCTCTTCTATAGGCCAAATGCAGGAACACCCAGCAGGTTCCTAGATTTACGCGCACCTTAAAGAAGCCCAGGTGTTCAAAATTAATCCGGAGTCCATCAGTCTATACGGCTTGCCCCATAATCATGCCGTGGTTTCTCACGTAAAATCACAGATTTGATTTTTTTTTACAGTGAAGTTGTAAAAAAAAGATGTTGTGCCCCGCCACGGTGGTCTAGTGGTTATGGCGCTCGACTGCTGACCCGAAGGTCGCGGGATCGAATGCCGGCCGCGGCGGCTGCATACTAGGCCCGTGTACTTATATTAAGGTGCACGTTAAAGAACCCCAGGTGGTCGAAATTTCCGGAGCCCTCCCCTACGGCGTCCCTTATAATCATATCGTGGTTTTGGGACGTTAAACCCCAGATATTACAGTGAAGTTGTGTTTACCGACGCTCTGCCGGCATCGCCGTTGCTCGCTAAAACAGGTAACAAAACAACTTTCCTTGTCGAGGAGTGGTTTGAACCCGGGACCCTCACGGTCCGAAGACAGCTGCCATAACCACTGGGCTATATATACACCTCCGCTTGCAGAGCATGAATCTATGAGAAGCATATGAATGCGATAAGGGAGTCGCCACGCAGGCCACTCGCCCCTCCCCCCTCGCAGAGAATAATGCGCTACTGTCGCGCCATTGCCGCTCAACGAACACTGTCATGCTCGTTGAGCGGCCGTGGAGCGCCCGAGACGCCGAGCGCCAGCGACGAGACGACGTCGACGACGCTGCCGGTCGCTTTTGTCGATGCCAGCACGACGAGGAGAGACGCCGAGAGCAGCGTGAAAGAACGCCCACTCCACGAGCTAACTGAAGAAACACCACCGGTTTCCATTAGCATGTGCGATCTAATGCTTCTTATGGTAACGCGTCAGAACAAGACGCCGTCTGGTGCTTCGTGTCAAACCAAGGCAGTCGCAACGACATGCGTTATGCGCTCATGACAAATTCACCTTTCAGATGAGTTTAGAGCAAGCGAAAGCTCATTCCGACAGTTGAGAGTCACGGCAAACATCTCTGCCTAAAGACTGCGCTACGGGCACTGTCCAAATATAGAAGACAGATGAACATTCGAATTGGAAACACTCGCTACGTCTTTTATGTACTAACGCAGGACCTTCTCAAAACGTATTTGGATATGCATCCATTTTGATGGCATTACTGTTGACCGAGTACACAAAAGCGGAATGGACATGTATACTCCTCTTTTTATTATTATAATCCTGCCTTCTGCATTTTTGCACTCGTTGGTGAAAGCAGAGTACTCCGAGACGCACCATGCCGTTGGGCCGCAGGAAGGACATAACTGCTGCATGAAGCGCGCAGCGGACGTCGAAAGAGACAAATATATATCGCACGACGTCGAGCGATGATTAGAGTGGGGATGACATCCTAAAAGCGTCGCCTCAGCTGCTTTTGTGGCTTGTTTCGTGTCTTTTTGCGTACGATCGCTTCGTACCACAGTGAGGATATATGTTGCCGGAAAACACGTCTGACGAGAACTAAGTGGCAGCTGCGAACAAGCCGAGCTATATGCAGCCATCTGTGCAGACTTTTCAACAACCTGCTGCTCGATGTCACACGCGCTGTCCCGCGTTTATTCTTTTTTTTTTTTTCAATGCGATCAGTTCTTTCCGCTTCGAGCGCACGATACAGCACGTTGAACGTGCAGCAATTGCGGAAACGAGACATTTGATGCGTTCCTGAAATAAGTAATAGGGACAAAAATTGAGACAAATAATAAAAAATAATTGCGATAATGAACCATGCAAAGGCAGGTTCAACAAGAGATCTATAGTGTGCTAATGGTCATATGACACCTTGCGGTATCAGATAGCTGCGCTCCCAGAACTTGCTTGCTGAATGCGGTTAGTATGCTGCGAACTTAATTATCAAGTTTCGTGCCAAGAAGATAACGGTACTTCGGTGCGGTGGAAGGCGTCCTGCACGAGCAAAAGAGAAAAGCGAGCGCTTAACTAAACGATAAGGAAAGTGAATACCTTTAGGGCCACGCGGTGTTATATATACGACAGGGCGCCGTGCATCCGGTGCAGTTCGTGCAGACTTCCTTGTTAGTGACGTCTCTGACTTACCCGAATACGAGGTGTCTCTGAGACAGCGATACGCCATTGCGCTCAAGCAACGAAATGTGGCTGTGTAAGTACAGTGCTCGTCAAATGAAACCCGAACCGCGGCAAGCCTTCGCATGGTACAGTGCGCGCCGTCCAGTTATCACCATGGACAGGCGCGCATATGCGCAGTGCGGTCAAACCGGATGCGCGCGCCTGTCAATGGCGATAACTGCACGGCGCGCACTATACCATGCGAAGGCTTGCCGCGGTTCGGGTTTCATTTGACGAGCACTGTACATCGGGGCGAGGGTCGGTATTCAGTTTTTGTTTGTTTGTTTGTTTGCAAGAGCTGACCGTTTTCCCTAATGTCCGACGTCACGACTGGCTGACATATGCGGTCCTACGAACAGTTCATGCGAATGCACCTTTTCTTGTGTTCGCTCAGGGTCTGTATCCACACACACACACAAAAAAGCAACCTTCTGCGACCTTATAATATTCAATTTGTCTTTTATGGCGCTAGCCCCTAGCGTTTGGTGAATTTTCGGTTCACTTGGGTAGACTTTGGAAACCCAAGATAACAAACTTTTGGGCTAGTTGGTTTGTTACGTTCATTGAAGCCATAGCGCTGTGGTCCCTGTCTTATCAGCGCTATGGCTTCAATGAAGACTTTGGAAAGACTGTAGACGGCACATACCCACAAGCAAACAGTCTACTCTTTCAGTGAACTCATTCAATGCATTTAAACGCAATAAACGAGTTGAGCTGCGCTTCCCTCTGCGTGGCCTCCGCAATCAGCTCCGGCAGCACGCCGCCGCTAGGCACTGTACCGCCGCGCTGCCGAAGAGGATCGCAGAGGCCCCGAAGGAGGAAACGCGTGGTTGGCATCTGCTCCGCAAGGTGCCGCAACGACCCCAGCTGTTCGCGAGAAAACAGTCACGCTCTTTCAATGAATTCGTGGAATTAATTTTCATGAAATATACTGACAGTTGATTGGCCCTTTGCTAAAGTTATGCTCCGACATCACATCTTTCCTATACCACTCGTAATTCCGTCAACCATGCACTCCTTTTTACATGAGTTTTATTTTATTTGGCAATTTCAGACACAGCGCATAAAATCTCAACTCAATATATATATATATATATATATATATATATATATATATATATATATATATATATATATATATATATATATATATATATATATATATATATATATATATGAACGAAAAGCTTTGTAAATACGGCTTCCACCAGCAGGCAATTCACAAAGCTTGCCGTTTGTAACAGCTATTTCATCATTGGCCGGCAACGCTGGTTAATAATGTTAACAATGTGTTTACTGTCAGGATTCACCGGCGCACGTTTTTATAAACCGTTGCTGCAAACTGGCCCCGTGTTTACGAACAGGTCTCAGGCTAATGCTTTTTTTTGCATTTTTTTTCCCCAAGAGAAAATACTTGCCAATCCTGATGGCTGACAGTATACTATTCGCAAAGGCGGCCGGTCACCCGGACGGCACATTTGCGAACAGGGACCTTTGTGAACTCAGCGATCGCTTGGAAAGTAGGGGCGCTGCAGGGGCTGAATTCGCGTAGCTTGACGTTCGTATTGTAAGAACTGTTTGCCATTATTAGCCACTCACGCTTTCCAGTAACCATCCCTTTCTTACAAACAGCTCCACATACCGCAGCGAATGCTAAGTGGCCGAGTTTTTTTTTGTGCTATTTGTGGTTAGCACAAGTCTGTATAAGAAAGAGCGGACGCACCGATCTTCCCGTTCCTTTTCCAACGTCCAAGGTGCCTCTGTGAAATGGGACTTGGGTCTCCGGTCCCTGTTCGCGCGAACGAGAAAAGAAGAGAGCAAATAAAGTAAAAGCCCTCTCATTATCGACGGCCTTCCTCTCTGGAGAAAATGTCAGGCTAGTTGGAAAAGGGAGAGAGGGGGGATTACCCTGGTTGGGAAAAGCGGGCAGAAGGTGAAGAAGAAAGAGTTGGTAGGCGTACAGCACGTACGTGTACAGGCAGTGGCACGGAAATAGATGGCACGAAAGGACACGAGCAAGGGCAGCCTTCTAAACACGTGACCTGCAGCCTGCGGGCGATGACTGCATACACATTCTCACAACTTCCCGTGGGCGACAACGTGTAAACTTGTGTTTGCACAGCTGGGGCTTTTTCCTTCGCCTCCTCGCGCTTCAATTCGCCCCTCGCGTGCGCCAGAATCGTAGAGAAGACAGAAAAAAGAAAAGAAGAGAACAAAATTACACCATCTCCCGCTAAAGGGGACCATGAGGCGATGCGAAGCCGGAGCACTTGCACGATCGCGTTCCGTTGGCGTTCGTTGAGCATGCTACCGACCTCGCGTCGTGGAACGCGAAGAGGGACGCTACGCGCGTCGTATCTTCCATCTAGCCTGGCCGTTAATTCTCACAGGGCGAGCGGGGAACGCGGTCGACAGGCGGGCGAGAGGGGGGCAGCGTAGGAGAGGAGGGAGAAGGGGAGGGGACGCGCATGCGCTCGAGCTCATCACGGCGTTGCGCAGGAGAGAATTTCGGCATGTCTAGCCCGCGTTTCAGAGGAAGAGTGGAAAGGGGGAGGGGAGAGGGAAAGTGGAGAGAGGAAGGGGAGATGGTGAGTGGAGAAGAGGTGTGTGGAGAGGGTATGCGCATGCGCAGTAAGGGTGGTCACGCCGCACACCACCACCACCACCGGATTGAGCTCCGCCTTAAGATACTTCGCATCGAAAAAGGGCCAAGCACGGTATTACTCGACATCATGTCGCGTAGGCCGGGAACGCCGCTCTTCTGGCAGCGTAGTCGTATACCAACAGCGCGGTTGCACGCGCGAGAGGAGCCGAGCCCGGAGCACAGAATGGCGGTGAGGCGCGAGAAGAAACGGGGGTGCTTGTCGTGGGCGCCGCAGTAGAGGTGACTCGCGCGCACTGAAGTCTGACGACACCGCCCTTTCAGAGGCGCGCACACTGCATGCGTATGGGCGCGCGTTTCACGGCATTGAAAATGACTGAGCAGACGCCCATTTGTCTGGACCGCTTTAAGGCCGCGTCACAGAGACAATAGACGGGCCACGACATTCCTCGCTCCCGGGAACAGAAAAGAAAGGAAAACAACGCGAAAAAGGGAGATCAGCGAGACAAATAAAAGATAACAGTAATAAAAGAGCAGCAGAAAAGTCGAGCCCGGCGTTGTCGCTCAACGTGCACGCACGCACGCGCAACTAGTGACTCGTCACTTTTGACTCGTTCGACAGGCACCGCACGTTCTGCCGTATAGGGACACACAAGACTCGTGTGTGTGTACTCCCGATCGGAGGCCCATTTCTTCGGCTTGTCCTCTAGAGAAGCAAGTTGGCTTGCGCAGTTGCGAACGGAGAAGTGTCATAATCTCAATCACCGTCACTCGTTTTGGCGATCAGCAAGTGCTCCTCCGAGGTCTTCAATGTCTACAATGAGAAAATTACGGGCCTCTGGCCGTAGTTTCTAACGATCCATTTCATTTACGCCGGGTGAAAGTCAAAACCTTTGAAGCAGCGTCGCGAAACCGCCCTACTCTTTTCAGACAGCACGACTGCTCAATGAAGTGCACGTTACCCGACATACTACGAGACGTACGTTAAGTATTAATAAAGGATCACGCATTATGAGCTCCTCTGTACCGCATTAGAGGCAATGAGGCTGTTGACAGTCTTTGCGCGCACAGCGTCGCATTCAGATTCAACAGTGAAGACAGGGTGTTTCAAGAAATGTGTCCAACCTTCTCAAAAAATCAGGAAAATGCGATATTTAATTGCTGCCTTCGGAATTGGTCTTTCTGTAGTGGCAGGGATTTTAAGATGGTTAAAGAAATTATATGGGACTGTAATTAAAAAAGTTAAATTAACTTTTTAATTAGTAGAGTTAGGTGGTTGTGTCAAATAGGAGAATTGAAGTTATTCATGCCAGAAACCCAACCCAACTTTGAGATTTCGAAAAAGTGGCATTTAGTAAGAATTACAAAGTAATGAAATTCAAACAAATTCAATGGCGAAACCGAAACAGAAACATGGAAGAACGCAACTGCCATATTCTTCTGAGACGGCCAAAATGAGTGAATGACTTTTTCTGTAGCGCTAGGCATCTTAATATGGTTAAAGACATGACTTGAGACACTAATAAAGAAAGGTAAATTAATTAACTTTTTAATTAGTGGAGTTTGGTGACTGTGTCAAATTGGGGAATTGAAGTTCCTTGTTCCAGAAACTCATACCAATATTAAGATTTCGAAAAAGCGTCCTGCAGTGATAATTACGAAGTAATGAAATGCAACCGAATTTGATGGCTTTCGCTATGGAAAGCCGTTGCATTTTGTTGAATTTCATTACGCCACAACAATTACTAGAGGACGCTTTTTCAAAATCTCAAAGCTCGGGTGGGTTCCTCGCATGAAGAACTTCAATTCTCCCATTTGACACAATCACCTAACTCCACTAATTAAAAAGTTAATTAATGTAACTCTCTTAATTACTGTCCTAAATGATGTCCTTAACTACCTTAAGATTCCTGCCGCTACAGAAAAAGCAATTCTGAAAGCCCCGAGCAAATATCGCATTTTCCTGATTTTTTTAGAAGGTTGGACACGTTTCTTGAAACACCCTGTATAGGTGACACGCGCCAGGGGCGTAGCCAGGGCCTCTGGCTACGCCCCTGGGGGGGTTGAACCCCCCCTTCCCCCGAAATATTTCGATTTTGCATGTGTATATATACACGCACACATACAAAAACGCACGCACGAACATAAAAAAAGGATGGTTGACCCCCCCCCCCCCCCCCGAAAAAAATTTCTGGCTACGCTTCTGACACGCGCACGCACACAGCGATGAAGAAAGCTGGCTCCACTTTCGTTCCTTTGTCGCATCCGCACAGGACCATAGCAAAGTCCTAGCGTGGCGGTGCGGAGAAGCGGAGTTACATCTGCCGCCATCCGAATAGGTAATTTTCATTAAGTGGGGCATGCGTGTCCATAGGCTGTCCACTTCCATGCCTCCTCGTGGATGCCTGTTCAATAGTCGGAAGTAGGCCTCGCAAGTTCCATGCACGTACTTTATTTTGCGTACTTATCCCGAGTTCAGTAAGTGCACATTGTACCAGTTGACGGATGGCCAGCGTCACAAGGGTTATCAGAAAACACATGCTCTTGTGGGGATGCGGCAAAGGCAGTGCCTTTGGGAGTGAGCTCTGCAATGCATGGTGGGGCTAATGAATAGACCATAAATTACTTGCAAATATGGATATATATATATATATATATATATAACAAATGGGGAAGCCTGACGTAGGAAAACTTAGCAAAAGACTCTCCTCTCATGAAATTTGTTTGTGCATCATCCTCGTTCACTAAAGAAAAAGAAAAGAAAATACGCTTAAAGCTCTTTCTTTTTCTTTTGTGCGAGAAAGAAAAATTTAAGACAGCTCGTTAACTTTGCGGTACCTTGCAATACGGCAAAAAAAAAAAAAAAATGGCGGTGTACTTTCTTTCGTTGTCAACAGCACATACTACGATTGATGGGAAGCACTTCTTTTTTTATAGCAATAAAAATGTATGGAGGGGTTTTCGTCATTTGCTACCTCTTTTCACTTCGTTTAAAAATTAAAGAAAGTATGAAATAAATAAAAAGATAAAGCCTTCGCCGGGTGAGTTCATAAGTTCTCTTTCTAGCAGAATACGCTGTCTGGCACACACAAGCACTATGCATTCACGCGATGTAGTTCACTCAGCACACATCACAAATGGCAGTGTCTTCAGTGAAGCTCATTGCACTATATACAGGATACCACTGAACTAAAATTCAAATGAATTGAATTCGGCCTTCCGCAACACTGACGTCAACACACCTGTGATAATACGCCCGAACACCTGTTGCTCTGCGCTATGCGGGGCCGAGTTGCGGAACTTGGTATACCTTCTTTCGCGTCCTTGACTTTACTGTAGTAGAGTTACTAATTAAGAAATAGCAGAAGTACGAATAGGGGTCTAATTATCATTACACATCATAAGTGGACATATGCCCCCCCCCCCAAAAAAAAAAAAAAAAATCTGGCTACACCCCTGCTTCAAACCATACTCTTTGAAAATACGCGTGTGTAATAATTAAGTTTATAACTCCTGCTCATTAGATAGAGATGACGACTACAACTTCGTTTTTGTTTCATTAACACAATTTCTGTATCGCACTTTCTATCTGCAAACTCATTTCTAGCACAAGCAATGCAAGAAATCGCTGATTTACGATGACCTAGATTTTAGGCTGACCTCGAGAAAAAAAAAAAGGAAACCTGGATTTGCTAGCCAAATACATGCTTCACATTTAAAACGAACTGCCCTAAAAAAAAAGAGAAAAGAACAAACACGCGCACAAACACAAGGAATTAGCCGTCGATGCAAGCGTTCAATCAAATCTAAAGAAGCGTGACGGTGAACTCAAAATGTTCAAACGGAAAGCACAACGCAGCCATGTCGAAAAAGTTCAGTTACAGCTACATCTCGCTGCTACAGTGAAAATGACGTGAACCGTATATGCCGTATAGTCAAAGGGTTCAAAGGGAGTTGCAAGGGATGCAGAAATCAGCAGGTGGCCTTACCCGCGGAACTTATTCGTCCAAAAGCAACACGGCCGCCTTCAAGCACGAAGCGACGAAGGCAGCGTAGCAGAGTCGGCTTCAGTAGACAAGGCGTCCCAACAACCAGCTCGCTCGCTCACGCCTTTTTCTTTTTTTTTCAAATCCTGCAATGTCTGCCGTACTGGTCGGCTCAAGCGCACTTGCGGAATTTCGCGCAACTTCTAATATACCGTGAAAGCATACAGACAGACAACTTCCCCTAAAACGCGACACGAAGAGAGGCGAGACTCTTCTTGTTCGCGTGGCTCTGAATGAACAGGCTTCGCAAAAGTCGTTGACGTCAGTTACCACAATAGTGAAGATACAAGTCTTACGACAGAAGCTTGCGCGAATATACACTCTTAAAAAAAAGTTCGTAAAAAGGTAGTAACTGGAAGGAAAATGTTAGTAACAGCCACTGTTACTAACTCTCTGAGACAGTTACTAACCATTTACTAACTCGAAAGCACAGGCGTGTTGTTACTACCCAAACAGCCAAGTTACTAACTCGAGTTAGTAACAAAAAGCTACTTTGCTTATAACCCTTCACAGTGCTGCAAAAACATGCATTCACTCACTGAGTGAAAGTTTTTAATATATTTTTATTTATTTTCTCAAACCCTTCTCGTATTCACTTTTTTTGATCATGGCTTGAAGACATATAATTTGTACGACCAACATTTTTAGAGGAATTGATATTTGAGTCTGATTGCATGTCGCCCGAAATTTTATGCTGCCGTGTTTATCTTTTTTCCTCTGGATACGACGCTCGCCTTCGGACCATGGGCCCCTGGGTTTGAATTCCCACCATGCCCAGAAATTTGTTTTTTTCTTTTGAGCCAAAATAGCCTTAGATGATTTATCGAGCTGAAAAGTTACCGTCAGCGTCCCGCGGCGTCGGGGAAAGCACGAGTGACGCGAGAAATTATGTCGTGATGACGTCAGCATATGATGTTACGTCATAGATCGCCAAAATATGTGACGCCGTTATGCCGTTATCACGACGTCACGTTACAGGATAACGTCATCACACGACACCGTAGCTTGGTCAAAGGTAGATCTATCACGGATGATGTGCAAAACCACGTTAGGTGCAGATAGCTTTCGGAGGGATAAATACGACGACGGAGAAGAACAAGATGACGGCTTTCGTCTTCGACTCGTCTTACACTCTTAAAGAAAGTTTGGAAAAAGCTTGTATCCACGAGCAAATAGTTAGTAACAGCCGCTGTTACTAGCTTTCTTGGACCATTACTAACTTTTTGCTACCTTTTTACTACCAACGTTAGCAGAAACTTAAAAGTTGCAACGGTTACTACCTCTTGCGTACCGTTACTAACTTTTTGCGATGCACCTGTTAAATGAACTTGCTAAGCGAATCATAGAAGTTATTATTACGAGCTTTTTACAGCCTGTTCACTAGCACGGGGATCCATTCAAGATCATTGAGGCGATATTAGTAAGCTTAATACCCCGTGTTGGGTCTTGTATATTAGGCCATGTTGAGATGATATTACGCAAAATATACATATAACATATTGATTTTCTTAATATGCTTGATTAAAAGTTCTACGCTACGTTACCTCGCGCACCTAATAAAATTGTACGCTATATAAATATAGGCGCATAACTTAACCTACCTATCCTAAAGCCTAGCTGCCCACTGGCACCAGCTGCGTACCCCAGAGGTAGGGCTATATATACTCCTGGAAACACTTTTGAATTATACGTGTCGCGTAGCCTTGTCGTTGTGTATGTGTGCTGTTCTGATTCATGTCATACTGTGCATAATTACCTAATGATATATCGCAATGTTGGTGCTCGCGAATTTGACCGTTATAAAAGCAGGAAGCTCGTGATGCGAAAGAATCACGGTTACTGATTTTTTTTGGGTAGAAACCGTTACTACCTATTTTACTAGCTAGCAACGAGAAGGGTAGTAACCGCTACTAAGTGCGTTTGTAACGGCGAGGGTAGTAACGGTTACTAACCTCCCCGTTACTAACCGCACTTTCTAACAGGGTAGTAACATATGTGACAAGTAGTTAGTAAACCGAAGTTAGTAAGTACTACAACCTTTTTTTTTTAATAGTGTAGTGCTAAGAACTTGAGCTGTCTCCTTGTTTCACTGACGGTGGCAAAACATTTCATTCTGCTTCCCAATCAAAGCCCTGTTGGAAAATAGATTCCCCGGTGTCTGACCACCTGTTGTTTCACGCACGTGTCTGTTGTTTGATGCACTTGGCACGTTGACTCAATTTTTAGGAGAGTCGTCGGATGTATAACTCTCTTTCAAGAGACACACTAGCTCTGTTTTGGAAAGCCGTGCGTCCCACGACTCTCCTAAAAAGAGTCAACGTGCCTCTCTAAAGAGAGTTATACACGTGAGAGTCACATGTGTATCAAAAGAGTCAGATGAGACTTTTTTTTTTTTTGCTTAGAGTGTGCGGTCGTGAATTCGATGACATGCGACGGCAACAAGCCACATTTTTTCCCGCGTAACGTATGCTTAAAGGGTTCCGAAAGAGTAACGTTTCCTCAATTAGTCTTGGCGAAATAGAAAATTGCGCGAATTGGTAAGAGTTAACCATACTGAATTGTAGCGCAGGAAAACGTAGCCCGAAGGAAAGACACGCGTTCGACAGCGTGTGTGTGCCTTCTTTATTCTCATATACGTTTCTCTTTCACTACGCAGTTCAAGATGGTTATTTAGTTTGCCTTGAGTCGCCGTGAATACGTTAATAAATTGGAGGGAACAAAAGTGTGCAGAAACTACCGACGATGACAGTCAATAGCCAGCCGAACGCTTCAATAGAAAGCTATTAGATTGATTCGAAGAAGAAAGGTGCGCTTGAAGGTGTATGGAATATATTGTTACAGGCAGCGTATGGTCACTTCACTGCGTATCTCCGCAGAGAACGGAGTCGTTAACCAGCACATTTGTAGTGGTGTGGTTATCGTTCTGGGCGGCTACACATACAAGCTGATTCGCCACACGTGCGTTGTCTTATATCTCCTTTCCCGCCACCGCCTTAGTGGGAGAGGGCGGCGGAGAAGGAACCGTCCTTCCTGCAGAGCGCTGTGCCAACGCCATGTAATCATTTCAGAAGACGCGTGCGCGAGAACGCGCGCCTTTGTGTCGGCTTCTCTGTACCGGCAGTGAAAGACCGATAAAGAACGAACAAAAAAAAAAGGACCAAAGAACGCTGTCCATTCTTTAAACCGCAGTTAGTTTAGATGATTAGCCACGACAAAGGGAAACGATGGAAACCACAGATAACAAAGCATTAGGGGAACTGAAGTTGTACTTACGCAGGAGAGGCGTCGTCAATGCCCCCTCCACCCACTTTTTTATTCCATATTACCTAGCACATAGTAAAGTAACGTCGGAGACGAACCTATATCATCCATTTAATTCCACGCATAATGACTACATATGCAGTTAAAGTGTCCCGTTAATCAGATATGCTTTCGTTTGTTATCACGGTTCAGGGCTCGTTTGTAACGGTTATCGCTAGAAGAAAACGCTGTCTCAGCGATATCAGTTACAATTACGAGAAGCTTGAGGAGCCTCAATACTGAGGTCTAGGACGCAGTTTCAATGCTTAGAAAATATAGGTCACCAGCGCTGCTGCGGTTGCGCGAACTCGATCGCGCCACGAGAACAGAGACTCGCGCAGATAGATACGCACGTATTCTCTACGACATAGCCACTAGTACAACGCGCCTCAGAAAGCGCCAGAACACGCAAATCATTTTGACTCTCGCGCTTTTTGTTCCTTGCTACTAAGCGAAGGCTCTCGCAGGAACTAGTTCGGAAAATTGAGTAACCCAGCACGTCGTTCAATAAGCGGCCCGCAGCGGATTCCCGATTTAGTATTGCACCGGCACTGTGGCAGCATATCTCTCCTTTTTTTACTGGTAGTTGCCGTCGTTAAACTAACTATACAGTGCAAAAAAAGAAAAATGAAATTTCCACTTACTCGCATTCAGCTCAAAGATCAGTGGCATCGGCTTCATGCTCAGGAAACGAATCTCTCTCTCCCCCTTTTTTATCCTTTTGCGTTTTCCTTCGCCATTTTCTTTCTTTTTTTCTCTTCTCACATTGGGAAGAGCCTTGCGTCAGTGCAGCGAAGTTCGGATGGTTGATTTACGAAAGAAAAAAAAAGGTAAACTCGCGCAGCCCTTCTCTAGTCGAGCGGCGCGGCTTCTGCAGCACTAGCGTAAAGGTGAGCGCTCCGCAGGCGCCAGCTTTCTCCCGGCTCCTCCTCGTTCGTGATGCGGAGAGAGAGAGAGAGAGAGAGAGCGGCGACAGCGGACACACGCAGCAGCCGGCTGTGGCCGACGCTTCTCGGAATCGGCGATGACGAGCGCGACGGACGATCGCGCCGCACGCACAACAGCCGCCGCTGCTTCGTCCGACCCGATCGGTCGTCCTCCGTTCATCCGCCGTTGCTCTGGCGACGCATCCGGAAGCCCCCTCCCCCCTCCACTGACCCCCCGAATAAACCCTCCAGACTGCTCCTTTCTTTCAAGCGACCTTTGTGCACTCGGTGCAGGACGCACGACCGACAGCGGCTTTGTTACGGTCACGCCGTGCCACTCGCTCTGACCTTGACATTTGTTTACCGCGGCAAGGGAGCAGCACTTCACTGGTTTCTTCCTCAGGTCATGGCATATCAGGTGTGTAATCATAACAATAAAAATTAACAGTCAACAGTAATCTGGCCACTGTTATTGTTATCCATCAGGTCCACACGCAATGGTTCTCCATGCAGAAACCCCGCACAGTTACATGTCTGAGTGACAGGCGATACTGAAAGTAAGGAAGCTGTTGTTAGGGAAAGCTCCATTGATAAGTGCATTCCAGCAGCTAGAGAGGACAGGCGAAATAGAGAGATAAACACGAATTGGGGAGCATAAATTGAAAAGCGTATCGTATGTACAGCAAGAAAAAAAAGAACAAAACAAATTAGACAGGTCAACAGTGGGCTGATGTCGATCGGATAATTATTCTGGGAGGCGGATCAAACGCTGCCCAGGGCGAATAAGGAAGACCTCACTGCGAAAAAAAAGGGGGAGGAGGGGGGGGGGTCATAGAGGAAGTGTGTCTGCGATTGTCAAATGACGTTAAGCTATAACTCTGCTATGACTTTTTTTCTTTTTTTGAGCCGCTAATAATGCATGAGAAACATATCAGACAAGGAACAACAAAATTCACTCATCTTACTTTTCAGCTCACGCGCAAGTATTGCAACTCCTTTGTTGAGAGCGCAACAAAATTTTACCCGAAGACGTCAGGATTCTGTTTGGGGGTTGTCTTCATTCAAGCGGACATGGACGAAGGGTTCTCAAGATTCTGCGTGCGGAATGGCTGCGACAGGCTCGTCTTTACAGAGAACACACGGATGTTCTGTTGCAAAGGACCTTCGAGCCGTCAGTGACCAAGTTTCAGGGCCGCAAGTTTTTGCGCCTTGCGGAGCAAACCACCGATCACCTGTGGCAACCTCAGCTGCGTCGGTTACAAGCTCATGCAAGCCAGCGTCGCCAAACTGGAGCTCTCTACGTTCCTGAAGACATCGCTCTTCCGGACGGTGTGCGTCAGGTCCTGGAGCTGGGATCGAAATTTGCCGCGGAAGCTACGAGGACCAAGCCAGAGCTTCTTTCCATTGTGCGCCAAGCAACTCGAAGAGCTCCCGAAGACGAGGCCACGCGGTTGAACTTTGAAGGTGTGCAAGCCTTATTACGGTGTAAGCGAATGCGCTACAAATTGCCTTTGAAATGTGTAGAATCATATTTAAAAGAACATTCATTGTGTGTTGTACCTGCCGATAAGGAAGGAGGATCTTCCGTGTTTCCCCATGATTCATTTCATCGAAAAGCTAAGGAAGCGGTATTTAATGAGCAAGAGGGCATTTCTGTGAAGAAGGTGAAAGCTATATAAAGCGAAACAATTGTGAAAAAAATGAACCTTGATAGCGCATTCAAAGGTGTTGACAAGAGCAAGAATGACTACGTAGAAGTCTTCTTTAGCGCCAAAACACATAAGGATAGTGTACCGTTTCGAGCAATAATTTCCGAGAAAGGGAAATGGCAGAGATGTGTCGCCCTTTACCTTCAGGATAAGCTTAATGTCCTCGAACTGAAAGGTCCTTTACTTGCCAAGAGCTCGGATGATGCAGCGTTTCTAGGACTCCTTCTGTAAATTCTATAAACGTTGGTATGATGTACTTCATTTTATACGCAATAACTCGGATAGGGGCGCCCCGCCACGGTGGTCTAGTCGTTATGGCGCTCGACGGCTGACCCGAAGGTCGCGGGATCGAATTCCGGCCGCGGCGGCTGCATTTTCGATGGATGCGAAAATGTTTGAGGCACGTGTACTTAGATTTAGGTGCACGTTAAAGAACCCCAGGTGGTCGAAGTTATCGGAGCCCTCCACTACGGTGTCTATCATAATCATATCGTGGTTTAGGGACGTTAAACACCAGATATTTTTACTAACTCGAATAGGGGCTCAAGGCGTTTTCTGCGAACGTGAAATACCTTTATTATTCCTTGCCGCAGTCCGATTTGCTTACTTGCGCCGAGAAGTGTATCGATCAATTCGGAGCTGTACGGTTTTCAACTACAGCAGGCACCACTGTAGAAGGTTTTTTAGAGCTACTAACGGTTTATCTGAATTCTAAGTTCGTCCAGAAGGCACGAGTGTTTTTAGGATTCTTAGATATGTGGACGGTTTAAAAATTTTTCTTGACTGCGCATCGTACATCTTTCAAAATGAGTGTGCTAGTGTTTTTAACCTTGTACGTGACTGCCTTAGTCCACTTGAACTAACATGTGAAGCGCCTATTGACGGAAGGTTCCTTGATATTAACTTCGTGTTTACCGACGACCACACGTGCTGGTCATATCATCCTGAGCGAACAAGCCACTTCTGGCATTTCATTCAAATAAATCCAAACTCGTAAAAAGGGGAGTGGCAAAGCTTTGTTTTAAGAATGCTTTGCAGAAGCCATGCCCGCATCTAATGGATGCAATGCTTCAGGTTGCAAGGCACACGACTTCAGGAGGTTGGCTACCTAAGTCATGTCCTAGAGTTCGTAGCAGAAAGCGTGCTCAAACAGGAACGTCTGGGTGAAAACGTGTCCTCAACGAGAGACGAAGTTAGTCTTAAGAAGATCGCTGTATAGTACCGTACATTCATTGCTTCTCTCACAACTTTAAGAAAATGGCACAGCGAGCGGACATCAACGTGGTTTTTTCGGCGCCGAACAAACTAGGTAGCCTATGCCGGAAAACTAATACAAATGGTGTGGCGAAACCTAAATGTGCAAAACAGTACACTAAGCGATACGTGGGGCGTTGTATACCGGATTCCATTAAGTTGTGGAAAGAGTTAACATAGGGCAGACAGGCAGGTGTACAAACGGCAGGTTCCGTCATACACCGCCGGACGGATTCTTGTCTCTGCATTGCAAGAAATGCAAATGTAATCCACGCTTTCAAGATACAGCCATCTTAGGTAGTAGAAGCTGAATGGATAGATAGAGTTGGTAGTGCACGCGTCAGCAGTCCATCGATTGCGCTCTCAAGAAAGGAGTTGCAATACCTGCGCATGAGCTGAAGGGTGAAATGAATGAATTTCGTTGTTCCTTGTCTGATATGTTTCTCATGCATGAATAGCGGTCAAAAAAATTCCGATGAACCACTGTGCGTGCTCCTCCACGTGTTAGTTACAGCTGTGTGTAAAAAAAAAAAGTGTATAAGAACCACGTGGTGCCCTATAATCAAAAATTTGTTGGAAGTGTAGCGCTGTGTGTGTGTCTCCTTGTTGCCTTCTTGTGTCCCGTTTCTTTGCGCTACCACTGTTATCCAAACATGCCGTACAAACAAGCCCGCCTTGCACCTTAATCGGCCTCCGTGTTGGTTTACTTGATGCGTCCTCAAGACGATTTGCCTTGCGTGTGCTAGCTATCTTAAAAGAACGGCCGCAGTGCAATATTCACTCACGAAAAAACAAAAATACGTGCCTTTAAGAAAGGAACAAGGTGATAAAATAATTAGCAGATACGAACCGCTGTTTTTCCATCGCTCCACGTGCGTCCACTCCTTTGAATTACGTTTACGAGAATTTTCGAAGTTCATACTGAATCGTCCTGTAACATAGCAGCATAAATGGCGTTGCCGATAGGTGTATCGTGGAACGAGGTACTAAATAAAGATGAAAACTTAGCACGTGCCTCTGCAGTATCAACGAGCCAGCCAAAATATGTCTCACGGTGACGTAAAACTCTGAACCTGTTAGCATGCATACTTGCGATTGTTCACAAACGCCGATATTAATTAGCAATTCAGCGTATATAGTACGCGCATAAGTGAAGCACAGCAGGCTTAGACTGTTCTGCAAAGTAGGGAAGTCGTCAAACTGGCACATGAAACTCGCCGCTGTGTTTGGAGCACCTCGCGTTGTACGCTGCTCAAGTTATTCGTGCGTTCTCCACTCGGATGAGATTCGCACAGCGAAGCGCGCGCTGAAGCCCGCTCAACGCCATCTGCAGGTTTTCCCGCTTTAATCCAAGTGTCAGCTAAAATAATCCGCACGCCACAGAAATAATCTGAGTGCCAAACCATTTAATTCATGTGCCAAACATTTAATCCCAGCGCCAACATATTTAATCCAAGCGCCACCACCAATAGGCCGCGTGCCAGTGAGTTTAATCCAAGTGCCACCATGCTTAATCCAATCGCCAACAGCTTTAATTCAAGTGCCAGTCAGTTTAATCCATACACAAGAAACAGACGTTTTGCCATTTATATAGACTAAATGTCGGAACAAAGTAAACATGAAGCGAGAGGAATATTTATTTTTTGCCAATGCATGGTCGCGCTTAGGAAATAAGGTATACGGTATTTTGCCCGAACGTTTTGGTGTCATTTATCTTAGAATTCAAAAAGCAGTGCGGTTTAATTATATATGTTCGGGTATTAAATGTATACGCTCATTATAAGCACGTGGTAAAAGTTTAAGCATCGAGACAGTTTATGCTTCACTGCTACTGCAAAATTTTGGGTAAACGCGTACTCCGTTGATCGCACCTGGGAGAGATTCACGTCGTCTGCTAGCAGACGGCACTAAGGCTACGTTTCCGCTAAAGCGTTCGCAGTCGTCTGCTCGGCTCGATGAGAGCGATGGTGACTTACAGACGATATTCACCCATTCCTGAAATTAAAGAATAACCATTTAAAACAAGTGACCGTGCATTTATTTGGGTTTATATGCAATTAAGTTTTATGTAAAAGCGTCAAAGGAGATGGCCATGTTCATGTAACAGACGGCAATGTGTTCCTGAAGCGTCGTCGCTTGTAACATGCGTGTTTTCAGAGCGAAATATTTCCAGACGAGAAGAGAGCTTTGCTTGAAGTCATGGCTGGACACAAGCGAGGGCCACGTTTCAAAGATCCAGATGAACCTCTTCGAAAAAACAGCAGGGTGTCGGTGATTGACAGTGCGAGGATTGTGGACGTCTACTGGCGTGGTGGCGACCTAAATCAACTGGCGGAGGCCCTGGGCATCAACATAAAAACAGCAAGATCGATTGCAGCTACCGACAGACAAAAATCGTTGCCGGGTGGCGGTTCTAAAAAAAAGTTTGGAGATGATGTTGTGAGTACTTTGAGGCGAATTGTCGACGAAAACTGTACATTTACTCTAAGACAGATTAAGGCGGCCCTGGACGGAGAAATGCCTGGAGTGACGATCAGCACAAGCACAGTTGCTCGCTTGCTGGATGCCCACAGCTACTCGGTGAAGCTCGTGACACAGAGGCCCGCAGACCGCAACCGTGACGACGTCAAGCACATCCGTAAGCTGTACGCCCAGTGGCTGCAGTCCAATGGACCACGTGTGTGCCGGTTCTACTTGGACGAGACAAACTACAATATCTGGTGTTCCAGGAATTTTTGCAGGGCAGCTAAAGGGCAACCAGCTGTCCACACAATCACGACGACAAAAGAAGCGAACTTGGTACATCATGCATGTATGTCCGCAAATGGCGTTATTCACTGGACTGCAGTGGACAGAGTTCATTGGGCTGTTTTCAACGATTTCCTCAGCGATGTTTCACCCGTGTGGAAAGCGAGGAGCCAAACACAGAAGCTGTGTTCATTTTTGATGGCGCACCTGCTCATGCTCGGGCAGAGCAGGCAGCTTTGGCTAACTCAATGCACCCTATCAAGCGCCTGCCAGCGTACAGTCCCTTCTCCAACCCAATAGAAGAAGTGTTCTCGAAATTCAAGTCGCACGTGAAGGCCTACCTAAGCGAACGCCTTGATTTAGTGCTGGCGACACCGCAAGGTATGACGAAAAAGGAGCACAGGCGTTCTTTGCTGCTGGACGCGGCTCGGCACTCCATGCAGCAGATACATCGCGTGGACGGCGCAGCCTTTGACCGGCACAATTTTTCTTTTGTGCCTGCATGCAGCATTGCGTGAAGATTACTTGTGAACGTCCGTTTCCAAGCCCTAGGAGACAGCGCTATTCTATTAAATACTTATTATAACCTGTGCTTATGTTGCAATTCTCGAGTGATCTGGAGTGTGCAAAAATATTTTTCTCTTTCGTTTTACCTATAATCCCATTTTGCCCCCTCTCATTGACTATATATATATATATATATATATATATATATATATATATATATATATATATATATATATATATATATATATATATATATATATATATGTTTGTGTGTGTACACGTTGGATATACAAAATTGATGCAATAAATTTATCATTTCGCTGACCTCCGTAAGATTCAAATGTTCGGTGAGATGCATAATGCAGCGCGGAAAAAACGAGTATAAAGTAAAGAGAAGGAGCAAGGACCACCGCTCGTCCTTGTGCCTTATGTTTTCTCTGCGTATGTTTTCTCGCACTGCGTTAAATATGTCAGCGTGTGAACTAGGCCAACAGTTAATACTGTTCAAATCACCGGGCACATCATTTTGTTTTAATAAAAAGATAAAAACTAATACGAATATAAAATATAACTTCCGTTTTCCACATATCGTAATCAGCAGTCTATGTTTTAGTACACTTCAGAACGAAAAGCTCTTCGAATTACCTCCAATTCACCCTGCCCTGCGCGAGCCTGATAATTTCTTAATTCCGTACTCCATTTGAACCATTGCTGCCCTCGGCTAGGTTTTCCACATCTTGGTAGCCATTGCGTCACTTTACCTGAGCATAGATTGTCTTTCCTTCGCATTACACTACCTGTCCTGGAGCTGCTGCTCTTTTGTGTGCCAAAACCAAAATCCAATTATTAGCTCTAATGATTAAAACTTAATTTTGCTGAACTACAAAATATTCGTTAACATGTTTGGAATGAGCAGCACGCAGATGCCTTTCTTTCGTTCCCATTAATATGATCGCACCCGTGCCAAACATTGCCCCACAAACTGATGCATAGCAAAGTATAAGCCCTCCAAACACAGCTCAAGCAAACGATGGCAGTAAGTTTTTTTTTCCCGTGAATAATAGCGGCGAATACAAATATTAGTGCAGTCTTCTGCTTTCTGGATACCGTATTTCACATTGTAGCAACTGTATTTCAATTGCACTGCCGTTTTCACGCCCCGTATTACTGTTTATTGTGTATAGATTAAAGTGACTGGCACTTGAATTAAAGTTGTTGGTGCTTGGATTAAACATGGTGGCACTTGGATTAAACTCACTGTCACGCGGCCTAATCGTGCTGGCGCTTGGATTAAATATGTTGGCGCTTGGATTAAATGTTTGGCACATGGATTAAATAGTATGGCACTCAGATTATTTCAGTGGCGTAGGGATTATTTTAGCTGGCACTTGGATTAAAGTGAGTGGGAAAACCTGTAGACAAGGAGCGGAGGTCTGTGCTCAAGCGCTTGACCCGGCGAAAGCACTCACGATAGCATATATGGGACACTGTGAAATCATCAACCAACTCTGCGTCGTTCAATGTTCCAGCGAATTGCTCTCCATCAAAGCATTTCCGTAAGATATACGAGGACCGCGATTCGGCACATTCGCATACGCGAGCACACCCACATACGCGGTCATTCAAAACAATCCCACAGGCGGACACTTGCGAGCGTTTTGGATGATTGCGTGTGTGCGCGTATGGCACGCGAATCACGCTCTTATTACTTTCCGAGCTGAATTACCAACTAGCCCAACAGCAAGCTATTCGATTATACCAAGCCATTGGCAACATGGGCGCTGTGGTGACCTGGGACAATTGCGCCAGCAACAGCTGTGGCGCAGCTTTTAGTGCAAGCTCAGAGTGCACGCGCGCCTTGTCCAATACGTTCTTCCTTGCTTTGTTGAATGAGCCTTGTTTGCCATCACAGTGCTGTCGACTAAGCTGCTGGCTCCCGTGGCGTGTATATATATATATATATATATATATATATATATATATATATATATATATATATATATATATATATATATATATATATAGATGCCTGTGTGTGTGTGTACGACCAACCTCTCATCAGCCGCTGAGAGGTTCGTCGTCCTGCATAAAGCCGAGTGTGCGCTCGTGCCTAAAGCCGGGCAAGAGGGCGACGGTATTGCGCAGCGTATTGCACTTATTCGTTGAATTGACAAGCTAATTGGTTCTGCTGCGCCTGTACAGACTAGAACACGGCAAAGCTTTCTCTTTTCGGAAATAGAGTGCTCTTCATTGAAAAGCAAAGAATTTTGCCGGCTTCCGTTTAATGATCTGTAACTCTACTATGCGGGGGGGCACAGAAAGGTCATAAGACAGGGACAAAGAAAATGCTAATTAAAGAGTGGATGACCGAAAAAGGAAGGTCAGCGTGGTATTTGTCACGTATGAGACATAAAAGCGAAGAACTTTAGACATTCTGACGAGAAAGTATAACGTGGAAGAATGTTCATTACCGATCGTGCAAGCCATGCATTGATCCGGATAGCATAACAGAGAGAGAGAGAGACGAGGAAAAGGAAAGGGAGGAAGGTTAACGAGACGCGCATCCGGTTTGCTACTCTGCACTGCGGGAAAGAGAATGGGGGATAAACAGAAGGAAAAGAGAGAACGAAGGGTGGAGCTTCATCCGAGGACGCATATCGACACCACAGTTTGTCAGTGGGGTCTGCAGAAGTCAGTTACTGAGCTTGAGGTCTGTATTCTTGGCACGCTACTGTGGGGCATCGCCCGGAGAAAACATCCGAGGTCTACGAAGACGCAAGTGAACACGTTGGCGTGGACGATGCACGTCGCACAGTTCGCCAAGCAGTGCACCAGTTCTTGATGGCATTCGGTCGTGGTCAACGGTCGAATCCGTACTTATAGGTCAGGATGGCAGCCGGTTTGTGAAAACGATCGGATGACCGACGCACGTCAGAATTATCTATATATTGCTGCGCATCGCAGCGATTAAACGAGTTGAAAGTTTACCGCTCGTATTGTCGTTCCTTTCAATGTTCTCGTCTTTTGTTTGCGGTCAAGATGTCGAGCAGTAAACACCACCTAGGCCAGACTCAAGTCCTTCTGATCCGATGTAAGGATTGGATACGAGGAATGGTGACCGTTGTTGTTTCTCCGGTGCATCGATGCTGCTGTTAGTAATAATTTCAATTGCCAAGCGCTGGACGCGGGTTCAACGCATGTCGAGCAGGCGGTGTCGTCATCGTACCGAAAAACTAGTGAGAACCATCCACCGGCGATTGCACTATGGCGGTGACCTCCTTATCTTCCTCTGGCTATTTATGTAGAATGAGTGACTGAGTTAAACGCTGCAGTGTCTTGAAAGACAACAATATGTTCAAGTTAAACCTGACGTAAAGTGTTCAAGCGTACGAAGGTTCTCTCTCTTTCCCGCTGTCTCTACGTGTCTGCGCGCGCTTCCGACCTCTCGGACGTCTTTTCTTCCTACTCGTCCAACGATACCGCAACGCTATAGAGCATTGTTTCATTTGACAAAGGCCGGATAGTCTCGTGGCTAGTTTCAAGAGTCCAACGAATCCAGAGTTACTGCCGCCACAGGAAGCGAGCGAGCGAAACCCTGAGATCACCGGAGCCTCTACGCAGGCAAGACGACGCTCGAGCAGCCACTCTTCCGGCGGGACTTGCGACTCGTAACGTGGGTGTGAATCAGCCGACATATGACGAGTCCGCTCGCAACCATTGTGAGCTACCTTTACACGAAAGTGAAACGTCGCTACTTTGAAGCACTTCGTGCCGTCGGTTCCCACGGTGACTGCAGATGGAGGCGCCAGAAACCGCTGCGCGAATACGCGCACGCATATCCACACATGCGGACTGATGCGCGAAGTTTTTCTCGACAACGTTCTCCGAGCAAATGACAGCTGAACACTAATGTGTTCGAATGTTTATAAATGACGTTATGCGTCCCTTGAAGGCATTTTTGTTACAACTATAGCTTGGTGAATACAAGGTTGATTTACGAGTACATGCGAATAGATCAATAAATGCTCGCTTTCCCGCACTGCTCCTGTGCATGCAGGTGTGCGTACCCGTTCTTATAATTGCAAAGCGAGCTTTCCTGCGAGACACATTGTCCAACTGATGTCGTCCTTGCAAGCATCAGGTTACGAACACAGCTCGCTTCATAATATGACATTAGACGTGGCTCTCGTCACGGGCAATGCGCAAGACAGACAGAAGCCCTAGCATGTGCAGCCAGCCCTTAAAGGGACACTAAAGAGAAACAATGAATTGGTTTAGATTGATAAAGTGTGCTCGGAGAACTCTTGTGTAGTTTATTTCACCACCATAGGTTTATTATTATAGGAGAAAACCAAGTTCAAAGTTTCATTTTTAAATTTCCCGCCGAACTTTGTAATTCGTGACGTAAAATACTTCAAAGAGCATTTAACGTATTTTGGCGCCACTGGCTCGACGAAATTTCCACAAACTCGTTATGTCATGTCTCTGGCCCCCTCAGAGGACAATGTACTTCGATTTAACCGATTAGGAATTACGTGGGCCTAAGCAGGCGCCGTCAAAAATATGTGACGTCACGGCAAATGGTGCGGGAATTCCAAGGTGGCGTCGCCACCTGTATTTTCTTTTTGCGCGTTTTCTCGCTTATTAAGCGTCTTCTCGCAGCAAGCGTAGTGTTTTTGGTATCGTGGAAGACTACTTTACTAATGCGAGAAAAATCGTTTTGCTTTTTAGTGTCCCTTTAATTGTCATGCTTCAAGGGATACCTTGCTGATATTTGAATATTACACTATTGCCTTCGAAAGATCTACCGAGCGCCGTACCAGTTCTTCTATCAGTGGTGCATTCGATTAAATCTATCGGCATACAATTTTAACAGCAAAGCTGGTTAAGCCGGACGTTGGGTTGTTAGGCGTTCGCAGAAAAACCTCGCCGAGCGATCGCCATGCGTCGCCTGCGAATGCGTTGGAGGGAGAAAAGGAGGAGGAGAAGAGAAGTAAAGAGGAGGAGAAAGAAATAAACCAAACTAAAATTTTTAGGCGAGGCGGGATGCGAACCCGGATAACCACGGTCTGAAGGCGAGCGTCGTAACCACTCGGCTATCCGGGCACGCTGGCGGAAAAAGGATTTATGGGAACCATATGATTGCGTTGCTATGGGCGAGAGAACGAGGAGAAAGAAAGAAAGAAAAAAAGAAAGAAAGAAAAAAAAAGAAAGAAAGAAAGGAAGGAAGGAAGGAACGAAGGAAGGAAGGAAGAAAGAAAGAAAGAAAGAGAGAGAGAGAGAAAAAGACAGAAAAAAGAAACAGACAGAAAGAGACAGAAAGAAAGAGATATAAAGAAAAACAAGAGAGAGAGAGAAATGAAGCATAGCCTAGCCATGTATAGTGTAGTACAGTACAGTACAGTATAGTATAGTATAGTATAGTATAGTATAGTATAGTAAATGGATGGGAAAGGAAAGCGAGGTCGAAGATGGGGGAAAGGAGGAGGGGAGACGGTCAAGCATAGCATAGTCATGCACAGTATAGTATAGCAAAGGGTGGGAAAGGGAAGTGAGGAGAAGAGAGGGAGAAAGGAGGAGACGAAGGCCATCAGCTTCCACAGTCGTCGCACCACTGGTGCGTAGCTACCCCAATTGTTTTTTTCGCCAGGTAATTCACTCAATGTGCCTGCGTGTGCACAGTTCAGTAAAAAAAAGGAATGCTGGCATATGATTCCAAAGTTTGACAAACTCAGACGCACGCTTGGCGAACGTCAAGGAATGGCACTTGGTCTAATTGACACTTGGAAAACATTTATAAGATGTATTACAGTACTATAAAGTTCGCCTCAAAATGTCGGACCTGGCTTTCATATGACACACAGCAATATTTTATGACATTGTGTAGCGGTCAGTCTCCGTGTGATCGCATTGACCGGAGAGAAATTAACGCGATCGAGCGCTGCGCATGTTTCGTCTGACTGCGTTGACGCGTATAAGAACCGTAAGAAGAACGAAACGAACCGATAGATATTGCACCTCGTGGTCGCCGATACCGAAAATTACAGACTTCCCGTTTCGACATCTCCCGTTCTTCGATTTGCTGCCAATGCCTCGATCAGGTTGAGTTCGATCCGGAAGTACTCATTAAAGTTATTAACCAATTAGACATTCCATCGTCATGCGATATACACGGCACAAACGCCTCAGTGCTCAACAGTATTTAAACATGTGTGCAGTTCAATACTGTCCATCAGTTTTCAGAAGTCACTAAATACAGGCGAAACCCCATTAAATTGCAGAGTCGGGAAGGTCATTCCAGTCTTTAAGGAAGGCGATCGCTCATCTGCAGGTAAGTATACGGGCCACTCTGACACCCTATTGTTTCTTCTAAGGACATGGAGCACGTCATTTAGTCTTATTTCGCTAACTTCCTGTCATCTGTCATCCTATCATCCCATCATCAACTTCCTATTATTTCCGGACAATGTTGAATCCCACCTGGACCGTAACATTCCAATTAATGCACTGTTTTTAGATTAAAAAAAAAACAAATTGATAAAATACCCCACTATCGGCTCTTGCTAAAAATCTCACGTATAAACCTTCACCTGCGTATCTTCAACTGAATTCAAGGATTTCTAACAAACCGCAAACAATTCGTCCATGTTAACAACCACTCCTCCGTTGCTCTCCTGTCCTGTCTGGAGTGCCCTAGGGCACCGTCCTCTGGGTTCTGTTATATTAAATACGCATTGACAACATTCCACTTTCCGTTGAATCTAAAATTCGTCTTTTTCTGCAGACGATTGCGTCCTTTACCGCCCGATAAATAGCCTAAGAGACGTTTCCTCTCTACAGCATGGCCTCTCGCTCATTCAGCAGTTGTGTGCCACCAGTCTGATGTCGCTGAATGTCAATAAAACATTACTATAATATCCTTCCAACGTCGCCAAAACTACACATGCCCTACTTACCAGATTAATGATTCCCCTACAGCTGATGCAAGCTCGATCAAACACCGAGGCGTCCATCTCTCAAAAGATCTATCGTGGGACAACCACATAAATCACAGCTCCGCTAACCGACCCGTTGGATACATACGCCTTAACATTTTCATGGCACCACCTTTCAGAAAACTACTGTTCAACCTAATTTAAATATGCGTCCACTAAACTCTTTAAGGGTCCGGAGTCAGTGCAGAACCGCGCAACTACAGAGTTGTTCTTTCCAATCACTCCCGCTACTCTCCGCCGTTAAAGGGGTACGTACTGACACCTTTTTTCGAAGGCGAGTTTACTCTGCCATACAAATTCCCTGTATGCAGAGACGGCTCTGAGCAAGTGTGAAACTCAACAAATGCTGATAAGATATTTTATTTTGATATTAAAGTCAGTTTTTCCATGGCGCACCTACTGGCATCGACACTAGCTTGACGTCAGGCTACTGTACAAATTTTGGTGACTTCACGCAGCAGTATGGCTAGTTGTGATGACGTTAGGTACCAAAACTTCCAAGGTGGCCGCTTGTGCGTCATCAAAACTTCCAAAATGGCGCTTGTGCGTCACCAACGGAGCCACGGTACTGTAGCCACGGTGCGGAGCGGCCGTGGAAACGTCACTATATATTGCGCGAGCACGTGACGAGATGCTCATACCGTGTTGTGATGTCAGGGTACAGTAGGAACCGAAACCAGCTTTTAAAAACATACTGTAATTACTTTTTCAGGGCGCACTCGCGCTTAGCATTACCTTTTCTAGGCTCTTGAGGGCTTGACCTTTCATTTGACGCAAAAAAAGGACAACTGAAAATATTCGTGTCAGTACACCTTTAAAACCCAGCTAAAACTTCCTATACTCTCGCTTTTCGTCGTCAGATCGCGCTTTTCTGTTTTTACCAAAGATTGTTTTATTCCAACCCACGTGACAATTATCTAACCTAGGTCATCACACGAGTCCACCACACACCGTGATCCCGCCACGTGCCCGCACTACTACGTTTTCTTCATTTTTTTTTACACACCACCCGGTACTGGAATGGCCTCCCGAATGATTTAGTAATTATGCGCGATCTCCCACACTTCGGCATTGCTCTCCAGAAAGAAGATCCATCAACATCACGAACGACAGTTCCATTCATTCCATAATTTTTGTGTTGCCCACACCTCATGTGCAACCCCTGATGGGACTATGAGGAAATAATAAGTAAAAAAAAGAAAATGGTTCGTAGAAACGAGAATTCTATAGTAAATTACATAGGGAGCTCGGATATTTGCCAGTATTTTTAATGAAGGGGTTGAAACTTTCCCATAACGCGTAACGTATCGAAAATTCCATGTTACGTCAGGCCGGCACTGTACGCAGTTATGGTCTCCATTTTCACAACACAAAATGCATGACGGCGAGGATATTTTCGCGAAGACCACGTTTGTTACGTGATAAAGGTGCGGAAGTTTAACATAAACGCTCTCACACAGACGCCTATTTGCATCCAGTACTGAACTTATGCTATGCCAGCGACAGCTTCAGACCTGAGGACGACGCTTGGCGTTGATCACAGATAACGCTATACGACCTGACCTCACGCCTTAATTCGAGGCGTCACTTGGGTTTTACACAAACAAGGCTTTGCGGCTGGCTTGGCATACCGTAAACTTTGGGCCATCAGAGATGTGTGCATATATAAAAGCTGCTTCGGGAAGTGAAACGGAAAAAATCTATTTTACTTTTTTGTTAGTCGGTAACAACTTTCGTCATGCGTTCGTTTATGCCGACTAAACAGCGGCAAAGAGCCGCTCATGAAGTTGGACGCGGACGCCAAATCAGTTAAACGAGAAAAGTGCTCATACTATATATACTTAAGGCACGTGCGTTGGGCGAACGAATGAGCACTTTTCCCGTTTAACTGATTTGGCGCCCGCGTCCAACTTCATGAGCGGCTCTTTGCCGCTGTTTAGTCGGCATAAACGAACGCATGACGAAAATTGTTACCGAGTAACAAAAAAGTAAAATAGATTTTTTCCGTTTCACATCCCGAAGCAGCTTTTATATACGGGAGCACGTCGCTACCCTGTATAGTCTGTCGCCGAGCCGGACAGCGTGCGCTGGCGTGTGTATACTACATATTACGTCGTCGAGATGCTGAACACTCATAGGTTGCGTCATTTCACCAGTCACTTTCACATGCACAAGTGCACGGCAGCCACGCTCGCTAATCTGTAAATGACCGCAACGGAAAACATCGGCGTATAGAGTGCCTCGCCCGGTTATAACTAGTAGCGCGAACGATAAGCGGGAGACCGAAGAAGCCGCGGGCAAACTTGGCACGGGGCATGCTCGAAGGCGTGCTGCCACTCGCGCGAGGCTATAGGAAGAAGAGGCTTGGGCAAGCCCGCAGATAAGCACCGTCGTCCAGCAGCGGCTGCTGTTTGCACTCCGTCGCGTCGCCGCTCGAGTCGCTGACGTTTACTGATCGCGCGGGCGACGCTCGAAAGGCGCAGTAGGCGACACGACGTTTTGAGGGCGCTGCGGCAGCGTCTTGGACGCCTCGGCAAGCTCGCGGCGACATACCACGCGCAAAGTGTGCGGCCGCTCGGCAAACAGCGCATGCACGTGCATCGCTGCTCTCGGATGTGGACGCATGCGAGTGCGCCCGAGGGCGCGCACCTGCAAGAGCGGGCCGCGCTCGCTCTTTGTTGGCACTGTTTGTCTACGCGCAGCGGCGCCGCATGCGTTCGAGATGAATCCTCAAAGCCCGCGGGAGTTTGGCTCAGAGCGGCGGAGCATCCGTGCAACAAACCCACCCAGCTTTTGCACTAACTGGGAATCTCCTCTCCGCACTATGGCGAGAGACGCTTATGGAGACCCGTGTCCTCCGTGTCGGGGCTTCGTTACACGTCCGAGTGTCGCAAGGAGGCAACGGGCCACGTTACGCGAACGTTCGGGACTCGCATGCCAACTTTCGTTTGGCAAACGACGAAAGCCCTTCGTTCTCGACATCAATTACACCTGCGGAGACAAAAGCTCAAAGCGACAGTGAAGCGAAATGGAAAGTGATATGCAAAGAAAGAAAGAATGCCACGAGACCGACAGGTATTAGTACGTTCGCGCATGCGTTGTATTGTTCACGCGCGCTGTCGTCACGAAAACTAACGAGAAAAGTTACAGCTGCGGAAGCTATAGCCAGCGACTGAAGGCGTCATGGCACTAACTGCTGGAATATCGCCGTACTTCGCGAGGTGTCCTGAACGTTCGCGTATATTTGAGGTCGAGGAACGTGGAGCTGCAAGAGGTCGTGTGCATCAGTCACACGAGCTCTTATTGCTGCGCCGATTTCCCAGGCGGATCGGGTCGTGGACACGGTGTCGCGCTTTTGTGGCTGCTACTTAAAAGGTATCTACAACATCTTCGGCACAACATCTTCGGTACAACGTCTTCGGTACAAATTCGGCACATGTTACACTCTTGTAACCCTCTGAACGCTTCATGCGAGCACTTTTGTCTTTTCATGTCTTTTTCAAAGGTGTGCAGACTTTAGCGAAGTACCCGCTACGCGTCTGTAAGACAATACGCGCGCCTACATTATAGCTGCACACATCGTTGATGCTGATGATGATGCTGATGAATGCTGACTGAGCCCTTTGCAATGGGTGGGAAGCTTTACACCACTCGCTCGTTACACAATTCACATGGTGTGACGCGTGGTACGATTCTACGCTTCTGCCACGCAATATTACGTCTGTCAGCGTAACTCCTCGCCCGACATGACGACGTAGAGGGTCCCTTTCCAAATCAGTTTCAAGTATTGGCGTGGCGCTGTGGCAGAACACTCGACTACAACGCAGAATACCTGTTTTTGTGCTGGGAGCAGCACCGAGGGTCTCTTGGGACGGCGCAGTTTTCGCTCGCCTCCGCGCAAGGTCGTCGCAAATGTCACTGCCAACACAGACAACTAAGGCTTTCGCCTTAACCGGACTGTGTTGCCTCCTGAGTCCTGCCGCATAAAAAAAAAGAAAGAAAGAAAAAAAAAGTTTAGAATCCGTCAAGTTTAAGCGAAGTTGTCTCACAAAACCAGCGCTTTCTGTCTCGTCGCCACGAACGCGATGGCACCGTGCATGGCTGGAGCCTGGAATGTATATACGGATGGCAAGGGAGCGATGCGCCACTCAAAAGTTCTCTCGCCGCGCGTCATGACCTAGAGCATTTTCTCTTCTATTTTTCTTTGAGAGTAGGCCGCTACTTCTTGTTTAGACGTGCGCGGCACCGGCACGTGGTGGCCTGCACGATGCGGCACGTGGCCTCTGACTGCCCCATGGCGCGCAAGTTCGTGAATTCAGCCAATACGCGGTGTACCCGCTTGCTATGTATATATAGGTAGCTGATGACGACATTGCCGAGGAGAGCGAAAGTGGAAGCGAAATGCTAGGGGCCCGTGTATTTAGATTTAGTTGCACGCTCAAGAACCCACGTATAGTCGAAATTTCCGGAGCCCTCCGCTACGGCGTCCCACATAATCATATCGTGGTTTTTGGACGCAAAACCCCAACAATGATTATTATAATTATTATTATTAGGAGAGTGCAAACAATTTTTGGCTGTTTTAAACACAACCGTGCAAATTCCCCGCTGCGTGCAGTGCAATAATATTGAGCTCACATGCTCGCAACAGCCTTGACAACAGATCGGCAGCGTTTTCCGACTATGTTCAATAAGTGTTACACGAGCCTTTAAAGCGAGAAAATAATGGGTTCGCTGATGATGACTGTGGCATGGCATGGTGCATTGTCCTTTGTGCCTGCTGTTGGACTTGTCGCGCCTTATAGCTTACCGGCGTGGCACGGGGAAATGTGTGCGACAGATCCCAGGCGCAAAGTGACTCACTGCATCGTGTCACGCACGTCATCATATGTCCGCAGACAGTGCTCCTTTCAGCTATGAGTGTCCGCTCTCGTGAGGGGCAATTGTCTATCCCGTACACCCTCCGTGGTAGCTTAGGAGATAAGATTTCGCGCCTCTGAGATCGAGGACGCAGGTTCGATTCACGGCGGCCGCATTGTGCGCTCTATGTGCACTCTACTTACCGTATTGTGCACTCTATGATGCACAATACGGTAAGCGAAAAAAAAAAAAAAGTGGTGTCCACAATGTCAATACGCAAGAGGGACTAGGAGGGAGACGTGGATCAACTGCATGGTAAAGCATCGGACGCGTGATTCGACAATTGCGGCTTCGGGCTCCCACGGCGGTATAGATGTTTTTCCGTCCGCATTAATTAATTTCCATTCTAGAGAGAGAGAGAGAAGAGGAAGGCAGGGAGGTTAACCAGAAGGTAGAATCCGGAATGCTACCCTGCACTGGGGTTGGGGAATAGGGCGCTTATCAAGATCGTGCTTCATAGGATTAATTTCCATTCTGATTGATAACTATACTATACTACAGGTAAAAATAACAAATAATCTCCCCTATATTTTCCCTCCACTGTCCCTCCATTCATGCATATAGAAAGGAAGGTAGGGTACGTAGCGATCGTCAACGACAGTGTATGACGCTCCACGGTGGTCATCATCAGTGTCGCGCAGTGACCCCAATAGCAGAGGATGACGCAGCTACCGCCATGGCGTATTTTCATATAGTGTCGTAAGGGGTTTTTCTTCTCTTTTTCTTTTCTTTTTTTTTTTGTCAAGAGGCATATGTAGATGGCTTGTCCAACTCTCGGTCTCGTATTAGTCTCAATTTTCCTTTTCGACTTGGAATATTTATTTCGTTCTTGCCAGACAGTTCCCTCATTACTTAACCTGTCGCGGAGTAGTTTGTCCGCGCAATCCAGGAATCTTCTTTAACATGCCATTCGGGGGCTTCTCTCTCTATATGCGAACGTTTTGTCGTCCTTGGATGGATGGATGCTATGAGCGTCCTCTTTTTAACGGGGTGGTGACCTGCGTGCCACCAAGCTCGAAAAAGCTTTATTATTATTATTATCTTTTAATTCGGCCTAATGCCTTTTCTACACCAATTAAATCGCTTTTCCTATAGGAAAAAAAAAAACAGATAACATAGATTCACAGCTCAACTTTCTGCACCTTATGGCAGAGTAACCTTAGAATAACAGAGAGCTGAGCTAGTTGGTAAGTATGTAAGTATGTATGTAAGTAGATAAGTGCATGCCTTCTTTCCTTTCCGCCGTTGTGCGTCTCTTCAGTTGTTATTCGGCGTTTGTGGTGTCCTGCCTTCTTTCTTGTGTCCGTGTTTGCACGCCCTGTCTTTTTAGAAGAGTAACCTTAGTTTTCCCACTATTTATTTTTGCCCTTTCCCCATACTTTTCTGCCGCCAATCCTCCAGCCATCTCTCACTTATTTCTATTGTGGACCTGCTTACCTTTCCAGGGCTGTCCCAGAAACCCAAGGTTCCATCTAAGACGCCGAGCATTACATAGGTCAATCACTTCAAAGCTTGGAGTTTCAAATGTGAACTCTTATAAGGAGCAAGTATGTAAATTGCATCAGTATAGCTCATGGTTGCGTTCAGCGAGCGAACAGCTGAAGCTTCCAGCGAATAACTAGTTATTTATTAATAAGGTATATAATTTCATCAAGTACGTTTATTTTGCGCCGACAGGCGAATGTGTGCATTTCCGACGTCGGGATGAAAAGCAGTACGCAACGTGGGTATCGCCAGAGATGCATTTACAGAACGTAGAACAGCAGATGAGAAAAAAAAAAAGATACTGAATGCGAACATATATCGTAAGCGTGGTCTGACCGTACGTGTTTATACCTCAACTCGCTGTTTTTTCTATGTCATCTCGCGATTTTTTTTTTCAAGCGCCGCGTTCTACGTTTTGGTCATACCACTCCGGTGAGTAGATAAGTACAGTACAGAAAAGAAGAAACAAAGGAACACAGCTGCAAAGAGCAGTTCTGACACCCAGTATACGAGCGCTGGAGCGTCGCTCTTGGCACATATTTCTTAGTATTGCTTGAAGTACAACGAAAGTTATATTTAAGGACACGCTTCCTTTTTCTGCAAAGGAGAAAAGCCAGTAGATGTCAGCTGTCAGCGAAGAGTCATACGGACACAATGATAAGTATAGTAACCGATAAATCAGTATACATTACCGTTCACCGTACGCAATTGGGTCGGATATGAAAGATAACTCCTGGTTCGAATTCAGCTGTCCTTTTAGGGGCGAAGCACCTTAGGGTCTCTAGGCTTGTCGGCGGTGCATCGTCGTCTGCTGTCGCCGCGTGCATCGTCGTGACCCATTTGCTTATTTGCATAGCCGTGTCCTGTCCATTTGCTTGAGCGCAAGGGAGGGCGCCACTGCCTCAGCGCTCGCCGTGTGGCGAGAGAGCGAACGGCGCGCGTTGACTATGGAAGCGCTCTTTCTGCGATGAACGCTGAACTACCAGCTCGCGAGGAACGAGAACGCGCCCTCGCCCGCGAGAGACTACGCCGACGCAGGCAGCGTCTGCTAGCGAGTTTCTTAAAAAAAACCGACTACTCGCGCTGTACAAGCGTTCACCGGCCACCCCGTATATATAGGCACTGGATCTTGACCTGCAATGTAGTGCCGGTGGGAGATTTCTCTTGTTCGTAGTTGAACAATAAAGATTCGAAGCGTGCACGTTAACTAAAAGCGGACTGCGGGTCTCTGTGTATAACCTTTCTGCTGTCTCTCATTGCCCATTAGCAGTGATTTTGCTGTGGAGAACACCGGCGCACACTGCATGATTCACCCCTCCACAGGTTTCGCGTTAGTGGAGCTGAAACACCCTTCCCTACATGTTTTTTTTTCTCTCTCTTGCACTGAGGACTTCATGGTGAGAGCGCAAGATTTAATACAGGTAATAATGAATAGTGTTGAAAGATCGCATACGCAATCATCGTTGCTCGTGTAGGTGGTCCTTACCATACTTGGTCATCCTGCATATTCGGACGCAGCTTTTACGATAATCCAAGGAGTGATATCTAAGTAGATTCCATAGAATGATTAGCATATATAGATCACTAGTGTCAATTGCTAAATATAACCGTTGTTCAGCACTGCACGGTTGAAAATGTGTGATCTATGAATTTTCTACTGCGAGGAAAATGGCAACAACGCTGACGTTACTCGAGATAGTCAACGTATGCTTATACAAGTTTTTTTTTTCCTCACGCAATCATCATCATCATCATCATCATCATCATCAACATCATCATCAGCCTGTCGTCGCCCACCGCAGGGCAAAGGCCTCTCCCATGTTCCGCCAGTCAACCCGGCCCTGTGCTTTCTGCTGCCACGTTATACCTACAAACTTCTTAATCTCATCTACCCACCTAATTTTATGTCTCCCCCTCACGCGTTTGCCATCTCTTGGAATCCAGTCGGTTACCCTTAATGACCACTGGTTATCCTGCCGACGTGCTACGTGCCCGGCCCATATCCCTTTCTTCTCCTTAATTTCAACTATGATATCCTTAACCCCCGTTTGTTCCCTGACCCACTCTGCTCTCTTCCTGTCTCTTAAGGTTACACCTATCATTTTCCTTTCCATCGCTCGCTGCGTCGTCCTCAATTTAAGTTGAACCCTCTTTGTAAGTCTCTAGGTTTCTGCTCCGTAGGTAAGTACCGGTAAGATGCAGCTGTTATATACCTTCCTCTTGAGGTATAGTGGTAGACTACCATTCATGATTTGATAATGCTTGCCGAATGAGCCCCATCCCATTCTTATTAGATGCGAAGTATCTTAAGGCGGAGCTCAATCCGGTGGTGGTGGTGGTGGTGTGCGGCGTGACCACCCTTACTGCGCATGCGCATACCCTCTCCACACACCTCCTCTCCATTCACCACCTCCCCTTCCTCTCCTCCTCTCCACTTCCCCTCTCCCCCTTCCCCTCTCCACTTTCCCTCTCCCCTCCCCCTTTCCACTCTTCCTCTGAAACGCGGGCTAGACATGCCGAAATTCTCTCCTGTGCAACGCCGCGATGAGCTCGAGCGCATGCGCGTCCCCTCCGGTTCTCTCTCCTCTCCCACGCTGCCCCCCTCTCGCCCGCCTGTCGACCGCGTTCCCCGCTCGCCCTGTGAGAATTAACGGCCAGGCTAGATGGAAGATACGACGCGCGTAGCGTCCCTCTTCGCGTTCCACGACGCGAGGTCGGTAGCATGCCCAACGAACGCCAACGGAACGCGATCGTGCAAGTGCTCCGGCTTCGCATCGCCTCATGGTCCCCTTTAGCGGGAGATGGTGTAATTTTTTTTCTAGTTATTTCACTCTCATGGTTCGGCTCCGCGGTTACTATACCTGTCCTAAGCAGACATACTCCTTTACAAATTCCAGTGTCTCGCCACCTATCGCAAAGCGCTGTTCTCTGCCAAGATTGTTCCACATTACTTTAGTTTTATGCATATTAATTTTCAGACCTACTCTTCTACTTCCCGTATCCAGTTCAGTAATCATGAGCTGTAATTCGTCTCCCGCGTTACTCATCAATGCAATGTCATCAGCGAATCGCAGGTTACTGAGATACTCTCCATTAACTCTTATTCCTCATTTTTCCCAATCTAGGGCCCTGAAAACCGCGTGTAAACACGCGGTGAATAGCATTGGAGAGATCGTGTCTCCCTGCCGCACGCCCTTCTTTATTGCGATTCTGTCACTTTCTTTATGGAGGACTATAGTGGGTGTGGATCCGCTGTAGATTTCTTCCATTATGTTTATATAGGCTTCGTCGATGCCCTGATTCCGCAGTGCCTGCATACTGCTGATGTCTCCACCGAATCAAATGTCTTCTCGTAATCTATAAAGGCTATGCATAGGGGTTAGTATTATAGTAGCATAGGAAGGTTAGTAGCATAGGAAGATAGTATGAATATGGTCTATTGTCGAGAAGCCTGTACGAAATCCTGCCTGATCATTTGGTTGATTGAACTCTAATGTCGTATTAATTCTGTTAGCAATTACTTTTGTAAATAGCTTGTAGACAACGGACAGTAAGCTGATGGGCTTGTAATTTTTCAGGTCCTTGACGTCCCCTTTCTTATGGATCAAGATGATGTTGGCATTCTTCCAAGATCCCCCCGAAGTGTCTCTCGACGGGGAGGATACCCCCGTCGAGAGACACTTCGTATACAGGGTGGCCAGTTTTTTTAACATAATCTCTCCACCGTCTTTCAACAGGTCTGATGTTACCTGCGGCCTCATGCAATACAGATCTTCAAATAAAAAAAAAAGTGCTAGGACTTTAAGGCACCTCTCCTCTTCACATGCGAACTCTGCGTCGAGACAGAAATAACTCGTCACAGCTAGAGTTACCCTAAAAAGCCTAGTTAAAAAGCTTTCAAGTTAACTTTTTAAAAGACGATAGTCTTTCTTGGGATACTTAAACGGAGAAATTTGGTCTGTCTGTCCTTCTGTTTGTCGGCACGTCACTCGATTCAGCCACTCGGCCAAAGTTGAACCACTTGCCCAAGGGCCAGCCATCTTGAACGGCTGACTAGGTTCATACTTGTGTACATTGTCGATCAAAAAGCAAACATTACGCATATCTGAGGCGCAACATTACTAGGTAAGTATTAGGTGGTGTGTTCCTTTAATAGAAAGTGCATACATACGTAATTATAAAGACCCTAGTTTCTTAAGCTGCGCTGAAAATGCGACTGCGCTGAAACTTGCCTTCCTCCGTGCCCTCTGCACGAGCTCATTGTTGTGTTTCGGTTTCGGTTCTGTATTGCGCTGTACGAATGCCATGGGGCGCCGCTCTGGCATTCCTGTTTTACCCAGGCGACGCGTAAATAAAAGAGTGTGTGGAGAGTACTCGTTGAGTGCGGACGTTTCTTCTGCTTCAGCGCTTCGCGTCAAACCGCGTGTTCGGGCTGACTGGCGTCCCCGCCGGTCGCGTTGGTCACCGCCGGTCTTCGCCTGCTGCTGCGCCGGGACTACCAGCCCGCAACACAGCACTCATGTTTCCCGATGTATTGCCAGATGGCGTCCATATCTCACGCAGCGCCTCATCTATCGTCTTTAGACGACATTTGCAGCGAAGCACGCAGATACGCGGCCAATTTTTTCCTACCAAATCGATGGCGGTTGTCTCTATATGGGAAAGTTGTAGTGTTACCATTTATGACATACTCATTTTTAAGAAATAAAAAGAAAATATTGTAATTTGAGATATTCGTAATTGAATGTCGGTGGCGATATGCGATATCGGAACTGAACGTGACCGCTCTGTTGCGGCAGACTGGAAATTCCCGTGACGAGGAAGTGACGAAATTTGAATGAAGTCGCGTCGCAGCGCAAGCTGGTCAGGAAAAACGGCAAGTCACCTGAAATACACAAGCGAACCCCTTATTCTTTGCGTGTGATGAGTGGTGGATATCTGTTTCTTTCCTAAACTATGAATAGGCACAAAGCACTCTTTCGCCTGTCGCACAGTCTGCAAGGAGAAGCACCGCATTGGCTGCCCCCGAGTTTTACGCCGTACATTGAAAGTAAAGGTAGAAACTGCGGTTTTCTTGCGCACAGCCTGAAAGAAAAAGATAAGCGCCAAACACGTACCACGTGCAAACATATAAGGCGATCCGCTGGTGCAAGTGAACTGACGTGCGGTTTTCCACGGCAAGATATTAACAGCGACGCGCCTTCATTCTAAAATTTCTTCCCTTCATCACGGGAAGTTCCGGTATGACGTAACAGAGCGACCGCCTTTTCTGCGCTTCCGGTGCACGAGGTTTCGAGATCGCCTGGCTCGGTCGGGGCCTTGTGATTGAACGGTGAATATTTCAAATTACGTGCGGTTTCTTGGATTCCTGAAAAAAATGGATATGTCATACATTATGGCGCCCTACAACTTTTCCATATAAACAACCACCTCCAAGTTGCTAATTTAATAATTAATGAACAGTTTTTTGTTAATTAGTCATTTCAATGCATTTTAACAGCGGCAAGGTATTTTCCCCTCGACGCAGAGTTCGTCTGCGAAGATGACAGGTGCCTGACTGTCACAACAGTTAAAAAAAAACTGTAAAAGATCTAAAAAAAATTTGGGGCAGCTGCGCACTAGTGGTGCGAAGACTGAGCAAACAGCGGAGCTGGTGGACTTACCCTCCTCCTATCCTTTCTCCTCGCCCTCACTTCCCTTTCCCACCCCCTTGCTATATTATACTATACGTGGCTATGCCATGATTTACTCTCTCCTCCTTTCCCTCCACCTCATCCGCACATCACTTCTCATCCTCACTTCCCTTGCCCACCCCTTGCTATACTATACTATACAAGGCTATGCTATGATTTACCCTCTCCCCTCCTCCTCACCCTCGTTTCTCTTTCCCACCGCCTTGGTATACAAAACTGTACATGGCTATGCTGTGCTAGGAGCTGCTTGGCACATACTTCTCCTTCCCACCCCTTGCTATGCAGTACTGTACACGGTTATGCTATCGTTTACCCTCTCACCACCTCGTTTCCCTCCTCCGCACCCTATCATCGGTCCACCTCACTCTCACTTCCCTTTCCCACCCCTTCGCTATATTATACCACATGTGGCTACGCAATGCTTTACCCTCTACGCTCCTCATTTCCTTTCTCCTGAGACGAGGTTTATTGGCGATGCGTTCCTGTGGTGACGCTTTGAACAAACACAGCGAGTCGGGGCAGAGCACCGTCCAGAGAGATGCCAGCGACCAGCAGCGCGCGGCGAGCGTTCGCGATACTGCTGACCGGCGGCGCGTCTTCTTCTTCACAATTCGCCCCCGCCAAAAAAGAGCCATCCTGGCGACCTAGGAGTCTGGAGGCAGAGGGCTGTGGTATGGCTTGAGACGTGCCACGTGGACGAGGTCACGTCCTCGCCGGCGCATGTCGTCAGATGGGGAAACTGGCTCAATGATAAAATTCACCGGGGATGTTTGCTCCAAAACACGGTAAGGCCCTTCGTACTTTGGGACGAGTTTTGAGGAAAGCCCAGGAGTTTGGTAGGGAACAGCCAGCCATTCAAGAGATCCAGAGGAATAGCTGGGACTTCGAAGTGAGTCGGCGTTGTTTTCCTTCTGGCGCTGTTGTTCTTGGGATGTAAAGGTGCGCGCGAGTTGGCGGCACTCTTCCGCTTGTCGGGCAGCTTTGGACACAGGTGGGCATTCGGAAGCGTCCGGACGATATGGTAGGAGAGTGTCGATGGTGTGCGAAGGTTCGCGGCCATACAGGAGGAAGAAAGGTGAGAATCCCGTGGTAGACTGTGTCGCGGTGTTGTATGCGAACGTTATGAATGGAAGAACGCGGTCCCAGTTACCATGATCAGATGTCACCTACATCGCGAGCATGTCACCGAGAGTGCGGTTGAATCGTTCGGTGAGCCCGTTAGTCTGCGGATGGTATGCCGTGGTCCGTCGATGAACAACGTGGCATTCGGAAAGCAGAGCTTCGACGACTTCCGAGAGGAAAGCTCGACCTCTGTCACTAAGGAGTTCCCGAGGTGCGCCATGTCGAAGGATGAATCGGCGTAGGACGAAAGACGCTATGTCCCGCGCTGAGGCACTTGGCAGCGCAGCAGTTTCGGCGTAGCGTGTCAAATGGTCCACAGCGACTATGATCCACCGATTGCCATCCGGTGTCATCGGAAGTGGGCCGTAGAGATCTATGCCGACGCGGTCGAAGGGGTTGGCAGGGCACGGAAGTGGCTGCAAGGCTCCAGACGCGCGTGAAGGCGGTGATTTGCGACGCTGACAGTCAGGGCAGCACTGAACAAATTTTCGTACAAAGTTGTACATGCCGCGCCAGTAGTAGCGATGGCGAATACGTTCATAGGTTTTGAAAACTCCGGCATGGCCACATTGGGGATCGTCGTGGAAGGCAGCACATATTTGTGATCTTAAGCTGCGGGGAATGACCAAGAGCCATTTACGGCCTGCGGGAGCGTAGTTCCGTCGGTGTAGCAGCCGATCACGAATGGCGAAATGGGCAGCTTGGCGTCGGAGAGATCGGGATGCAGGAGTGGTCGATGCCCCAGAAAGATAGCCGAAAAGAGAAGCGATCCATGGGTCACGGCGTTGTTCAGTAGCAACGGAGTCAATGTCGAGAGATGTGACTGAGTTTGTGCAGTTCGTTGCGCAGGCCGAGTCTGGATGTAGAGGCGAGGGGGACAAGGCGTCCGCGTCAGAGTGCTTGCGTCCGCTGCGATAGATGACGCGAATATCGTACTCCTGAATTCGGAGTGCCCAACGGGCTAGTCGGCCAGACGGATCTTTCAACGTGGCGAGCCAACAAAGGGCATGGTGATCCGTTACCAGGTCGAACGGGCGACCGTACAGATACGGGCGGAACTTGGTAAGCGCCCATACTAGAGCTAAGCACTCCTTTTCAGTGACGCTGTAATTGGTCTCTGCTTTTGTCAGCGTGCGACTCGCATAAGCGACGACGTATTCGGAGTAGCCGGGCTTACGTTGGGCGAGGACAGCGCCAAGGCCGACCCCACTAGCGTCTGTATGCACTTCAGTTGCAGCTGTTGGGTCGAAATGGCGAAGGATAGGAGAAGAGGTGAGCAGACGACGGAGCGTAGCAAACGCGACGTCGCACTCAGGAGACCAGGAGGAGAGGTCTGTGTCACCGCGTAGGAGCTGGGTCAACGGCGACATGATGGACGCGAAATTTCGGACGAAGCGCCGGAAGTAGGAGCACAGTCCGACAAAACTTCGAAGCTCTTTAATGGTAACAGGCTTCGGGAACTCGGCGACGGCACGAAGTTTCGCAGGGTCGGGTAGAACACCGTGCTTAGATACTATGTGGCCTAAGATGGTCAGCTCTCTCGCGGCGAAGCGGCACTTCTTGAGGTTGAGTTGCAGTCCAGCGTTGGTTAAACACGTCAAAACCTGTCTGAGCCGATGTAGATGGGTAGGAAAATCGGGAGAGAAAACGACAATATCGTCGAGGTAGCATAAACACATAGACCATTTGAGGCCACGCAATGTGTTGTCCATGAGTCGTTCAAACGTGGCAGGTGCGTTACAAAGGCCAAAGGGCATCACGTTAAATTTGTACAGCCCGTCAGGTGTAATAAAGGCAGTTTTCTCGCGATCAGCTTCAGCCATCGGAACCTGCCAATAGCCAGAACGTAAGTCTAAGGACGAGAAGAATTCTGCTCCTTGAAGGCTGTCAATGCGCGTCGATGCGCGGCAAAGGATAGACGTCCTTTCGCGTCACCTTATTTAAGCGACGGTAGTCGACGCAAAAGCGAATAGACCCGTCCTTCTTGCGAACTAGCACGACAGGAGATGCCCAAGGACTATGGGATGGTTGAATAACGCCACGGCGTAGCATATCTTCGACCTGGTCGTTGATGACGCGACGCTCTGCAGCAGAGACGCGGTACGGTTTTTGACGCAACGGCTGGTGCGAACCGGTGTCAATGTAGTGGTGGACTTCCGACGTGCGGCCCAACTGCGGCTGAGAAACATCGAACGAAGTCGAGAAGTGTTGGAGAAGTCGAAGAAGCGCGGCGCGTTCTTCGGCAGTCAGGGTATCGGCGATTGAACTCGTGAATAATTCACTCGACGAGCCCTCCGGTGTTGAAAGGGCAAGAAGGTCGCTCGAGTCAGTATGGCACGATTCGTCTGGCATGTTCAGAAAGAACGAAGAGTCAAGCTCTTCCACGCGACCGAGACATTCGCCGACAAGCAACGTAACCGGTGCGGAGAGGGGATTGTAGACAAAAATATTGCTGTGGCCGGCAGCGATGTCAAGAGCAGCAAAAGGCAATGGGACGGCTCTGCGGCTCAAGAAGGTGTCGGAAGGTGTGAACAAGACCGTAGCATTGTTGAGGCCACCGCAAAAGACAGGGACAACGGCAAGTGAGGCAGGCGGAATGTCGGTGTCCTCGCGCACGACGAGTTTAGGCAGCTGAACAAGAGCGTCGTGGAATGGCTCTGCACACAGCGGCGAAAATTCAACTTCAGCGCGTGCACAGTCGATGACGGCATTGTGACGTGATAGAAAATCCCACCCGAGGATGACGTCGTGCGAGCAAGCAGAAAGAACTATAAACTCCACGACGTACATAGTGCCTTGTATGAATACGCGGGCAGTACAGGCTGCGAGAGGTGTGATGTGCTGTGCGCTGGCCGTGCGTAGCGACAGTCCAGAGAGCGGTGTGGTCACTTTGCGTAGTGAACGGCAGAGCTTGGCGGCTATAACAGAAACGGCTGCGCCGGTGTCTACAAGGGCAAACGAAGGAACACCATCGACAGATACGGCAACTACGTTAGCAGGAGAAGTGCGAGGACTTGGGCAGTTCGAAGATGGCGCAGTTCTTGCCTCTTGAACTGCGGCGTTTAGTTTTCCTGGTTCGAGGGTCCGGGTCGGCGACGCATTGGGGAGAGCGATCGCCGTCGAGGAGATGGTGAGCGGCGCGACGGAAAGGCAGGGAGGTCAGTGTAAGCATCCGGTGGTGACGCTTTGAACAAACACAGCGAGTCGGGGCAGAGCACCGTCCAGAGAGATGCCAGCGACCAGCAGCGCGCGGCGAGCGTTCGCGATACTGCTGACCGGCGGCGCGTCTTCTTCTTCACACTCCTCACATCGTGGCACGTACCCGGCTTCTGTGGGGCATACCAGCCCAGTTTTGCGGACGATTCCGGAGTTTCGCCAAGCTTAAACAGCTCCGCTGTTAAGACGCCTTGCATGGAGCCGATTAGAGACTGAATTCATTCACAAAACCTTTCCGCTATGATTCTAAGAGTTCACCTGCCATGCAGTGTCACTGCACTGTCAGAACTGGCCGTTGCCCGCTTGCTTTTAAAACGATCGCTTTCTTTGCCTACTCTTCCCTCAACTTTGGAGGACCTGTCTGGCCTCGCATTAGGAGATGGAGAAGGTGAGGTGCTGGAAAACGGCTGGGCAAATAGCAGCGGCCGGAAAGATTGCCACGATCGCTGACGTCACGCTCCACATTGGTGACGAGGCATGAGCACTATAGTTCGCAGGTGACTGCAGGTGTGAAGGCTATCGAAGGAGTGGAATGCCGGTGTGCAAGAGGTGAACGCTATAGCGCAGTGGAGACAGCGACAGCGTGTTGCGCGCTCCTCAGCGTCATGCATATGCAAAGGAGGACAGGGTACAGAGCGTAATTACAGCCAGAACATACACGGCGTGCAGCACTTACACCGTGCAGCTATACATGGTGCAGCGCATTTAAAAACGTTTACACGTGAGAGATATCACTTCATTTAGACCTTGATGGCGTACACTCTTCTTTTTTTCTTTCCGCATATAAGAACCGTTCATGCATGCGAACAGATTCCAGGATACAACGAAAACTGCTTATAACAACAGCACATAGAACGATGAACCGACTATTTACTTACACACCTACAACATCCTAATGGATATTACTGCGGAAAATGTCATTTCAAGTACTGACAAAAAATAAATACGGTGAGCTTTACTTGCCAAGCAACTTGAAATTTTAAGCTTTACGTGCCGAAGTCAAGACACGATTGTGAGGCACGCCGTATTAATTTAGGCCACCTGGGGATTTAAGTGCACGGGTCGTTCTTGCATTTCTCACCCACCTCCACTTGGCCGCCGAGGCCGGAAATCGAATCCGCGCCCGCCGTGCTTATCGCGGCGCGACGCCTTAGCCGTTAAACCTATACATATATACATATACCGCGGACCTTCAATCTACTACATCGTGTGCATTGAAGGTGCGCAAAGCATAGCTCGCATACAGCGATGTGAAATCGTAATGGCAGGTTCTTCCGACTTACTCAGCATCGTTGCGAGTGGACTGGGATGAGTGCGGACAGGAGAGGAGCCATTCACCTTCACCTGGCACGCGTCCCTCCGCACCAGGAGGCACTGGCCGCCTACGGTGTGAGCCACGCTTGGTCGAGCCTGTGAAAGAGTTTTGCTCCCTGAAGCCTTCTTTGTCTCATAACCATGTGACATGTGGCGCAGAAGTGTTGTACTTTAATTTCGGTTATTCTTTCCTTGTTGCAATTTTCTGAATATCTGTACCATTTCTGTAGCAATTAATAAGGGGACACTCTAAATCTGATATTAAAGATCAAGAAAATGGGCACGAATCCAGGCTGTGAAGGTGGTTGGCAAGAGACGCTGTGGTACCACCTCATCAGACAGACGAGTGTGACGTGGCCTTGAACGACGGATGCATGAAGTGAGTGACAGCGAGACAACTAAATTAATTGACAGCAAGAAACGCACGCGTTTTGGACGCTGCGTAAAGATACATACGAGCATATTTGCGTTCCTGGTGATAGGATGGAACCTTGAATGCCATGCCTGATTTCTGTGGAGATAACGTCGACAATACTAAGCCAAAGTTAACACGATCTCTTCGGGAATATGTAGCTTCCATTTTGTAATTAAAGAACTCGGCAAAATGAGTCAGTCTTGCGTGCGTAATTTACATGAAGCTCCAATCCGTGGGATGGTTTGCCGTCGATGTCTACGGACGCGAAGAAATACCGGGATCCCCGTCGTATACGCAGCTTCGCCGTAAAAATTGTGCATACGCCACAAGGCAAAAGACACGAGCCTACTATCATCACTTATAGAACAAGAACAACCGTTTCACACATTCTTTCTTTCTGTGACTGGAATGGTCAAGCAGCAAATCCTCGAGTCCGGCAGCTTTTGATGGCAACATTTGCAATGCACCTAACGAAATGGCCTCCCTTCCCTTCCCTTCTCGTTTCTTTTTTTGCTATGCTGTGCAATTTAATGTGTGTTATTGTAATGGGTATTGTGTGAGACGAGGTTTATTGGCGATGCGTTCCTGTGGTGACGCTTTGAACAAACACAGCGAGTCGGGCAGAGCACCGTCCAGAAAGATGCCAGCGACCAGCAGCGCGCGGCGAGCGTTCGCGATACTGCTGACCGGCGGCGCGTCTTCTTCACAATTCGCCCCCGCCGAAAAAGAGCCATCCTGGCGACCTAGGAGTCTGGAGGCAGAGGGCTGTGGTATGGCTTGAGACGTGCCACGTGGACAAGGTCACGTCCACGCCGGCGCATGTCGTCAGATGAGGAAACTGGCTCAATGATAAAATTCACCGGGGATGTTTGCTCCAAAACACGGTAAGGCCCTTCGTACTTTGGGACGAGTTTTGAGGAAAGCCCAGGAGTTTGGTAGGGAACAGCCAGCCATACAAGAGATCCAGAGGAATAGCTGGGACTTCGAACTGAGTCGGCGTTGTTTTCCTTCTGGCGCTGTTGTTCTTGGGATGTAAAGGTGCGCGCGAGTTGGCGGCACTCTTCCGCTTGTCGGGCAGCTTCGGACACAGGTGGGCATTCGGAAGCGTCCGGACGATATGGTAGGAGAGTGTCGATGGTGTGCGAAGGTTCGCGGCCATACAGGAGGAAGAAAGGTGAGAATCCCGTGGTAGACTGTGTCGCGGTGTTGTATGCGAACGTTATGAATGGAAGAACGCGGTCCCAGTTACCATGATCAGATGTCACCTACATCGCGAGCATGTCACCGAGAGTGCGGTTGAATCGTTCGGTGAGCCCGTTAGTCTGCGGATGGTATGCCGTGGTCCGTCGATGAACAACGTGGCATTCGGAAAGCAGAGCTTCGACGACTTCCGAGAGGAAGGCTCGACCTCTGTCACTAAGGAGTTCCCGAGGTGCGCCATGTCGAAGGATGAATCGGCGTAGGACGAAAGACGCTATGTCCCGCGCTGTGGCACTTGGCAGAGCAGCAGTTTCGGCGTAGCGTGTCAAATGGTCCACAGCGACTATGATCCACCGATTGCCATCCGGTGTCATCGGAAGTGGGCCGTAGAGATCTATGCCGACGCGGTCGAAGGGGTTAGCAGGGCACGGAAGCGGCTGCAAGGCTCCAGACGCGCGTGAAGGCGGTGATTTGCGACGCTGACAGTCAGGGCAGCACTGAACAAATTTTTGTACAAAGTTGTACATGCCGCGCCAGTAGTAGCGATGGCGAATACGTTCATAGGTTTTGAAAACTCCGGCATGGCCACATTGGGGATCGTCGTGGAAGGCAGCACATATTTGTGATCTTAAGCTGCGGGGAATGACCAAGAGCCATTTACGGCCTGCGGGAGTGTAGTTCCGTCGGTGTAGCAGCCGATCACGAATGGCGAAATGGGCAGCTTGGCGTCGGAGAGATCGGGATGCAGGAGTGGTCGATGCTCCAGAAAGATAGCCGAAAAGAGAAGCGATCCATGGGTCACGGCGTTGTTCAGTAGCAACGGAGTCAATGTCGAGAGATGTGACTGAGTTTGTGCAGTTCGTTGCGCAGGCCGAGTCTGGAGGTAGAGGCGAGCGGGACAAGGCGTCCGCGTCAGAGTGCTTGCGTCCGCTGCGATAGATGACGCGAATATCGTACTCCTGAATTCGGAGTGCCCAACGGGCTAGTCGGCCAGACGGATCTTTCAACGTGGCGAGCCAACAAAGGGCATGGTGATCCGTTACCAGGTCGAACGGGCGACCGTACAGATACGGGCGGAACTTGGTAAGTGCCCATACTAGAGCTAAGCACTCCCTTTCAGTGACGCTGTAATTGGTCTCTGCTTTTGTCAGCGTGCGACTCGCATAGGCGACGACGTATTCGGAGTAGCCGGGCTTACGTTGGGCGAGGACAGCGCCAAGGCCGACCCCACTAGCGTCTGTATGCACTTCAGTTGCAGCTGTTGGGTCGAAATGGCGAAGGATGGGAGGAGAGGTGAGCAGACGACGGAGCGTAGCAAACGCGACGTCGCACTCAGGAGACCAGGAGGAGAGGTCTGTGTCACCGCGTAGGAGCTGGGTCAACGGCGACATGATGGACGCGAAATTTCGGACGAAGCGCCGGAAGTAGGAGCACAGTCCGACAAAACTTCGAAGCTCTTTAATGGTAACAGGCTTCGGGAACTCGGCGACGGCACGAAGTTTCGCAGGGTCGGGTAGAACACCGTGCTTAGATACTATGTGGCCTAAGATGGTCAGCTCTCGCGCGGCGAAGCGGCACTTCTTGAGGTTGAGTTGCAGTCCAGCGTTGGTTAAACACGTCAAAACCTGATTGAGCCGATGTAGATGGGTAGGAAAATCGGGAGAGAAAACGACAATATCGTCGAGGTAGCATAAACACATAGACCACTTGAGGCCACGCAATGTGTTGTCCATGAGTCGTTCAAACGTGGCAGGTGCGTTACAAAGGCCAAAGGACATCACGTTAAATTCGTACAGCCCGTCAGGTGTAATAAAGGCAGTTTTCTCGCGATCAGCTTCAGCCATCGGAACCTGCCAGTAGCCAGAACGTAAGTCTAAGGACGAGAAGAATTCTGCTCCTTGAAGGCTGTCAAGGGCTCGTCGATGCGCGGCAAAGGATAGACGTCTTTTAGCGTCACCTTATTTAAGCGACGGTAGTCGACGCAAAAGCGAATAGACCCGTCCTTCCTGCGAACTAGCACGACAGGAGATGCCCAAGGACTGTGAGATGGTTGAATAACGCCACGGCGTAGCATATCTTCGACCTGGTCGTTGATGACGCGACGCTCTGCAGCAGAGACGCGGTACGGTCTTTGACGCAACGGCTGGTGCGAACCGGTGTCAATGTAGTGGTGGACTTCCGAGGTGCGGCCCAACTGCGGCTGAAAAACATCGAACGAAGTCGAGAAGTGTTGGAGAAGTCGAAGAAGCGCGGCGCGTTCTTCGGCAGTCAAGGTATCGGCGATTGAACTCGTGAATAATTCACTCGACGAGCCCTCCGGTGTTGAAAGGGCAAGAAGGTCGCTCGAGTCAGTATGACACGATTCGTCGGGCATGTTCAGAAAGAACGAAGAGTCAAGCTCTTCTACGCGACCGAGACATTCGCCGACAAGCAACGTAACCGGTGCGGAGGGGGGATTTTAGACAAAAATATTACTGTGTCCTGCAGCGATGTGAAGAGCAGCAAAAGGCAGTGGGACGGCTCTGCGACTCAAGAAGGTGTCGGAAGGTGTAAACAAGACCGTAGCATCGTTGAGGCCACCGCAAAAGACAGGGACAACGGCAAGTGAGGCAGGCGGAATGTCGGTGTCCTCGCGCACGACGAGTTTAGGCAGCTGAACAAGAGCGTCGTGGAATGGCTCTGCACACAGCGGCGAAAATTCAACTTCAGCGCGTGCGCAGTCAATGACGGCATTGTGACGTGATAGAAAATCCCACCCGAGGATGACGTCGTGCGAGCAAGCAGAAAGAACTATAAACTCCACGACGTATATAGTGCCTTGTATGAATACGCGGGCAGTACAGGCTGCGAGAGGTGTGATGTGCTGTGCGCTGGCCGTGCGTAGCGACAGTCCAGAGAGCGGTGTGGTCACTTTGCGTAGTGAACGGCAGAGCTTGGCGGCTATAACAGAAACGGCTGCGCCGGTGTCTACAAGGGCAAACGAAGGAACACCATCGACAGATACGGCAACTACGTTAGCAGGAGAAGTGCGAGGACTTGGGCAGTTCGAAGATGGCGCAGTTCTTGCCTCTTGAACTGCGGCGTTTAGTTTTCCTGGTTCGAGGGTCCGGGTCGGCGACGCATTGGCGAGAGCGATCGCCGTCGAGGAGATGGTGAGCGGCGCGACGGAAAGGCAGGGAGGTCACTGTAAGCATCCGGTGGTGAGGGTCGGGTAGGAGATGGGCGCATGGGATGAGCGCCGTATTGGAACGGCCGGATAGCGTCACTGGATGTTTGAAAGCGACGGCGACAATATCGCGCAACGTGCCCTGGAGTAACGCAGGCGTAACAAATGGGGCGATTGTCAGGAGTCCTCCAAGAAGTGCTCACTCGCGGCTCGGCCCAAGATGTAGGAAGAGGTGCAGATTGGTGGGAATATTGCTGCACAGGTGTGTAAGGCTGCTGGGGAGGCCTACGCACCACCTGGGCATACGTAAAAGGTGAGGCTACGGGCTGCATAGCCGGCGCATATGTGAGAGGCGCGGCCACGGACTGCTGATGGTGAGCGACGGGAACGGCTTGAGCGACCTCTTCGGCAATAACAGTGCGGAGCGTTGGCGGCAGACGAGAGGGCGGCTCCTGTGTGAAGGGGACCAAGGAAAGTTGACGAGCAACTTCTTCGCGCACGAAGTCCTTGATCTCCTGAAGCGTCGGCGAGTGCTCGGGAACAGTACCAAGACTCGAGAGCGAGTCGGCGTGCGATGAAAATGGCAGAGTCAGGGCGCGCTGCTTCCTCAACTCGTCATAACTTTGACATAAGGTGACGACTTCGGAAACGGTGCGAGAATTCCTGGCCAGGAGCATATGAAATGCGCCATCGTCGATCCCTTTGAGGATGTGCTGAATCTTGTCAGACTCAGGCATGGCGGCGTTGACACGGTTACAGAGATCGATGATGTCTTCAATGTAACTCGTGAACGTTTCGGCCGTCTTCTGTGCTCGAGTGCGCAAGCGTTGTTCGGCGCGAAATTTGCGGACAGCGGGTCGGCCAAACACTTCAGCGAAAGACGTCTTGAATACTGACCATGTCGGGATGTCCCTTTTGTGGTTGTGATACCACATTTCGGCAACGTCAGTGAGATAAAATACGACATGGGTCAACTTGTCGGCGTCATACCACTTGTTGTGCTCGCTCACCAGTTCGTAGTTAGTGAACCAGTCTTCTACGTCGGTCTCATCGGCACCGCTGAAAACCTTGGGGTCCCTCAGCCGAGGAACTCCGGTGCCGCTGCCGGACTGGGCGGACGGGGCCGGTTGGTCGACGTTGGTTGTCATGACCGTATTATTATTGTATTCGACATGTATCCAGTGTGTCATTTTATTTGCGCTATTTATTGTGTTTCGTTTGTGTGATAACACTAGATTGCAGTTTGCTGGCTGTAATAAGTAATTATTTTGCATTGCGCTGGATGTAACCTATATATTGTAATCATTGTGTACGCATTTCCCACCTCACTAAAATTACAGATGGTAATTGCAGCGTATATAAATAAATAAATAAATAAATAAATAAATAAATAAATAAAAGCCCCATTTCTCTCCATTTCCTTTCTCGCATCGTTACGACAGGAAAGCTCGAAGGTTATCGCCGAAAAAGATCGCCTCTGTAGGAGTGTGCAGGCGTTGATTATCCCTCTAAGCTATCTCGAAGGTCACGATTGATGTTCAAGTCGTATTTGATAAAGATAGCGCGAACGTGTTCGTGACGTAATCCGATCATCTCATTGCGGCGGCCTAATTACGTGATTCACGACTTTGATGTCCCCGTAAGTCGTTCTTCATTATTATTACTTTTAACGCGATAGTGTCAAAGAGCTCGTTCCGCAGAAATTACGGTGTCGGCGTCGGCGTCGTTGGTTGTGAGCGAGAAAATGGCGTTGTCCGTAAGCGAAAATTCGAGATAGATGCAAATAAATAAATAAATAATAAAATAATCTTCGGTCCGAGAGACAATCGGAAGCTATAGGCCTTCTGCGTGGCAAGCAGGTGTTCTACCACGGTGCGACGCCAGCTCTTGAAACTGCTTCGGTAAAAAAAAAAACGCTATAAAAATGTCATGTAGAGGGAGGAGTCATCTTAACGCATGCAATATTGCGTGGCAGAATCGTCGAATCGCATCAGGCGTCAGAACATGTGATTTGCGCAACGAATAAGTGGTTTAAAGCTACCCACACATTACAGAGCGTGCAGCTGCGCAGGTGCGCGCGTGTTGCCTTAGGGACGCGTAGCGGGTACTTCGCCAATTTGCAAAAGGAAGGATTGTGGTGCAGCGGGCACTTCGGAACTGTACTAGCAGTAGGCATTCTAGGATAGTTTGAAACAGCCAATGTTACGCGCACGAACGTTCCTTTCCTCGCGGCACGGTTGAAGGCGATGCGCACGGGGCGATGCTCAAGCGTCCACCAAGTTCTTGTTTCCTCGCCTGCAACGAACGCAGATTTTGCTGCATGGACGCGAAAACGTGTGATGCCATCGGTTTGATCATCTTCTTTCTCTCTCTCTTTTTTTTAAATCACGGGGAGTATAAGCAGTCATCGTTTCAAAAAACACTTTCACCTGTTTTTCGGAACGTTACAACTTGCATCTTTCGCCAGTGCCGCCTTTTTCTCTACGTTTCACCGGCCGCTAAACCGGCTTTCCTCTCTGCATTATACAGTGCGCTGCAACATTTGGCCAGACATTTGCGGCGCACTGTGCATCTTTTTTTTTTTATATACAAGAAACAAAAATAGCAAAAATAAACGAAGAAAACCCTTTTTTTATTCTTCGTATAGAACGTGCTGCGTGGAGCAGCCTTGCGCAACTGTTCAAACAAAGCCTGCCAACGGTGGGTTCCGCATTCAATGACGCTTTATGCGGCGCACATCCTGACGTTATTATAGGAACAAACGAAACGCTGCGAAATACAGAAAAAAAAGCACAAAAGGCGCTGCTGTAGAGATGCGCGGTTACAAACAACTGAATTGTGAGAAGCGCCTTGAACAACTTGCACGAGAAAGTGGAAAAAAAAAAAGACAGGTAATTATTTATCATTCAAAGATTTAAAAAAAAATCACCCGTAGAATTGTCACGTAGGAAAATTCTACTTGTTACGCCGTAGATTAATCTCAGAGGCGGACATGAATTGCACGAAAAATGAAAATCAACGTTTCGGGAATTAACGAAGTATTGCTAATTAACCTCGGAACTAATTAATGTAGACACATTTTCGCAATTCGCGATTTGTAGCCGGCACTTCGAAGGTCATGTAAACGTGGAACGCACTGTGGGGATGACAGCCGTTTCCAGATACGCGCTCCGAAGGTTTGCGCCGATATGAATTGGTGTTTTAGAAATTTTCAAACTTCAATGAATAAAAAAAAAAGTCTTTCTCTTAAAAGTTATACAACAGTGCACTTCTACCTGAAGTTAGCCTTTATCTCAAAACAGCTGCTTTATTCAGAATTGGTCCGCAGTGGATGTATTACCTTGAGAAGTTAACTACGTATATTGCAACATGCGCGCTACTTCATTAGTTGAAAAGCTGGTTATTGAACGCGTGCTAATGATTTGATCATGCATAATGACTGCCAGAGTAAGAGATGTGCGCCAATTACAGCAATTCAGCGCAGTGAAAAAAAAATATTTGTGCCATATGGCGCAGGCGGTTTTCGAAATGCCTGTGAACGCTGATAAAACAGTACCTGTACACACACACACACACACACACACACACACACACACACACACACACACACACACACACACACACACACACACACACACACACACACACACACACACACACACACACACACGCGCGCGCGCGCGCGCGCACGCACGCACACATACACGTACACAATGCACACGCACACACAGATACGCGCGCGCACGCACATGTGCAGCTATAAAAATCTCTCGTGCTATTGTGTATACTCCTTCTTTTGCCCTTGTTCAAGCACTCTGTGTTTTCAATGTGCAACGGCCGAGTGCCTCATGTTATGCGTTGCGTAAAGGAAACGCCGTCTATTGAATTTCTGTATAGGAAAAAAAATTCTGACTCCGGTGTCTGTGTTGGTCCACAAAGCGCAATTCTTGAGTCGCAAAACACGGCATATATAGTGCGATTTTTTTTTAGCAGGCACACATCAACTGTTTCTTTTATTTTTTCCCAGCTTACCTGTTCGGCGCTTTTCGTTCTGATACGCATAAAATGTCCGGCAATATGATCGGTGCTTTCGAAGGTCGGCGAAAAGCTCGGCATAACACAACGTGCCGGAGAAATTTGAGACACAGATAATATAATGAGCTTCCTTTGCAGGGTAACAAACCTGACGTGCGTCTGGTTAACCTCGCTGTCTCTCCTTGCTTCTCTCTCTGCTGAGGGCACGCGATGTGAAGCTGAATGTTTCAACCGGATCTTCCCTTCCAGAGCACAGGAAGAAAGTCATAGGTTGCCGATAACCCGTGCGATATGCGCAATTCAAAGGCAATATGAAGTATAACTTACAGCGTACGTGGACTTGAAAAAAATGTCCGCGAACGTTCTAAATGGAGGCAAATTGCCGGTTGCAAACCGATCAGCGCTTCGCACTAGCCTTCTATTGCGCGCGCGCGGGTGTATGTGTGTGCACATCAGACATTTGGACACGCGTGAAGACAACTCTAGCTCAGGATTCGTCGCGAACATTCGAGATATGCAGTAGATAAAAGCAGTTCCTCGGTTTCATTCGATTGCTTTTTTTTTAGACGTGGAATAAAGAACGCCTAAACGATGGTGCAAAGTCTTTACTCAGTTCGATACTTCTGGAAAGCTCATTCCAAGGGAGAGTTCCACTGCATTCAGGTATGCTATCAGCCCCACAACTATTTCGGCATTATGAACTTGTTAGCTTGTCGCAGTCCTTGTGTTCCTTCACGTGTTTCTTTGGATGCATATACTATTCGAAACAGGGAAGTGAAATTGCTGTCTGTGATGAACTATAGCGATCTATACGCCTATAGTGCGCAGATATGTTTCGTTCACAACAGCAATTCAGATATGCGGCATTGTATACGTCAGAGAAACGTTGCTACAAAACATGCAAGACGTTTCCACTACACGAAAAATGCGAGTCCGTCAGGAACGGGTGCCCTCCCTTGACCAAGTAGGGCGATGAAAACGCGATGCAAAACGATTGGCGATGAAAAACGCAGGGGAGTGGGGGGGTGGAAGTTGGGGGAGGGGTGTCGTGCTGGCCGTATCGGCGCTGTATCGCTTCATTTTAGTGCGTATTTTATGACATACAGAAATTTCCGGTGAGTGCAGCACGTGCCCGGTATCCATACACCCCCCATTTTACGAGGGCTACGTTCCTTGCTTCACGTGTAATCGATATCACACACACACACACACACACACACACACACACACACACACACACACACACACACACACACACACACACACACACACACACACACACACACACACACACACACACACACACACACACACACACACACACACACACACACACACACACACACACACACACACACACACACACACACACACACACACACACACACACACACACACACACACACACACACACACACACACACACACAACGGAAACAGGTGGTGCATAGGAAAAGATAATAAGTATGGTCAGCGATTAATATCTTCTGCTGTTTTGCGTCCTAAAATCACCATATGATTATGAGAGACACCTAAATCTAAGTACACGGGCTTCTAACATTTCGCCTCATATATACAGCAGTTATTGACAATAGCACCAGCCGGCTCCGCAAGCGAAAGTCAAGTCACACTGCGAGAAACGTAAAGAGACAGGGCTCGTCGCTAATAATAATAATAATAATAATAATAATAATAATAATAATAATAATAATAATAATAATAATAATAATATTAGCATTAAGGCAACTTCCCACCACAAGTGGTGCCAAGCCTGAATTGAACAGCCGAGCTGGGCAGCCTTTTTTCTTTCTTCCCCCCTTTTTTTTATCTTTCTCTCTATTTTTTCTATCTCTTTATTGTCTGTGTTTCTTTTTGTTTCTTTCTTTTTCTCTCTTTTTTTGTTTCTCTCTCTTTGTCTTTCTGTTTTGCTCTCTCCTTTTCTTTTTTTGGTCTGCTGTCTGTTTCTATTGCTATCACTTTCTCACTCTCTCGCCCATGGGAGATATTGCATCCCACGCCGGACAAATGGGCGCAGCGGGAGAGCGCGCGCATGTTTGGGGAGCGAAGCAGAACACGATGAAGAGGACGAAGAAAGCGCCCGCGCTGGCAGAGTTATTGCGTTGCACGCGTTAAAGGGCCCCTCACCAGGTTTGACAATTTTGAGCTAACGAGCGCAATGCATACACTGGGCGTTCACGATCACGTCTGCCAAAATTTGCAACGCTACGCGCCGCGGAAATGGGTCAAATTTCAAGGTGAACGCTGCTTGCCCTTCCTCTCGCGGGCGCGCGCTTTAGAGAATGAGGGGATGACGTACATGAGAAAATGGCCCTATGTAGATGTATAGTGCTGTGACGTCGCTCCTCTACGTAGACGACTGTGCTCTGACGTCGCCAACAGTAGCACGTGACACTACGATAATTATTTGACACGACATGTGTAGTTTGTGTAATTTGTTGCTTGAACAGATTAATAAAACTTGAGAGAAATAATGAGACACGCAAAGGGAATGTGTGCGTCTTTTTCATTTTTTTTTCGTGAATTGCAGCGAGATGCGGGGCTAATGTGCCTCCCTTTCCCATGCGTTCGTGTCCCCGCGGTTAGCGCATCGAGCAGACGCCAGCCCTGGAAATGAAAGTAATGTTGTGGCGCGTTCGAGCATTCATTATGCTCATTTATTCTACCGCGTCCAAGTAAACGTTAATGCCGCACTGGCTCATGATACCGCCACTCTCGTGCCCGTACAAATGTCTCAACTTTCATGCCCGTCCCGCAGAAACAGGCAGTACACCACAGAGAACGCCGACAAAACGCCCACGGCCGCTACATAAAAACAAAGGTAGCGGCTGTGCAACGCCGCTCGCGTGCTCGGGCTGGCTCGGGCACGTCATGCGCACGTGACCATGCATGCGCATGACGTGTTCATGCGTATGTGTCAAGTGAAGAGGGCCGGGAAGGGATTTGGCTTGCGAAGGCTACACGGGGCGAGTGGCAAGGGTTTGAAACTCGCCTCCTCGCATCATGGTTTCGCGCCGTTACAAACTATTGTTTTTCTCAGCTCGTAATGAACCGATTTGAAAAATTCTTGCGGCATACTGCTCTTCATTTGGCACACAACAACTTCCAGCGTCTAACTAAAATTTGCTATGTGGCCTGGTGAGGGGCCCTTTAAGAAAAGGTAGAGGCCATTCGTTTTAGGGAATACGTATGTACCTTCTTTTAATAAACTTTAGCTGTAAGTCCAGCCTTGTCCTGCGCGTCTCTCCTTTTAGTGCTCGCGTCGTAACGTGCTGGAACCCTTCACCTTGTGGCCATTCATGATGATGATAGTTTTTTGCGAACGCGTAACAGCATAACTAAAAGCATAACAGCTGCGCTGTAACAGCAACAACAACAACAACAACAACAACAACAACTATAATAATAATAATAATAATAATAATAATAATAATAATAATAATAATAATAATAATAATAATAATAATAATAATAATAATAATAATCTTCTTCCTATTATTATTATTATTATTATTATTATTATTATTATTATTATTATTATTATTATTATTAACCTGTGGAGACAAAGAAACGCGCCTGCTCAAGAGCCAACACCGCTCCGAAAACCGACGAGGCAAGCGCTTAAATGCATCACGACCTCTCGTAGCAGTAGTCGCGGCGGTAAGGACTATACACTACGGCTGACGAGTTAAACGCCGAGTTGGGGAAAAGAAAAAAAAAACAGTAAAAGAGACTGAACGAACACAAAGGCTGCTGAGGGGGGAAGTTATTGAAATCGAGAGTTCGACGGAAGCACGTCTGGTCGCGATGAAACGCGACGAAAGAAAGAGAGCACAGCGACCAAATAAAAGTTTACAAGACAGCTTGACGTTTCGGCTTCCATACGGAAGCCTTGTTCACAACGAGGTTAATCAACTGTAGAAGTGTATCTTAAATAGGCTTCAGCACGTTGACGCAAGCACCGCACGTATAGGACGAGGGGAGGTTTCTATCATTTCGATTAAGTGTGGGCCACGCAAAATTGTATCTCGAGGGAGTCGAGATGCAGGCATGATTTCCAGTTTCTTTTCATCCAGTCAGTGATGCGATAAGCCGTGTTCCGCCAGTGCACTTGACGCCACTTTCCTCTTATCCACATCGTTCCGATGTTGGCGCAGACGCTGTCTAAAGTCGCGGGTCTCCCCGATGTAAACACTTTCGCAATCAGGGGATCTTGCCCACAACACCAGGAAAGGCTTCATTCGGTAGCCTGTCCTTGCCATTTATAAGTGCGTTACAGGCACGTGAGCAACTTCAACGCCGTAATTACGCAGCTACGCGTGATAAGGCCACGCTTATCCCGGGCACGTAAGGAACAGGAGCCCGTTTCCTCTGTCTGACACAGCTTCTCCTAAACTTTGATTTGGTCGGTGTACTTTCTTTCTTTCGTCAGGAGAAGTTATTTAACTGTCACACCTGCGCTAGGGGGCCGTGTTCGGCATGATGATAAATTTTCTCTTTGTGCGTCTCTGGCCAGGCTGTGCGTCCTTCCTGCGCGATATTGTGCGTTCCCATTCCATCTTCGATTTTTTCAAGAAATGAAGCTGCTGTTTGGGAATTTCATTTCGCCAGCCTGGGCTTCCCCGAAGTTCGCCCGTCATTCTATCCCCCGGGACATCGTCGCAGGGCTTCAGCCACGGCGACGCTTATAAATAGTTGTTTACAGCGTTATCCGCGATGCATGTACAGCGACTACCGCGTTGATCTTTCGGAAGAGCCCATCGCTGTGTTTTTGACACTTTTTATATCGTCATTAGCAAAAAGTTGTTAACTGTCCTAAGCTTCTTCTAATCTCCGCAATATCCTTTATGTCTCAATGGCAACCTTATACAGCACCCTATATAACGCCCCATATATTTCTTCCTGGACACCCTCTGCCTGGGGTGCCCAAATAACACCCGACGTGAAAGGTGTATATACGCGAGGTGCATATATACAAAATGATTTACACAACACCCTCAAGGGTGTAAAAATGTTTAGTTTGTACGCTCACTCTGGTGTTTTATCATTTTAAGTTTTAATCTCCTTTAGGTACAATTTTTTAAATGCGAAGCATTTCTTAGCGAACCTCTGGCACTTTGAGCGTTTCTATCTACGTATCTATCTATCTATCTAGCCGCCTACGTCTGGGTGCTCTCATGATCGCCTACTTAACTTGGTGTAGACCAAAATTTGCATGGGAGGGTAAGAGGATTTGACGAATATGATTGCCTGGTCATGACATGAATAACGTTAAAATCCTGTCGCGTACGTCTTCAAACCCTTTCCACTAGACACCTGCGGCACATACCCGTTTACCACGGGCCGCGGTGTACGGGTATGCGCCACAGGTGATTGACAGTATCTACCCAGGAACGGCGAGAACAGACATTGGTAACTTAAATGCGAGAGTGTTAAGGTAAACCGTCATCGGCAGCGTTGACTTGCTGAATAGAAAGAATGAAAATTAGGATCCCAGCAGGAATCGAACCCAAGCATTCTGCGTGGCAATCAGGTATTCTACCACTGAGCAACGCCAGGTCTATACACTGGTTTGGAAAAACAGCCTACGCAGGCGTAATATCGGTGCAACGTCAATTGTGGTTGTGGTGCTGGCTATCTAATTTCACAAGAAAGAAATAAACACTACATGATGCTCCTACGATGTGTACTCCTACGATACAGGCGTCATATCAGATTAACGTCTGTAGTTCCAGTCTTGGCTCCGCTTTTATAGCAGTCTAATAAACATTACGTTAGTATTCCTATGATTCAGCAAGCTATATTGAAGCATTGCTCGACCCTGGAGGAATACATTAACGAAAGTTACATATGATATCGACATCACCGCAACGTAAAGTGCACTTCGTCCACCAGAACGACGCAATGTCCTCTTCATTTCTTACGAGGCTGGGCGATGGCCTCATGCTGACCGAGGATGATGCCAGATTGATTGACAGCCGCTTTGTAGACTAGGCTACGTAGGCCACATACGCCCAGGTAGTCTACGAATACGACAAACACCATCCACTGATGTTGGTCTACGTAGCACTATCCTGGCCTACCAGCCTCGACGGCCTATACCTCACCAACGCGAACGGTGGCTTCAGGTTCCGACATGTCGCCGGCTCTGTCGACAGACAATTTGTCGACGAAATGATCGAGGCATCCACGAATTCCACCAGCTCTACTATACCACATACTTCACTACACATGGACCCCTCGTCACCACGATCACGACCGGATCCTATAACAAGTCATGACCAGCTGCTGGTGCTCACTGATCACGGTGATGATGCCCTTGTTCAAGAACTGCGAAGAACTTCTTGCACACATGCACACGGGTTCGTGAACGTGCGTGCGTTCTCGGGACACGTATGAGCACTACATATCAGCTTACCGCTTCTGGTGTTGGCGATACGCACGTTGCCATTGGCAGCGTTACCCAACCGTAAACAACTGATTATATAACACATATGCGGCTCTTCAACATATATATGTGTGCGTTTAAGATTTATACAAATCTTTAGCGTCATTTTGTAACGTGTCGCTCAGTAAAAAAAAAGTTACGCCACAATCTCCTACCCGCCGCATGCTTCGCATAACATCGACTCCCACGGTACGTGGGATCTGCCGGATTTTTTAGAAAGTAAGCTCCAAAGTGCCTGCTTTTTGATCAATCCCCCGGAGTTCCCCGCTATACGTCATCGCTTGGCAGTAAAAGCTACGATAATCAACGCGAATTGTGAGCACGTACGTCACTGTAGGTGACAGCGTTTATGAATAACGCCGTTGATGGCGTCAGACATTTTTTTTAACTGTAACTGCATTTTGCCCGTCACTCTTCTATTCTCTTGTTATTTACAAAACAGTTAAAGAATTCAGTGAGACAAATGCATCCTGGTCCTTAGTGCACGTGTGAATAAGAAAAAAGAAGAAAGAAAATTCGTACCACTTTATACTTCTGCTGCCAGTGTCGTTTAATTGTACAAATATGGCGCAACATACTTACCGCTAAAGAAAAAAACGGGGACGGTGAAAGAAACACAAGCCACGACACGGGCAACGACGCAATGAACGAATATATCTTAATGGGACAGCTGGCGCGGACCGTCGTCAATCCATGGACGCGCAACAGGTGCCTTCAGTTTGTAAGCTCGTTTCAAGCGTTCCTCAATAGAAAGCCTCTATACAAACAGCGTACGCTAGCGAGGATGCGTACGTTATGAGGGGTCTTACAGAATACTCGAGATACAGGTAGCACTGTATCTCGAGTTTTTCCACAAGTGCCCACGGCCCACAGCGCAATTTCGCGGTGCCTTAGTGTTAAGGCTCCCCAATTTTCTATCAGGTGACGTCTGCGCGCAGCTCTAAGCGTTTGCATATGAATGCATATAGCGAAAACGTGCAAGACAAAAAGAAAATGAAATGCCGCTCATTCGTATGTTTTCCTTAGGGGTGTGCGAATATCAAATTTTTCGAATACGAATCGAATACGAATATCCACCTTCGAATATCGAATCGAATATCGAATATCAAAGGAAAAATGCCTCCACAGTAACAATATATTATTTAACATGTAGCTATTTGAAAAAAAAAAAACATTAACAGCCTGACTGGCAACAAAACATACACTGCTATCGCCAGAACACAATGTCCAGGCTAGCACAATGCACATCACAACGCAAGCAAATATCACGGCACAATGAAAGTAACGACTAGATGTTATCATGAAGAAATATGAGTTGCTCCACATGATCAGGCAGCAGTCGCTCCCAGGGGCGTAGCCAAGGGGGGGGTTGGGGGGGTTCAACCCCCCCCCCCCCGAAATTTTTTAGTTTTGCTTGCGTATATAGGCACGCACACATACAAACGCACGCACGAACATACATAAAGTATGGTTGAACCCCCCCCGAAAAAAATTTCTGGCTACGCCCCTGGTCGCTCCCTTCTAACAGAGACAACACCCCCCCCCCCTGCCACTGAAATGGCACGCTCGCTCGGAACAGAAGTGGCTGGTATAGGGAGGTACGTACATGGGGCAAAGCTTTGCCAGACTGGGGTATCTGAAGGTGCCTACAGTCCGCCACCAGTCACATGGGTCACTGTCTTCAGAAGTGGTCCCGCATAGTGAACGAGTGGTAGTGCGGCACGTTACGGCCACATAATATTGAAAATTTACGGTTACATGATCGCCAACAGCGCTGCACGTCGGAGATGCACCCGCAATAAATCATACGTATTTGGGCGCTCGTCGCAGGCAGATATCGTGCCTCCGTGTACTTACGATGTTTATCGCTCCTCTCGGCAACGTTTTTAGCTATACGAACGCAGCAGAAATGTGGAAGACGAGTTATTTTATGCATGGTAATCGAATCGCATATTCGAATTTTTCGAATATTCGAAGTTATCGAATATTCGAAACTTTTCGAATACACGATTTTCGAATCGAATACGAATATTTCTAATGTAATATTCGACGAATATTCGAAACTTTCGAATATTCGCACACCCCTAGTTTTCCTTCTTTAACTTTTGGGGATGTGTCATATTATGATTATTATTTTGCACGGGAAGCTGCGTAGCAGGGGTGTCGTGATACTGCGGTTGTCTGCCACGGTGGCACAGTGGGTATACGGTGCTCGGCTGCTGACCCGGAGGTCGCGGGTTCGATCCCGACCGCGGCGGTCGCATTTCGATGGAGACGAAATGCTATAGAGGCCCGTGTACGTGTGCGATGTCAGTGCAAGTTAAAGAACACCAGACGGTCAAAATTTCCGGAGCCCTCCACTACGGCGTCCCTCATAACCATATCGCAGTTTAAACCCAGATATTATTAGTTATTATTGTGATATTGGCGTTCCAACTCAATTATCTCCGCAAGATGTTTTGCAATCGTCATGTGAAGCGGAATCGCTGAGTTCACCTCCTGTAGGAAAAGAGAGGCGGATCGGCAGTCGAGTACCACGTATGGCCATCACCGTATTTCTGGAAGCCCTGTTCGCTTTCGCTTTCCTGAAATGATCGCGATCGCTCAGCCGCACCACAGACAAGGGTTTCCGGCTCCCTTCTTCCGAAAGAATCGCACTTGCCGACACACGATCGATCACCTCGTATTGTAGAGCTCTGTATTTCTCCCAAGTTGCAGTTAATTTCGTATATACGTAAATTTTTATTCTGCCTTTTTCTTCGTCCTCTTCTTCTGTCCCTCTGCATTCGTGATCAATTTGCACCTAACTAACTAACTAACTAACTAACTAACTAACTAACTAACTAACTAACTAACTAACTAACTAACTAACTAACTAACTAACTAACTAACTAACTAACTAACTAACTAACTAACTAACTAACTAACTAACTAGCTAACTAACTAACTAACTAACTAACTAACTGTTGTGTCTGTATCTGCACTTCGGCGACGGCGCAACAACGGCTTGTTTGTGCAATGCCCTCGACAGAATGCACGCGCAGGGGGTTTTGCATGCAAACTATAGATGGCAATGGGGGAAGTGAAGGGCAAGCGTTCCATGCATTTCTGTGTTGCATGTGCGTTGCCAGAAACGAGGGAGAGAGAGAGAGAGATAATGTCCCGGAGAACTGCACTGCAAGCGTTATATCCGTGATAGCGCCGCCGCACGTGGAGCTCGAACTCACAACCGGTGCGTTTGCCGGCACTGAAAAGCAAACACAACGCACGCGCCATATTTTAGAGCAAAGAAAAGCAAGATTGCAAAGCAGCAGATGTGTGCAATGCGCGAAGGCCCACGGTCCGCGCACGGCGATTCTAAATATACCACATGCGTTTCCATACGCCTAACGGAGTGCACCACCGTAAGGAACGCTGCTTTGCCGTCTACAACGGCGCCCCCACAGGGAGCGAACTGTAAAGTGCGCCGTCTGCAAGCGCCTCGGTCCAGGAATCGGTTAAAGCTTTCTCCGAAGGCTCTGTCGCCCTTCATTGACAGCCAAATACTGCGAAAAACGATTCACGTTGCCCTAACGCTTTTTCTTTTTCCCCTTTGTTTTCGCACCGCCGCTTGCATTTGCGCTGGTTGCGCGCTTGACGGTGGCGACTGGGTGATGTTCCTGTCGTCTGCTGCAAGTGAGACGTTGACCAACGAACAGGGATCATTAGCTATTGTTGACTCAATCGACGCGGCACGTTAACATTTTGTTTCAACAGGAAACAGTTGCCACTGCAGGTATCAAGAAAAAAACTTCGACATCAGTTATTTAATTTTTACGGATACTGCGCTCAATTGTTTGGGTCACGCAGAGAAGAATCACTGCACTTTAAAGTGTGCGTAGAAAATAAGTAAATCCGACTCTGTCACCGCCTCGTTTCGCGTGCACTGTCATCCGCAACTTTTCTGCCGCAAACTTTCGAAATAGGTTAGGCTCTGCGCAAATTAATTGCCTGTAAATCGCGTTCCGATGGCTTCGCGACAGCCGTGACTGTCACTGGCGCGCTGCCGCAAGCGAGCAAAGCCAGCTGAAGAGCGCGCGTGTCGGCGCGCGCGAGTCGAGGGAGTCGAGAACGGCACTCACACAGCGTTGTCAGTAGCTGTTGACAGACGAGAGTCGCCCGAGTTGCGGCCCAGTTGCACGGCGGCGAAGCGTCAGAAGCGCTGCCCCGCTGATGCGCCTTTGAAATACGGCACGCAGCGGCCATTGGAAACCTCAACGGCGCCCTCGCTTATCGGCCGCGGGCGACAGCCCGGGTTGCCTCCGCAGGCCGCCACACGACGACTCGGCGGCGCTAGCGGCGCGGTAACGACTTGACGCGGCTGGCGGAGTCGCCGCTCTCTCTTGCGTCCGCTCCGCTCTCCGTTTTCACTTTCACACTTTTGCGCCGGTTGGCCTTGGAAGTGCGAAATAATTCGTGAAGCTCACAGCGGCCTATCCGCTCGTAATACAAACCGGCATGCACGCCCTTTGGTCTGTAAGATAAGCGCCTACACGAGCCTTCGCCCCGTCACCTGTTATACTGCCGAGATGTCGCCGCGCTATACCATCACGTTGCGCGTGTATTAGTAACTAGGTGCAGACTTCTTTCCCGATTATTGTGGAAACTTTATGACAAGTTGAAGGCCGCTGAGGTACCACCACCACTAATAGGTGGCCCGTTAGTCCGCAACTCCGGATAGTAGGTCGCAGGAAGCGACTGGATTTCCGCGTACTAGTTTACACGTCTACATCCTTCCACCGAAGGATCATCATCCGACGGAGGTAGCGCTGGATTTGGCCCTCATTTTCGGGGCTCGGGCCGCTCAGAGTGGGCGAGAGAGAAGGAGAGGCGAAGACAGCGCTTGTGCGTCATCGATTGGTTTCTCCCGGGAGCAGCGTGTGTAAAGATAGCTCTGAACAGGTTGAAACTTGAACTTGACCCGACTCCTGCCTGCCTGCTCGACTCGGTGGGAGACAACAGCAAGGCTTCATCGATCCACGGTTGCCCGGTTGCTCCCTACGTTCCCTTGCCTCGCATTTCGATGTTGACGTTTCCGGTCGCGTCGACGCCGACACAGCACGGCAGCTTGTCCGGCCCAATATCTTTCCAGTCGCACGCGTAATTGAAATAGAGAGAATTGTAAGATGCACGGTATAATGCTCTCGGCATTGCTGCGCTTACACGAGTCTGCTGAACGTAATAGTTCTTTTTTTTTCAAGTGATTTAGCAAATATGCGTTCATCATTACAGTAATGCATTAAGTCCATCGCCACTTTGCTGATCTTATACATTTCCACGGTGCAGTTTTCCTTTTTTTTATTTATAAGTTCTTATTCTTTTCTAGACAGCGCTATTCAATTAATTGCTGTAATTTTTGCCTCTTAAATTATGCCCAGTTTAACTATTCACTCGAATAATACATTAGTTCGAACAAACGCGTCGCTACACTTTCGCAACGGCAGGGTGCACCAACGTGTTGTGTGACATTTCCTTCTTGCTGCACATTTCACGGCGTGCATTGCCGTAGCGTGTACTACCATATATTCGACTGTTTGACAAACGCAATGCCATTCCCTTGTCTACACTGTCTCAGAACAAACCGCTCGGAAGCGAGCGCTGTCACTTACGCCTGTTGCCATGGCGGATGATGGCGCAATCAAGTGCACCGGTCAAATAAACAGCGTCTTTCTTTCTTTTCGCCGAGCATGCAGGGTACTTTGCACATACAATAGCGAAGTATACAGACAAAAACAAGTGGAATTTGTATGTAACTTACGAAACTCGTGATAAGCATATATATTACGAAATCGTAAAAAATAAGATTCGATGTGGACGTATCTTTCCAACGAGCATGACTTGTCTGTGTCTGCAGGCGTTCGGTAAGTTAGCACACTACGCACATATGGTTAAACCAATGCGTTTCCATAACAACGGGGGAAGGGGAAAGGGCCACTTAAGTTTACGTGAGGCTCAGTAACGAAAATACGTTCAGGGGTCCAGAACTGGCGAATGCTGCTCACAGCAAATTGAGTTTAGCAAATGAAAAAAACAGGAAGCCTTGCTTTATTTTCCTTTTATTTCACCAATGAAGGGCACACTATTAATTTATGAAGTCAGAGGGTACCAACGACGCGGTGTGATTTAACGGCGATGATTTCAATACTGTGCACGAACTTCAACACTCGCGTTATCTCTTGCTCATGTTTTTGTTCGCTGATCTAATGCTGTCGGACAGCAGTGAAGCTTTTAGCGTCACGAGCTGTAAAAGAAAAACTAAGATTAGCTCCGTATTACGCACAAGGAAGGAAGGAAGGAAGAGGAGAGAGGAAAGACAGAGAAAGATGCCCCAAATGTTCGTATGAAAGTGTTTAATTTGCAGAATTTTACTTATTATTTTTTTTTCCAAAGCGGCGATTTGGTGGTACTTCCACCACGCGACACTTTCAGTGTCTTTGCTTCGTCGTCATGCTTTCATGCTTAACAGAAAAGCTACCTTGTAGTGGAACCCGCCGCTACACGGATTCACCTTGTGCGGCAGAAAGTTTTTTTTTTTTATTATGCAACTGAATCTCACCACAGAGCCGTCCTTTCATTAAATGATTACAGAAATTACGACACTGCGCTCGTAAACCGAACCTGCGACTTCGAGCGCAGCAGCGGAATCCCCGGCTTCACAGCCCACATGAACGCGCAGTGACGAAAGCACATTTCAATTTTGAACTGACCGTTTTGTTGATTCCTCTCTATGCAAAGTGTCTCGAGCCAAAATGTTTTGTCCAAAACGTTGCAGAGAGCGCACCTTCGAAGGAGGCGCGGGCGGCTGACATCACAATAACGGCACATCACCGACAATGGTACCAGCATCAACAATTACCCCAGTTCAGTAAAACTTGCTGCTGGGCGAGTTGGTTCATACTTGCAAGGAAAGAATGGAGGCGCGCACACTATAGACAAAGAAGCAGAAGACATTGATAATCCTTAGGAAATCCACTCGTCCGTGTCTTCTGCGTCCTTGTCTATAGTTTGCGCGCAGGCATTCTTTCCTTGCAAGAATTGCCCCAGTGTATATCTCATCTCATGGCTTCTAGGCTCTCACTGAAGTTCCGTATTAAAATCGTCGGCCTTTCCACTCCGTGAAGATGGCTGATCAGCGAAGGCGGGTAATGTTTCTACTACACGCTTGCTTACGTGTCGCATTTAGCTCCCCTTGTATGTCGAGCTTTGAGTGTTCATTATCGCGGGCCCCCATCAACGAGGAGTGCATATTATTATTGGACAGGAGAAGCAGTAAAACACACGCCGGTTCATTAAAGTCTTTCTCAATTTAATGCACCAGCTGTGGCACATACGTTTTTGCCCGCGCACGACTACTTCACTGTGCAAAAGGTAATAACGCAACGCAACGTGGAGAAACAAGATGTGCAGGATGGCGCTCTTGTTTCTTCACCTTGCGTTGCGTTGTTGCCTTTCGCACAGTATGAACCAACAAGTCCAACAACATGTTTTGTTAGACTTCTTCATTTTCAGTGGTCCAGCGGTGAGCTTGCCCAATTTCTGTGGCACATACCCGTAAGAGGTTTCTGTGAACACCGCGGACGTTCATGCTACCTATACAGGCTTTTATTTTTTCGACAATACAAATTGCTATAAAAATCGTATAACTTTGCCGCAACTAAAATGACATTGACGGGACTAATTAACAAAACTCGTTAATCATTTTTCAATTATTTAATTGAGTGCATTGTTTTATATTATAAAGTTGTAGTGCGTGCCAATTTGTGGCATACCCATTTTTTTCTTAGAAATCACGAAAGTTGCAAATAATTCGAGATATTCATTATCGAATTTTAAGGGCGATATCTAAACTCACGGCGCCCGGCGTGCGGGAGACGCGTCCTCTCTTCTACGTAAGACCGGAACTACACGTGACAAGGAAGTGGCGAAATTTGAATCAAGGTGCGCCGAAGCAGATTTTGGTCAGAAAAATTGGCAAGTATTTGAAATACACATGTATTGTTTCGATGCCATGTGTGGGGCTTATCTGTTTCTTTCTTAAAGAATAAATTCGCGCGAAAAACTATTTCGCTTGTCTGCAAGAAGTGCTGCAGGGGCTGCCCTGAGTTTTATGATTCACAGAGGAAGAAAAGGTTGATATTGCGGTTTTCTTGCGCCCAACTCGAAAGAAAGAGATAAGCACCAAACATCACATGCAGAAGGTATACGGAGATCCGCTGCCGCAAGTGAAATGACTTGCCGCTTTTCACGAAAAGATACGGCCACGACGCTCCTTCATTCAAATTTTGTCACTTCCTTGTCACGGGTAGTTCCGGTCTGACGTAACCGAGAAGCCGCGTTTCCTACGCGCCGGGCGCCGTAAGTTTAGATATGTCCCTTAAAATTCGATGATGAATATCTCGAAGTATTTGCAACTTTTGTGATTTCTAAAAAATGGGTCTTTCATAAATTGTCATGCACTACAACTTTCGAATATAAACAACTGCTCTCATGTCAATAATTAAAAAGTTAATTAACAAGCTTTTGCTAGTCGCAACGGTGTCATATCAGCTGGGGCAAAGTATATATATCCGCCTCGGCGTAGAGTTCGTGTACGAAAACGACAGGAGCCTTACTGCCGTAGGATGTTTATAAAAAATCTGTATTATCAGAAAAAAAAAAACACCTTGCTTGTAGATAGCTTCACTGTAAATTGCCGACTCCACATGCTTGCACAGTGCACAACCGAATGCGCTTCTTCGATGTCCGGGCCGATTCTATGCTTCTTTTTGATTCCTCGCTCTCCCGTGCGCAGTGGAGATTGGCGCAGCTTAACGTCTGAAAACAGGTACAGAGTTGTCCGTAAAAGCGTATAGAGATAAGAAACCAGTCAACCACAGCGTTTCAATCCTTTTTACCCTATGGTTTTTACCCCATCAACATGCCTGCGCGCCCATAAAAGCTGGAGAAGAGAAATCCCTCCCGAACAAGCGCGCAATAAAGCTGTCATACGCCGTAGCGTCCCTGATTTTTCCTTCCTCTTGCCGTAACTGGCGGTATACGTTTCGTGTAAATATACTATTCGATTCGATATTCGATATTTTTGGCCACTATTCGGCACTATTCGATTCGAATTCGATTCGAGATGAAATTTCACTATTCGCACACGCCTATAGTCTCTGGTTGTTGAATGCCTGAGAGAGCGAGGCTGACCTTGAACGCCTTCACATAGGCGCTCGGAATTTTTGCGGCAATTATACAGGTTAAAGGGGCAAAGTTTATTCATGTTGCAAACATTTTTACAGAACTATACAATTTAAGCATATATTTATTGCAATAAAATCCGCGCATATGTTTTGGTAGTAGAAGTACACCGTCAGAATTACTGCAAGTTTGTTGAGAGATCAGTGATGTTTTCTTTCCGGAGAGCGTTGATGATGAAATCTCATTTCCTGTTTGATTTCACCTTGAGAAATGGCTTTACCATGCGCCACAATTTTATAAGCCATCACGTGAACTCTACAGTTAACCGCTATGATATTGCTAAAGTCCGGCACATTTGTGCAAATTATATCAGTATTTAGCTAAAATCGTTGGGCTAGAAGTCTTATGTGAAATATAAAAATGAGGCTTAATAAAATGTTATTTTGGGTTCCTGCAGCGAAGGCGCACTGATTAAAATTTCAGAAAATGGAGTAACGGCAGAAGCAACGTGCGTTACTGGCGCGCGACTGGCGTGTATAACGTGCAACATTTAAAATGCAAGCCTAAACATCCTGCATTTATTGAAGAAAATGGTCGTATAACACAACTGGAACTAAAGTAATATATATGTAAAAGATAAGTAATGCGGACACTTAGGTGCATTACTGCAATAAATCAAACTTATCTGCGTCTGGGCTTGCACTTGAATGCCATTTACGAAGGCGATGCTCACACTCGATAGAGATGACGACGTATACGGTGAAGCCCAGTCAGCAAATTAACATGTGAACCAGCAGCTTATGCACATTAAAACAGGAATGTATAAATGTTTTGATTGCAAAAGGCAAACAAACGCTATTTTGCTCTTTCCGTGCGTACTTACGCATGTTTGGGATCATCTTGAAGTTCACACGAGGAGGACACATTCGCCCTGTGTTCGCCCTGCATCAGGTAGATTGGACGAGCATATCCATTCGACTGCATCAGCTGGAGGAACGGCCGCTAAGCTTTGCAAAAAAAAAAAAAAAAAAACGCTTCATGACAAAGGCTCCATGCACGAAACCGAAAAGCACAAAAAAGTGACTTACGGTCCACCGTAAGTGAACATATGAAATTGACGTTTGGTAGGTACGTAGTACCCAACATTACTAGAATAGATTCTAGTAACATTGCATAGATACTCGAGCGTTGGGCTAGGAAGGAGTTTTATACCACGTGTAATATTTAATTAGCATTAATTAAGAGTCTCATTAGACCATAGAATGCCTATAGCTTCGCTGCAAATAGAGCTAGGAAGACGGAGTTTGGGGTGTAGGATACATGTACAACAGTATACTACAGTATATAGTGTACCGGAGTGCTATGCAGAATGGCCCGAGCTTCTTGTAAACACGAGTTTGCTCCGAGCTCGCACTACGGCGGTCATGACAGCTAGGAAGACAGGGCGGAGCGCACGAAAAAAGCAATGAGAAAAACAGCTACAGAAACGCGCATGCCGTCACAAACGCATGTGCGGCGTTTGAGGGGGTTTTCAAAGGAACAGCGCGTGCGAACGCGTCAGTGCCGCCACTCTGCCAACATTTCTACAGTGCAACAACGCCAGTGTGATTGTCGCACTATCCCTCTGCCAACTGAACATCGCGCCGCCCACAGGAGTGTTCGTGGGCGGTTATCCTCTTTCGGGCAAGTTCTTTCGTTCCACCTGGAGCATGGAAATTTCCACTCGAAGGCAAAAAGGGCACACACGCAGCACTCTCGTACATCTTGTTTCACTTCAATCGAATATTACGTCTATTATTATGTTACGTCAAATATTATGAAGTTATGTCGCAGTTCACAGCTAAATGTGCCGATCGCTGGCGTTGCGGTGGTTGCGGCGTGGGTACTGCGCCTCGGCAAGAGTAAAGTGGTGGGCGGGCCCGAACCTTGCTGTGGCGCCTGTCAGTCAAACTATACTTGGCACGCGAGCTCGGCTTCAAACTCGTTGATTCTGAGAAGGCCCCAGTTGAACTCGTGACTGCCATAATGCCAGTATGATTGTCAAGCGTATCATGCAGTGGACGTTAATTAGAAGCTGCTTCCAGCTTTTTACGTGGCTGAACGTCAACTAAGTCTGCTTCGGAGTGACGACCGCGTCAGCTCGGTATCAATTTTCATGGCATTAACTAACTTGGTCTTAATTAAATTAGTCTAATAGGCGTGGTATTGAATAGACTTATCTGGATTAGTATGGGTTTAATTATCAAGATCTTAATTAACGTGCACTAATTAGCATATTCTTAATAACACGCTCTGCGTTAGAATGGTTTTGATTAGCTTGCGCGTGATTAGCGTTTCTTAATTAGCTTGTCTTCATTAGCTCGGCCTTAGCATGACGCGGCTTCATTAGCGTGGTCTTAATAACCATGGTCCTAACTGCCACGTTCATAGCACGACGTGGCTAAATAGCTCGCTCTTATCATGACTCGGCCTAATTATCTTGATAATAGCACGTCTTGGTTTAATTAGCTAGGCCTAGCGCCTAGCTAACTAGCTAATCAGCCGGGCGCACGTGTTCGGGGAGCGAGCAGAAGATGAGAAGAGGACGAAGAGAGCGCGTCGGCCGAGCAACGCGCTAGAAGGTAGAGGCCGATCATGATGACCATGCTGATGGTATACATGTGGCCTCGGCGATTAGCTGCTGCCGCGCGCTGTTGAAAGGCGTTCGGCCGGAGCTAATCTCGGAGGCTGCGGTACTAATTATTTTAAAGAATACTTAGTGCAGGCATTAAACACTTGAAAACGAATTTAAACAGCCCGTACCTCTAAAACATATCATTAAAAATTTCTGACATTTTTCACGCATCGGTGCACTTCTGCACTCAGTGCGACAAACAAGTGAAAGGTGCCGCTGGGTTGAAGACGCCACCCACTTTTGTCGACGGCCCTTGATGTGACGCCGCGTTCCTTCGCTTCCTTCGTAACGCATGGAACGTGGCGTGTGCTGAGGGCTAGATTAGACCTTTTCTTAACATTAGCTCGTTCAAAAGGGGGTGTCGCCAGAGCTCGGAAAGATTCCGAGTTTCGCCAAACTCACGTCACTGCACATTCCGCAGACTGCGTCAACTGCGTCCACTGTACATTCCACAAAGAGTTGTTATCACAAGAAGTTAACCCAGCTTTTTTATTGTTTTGCTCGCGCGAACACCGCAAAGACGAAGTGGACGCGCAGCTCGCGCGATCACGTATTATTTTGTGTACCTCACACGACCTTGAAACTATATACCGGATGTCCCAGCTATCTTTAGCCAAGGGTTCAAAAATACAATATTAGAGGCAGGCGAGTAAAATCAGTTGCAAATTGCTGACAGTCACCTTGCGCACTACAGGCAACTTTTTGTTTTGTAATTAACTAATCTGTTAATTAGGATTATTTAACTAAATTGCTAAATATTGACTTTAGGCAAGAAATGCTGCTGGCAAAGTTCGAGAGCGTCCTCAGAAACGCCAGTTTCATTATTTGCGATAAAGAAGGTCTCACGTATACCACTTTTTCCAAGCTGTAAAGAAAGCCCGCGAAATACAAAAAGAACCACCTGACTAGCGCATTCGCGCACCAGCGAACGTGCTGCTCTCACCCCCGTATGCTAGAACGTCCCTTCACTCAACGCTCCACCTTGACTTGAGAAATTCGATGGGAGCGCCGTCGCTAGACAGAACAAGTCACTGGATATCAACGACAACCATCGGCAATTCTTGAGAAGCGCGGCGTCACTTTCGGTCGAGCAGCGGCGCTGTGCTCAACTCGGTCATAGGGTGCCTCGATGGCGGAGGCGCGCGCACATCGAGGCACCCTACCCGGTCAAGTGAAGGACGAAATTCGAGTCCAGGCTTCTTTGAGAACACGGTGTAAGAATATTCAGGTGTTGACACTGCGCGCGACTAAGCGGCCAGAAAATGTTCGGTCGTCGGTCCGTTGAGCGGTGCGCCATCTAATGGCTTGAGGTGGAGAGCGCCCGCGAGTAGCCGAATCACGGCGGTGCTGCATCATCGCCGCCGCGCTCGCCGTGCCCTCTCCTGTTGCTCTCTCGATTTCGCCCCTCGACGCCGCTTGGCGGATGCACATTATCCAGGAAAATGGAACAGAAAAATGCACGTTATCAGCAGCATGCGCGTTGCTATGGAGACGACTGCCCCGCTTTTCGTAGCGCCCTCTAAGATGGCGCCGATAAAACTGCAAGTCATCTGATAAGAACCCGAACATTATCTGGACGCGCGTGGATTGCGGTTTCCCATGCGTTGGGGGAAGAGTGTCATCACCTGAGTATATTCTTACACCATGTTTGAGAATACGGGGGGGGGGGAACTGGCTCATACCCCCTCGTGGGTATGAGCCAGTTTCCTTAAGGCGACAAACAAACAAACAAACAAACAAACAAACAAACAAACAAACAAACAAACAAACAAACAAACAAACAAACGAATACGGGGGTCAGCCGTGGTTTGAGCGAACGAAATCAGCTGCGGCCGCGACTCGCCGGCTCCGTTGCAGCGGTAGGCCGGTAAGTTGGCGGTTTCTTGGCCCGCGTGAGCTAGTTGGCGCGCGTGACGGTGCAAGTTGTAGCGAGCGCGGGCCACCGCGCTCGCTACAAGAAACCACCGTTAACTTATCGGCCTACCGCGGTAACGGAGCCGGCTAGTCGCGGCTGCAGCTGATCTCGTTCTCTCAAACCACGGCTGAGAGCATCACGTTCGCTGGCGCGCGAATGCGCTAGTCACGTGGTCCTTTTTGTATTTCGCGGGCTTTCTTTGCAGCTTGGAGAAAATGGTATACGTGAGACTTTCTTTACCGCAAATAATGCAATGGGGGTCTCCGAAGACGCTCTCGAACTTTGCAAGCCGCATTTCTTGCCTAAAGTCAATATTTAGAAATTAGTTAAATAATCCTAATTAACAAATTAGTTAATTACAAAACAAAAAATTGTCTTAGTGCGCAAGGTGGCTGTCAGTAATTTGCAACTGATTTCATTCGCCTGCCTCTAATATTGTATTTTTTAACCTTTGGCTAAAGATAGCTGGGACACCCTTATAGAGAGAGATGCCTGAGGCTTTCGCCTTCAGATCGTATATGAGCGAGGTCAAGCACAAAGAAACCTCGCAACACATGGTCCAATACGAAGGTTAACCAAAGCGAAATATCAACATAAAGCTGAACATCAAAACAATTTCACGGAGGAAAAAAAGAAAAATGCCACCGCCGCGGTCGGGATCGCACCCGCGATTTTCGGGTCAGCAGCCGAGCACCGTACACTGGATCTACGCGGCGGCTATCAAGAAAGGGAAATCGGAGAAGAAATCAAGTAATTATGTCGTGTGAAGAAATTAGGGGATTAGGTGGCACAATGCAAAGTCCTTTGGGGAAAGATATGAAAACTCAGAGGGTCCTTTGCGCATTCGCCTAAGACGACTCGAAGGCGAAAACCATCTTCTTTTTCTTCTCAGTCGATCTCCCGACCCTCCCCGCCCCCCTCCGAAAGCTTTCTGCACCTAACGTGGTTTTGCAGCGGCGGCCGCATTTCGACGAAGGAGGAATGCTTATGCTAGAAGCCCGTGTGCTTAGATTAAGGTGTACGTCAAAGAACCCCAGGTGGTCGAAAATTTCAGAAGCCCTTCACTACGCGTCGCTCATAATCATATCGTGGTTTTGGGCCGTCAAACCCCAACAATTATTATTATTAACGTGATTTTGCATTGCCCCCAGGATCAGAGGCATTTCAAGCTTTCTGCACCTCACTTGGTTTTGCACTGCCTCCGTGATCGGCGCACCTTTGACTAAGCGACGATGCCATGATGATGCATCATGTGACGTTACGTTATATGATGTCTTGATGGCGTCACAAATATTGGGTATCGATGATGCCGAGCAGTAGGAGCAGATGCTGAGCAGTAAGGAACATTCCTTTTCGGATGCGTCCTTCATCCTTTTAATATGAAAAGTTTCGATAATTTCGCGAGTTACTTGCATCCATGATCTATGCCTGGAAGGAGCGTCTGTATTAAATTACGTGTGTGCAGCCGTATGTTTCACAGTGCGACATGAGTTGCCATGCATTAGACTTCTTTAGTGATTCCTTATGCTCTTTCACCTTCCACTCTGCGAACCGTTTCAGAGCTGGTGCAGGTGAATCGAACGGACCGTTTTGACGTATTTGAATCCAGCACTTGAAGCACACAAAAGCATAGCCTTTGAGATCAGCAGCTGCTTATTAAAAGAAAAAAGAAAGGAGAATAAGAAGAAAAAAATACATATCTTAGAGGCCATTATTTTGCTGGCTGCATGCGGCGGATGCGCTAGCCGAAAACACGTCATAGACCAGTGGTTATCAAATGGGGTCTACGAAACCCACCCTAGAAAAAAAAAGCGTTTTTTGGAGGCACACATAGATGCTCTCTGGGCACGTCCAGTGCGCCCGCGACAGGGCCATTAGGCTAGACCTGCCGGTCCCAACGTGGAAGTAGCCGGGTGGCGCTTCCGTGAATATTGCTTTTATCGTTGGCTATTTGGCAGTGGAACTGCAGGGGGTACGCTGGTAAAAGAGCACTCTTGCAGCAGTACTTTAGAACAATAACGGACAAACCTCATATTATAGCACTTCAAGAGACTTTAGCCTCTGCAGCGTCCCTCGATGGCTACCGTGCAGTTCCTGGGCAGTCAGGAGGACCAGGTGTCTGCACACTTATAAATAAGAAGCTAACACACCTTGTCCACGGCCTGAAACTGATGAGCTGCAAGGTAGAACATGTAATGGCGGAGATATTGCTTGACAATCAACGTAAAACAGTCTATTTGTGTTGAACGTTTATAGTAATCCAAAGTACAGGCGCCAGCAGTTCAAGACGTTGCTCGAGAAGGCAGTGGAATTAGCTGGTCCTCGCCCTCTCGTCGTAGTCGGTGACTTCAATGCACCACACGGCTTATGGGGATACGTATATGACACGAACAAGGGTCGGGACCTTTGGCAGGAAGCCAACGAACTAGACCTAACCCTAATAACTGACTACGCGGATAGGCAACTCGGTGACCAGAGACACGACGCCAGACCTCGCTTTCATCAAGAATGTTGAAAAGCATACGTGGACCAACACCGCTATGGACTTTGGCAGCGACCATTACGTCCTGCAGACCTCTATAGATGTGGATCGTAGCAGAGTACGAGAGTTCACGATGGTTGACTGGGATCTTTTTCGCAACATCCGTACTACAAGGTCCGGTGCTCCCGACAACTTCGAGGAATGGTGCGAGGACATCCGCAGAGATATCGCCACTGCCACCAAGAAGATAACATCAGACTTAAATGTGGAGAAGATGGACAGCAGGCTTGCCCACCTGGTGGAAGCCAAGGATGCTCTAATGCGTCGATGGAAGGAGCAGAGGCACAACCGTAGGCTGCGGCAAAAAATATCAAAGTTGAACAAGGCAGTGATGCTACCGCTGCGCCAATTGCGCCATACTGCGCCAAAGTGCCCTGGCTGCTACAACCTGCTACATTTCCTCAAAATTTGGCGATTCTGCGCCATGCTTGTGCCAAGGGGGTGTACTCTGACTTTCAGAAATGAAACTAACTACATAAGGTTCCCCCATTGAGAGCGACATCGCGCTGTACGCAGACGTACGCGGACGTTCTCCATGAGAGTGATGAATATGGAGACAAAATACAGTATAACCTCGTTACAACGGATCTGTTTACAACAGACATTCGGATATCACATACCAATTTGCGGCGTTATGCCGACCTCCGTATTAGTTCCATTGGTTGAGCTTCGTTTACAACGGATTCTGGTAAAACGGACATTCGGATATAATTGACTGAAATTTCAGGCCAGCAAGGCGGTCAGGACTCCTTTAGAGCGGACTTTTCTACCACGGTCATTAACTTCCAACTTCAAACATCGCTTAGCATACTTTCGGGACGGGAGCAGCGCACCGCGGATATCGACGTACCGATTTAAGAACGAAGGCCGCCGATCCCCGGTCTGTCAATGATCAGCTATGCCTAGCTGTAGCGACAAAAAAACGGCGCGCAGCGTGCTTGGTGTTGCGTTTGGGACGCTGACACGCGAAACTGCGAGCCGCTGCCACTGCTTCTCCGCACGGTCGCTGCGCGGCGAGCTTGGCCGGGGGGTCCGCTGCCGATGCGCAAAATGCCCATCCGCGGTTCTGAGGAGCCAGCGGCAATGCGATTCGTCGCTTGAGACGAAGGACATTGGCTTCTTCGTTTTCGCATGTCCGCTAGCGCGATGTGCTTGCCCGCAAAGTTCGGATTTGGCTCGTACATCGGCACCGTGAACGGAGTTAGGCCTAGCCACGACATCGAGTAGAAAGCTCGGTTGCGATGTGCGTGGCCGCGGTGCCCGATGTTTCAAAGTACGTCATGCTCGATTGCGAGTACAAGGAGTTGTCCCGCGGTGGTGTTCGTCATAAGCTTCGAAGTGCTGATAAGAATAACCTCGAACAGCGGGTCCAACGAGTCAACGCTATTAGTCGCACGTCTGCGATGTTCGCGACGAGTGCGGCGCGCTATCGTAATCTGATGACTGAGCTTCCGCTTGCAGCTGCCCAACTAAAGCGTTCCAAATTATCGTCGACCCGTAAACACAGAACGAGTGCGAACGCGTCACTAAGTAGCGCAATTTTCGACAGCCACGACCTCGCGACGCGCAAGCAGCAGACGACGATCCCGAAGCGAGCATTAACACGTTTTGGCTGCTTCTGCGGTAATACCGCAGAAGCAGCCAAAACGTGTTTTTCGTACGCTTGTTACTGAATGGAGGAGCCAGCTGAAACGGAGAACTTGAACGTGGAGAAATGCTCTTTACGACGAGCCCAAAATGGTGGCGTAAAAACTCTTTTTTTTTATATTTCCGCAATTTTCGCCAAGTCGGCAGACGCAAAACAAATTTTTTATAGCACTTCTAGTAGTTTTCATTGAATATATTTTGGAATCAGATAGAAATGGGCTACAGAAACTGAAAATGCGATTTTCCAAAAATCGCATTTTTTTTTTTTTGGGTCCCCGTTAAAAATAAGAGCATGTTTGTGACTCGTAATTCTCTCCGGTTACGACAGACCCATTCAGTGTTTACATGAAAGTCTGTTGTAACAGTACTTGGATTTTACATACTCCCTTTACAACAGACCAAAATCCTCTTCACTAGGTCTGCTGTAATGAGGTTATACTGTATCAATATGGTGTTGTCAAGCGGACGAAGGAACTGCGTTTTGTGTTTTTTTTGTAATCAAAGCATCAACTGTAGGCAACATGGCGTAGCAGCAGTCAAGCGACATGCAGCCATGAAACAGCACATTGATGCTACCAGTCGTAATTGAGACGCTTCAGGTGGGCTGCAGCGGCCGAAAACGATCCAGCCGACTTTGGAATTCGGCAGTCCATGGAACGTTTTGCAGTGTGACCGCGTGACAAACGCAGAAACTCTGTTTGTGCTTGGCATGACTCTCAAGGGCATCCCATACTCGTGGGCCGACACAGCAACTGCCTTGTTTCCCAAGTTATTTGGAGATTCCGAAACAGCGAAGCAGTTTAGTTGTAAGAGGTTCAAGGCATCCTACATAGTTAGCAATGGCCTCGGGCCGTATTTCAAGAAACTTGTGCTTGACGAGCTGAACAAGCCGGATGTGGTTTTATCTGTTAGCATTGACGAGACCCCTCTTCCTGAACAGAGGTGCCAACAACTTGATGTTGTAGTTAGACATTTCTCCAACAAAATGCAGCGAGTTGTGGAACACCTACAGTCTTTCTAGCTGGGCTCTGCCACTTCGGAAATTTTGGCTAGTGAAGTGCGGAGAGCAATGATGGACCTCCCGCAGAAAAATGTCATTTGCTTTTCTACGGATGGCCCTAATGCAATGAAAAGCTTCAGAAAAAAGATGCAGGAAGCATACCCTGACATCATAGATGTAGGAGAGTGCTGCTTGCACAAAGTGCACAACTCATTTGCCCGCGGCTTGAGTGCTGTTGGCTCGGATGTCGACGCTGCTGTGGTCGATGTTTATTACTTTTTTAAGAATTCTTCAGCTCAGAATGAATTGTTGAAGGCAGAGCACCTGCTCCAAAAGCTAGTTTTGCTGCTCCAAAACGCAATTTTGCCTGCTCCAAAAGCTGCTCCAAAGTGGCCTAAGCCAGTAGCATCACTGACAAGGAAATTGGAGAACATTGCGACACATTGTGCAAACAGCAGTGGGACGAGCTCTGTGAGTCCGTCGATGGGCAAATCAGAAACGGCAAGTCGTGGCACCTTCTGAAGCACCTCTTGGATGAGCACAGCACTAAGGCCAACCAAAGACACACCCTAGTCCGTGCCCTGCATGAGGCCACCAAAGAACAGGTGGTTGAAGAACTCGTTGCCTGGTTAGTATCCAAGTACCTACCAGTCAAACGAGAGGGCAAAGACGGCGTGTTCCCGGACTATGGTGGCCCCCGTCTACCAAAACTGGACGAAGACTTTTCAGAGATCGAAATTAGGCGAGTGATTCAAACGCTAAATCGTAAGTCGGCTCCAGGGCCGGACGGGATCACAAACAGAGCCCTCAGAAACCTCGACGACGCATCCATAGAACGCCCAACTGCTTTCATCAACGAAGCATGGAAAACGGGTAAGGTCCCTGAGGAATGGAAGCTAGCCGATACCGTACTAATCCCCAAGCCAGGAAAGTCGCCTAGCGTCGAGAACCTTCGCCCCATCTCCCTTACGTCCTGTGTGGGTAAGGTGGCAGAGCACGCGATTCTCAACAGACTTAACGACTACCTGGAGGGAAACGACATTTATACGCATAATATGATCGGTTTTCGAGCCGGCCTTTCAACGCAGGATGCAATGATGCTCATTAAACACCAAGTCATCGATGGTTACTCCAGAGATACCAAGGCTCTTCTTGGCCTAGACCTGGAGAAGGCATTTGAAAACATCAAGCACGAATTCATCCTGAAGACGGTGGCCAACCTCAAGCTTGGGCCCAGGCTGTACAACTACATCAGCTCCTTCCTGTCTGGAAGAAAAGCGAGGCTGCGCAGCGGGAACTTTTTCTCCGAAGACGTACCGCTTGGACATCGAGGCACGCCCCAGGGATCTGTGATTTCTCCGGTGCTATTCAATCTCTGCATGATTGGAGTGTCTAAAAGACTGGCTAGTGTGGACGGCATCAAGCGTACCATCTATGCCGACGACATCACGATTTCGTGCGTCGGCGGCAGCGAAGGCCGGGTGCAAGATGCCATGCAAGAGGCAGTAGTCGAGGTGGAAGCGTACCTGCGCCCAACGGGACTCAGATGCTCACCCGCGAAGTCGGAGCTCCTGCTCTACAGGAAGGAACGGGGCTCCCGACCCAAGGGATGGAAACCCGTCGAAGAAAGTAACATACACGTTTACACCACTGATGGGGAGGAAATCCCGAGGGTAGGCACCATCAGGATTCTCGGCATGTTTATCGAAGCGAAGGGCGGCAACGGCACCGCTCTGCGAAAGATCGTCGCCAAGACTGACAACGCTTTTCGACTCGTCAAAAGGATCTCCGGGAGCCACAGAGGCCTTAAGGAGGACAATTTGTTAAGACTCATTAATGCGTTCGTGCTCTGCCACTTTACCTACACCGTTGCCATGCACAACTGGCTCAGGTCGGAGTGGGACAAGCTCGATGTTGTTATCAGGAAGATCGTCAAGAAAGCATTGGGGCTTCCAGTACGCACACACACCGAGAATCTACTCGCACTCGGCGTGCACAACTCTGCGGCCGAGGTAGCGGAAGCGCAGCAACGATCGCAGATGTCCACGACGACGGCCGGTCGGCGCATACTTAACGAACTTGGTTTCAACCCAATGCAGGTGGAAACAAATAGCGTGCGTATATCGAAACATGTACAAGAAAACATCACTGTTGCTCCAATTCCCCGCAACACTCATTCTGTACAAAATGAGGGACGTCGTCGGGCGAGGGCGACAACTGGGAAAGGGTGGTACAAGTGCAAGTTTCGTCGACGCTGCAGCATATCGAGACGTTAAAAAGTTCGCAGCGGTGGTCGTCGACCAGACCGGCTCGACTAAGAACTGCTCCACGGTACGCACAACGAACCGCAGGTGGCCGAACAAGTGGCCATTGCGCTCGCTCTGCTGAATGGTCGATGTGAAGAGGTGTACAGCGACTCAAAGGCGGCAGCAGAGCCTTCCAAAAGGGCCGCATATCAACACAGGCCGCCAGGATCTTGAACAGCTCCACCAGAGATGGGATCGTCCCACACACCATTTACTGGTTCCCCGCACATATCGGCTCAGTAAAGGGCGTTGCCCTGAACCCGAATGAGTCAGCCCACACAGCAGCGCGCGCGCTCACCGACCGCGCTGCTCTCGACATGGGGGACGGCTCCAGCGCCGACAACGCAGGACATAAGGACACTCCAACCACACACAACGAGATCACCAAGTATTATTACATGGCGAGGCGGGCTTTCCCGATCCCACATTCAAAACTCAATAGAGAACAGGCAGTCTCGTTGCGCTTACTTCAAACCCATTCGTACCCATCTTTAGCACACTTAAATGAAATTTATCCACACAAATTCCCCGACGCCGCCTGCACCGCTTGCGGGCAGGCCGCTACATTAGCTCACATGCTTTGGGAGTGCGGGTCGCTCGGCCCGACTTACAGCAAGGCCGAGTGGGATGCGCTTTTGCGCAGCCCAAACCTACAGGACCAAATCCTGGCCGTCCAGTGCGCCCGCGACAGGGCCGTTAGGCTAGACCTGCCGGTCCCAACGTGGGAGTAGCCGGGTGGCGCGGGGCAACCTCTTCTTCAGTGGTTATTGAGGAAAGGAAAAAGACACCTAATTTCTGTCTGCCTTGAGGCGACACGGCGCAGTGCCTTGTAGGGGAGGGGGGGGGGGGGAGAGGATAAAAAGAAAAGTAGAAAGAAAAAGGATAGTAGTAAGGGCACAGCGACGGAGAAGAAATAGATAGGAAAGATGGGTTGGGAGCCGGTCACAAGAGTTCAGGGACGGGACCACGATCGGCTAGAGGCGCGATGCAGTCGTTGAGAGGCGCACGGCATGGCGGACGAGGCAACCGTCACGGTACTGTAGTCACGGGGCGTCTACGGCGAGCGGCACGAGTACGTCCTGAGCGGGCGAACATGGCATCGCGGGACACGTCCGTCTTTCATGAAATCCTCCGAGCAACTCCCGGCAACCTCTGCGTCTGCACTGGACTCTTAATAATGTTGTACACACTCTCTCTCTCCCGTGACAGCGGCCCCTTATGATTTTTGGTACGCTTCACCGCATAGCACTTTTGCATTGCAGCGGAGCTGACTTATGTTTGGCCTTCTCTAAGAGATGGCCGTAAAACTTTTGTTGCAGTTTTCTACGACATACGCCCGCGAGCACACTTTTTCTAGGCTTGCGTTTTGAAGAGAAAATATATCTAAAAACAGGTTGAATGTGGATGCAGACCATACAACTTGGCAAGCTGTTGAGATCGATTTGGCGTGGCACTTTGACAATTTTTTGCCAGGGAGAAATCAAAGGCACCCATTTCACGCTGCATGTTGTAGTAATTATGACCCCCCTACCCCCCTTTTCTCTCACTGCAAGGGGTCCCTCATCAATTCCACCGGTCCACAAGGGGTCCCCGAAAGATCCATAGCTAAGAACCACTGTCATATATTTGAGTTTCTTTTTTCGTTTTTTGATGCACACACGCTTTTACAGCGAAGCCCGTCCCATGTACGTAAAAACTTCTAGCGCATGTCACCGAAATTGGGCAAGCCGCACTACTCACCACTGGTCCACTAAATATGAAGGAGGGAACACACGGGCGGCAAACACCAATTGAGATCTATGGACAGACGTAACCAATAATTGAGAAAGAGTTCAATTAACCGTCGCGATTAATCCACTTGATAAACACCGGGGCAGCACGTGTACGGAGTTACAGTGTAACGGAGTGATTGGACGGCGGTTTCTTTTTGTGTCGCGCATCCGACGCAGTAAACGAGGGAATACAAGGTAGAGACACACATGCAGTCAGCAAGGGCATAGCTTTTCAGGTTTATCTCAGAAGCGTTTTTGCGGGGTGGATTTGCTCATAAAGCAAATGCCGAGTCGAAAATGTCTAGGCACCCTTTGGCCAGCCGCATGGCCAGTCGCATCAGACACACACCGCTAGTTGCTTCTGCCGTCGCCAGCTGTCGCTAGTGCCCATGTCTGTTTGCGGTTTGTTGCTCCATGATTCGCTGTTTGCTTGCACGGTTTGCATGGTTTGCACTCGCCGCGCATTGCCGACGACTGTTCGTTGCTAACCGCGCGCAGACCGCCCCTGCCCTAGCCCTTGCGCTGTAGCTTGTTCGCCCGTGTCCACCTTGCCGAGAGGAAGTAAATTTTGTCAAGCAACCGCAGTCTGAAAGCATTATGCTTATCAAAGTTAAGGTGAGTCGAGAACAAACAGTTTTTTATTGAATTTAAACGTAGCATAAACGCGGGCTCAGTTTTGTCACCCCCCTTGGTGTTGTTCACGTGCACTTTTGGTTTCCTTAAGGCTGCTGTTTGTGTAAACAGTAGTTCAAGCGTTAATTGTTGACGGAAATTCTCTTGCCCTTTGCATGTCATGTCACCTGGCACGTCAGACGCTCACCGGCAAGGAGGTAAGCTTAGCTCTGCTGGGGTGCTGTTTTTAGCTCATTTGTTTTAAATTACTCGCATGCACTCATGTTTGTTTTCTTACTGTTACTTGGCGTACCACTCCCGTTTTTGTTTGCAGATAGAAATCGACATCGAACCCAACGACAAGGTATGCAAGCTCGTAACCGGTGCTGATTCACTGTCCTGACGTCGTGCGCTTGAATATTTTAGGTTGAACGGATCAAGGAGAGGGTTGAAGAAAAGGAAGGCATCCCACCGGCGCAGCAAAGGTTGATTTACAGCGGCAAACAGATGTAAGCGTTGCTATTGGGGGGCGGGGTGGACCTGAAAGCGCATCTTTCTAGCTTTTGTCCTTTGCAAACAGGATTCACCACAACTTTACCTTCCACATTTTTGTGATAATCTGCCCGGCACTTTACCTCTGTTTTTATGCTGAAGATGTGCTTGTCTGCTGCGGTTGCTGAATCTTTGTGCATCGTCACTATTATTCAGCCTAATCTCTGCTGTTGCTCTCAAAGGTGCTTAAGCTCTACAGAGCAAAATTATGCGATTGCAGCGTGTATGTTCAGCTTAACAGACTGAACATTATGTGGCTCCTACTCTGTGGGACTGCCACTGCTTCATCTCTCAAACTGAGTAACAATGCAAAGTAAATACTTGTCTGCTTCACTGTTAAAGTGCATGGGACAGTACTGCAGGCATCTATATATTGTATGTCATGGAACAAACTGCTACATAAGGCTTTTGTTAGAGCATGTGTTACTGAGGTGTTGCACTGCTGAGCCCGAGTTCGCAGGTTCGATTCCCCCACAACAGAGGCATTTCGATGGGGGCAAAATGCAGTAACACCCGTGTACTTAGATATAAGTGTATGTTAGGGAACCCCAGGTGGTTAAAATTAATGCAAAGTCCCCCACTATGGCTGTGCCTTGTAACATCACGGTTTTGGCACATAAAACACTGGAAATTATTGTATTAGGAAAAGTCCGAACTTGCAGTCTTGTGCCACCTTGTCTATGGTTGCTGGCAAGTCTCCTGGACATTTATGCAGAGCGTGGTTATGGAGGTAGTACTGCAGCCTTGCTTGAAAGGACAGACTTGTGATACCATGGTAGCTTCTGGATGGCAACTCATGCTTCATTCCTGAATGCACCCTTTTCCAGGTTTGAGCATTGCAAAGTGACAAACCTGGTGCTTAGATGATATTGTGGTTGTCTAAAAAAAGCATATAACAAGCTAGTTGTCATGTGGCAAATGTAGGGAAATGAAGTTCACATTTAGTGCTAGAGCTGGACAAACAATTAGATTCTGGCAACATGATTCTAAGTAGGTTAGATGGTTAGAGGGTCTTTAAAGGAAATTCTGTTGCAATGCTTTCTTCAACGTAACCAGTACAGTGCCATCCACTGCTGTGTAGAGCGTGTGAGCAGCCCACTTTGCTCTAGGGGCGATACCTAGCACAGCCCAATAGACACATGTGATTGCTTTTCTTGCGTAGTGACATCGATAAGCTCCTTTGTTTTCACTGAACACTCACTAGACCCTATGGCGCTTGTGGTATCGTGGCACCGCAATGTCATGGCATTGATTGACGCGTATGGGCTGATGCCGCGTGCACGAGCCTTTCAGAACAAATAGTGTGCATATACTTAACGTTTGAGATTTTTTTTTTCTGCTGCCATTTGAGGAGCCATAGTGAGGAAGCTAGTGAAGGCGGTAGGGAATTTGTACACTTCTACACATTACACGCATTATGTATATACTTTATTGGCTGTTGACATTATCTGAAATAGCTAAAAACTGATGCACATTCTTCAGACCTAGTGATGTGACAAATCCAACTCTGTAATCAACCCACATGGGTGTTTCCATCACCTGCGGCGCAGCAAGACAGTGCCCTCAGACCTAGCGGACACCCGTTAAAACAAATGGTTACCATTTCCCTTCTGGTTTAAAGCACTTTGTGTAGGTTGGCATGCTTGTTAGGTCACGCATGCTTCTATGCGCAATATATAGGACTCCATAACCATGACGCGTCGCTCCATAGAGCAAAGTGGGCAGCTCATGTGCGTAACACGCCATTATGCAGCACTGTACTTTCTGGGGCATTTTGATACATACCAGCACACAGATTTGATTTCTTGACATGGTAAAAGTATTTTAGATATATTTCAAATGCAGACAATACAGCCTGTGGTGGCTTAATGGCTGTAGCATTGTGTTGCTAAGCGTATGAGGGCTCAGGTTAATTAACTGGCCATGGCAGCCACATTTTTATGGGAACAAAATTCTATAATGCCTGTGGAATTTAGTGCAGAACCCCAGGTGGCAAAAGTCGATCTGGAGTCCTGGGATGCTTCATAATTATATCATGGTTCTGGCAAGTAAAGGCTCCTCTTCTCATTTTTTTTTAAACGTAAAGAATCTGCTACTGTCGGACTTCACAGAACACAAACGTGAAGCAGTGTATCCATTCAGACTGATGAAACTTTTTATTAATTTCTCCATCATGGGTTCATTATTACAAGATAAAATGAAGGTCACTTTCATTTTTGAGTTTTTTGCCAAACTTCAGCACTGAATGTCACTATGGCGTTACTGGTACACCTTTCGTAGTTTGGCTGCATTGACAGTAAAATTTTCTGGAACTTGCCATGCAAAGACATTGGCTTCATAGGAACACATCAAAATTGAACTATATTTATATATATATATATATATATAAAAATTGCTTCACTAGCTTGATTTTATGATGACTAGACAAAATTTTGACCTAGTCTTGCTTTTTGGGATGCTATTTGTAGCTGTCGGAGTGACAGCATATTGGTTTCTACAGATTGTAGCAAAATGTTTGGGTTCATCACATTTGCATGCATCATGGAATAGTTCACTGCCAATTTTGTTTTCAAAATGTAGTTGAGATGTGTACCGTGATCAACTATTATACACTAAGAGAAGTGACCACCAAAGACAAAGAACTTTTTACAAATTTTCTAAGGTAATCTCTAAACTTTTAGTGCTAATCAAGTGATGTTTTTGAATTTCCACTAAAATGTATTTGTAAATACTTCATCAGATGTGCATTAAAGTCCCCTTTGTCTTTTCAGTAATTGTGTTGATTTTTAGTGAGGTATGCAGGCTTGAGAATACTAGTAACCACTTTTCATTTTTAGACATGACAGTGCTAACTCATGTGTCGAGCTGAGGTAGTCATTCTTATTATTATATACATAGACTAGTTGGAACACGCAAGCCTAGCATTGGGTAAAGCAGGTGATTTATCAGTTTGAACTGTCTGGGCTGTTATTTTGTAGTGATACCTTCTGCTTGATTCTATGTTAGTCTTATCACCCACTGCTGAGGTCTGCTGATCCTGTAAAATGGGGTGGACTGTAATTATGACTGCAAGCTAAGCATGAAGAATCATAAGCATTGCTACAAAATAGCAACCTGGTTATGACAAAAAGCTTATCCACGATTTTTTTAAACCTATGTTCCGCAGTTGCATCCCAATATTTATTACCTACCTTGAGTACAGTTTTTGGAATGTCCATAATAACCAAAGTGGCTGTTCAGGCATGTTTGTAATGCATAAGGTCTAAGTGAGCACTGGACACGTGTGTTGCATGAGTTTTCTATCTTGTCGATTTGGCATTTCTTTTAGTCATTCTTGTCTATCGGTGTACAAGCGCTTTGTATGTTGCATGAGTTTTCTACTTTGTCGATTTGGCATTTCTTTCAGTCATTCTTGTCTGTCGGTGTACAAGTGCTTTGCAGTATTAGCACTACGTATTACATATGAAGCCACCACAGAACAGAATTAAATCCCACGATACCACAACCACTTCGATGTAGGCTGATGTCTTGAAGAAATAAGCTAGCACAAGCGGTGTAAATTGTCTGCCAAGTGTGAAATGGCTGCATGAAGTTTTTAATAAGAGGCCGTGCACCCCTTCTCTCAAAAGGGAACTGTGCTTCTAGCAAAGAGTCCAGGTCATTACATCCACCATGGGCCTTTTCCGGGTAGGTAATCTGCGCATGCGCGCCGGTTTGGACAAGGAACGCGCCATGATTCTTGGTGGCCAAAACGCGACAAGATGCGGACGAAGCAACACCTGGCGTCACAAACTTGCAAATGTTTCTCCCAAAAAAAAGGCGCGAATGCAGGCCTCCAAGATTGTCTACCGGCGCTTGGCGGACAGCTTCGGAGGCCAAGGGCCACCAGTTTCGATTTTGGCGATCTCCAGTGGAGGTGCTGTTTGAAGCCAGAAAAAAGGCCCATTGCCTCTGCAAAATACGCCACTTGCAGTACCACTTACTGTGGCACCTTGCTTTGGTTTATCATTGGGCATGAAACATGCACACAAATTGGAAATTTGCTGCACAGCTAAAGAAACAGAGCTAGCTATGCTCTTCGCGTTACGATGCAATCGCTCCTCTGTTTGAGCTAAGAGGTGGCCCAGAAAAAATGGCGCTAGCTATGCTATCAGAATTAAAAGGGGCCTTAAATATATACGGCCAAACCTCACACTTATTTCCTGTAGTCTAATATGTTGCCGTTGCTACAGATGCTTTGCCTTTTAAATGAACCTGGAATATTAGTTTGTTTAGTGCTAGCATGCTCTGTCGTCTCATTTTTTATGTTCAGTGTTACGATTATTATTGTCGGATATTCTTGATCCAGGGTTTAAATACTTTGCACACATTTAAAGATTAATAGCAACATGTACCAGCAATCCACGATTATAATGCAACAGTGGTAGCAGATGGAGAGGTGATGCTTTAATACTGTAATACATTGGACAGAGATTTGTTGGTTAGCTGGCACTTCAGCTAATTATGTATTATGTTCCGTATATCTGTCTGGGCTCAGTGATCCTGAATTCTGAATTTTTCTTGTCTAGGAATGATGAGAAGACAGCGACAGAGTACAAGGTTCAGGGTGGCTCTGTACTACACCTGGTGCTAGCGCTGCGTGGTGGGCAGTGGAGCTCATGCTGACAGTAGGATGAACGGCTAATTGGTTTCAGTGCAAGTGCACGCTACATGTGCACCTTGCTTTTGTGATTGGGCACTGGAAGTAAATCTCACTTTATGCTGCTTGTTTTTCTTCTGAAATTTGAATGCCATAATGCCATGTTTCATTCACTGCATTAAACAAGCTTGAAATGCATGTCCTTGTTTCCTTATAGCATTTCTGATGGATTCTCAGTTTAGGAGTGACAATATCTGGATCTGAATATCCTTTGCAAACTTTTTACAGCGCAAGCTGTTACGAGATCACAACAGCAGTTTTTGGTGCCATAGTTGTCCGCTGCCGCTGGTGTCCGTAACCGTTATCGAACGAAAAAAAAAAGAAAATAAAGAAAATATATCCAGGATGGAAAGGATTTGAACCTGGGCCCTCTGCATAGGAGCCCAGTATTTTACCACAGAGCCATGCCGGTGCTTGGAACTCCGTTGCAAAAAGAGCCTATACAAGCTTCATGTCGGGAAGGAACCACATTAACATATCTAATATAGCGTGGTAGAAGAGCAAAATAACCGGGCATCGCACAATGCGAATTGCACGAGTCGGTCGTTGAATGCTTCCAACCCATTACAAAGGGCTCAGCCATAATTCTTCGTCATCAGGCACAGCACCAACAAAGTTCACATAATGGCTTACAGATGTCTAGCGGGTACCACTGTTCTCCGTGGAATGACGAAAAATGGCATAGTGGCTGCTCCCCTACTTCACAAAATTTAATTTATAGCGTAGTGGGTACCTCCATTTCCCAAGGGCCTCAATAAAGTTCTTTCCCTCTCTTTCTCATGTTAAAAGGACACTAAAGGCAAATGTTAAGTCTACGTTGATTGTTGAAATAGCATTGCAGAAACCATGTAGTGCTTGTTTCGTGCCATGCACATGCTTATTTTAAATGACAATCTTGATTTAGTGGTCCATACAGCGTTAGTGCACTTCACATCGTGTGCCTGAAAAGGCCTCCTGACGTAGCATTTGCCTTGCCCAATGTTGCCTGTCTTTACCCCCTGCAGCCGACACTGTTGTTTCTGCTCTGAAGGGCACATTACACATTATCACATGGACATGGCATTTTATCTAACTTTCCGTTAGAGCAACTTTCATTAGAGCAAGGCACACGTGGCAGTACGCGATAATGAAACTACCACTGATACACGACTGCGCGAGCGCAGCGCAGTCCTGTGAAAACAGAACTTTTGCACAACCCACTGTAATATCAACGTTCTCCACTGTAACGTCAAGCTCTTTTTTTTTTCCATGAATGAAACAAATGCACAAGCAGCATTTTATTACGTCTTGCAATGCTCTCAATGTTTTTTTATCATAAGTAGCTTAAATACTAGTGATAATTTATACTCGGGACTCTGATGTCATCAGGCTCGTTCCAAAACGTCCCACTGGTGGCGCATATAGCGTCCTGCGTTTACCTTAATTTCTCGATTACTAGAGCACTGCTATTGATAATATTGACGTTTTAGAAATTATCAGACATTGACCTTTCGCTCTGACAAAAATTTTTATTTGGCTTTAGTGTCCCTTTAACATATGTTATATAGCGTGGTAGGAAAGTGAAATAACGACCGGGCGTCACACAATGTGAATTGCGTAACTAGTGGGTCGTTTAAAAGCTTCCAACCCATTACAAAGGACTCGGCCATCAATCTTCGTCATCAGCCGCCGCATCAACAAAGTGCACATAATGCCTTACAGATGTGTAGCGTGTGCTTCGCTTCTCCACAGAATGAAAAATAGTGGCGTAGTCGGTGTTTCCCAACCACACAAAAGTTGTGATTGATGGCATAGTGGGTACTTTGCAAGTGTACTTGTATTAGTAGCTCCCAAGAGAGCTTACAACGGGATCTAGAAATGCCGCTCTTCTGTGACTGTGCTGTGCTTCATGCGCAGGAAACGAGGTGAACAAAATAAACCTCAAGTATAAATTAACCCTTTCCCTAGTTTTCTGGCCAAATGTGATCTGAAAATACCAATCATTTCCCAAAATATCCAATCAGTTCTTTGTGTTAAAAAGTTTGTTTATTTTAGAGCGAGGGTCCAGATAACGAGGCATACTATCCTCGTTCAAGCAATATTTAGAAATCAGTTAAGAGCTTGCAAAAAAGAGGTTCTTTTGGGAGCAAAGCAGTTGCCAGAGGATATTTTAAGATCTGGTTGCGAGCGTCGGCGCCATTACCTGCTGAAGTTAAAGCATATTTTCTCTATTTCTGAAATTCAACGCAATGGGAAACTTCAACGAGAAAGCCGCTGTATCACCAAATGAGAAGGTAGCCGTCAATGGGGAACTTCAAAAAAATTTTCTTCCTTGCAACAAAAATTGCAATGATAAAACTTGCCATATAACTATTTATTTCCTTACGATTGACGTATAAAGCTGATTATTAAGTGAAGCACCACGTGGTGTAAACTGCATCTCAATGTAGACCAAAATGATGATTCTCTCAAACTTGTGATTTTTTCTTGTAAAATTTAGTAACATCAGTGGTCTGAAAATAGTTTTAATGCAAAATATACCTTCTGTAGAATAAGTATTCATTACTCAAATATTCAAACAAAGCGCAATATTGCAAGGGAAAAAATGCGAACATGGAACATTTTTGCAAATTTTCTGGAGGTATGTATGACTGAAAAAAGCACCAGGCCTGCGCTGACCATGCAGCACAGCCACAGCGAAAGCTGGAAGAGCGGCCTTTCTAGAGCCCGTTGTAAACTCTGTTGGGGCAACTAATACAAGTACACTTGCGAGGTACCCACTGTGCCATAAATCGTAATTTTTGTGAAATGTATAGGGGAACCTACATCGTCATTATTCGTCATTCTACCGAGAAGCGTGGTACCCGCTACACATCTGTGAGGCACCATGTGGACTTTGTTGATGCTGTAGCTGATGACGATGAATTATGGCTCAGCCCTTTATATTAGGTTGGAAGCATTAAAACACCCACGTGTTATGCAATTCGCATTGTGTGACCCCTGGTTGTTACTTTACTCTTCTACCATGCTATATTACATATGTTAGCACGATTTCTTGCCCGACATGGCGCCTGTACGGGGTCCTTTTGCGAAGGAGTTTCAAGCACGAGCGTGGCTCTGGGATAGAATAATCGACTGCCATGCAGAGGACACGGGTTCAAATCCCATCCGATCCTGGATATTTTCTCATTTCATATTTTCTTATCTTGCGCGATAGCGGTTACGGACAACTAAGGCGCCAAAAATAGCTGTTGTGATCTCGTAACAGCTTTCGCTGTAAAATAGCAGTAACGTTATTGAGCTTTGAACAGCTTAGACAAATGTCTTTGCTGAAAGGGACACTAAAGGCAAATGTTAAGTCGACGTTGATTGTTGAAATAGCGTTCCAGAAACCTCGCAGTGCTTGTTTTGTGCCAAGAAAATGCTTATTTTCAATGAAAATTGCGTTTTAGTGGTCCGCAGTGTTAGTGCACTTCAAATTGCGCGCCTGAAAAGGGCTTCCGACGTAGCATTTGCCCAACGTTGCCCGCCTTTACTGCCCGGCAGCCGACGCTGTGGTCTCTGCTCTGAAGGGCACATTACACATCACGTGGACGTGGCATTTTGTCTAACTTTCCGTGAGAGTGACTTTCATGAGTGCGCAAGGCACACGCAGCAGTACGCGACAACGAAGCTACCACTGAGACTCGACCGCGCAAGCGGAGCACAACCCGGCGAAAACGGAACTTACTTTTGCGCAACCCGCGCCATTCTCCATTGTAACAAGTTCTTTTTTCCATGAATCAAACAGAAGCACACAAGTAGCATTTTATTACGACCTGCAAAGCTCGGAATGTTCTTTTTTTTTATCATAAGTAGCTTGGATACTAGTGATAATTTGTACTCGGGACTTTTGATGTCATCGGGCTTGTTCCAAAACGTCCCACTGGTGGTGCGTATAGTGTCTTACATTTACCTTAATTTCTCTATTTCCCACTGGTGGCGCATATAGTGTCCTAAATTTACCTTAATTTCTCTATTACTAGAGCACTGCTATTGATAATATTGATGTTTTAGATGTCCTCGAACACTGACCTTTAACTCTGACATAAGTTTTTATTTGCCTTTAGTGTCCCTTTAGGATCTAGGCCAAATTTGGTAACAAGATACTGTACTCTAAGAATAAATTTTCTGATAAACATCAATCGGATGACATTCTGCGAAATTCAAAATGCTCCCATGTGACGAAAAATTTTTTTTCTTTCTGAAATATTCTACCAATTCATTGTTTTCAATGCAATAAATGAGCGTGATTTTTTTCTAGTACATCTGATATGGTCACCGAATAGCTATAGTCTCTCGTTGCTCGTCCCCGCAAGAATACGCGAACGAACGCTGCTCACAGTTCATTTCAATAAAAGTTACGTCTCTGGTGCTATCTTACTGCTGACGTTATGTTGCACTGTAAGCTACTCTTTACACGCCAGTAGTTTAAGTGCCTGGTAAGCCTATGATATTCACACGCAAAGTTTACGCAAAGATGTTGATCTACCTCGCAAGACTTGGCTCGAAGCCAAAAAATGTAGCATAGGCAAATTCTCGCTGTCTACTTTGTATGAAATTGATTCCCACAATGTGTGGAGTCTGCCAGAACTTTTTCCTGTGGTCTCTTGAAAAAAATAAAAGCTTCAGAAACATTTGTGTTGAAATGGTGCACGTGAACGTGGAAGGATCTCATTGTAGATGCCATGGAGACTTCCAGTTTTGGGAATAGAGGGTGGTGATGTAGGTTATTGGAAAAGCAAGGTATGCGCCAACTGCTGCATGTTTCAGTATGCTCCGCATATGTCCAAACTAGGAAAAATCAATGTACTGCTTGTACAGACATCATGCAGGCATACCGGAGCTGCCATGCATTGGCATTTTCCTCAGGGCCACAAACTAGGGTTCACAATATTCAAGCGCTTCAAATACTCGAACGAATATTACAGTATTCGAATTTGTTTTGACACGAACTTAAAGGGACACTAAAGTAACAATGAACTAGTTTAGATTGATAAATTGTACTTATAGAACACTAATGATGTCAATTTCACCATCATAGGTATATTAATAGAGAATAAAATCCAGATCAAAGTTTCATTTTCAAATTTTGCGCCGAAATTTCTGCACGTGGCATCATGGATTTCAAAGTGTATTTTTCGTATTCTGACGACATTGGCGCAACAAAATTTTCCGAAACATAGTATATTAATCATAGTATATTATTAAGCCTCCTCAGCAGAAAATATACTTCGTACTTACGGATTAGGAACTACATAGGCACCAGTAGACGCCGTCAAAATCTGTGATGTCACGGCGATTGGTGCGGGAACTTCAAGGTGGCGTCGCCACCCGCATTTTTTTGTGCGTTTTCTCGCTTACCAAGAGTCGTCTTGGGCAAGCATGGCGATTTTCGTATTGTGAAAGAGTAATTTACTAATATGAGAAAAGATCGTTTTTCTCTTTAGTGTCCCTTTAAATTATGTAACCCCCCCTGTAAAGGTTGTTTCACTAAGCGTGGGGGTGCCATGCTGTTAAACCATCTATCCAGGAGAAATCTGCACTGTCGTGAAGCCACACTTCAAGGTTAAATCTACATATTATCTTCACCTCGATTAATTATTTTTGAAGTTTGAAAACATGTTGTGCAGGCTCATATGCACGGAGTATTGTGAATTTTAAAATGCAATGTGTCTTACCGCTTATAACTTGCACCCTACTGCTATTCAAATCTTGTTACTATTCAAAATTGCTTCCACTTCACTTTGAACCAAAAAGTGGCATTCGTGCATGCCTCATTCTAATTCTTAAAAACATTGTGCAAGTTATTTAGGTCATGACAAAAAAAAAGATCCTCTCGAATTTTTAAGCAGGGGCCCGGGCCCCCGTTCGGCAGGTCAGCTCTAGGTCTGCAGCCCCATTTGATAAGCGCTGGAGCTTATTTATTTTTTACCAGTAGTAATTTGTGCGGGGAAATTATAACTCCCCAATTTTTTGAATAATGATTTAATCGCGATTATTCGGTTGACGTGGCGTCAGCGAAACACAAAAAAACACGTATTGTTGTAGAGCTGAATGCAGTTCCCTGGGACACTGCACACCACAGGTTACCGCCCTGCTCGAATAAGCTCCTTGGCTCAGCATACTGTTTCACGAGGCACCTGAGCGTGGAGCTACCTCATCGTGAATCAGTGAAGATTGACCATGGTCTCAGCAGGTTACCAGTCAATTTTCATTCCTTTAGTTGTGCATAACGAGCCTGGTATAATCATAAAGCACACCTTTTTAGCACATGTGAGCATTTAAAGCAAGTCCTATTTTTTTGTTAATTTTTCATAATTGAAAATTTCATAAAAAAAAAATGGGCCTTACACGGACACTCCTAAGTCAAATTCCTCTCAATAAAAAGCTTAATTTTTTGTAGGGACATAAAAGAAGCTTTGTTAAGTTCAATTAACCAAAACAACTGAGATAAGACGAATGTTAAATACATAGTGATTGAATAACCAAGAAATTATGCACTAACACTTGGGGCACCTTCGTGTAATGGGCAGCCATATTGAATCTTGTGGCACGATTTTGCTTATTAAAGTTCATTGCACACCTACTAATGTAATAAGGAGGTGTGCTATATTTCAAAGAAAAAGCATTTTTAGCAAAAAAGTTGACTTCGCGTAGGGAAAGTTCTGAGAAAATCAACAAAAAAGATTTGGAACAAGTGCAGCGCTTGCACAAGGTGATCAGGATCCTAAAATCCTCGAGATTTTTAGCTAGTTCCATCCTGGACCTTGCTCTCGTCTGCCTATGCTCGAATGGCACCTTGCCATTTTTTTTCTAGCTTGCTCTGCAGCATCAGTGCTTTGGCGATGCGGTGCCAATCATTTGTGAGGCAAGCTTTTGCAGCATAGAGGCCCAGGCTCGATATGCTGACTTGCTTCAAAATATCAAATGTGCTTCTGTTGCCATCATTGAAATGACACACAGTGTCATACAAAGCAAATTTCATGACTGACAGGTACATACATGTCCTTGAGCTTAAAGAAGTTTAACTATTATGATCAAAAATGATGTGTTGACAATGCTATTAGAGCATTATTATATGTTCGCACTTGATATATGATTGTTAAATAACCAACCAAATATTACGTATCAAGGTAATCTTATGGTGCACAGAAAACTGGCACTTTCAGTTTCGGTTTCGTAGATGACTGGTGTTCTGACATTTTTGCTTATATCTTTTGAAACAAACTGCATAAACAGAAAATTTATGCAGCAAAATGATTGGCGATAAATTGTATATCTAACATAACCAAAAACTAAAAAGTGACGTTCTGAAAAAAAAAAAATTCGCTTTTTCCACTTGGCCTCGTACCTTAATCCTTTACATCCAGAGTTACTTTTAAAAAATCTTATCCAAAATGCCAATTTTTTTAGTGCTTGATTGCATCCGCACATTGAATAAATGCCGGAAATACGCTAGGAATAATACATTTATTTGTATAACCTTCATAAGCGTTTGTTCAGTTCTAGACAGTTGCGCATGCACGCACACGCGCGCACCGGGTGTCCCCGCTAACTAGTGCCAAGGGTTAAAAAATACCATATTAGAGGCAGGCGAGTGAAATCAGTTGCATATTGCTGACAGCCACCTTGCTCTCTACAGAATTTTTTTGTTTTGTAATTAATTAATTTGCTAATTAGGATTATCTAACTAAATTTCTAAATATTGACTTTAGGCAAGAAATGGGATTTGCACAGTCAGAGAGCGTCTTCACAAACCCCCACTGCATTATCTGCAATAAAGAAAGTCTCACGTGTACCATTTTCCAAGCTGCAAAGAAAGCCCTCGAAATACAAAAAAATTGAACATGTGACCAGCGCGCGCACACGCACGCACACACACACACACACACACACACACACATTTGTCGCCGCCCTAAGTGGGCGGGCCCCCCCTTCAATGAAGGGAGACTTTAAGCTCTGGTAATTCATAATTGTTAAAGGGTCTCAGTGAACTAAAGCAAGTCTGAATTGTGTGCAGTTGCAATTATCTTTGCTTATGTGTGAGGTTTAGCACGCCCGAACCCAAGGTAATATGTGCGTCGGGATCCAGTAAGCCTGATGGAGGATGTGAATAAACAAATGATTAAGTCAAATTTTATCAATGTCACCCTCATGATCTGAAGTAGTGTGCTTAAGTGTACAGCCATGCAAAACGTCTCAAACATTTTTTTAGCTTCTAAAGAAAAGCACTACTGTATCAGTTTTTGTCTCGTAAACTATTTGTTAAAAACTCTTACTTTCATTCATTCGCAGCAATAGTCCAATTGTAAGAAAGAAAAATTTGTATGTATTTTGAATTTCACACCGGTGCATTCATGTGGTATATTGCCACGCCCACTTCTTGTCCTATTTTGATGTTTTTTGGGTTTGACCAGAAAGGGCGGTTATCAACGCTCGAGGCTGCCCGCTAAGCAGTGTTCGAGAGACTTCTCGATTGTAGTAGATCGTTTTGTTAAGATTTCGCGCCGCACGCGAATGTTCCAGCTTTATCGAGAGATAACGCCGCCACCAGCGATATCGCTGGAAAGTTCGATAGCACCTGTATAAAAACCGACGCACTTGACCGCTTGTCAGTTGATCGACGGACGACGCCCTGCTCGCCGCTATCATTGTACAGCGTGTATTGTTGTAGTTCTAGTTCTCATTTTCCCGGCCACAAGTTCGGCCAAATAAACAGTTTCATTCTGCAAACGCCGACTGCTGTCTTCGTCGACGTCACGACCACGTGACATCTGGTGGAGGTGCTGCTTCTTCCATGATCCGGACGCCCCCGCCAAACCGTGAACCCGTCATTTCTCTTGAAAAACGACGTCCTCGTAAAGAAGAACTTCTCTCCGGCCCGGGCCGACTACCTCATCGTTGTACCTTCGGCACTGCGACCAGAGGTTCTGCAGGCCCTGCACGACGACCCGACGGCTGGCCACCTCGGCTTTTCCCGCACGCTCGCGAGGATACAGGAAAAATACTACTGGCCACGCCTTCCTGCCGACGTCGCCCACTACGTTAAGACTTGCCGAGATTGCCAGCGACGGAAGACACCGCCGACTAGGCCAGCGGGACTTCTGCAGCCAATCGAACCACCTCACCGGCCGTTCCAGCAAATCGGGATGGACCTACTGGGGCCGTTCCCGACGTCGACTTCCGGCAACAAGTGGATCGTCGTAGCAACTGACTACCTCACCCGCTACGCCGAGACAAAGGCTTTGCCCAAAGGCAGTGCCGCCGAGGTAGCCAAGTTCTTCGTGGAGAACATCATCTTGCGTCATGGCGCCCCAGAGGTCCTCATCACAGACAGAGGTACCGCCTTTACTGCGGACCTAACTCAGGCGATCTTAAAATACAGCGAGACGAGCCACCGCCGCACCACCGCCTACCACCCGCAGACCAATGGCCTCACCGAGCGTCTAAATAAGACCATCGCCGACATGCTGGCCATGTACGTCGACGTTGAGCACAAGACGTGGGACGCCGTCCTTCCGTACGTGACCTTCGCTTACAACACGGCCGTCCAAGAAACGACGCAGATGACGCCGTACAAGTTGGTCTACGGAAGGAGCCCGGCGACGACACTGGACGCCATGCTACCGAATGTCACCGACGAAGAAAACCTCGACGCCGCCGCTTACTTACAACGTGCCGAGGAAGCTCGACAGCTCGCCCGCCTGCGCATCAAGACCCAGCAGCACACCGATAGCCGTCGCTACAATCTGCGACGACGCTTCGTGGAATACCAGCCCGGCGACCGCGTCTGGGTCTGGACGCCGATACGCCGACGTGGCCTTAGCGAAAAACTCCTTCGGCGATACTTCGGACCCTACAAGGTTCTTCGACGTCTCGGCGCACTTGACTACGAGGTCATCCCGGACGGCATTACGAACTCCCAGCGACGCCGCACACGACCTGAAGTCGTCCATGTCGTGCGTCTTAAGCCGTTTTTTGCACGTTAGCGAATCTGGGGACTCTACTTTTACCTTTGTTATTGTAATTTATTTATGTATGCACTTGTGTTTTTTTTCTCTTCTTTGTTCTTTCACAAGCATCGGGACGATGCTTTTTCAGAGGGGGGCAATGCCACGCCCACTTCTTGTCCTATTTTGATGTTTTTTGGGTTTGACCAGAAAGGGCGGTTATCAACGCTCGAGGCTGCCCGCTAAGCAGTGTTCGAGAGACTTCTCGATTGTAGTAGATCGTTTTGTTAAGATTTCGCGCCGCACGCGAATGTTCCAGCTTTATCGAGAGATAACGCCGCCACCAGCGATATCGCTGGAAAGTTCGATAGCACCTGTATAAAAACCGACGCACTTGACCGCTTGTCAGTTGATCGACGGACGACGCCCTGCTCGCCGCTATCATTGTACAGCGTGTATTGTTGTAGTTCTAGTTCTCATTTTCCCGGCCACAAGTTCGGCCAAATAAACAGTTTCATTCTGCAAACGCCGACTGCTGTCTTCGTCGACGTCACGACCACGTGACAATATTGTAAAGTATTTTTCGTATTTTGACCACTTTACTAGGACCAAGAATGCCATCAAAATCTGCGATATCAAGAGCTGGTGTGGGAACTTTTAAAGAAGTATTGCCATCAGTCTCTTTTTCTTGCTTTTATGGCTTTAGCAAGGCCAAGTCCTTGTTTTGGTGCCGTAGAAAGATAATTTACGAACACTGCTCAACTTCTTTTTAGTCTCATTAAAGACACTATTTTCTGTTTTCATTCTCAATAAATGCAGTGATCAAGTTTTTCAGTGGTAGTTTCCATTTGGCACTCTGAATTTGTGAATGCAAAGTATCAGTGAATTCCAAGCTTTTAGACATGGCTCTGCACATATCCTAATGTGCGGTAGAATTTACTTAGAGAAAAAATGTCAAAGCCCCAAGGTTGGTTTTTCATGCCTTACCAGATGTCTGGCTAATGCTTTCCACAGACTAAGCTGATGGATCGCACGTCTCAAGAAATGGCCCTGCAAATTCCCCAAAATCTGGCATCAACCACTAAAGGTTCATGAATAAGCACACTGCTTTACCATGTCCGTAGTGTTTGTACAGAGCAAGGTGATGCCCCATGAAGATGGCTATTTTAGATATATATTTTTAAGAAGCCATTTGTGCTTCATGCCAGTTGCTTGTAATCAACACAAAAATGGGATTACAATTTCTATGCGATGTCAAGCCTTTCAATGCACTTGACAAACTACTGCAAGAATGTTACTACTTATGTTCATCAGAACGCAAACATCCAGAATGCAAAATAGAACTTTTATTTTAAAAAATGACATTATCAAAATCGTAATGGCTGCAAACACTGCTGCAGTAAAGCAACCTCCTACTTCACTGCTGCACAGAAAGGAATGAGGAAGAAGATAGGAACATCCAACTTTTGACTACTATGGAGCTCTTCAATTTCTACAATGACGATGCACAGTTTTAAGCTGTAAAAGTTGTTTCTGAAGGAAACTATATAAGAAGGGGCACCATTGACAATTGTAGCAAATTTAAGGCTGATGAGCTAAAAGAATAATAAAAAAATATTATTGCAACTATTTTCTTTGCCTTTATCATCAAAATTAGAAACACTCTTGTGCAATTGCAATCTGACAAATGGCAGTAAGTGAACTAAGCATCGAGGCCTTAAAGAGAGGTTTTCACAGTCAAGGAAACTTCCACTTTTCTCTCTTTACCAACTCAAGGAAGCATGCAAAAAATTTCTAGAATGCTTATTTTTATATAACATGCACCTCTCAGTTTGTATATGGAAGCACAGTGATGTAAGCTTGAAACATTTGTATATTATTGTAATAACTAAGATCCTTTAAATACTTTATTTCATAAAATTGACAACCTAACAACTCATAGCAGCTTAAAAATTCAGTAATTGCACTTTGTCGTCTCTTCACTGCTGCAGTAAAGCAACCTCCTACTTCTTCACTGCTGCGGAGAAAGGAATGAGGGAGAAGACAGGAACATCCAACTTTTGACGACCACGGAGCTCTTCAATTTCCACAATGACAATGCACAGGGCTACATTGGCTCCAGCACCCTCGATTAAATTGACTGCAGCTTGCATGCTCCCTGAAAGGCAAGCACACAGGACAATTCACCAAAATTTTACACTGATGAAACAATAGCAGAGTAAAAGTGGTCAACTGCCAACACAATAAGCCCGCTCAGCACTTTGATGATACTTTTTGCTATTTAGGATGCCATCATGCTTCTCTTTATTGCAGATATACAGAAATTAGTAGTCTTCAGAACAACAGAAAAGAAAGTGCAGTTGAAGCTTTTCGTAAAAGTGTATTGTCCGACACAAAAATATATCTTTATTACAAGCATGCATTCATTATGTGCTGGCATTACCGTGAAATTATTTATATTATGTTAATTCGTTACATCCATGCTTGTTATACAGAGGTTCCACAGTACTTGAAAGGGTAACTAATAACTGTTGTTAGGGTGCACACACAATGTGGATGCTATTTGTGCAAGGCTATCATTGAATGCATATTGTAAGCCAGGAAAATAAGAGAGGAGAAACTGTCCTACAACGACGACAACAACAACAACAACAACAATAATAATAATAATAATAATAATAATAATAATAATAATAATAATAATAATAATGATATCTGGGGTTTAACGTCCCAAAACCAGAATATGATTATAAGGGACACTGTAGTGGAGGGCTCCAGAAATTTTGACCACCTGGGGTTCTTTAATGTGCACCTAAATCTAAGTACACAAGCCTCAAACATTTTTGCCTCCATCGAAAATGCAGCCGCCGCGGCCGGGATTCGATCCCGTGACTTTCGGGTCAGCAATCGAGCGCCATAACCACTAGACCACCGTGGCGGGGTGGCAGGAACTGTCCTCTCAACACACAAATGTTTTCTGTATGTCATGTACAAAGAGGCTATAGAGGTGTTTCTTCAATTAGGGAAGCTCAAGACAATTGTTTAGGTGCGAGCTTTGGTTGGTTTCTTTATAGCATGCAGGTTCTAATGTCATCAATCGATTATTGACAGTGCATTATGCTTAGAAATGGCAGTAAGTAAGTAAAACAGCAGCTCACCACAAAAAAAAAAAAAAAGCAGTCTTTCTTCTGAGTCTCATTTTGAAGGAAAACAAGAATTAATCAGAAGCAAAAAAACATGTCCTTCTGGGCATAGAGTTTTCTACAATTACCTAGAGGGAACTCTGGCACTGCGATCGTTCAGCCACCATGGGAATGATGTGTAGTACACGGATTTGCCTAATCTTCGTGCTTACGGCTTCGAACGCACTTGTGGCTTTGTTTATTGCTGTTTTGGTGTTTGTTTCAGATAAAAGAATAGACCGTTGTGAACTTCGTGAGTAGATTTGAATTGATGAGCTTAAAAAGGTTAAAGTGGTGAAGTGGAACTGCCGACTTTTGCTGAACTTTGTTTTGCGACAAAGTGGATGCAGGCGACGCCGAGCCAAACGGAGGCGAAAGAACGAAGTTTGGACAAATCCTTGTACTATCCATCATTCCCATGCTGGCTGAACAGCCATGCGTTGCAGCTACCATAGGCACTAGCGCCAGAGTTTCATGTAGTAAATATTGTAGGAAAGTATGCTGCTGGGTACACGATTTTTGGTGCTATAGAATAAATTCATTGAAGGTCGCGGGATCGAATCCCGGCCGCGGCGGCTGCATTTTCGATGGAGGCGAAAATGTTTGAGGCCCGTGTACTTAGATTTAGGTGCACGTTAAAGAACCCCGGGTGGTCGAAATTTCCGGCGCCCTCCACTACGGCGTCTCTCATAATCATATCGTGGTTTTGGGATGTTAAACCCCAGATATTATTATTAGAATAAATTCAACATGCAGAATAGTTGCATGTTCGTGGCTGTCAGACTGGAGGCGCCGAAGAAAGAATGCAATATATAGGATTACCATAAAAAGTGAAATATAGTCGAATTCTTTTTCACAAGAACCACAATAAAAGGTCGACTCCCGTCATTATATACTGGCAGAAAAACTAAAGCAGTCCAGCAACAACGAGCAACTGAAGTCTACCATTCAATCACCATCATCGGCGTTGCTTTGTTTACATCCGGTGTTGTGCTGTGGAGCGGCCACATTTTCCTGTTTTCATTTTTCTCTTGTGAATGTCTTTGGGCTGCAAGCTGCTTTTTTTTCAATTTTGTAAAAATGAGTGGAGGCCAACGACACTTTATTGTAGCATTCAAGAAGACAGAGATAGAGTTTGCGGAGGCACACACGAATCTGGCAGCACACTGCAAGTTCGAAGTGTCTGAGGGAAGCATTCGCTACTGGCAGATGCACAAGAATTGCATCACGACATGCAGCAATCAGAAGAAATCATCATTTAGGGGCCAAACAACAGCACATCTGGAGCTGAAGACGAAGGTTGCAGAGTTTATCCGGAGTACTGACACAAAATTTTGAAGGCGAGATAACTTGTGAGATAAATTTGTGTGGACACACACGCATCATCTACAAAATATCAAGGGATAATATAGCCTAGAACATATTTAAAATCAATATTAAAGTGCGTATCGCGCCACTGCATGCGAAACGCGCCTTTGATTTTTGTGTAAACAACCAACCGCCCCCTGTGTCACGATTTTGTGTTGGCTGCCATGATCCTTGCAAGCGCACTCTCTCCTAGCAGGCCTTTTCAATGGAAAGAGGAAGCAGACGCAAGGGAGTACAAAGGATGAGTTCCTTGCATCAGCAGTGCATTTTTGGGGGGTCACGCATATTTACAACGCCTCAGGGGGGATTATAGCAGCACCCAGGAAGCCTTCGTTGAAAAGAGTTGTCAACGTGGTGCTCATGTGCACACCATTTTGTGTGATCACGTAGCCAGCTATGTTTACACGAAAACCACTGGGGGGTCCTGCCTCACTCGACGCTCTCTGAAATCGAAACTGCGACTGCACGCTATAAAACCATCTCCAAATAATTAACCATCGCATGCTCGAGCAAACAAGCTTTCCAGCCATGATAAGTGGGTCGTTAGCTACCTATTGCAACAGAAAAAACAAGATGCAAAATTTTTGTATCAGTGCTCCTTTAAGTCAGGGGGTGTACCTATATTCTGGTTTTTACAGTACTGTGTGGGTTTAAACGGGTGACACTCCATTGTGCTCCAGGCCACCACAGCTTGCTAAGTCAAGCCTTTAGTTCCTTTGGAATGCTATGTAGTAGTAATGTCTTTATCAAATGACATTAACTTGGCCCAAGCAGAATCTGTCAAATTCCATGACATTTCAGGCGAGCTTGTGCATAACTTCATGATGACGCCACCACCTGCCCTCGTTTTTATTGTCTTTGCTGGCTTACCCAACCTCATTTCATGGCAAGAGTGGTCTTTGTATTCAAAAGCATAATTTCCTATTGCAGCTCAACTCGCTATTAATCTTTTGTATCCCTTTAAAATGATGGAACCAATCATACTTACCACCTGTGGCCAAGAGGTCATCTATGATGACAATGTTCTGCCCAGGGGTTATACTTTCAAGCTGCACTTCCAACTTGTCCTGCAAAACAAATTGAAAATAAAGAGAACTCTGCTTTTCAATTTGACCTATAAAAAAGCAACTGAAGAAAATCGATCGTCTACTCAGTTGAGCAGGTGCAATGAACCAAACTTACATGGAACACAAAATTAATATTAAAGTGAAATGTGCTTTCAGATATCATGTACTTTCTGAGAGGAAGGTGGCAACAAAGCAATTAGCTTGCAGAACTTCACTTTGAAGGCAAAGAACCTTGGGGTGTTGACAGGACAGCACTTTCCGTAGTGCATGTAGCTGTTAATAAAAAATCTAATTCTGGGGTTCTGCATGCCAAAACCATGATATGATTGTGAGGCACACTGTAGCGAGGGACTCCCGATAAATTCTTACTGCCTAGGGTTCTTCAATGTTCACGTAAATCGAAGTACATGGGCATTTTCGCTTTTCACCCACATTGAAATGTGGCTGCCATGGCTGGGAATCAAAACCACAGCCTCGTGCCTAGCCCTCTGTAGCTGCTAAGCTACTGCCACAGTTGTAGCTGGGAACATCTCATCTAAATTTTGCAGACAAGCCTGGCAGATGGAGTTCACAAGTAGAGCACAAAGTGATCTCTCTCCTCCCTGTTTTCAAGCAGAGGCCTGCTCTCAACAGTAGGCTGGCCATCGGTGGCTGTCATGTGTTATCAAACAGCAGGCTTCCATACAGAGCTGCCATTGACCGGTAGAGGAAATGTAGCAGGCACGATCTTTGGATCAGTGCACTTGTTCCTACTGTAAAGGTGTACATTAAGTGGCGCAGTAAACTAATAAAGGTTGGTGTAATGTGAAAATCTGTTTCAAATTTTAAAGAGAATCGTGCACTGCTGGTAGAAACCAACACTGTCATCTGATCACGGCTGGCTGCCCCAGCTCATGTAGAAATAAAACGTAACACAGTGGGTGGGGTGCTGCTAACAATGTCACCGCTCCCTTCGAAATAGAGGATGTTGAGGAGGGTTGGAAATTAATATATTCACTCATAATATCCCCACTCGAACAAGGAGTTTAAAAAAAGAATCGCCGGTTATTACGAAACTCTGAATGCAAGGTTAGAGTGCTGCAGGGTTCAGGCATTGGCAGCCCCGGGTCTCTGCTCGAGCACCTCGTTTAGCAGCAGCAGGCAGCAGACGAAGAACTTCAACTGGTTTTATCCAGAGTGCGTCAAAATTCGAAGTCCCACCAACTTTGCCTTGGAAGGACTGAATCAGTGAAAGTGCAAAGGGGCTACACTTGCAGAAGTGGGATGGGTTGGAACTATGTCACCTTACTGGAAGTCGTAGCAGCACGAGCTCCTGCACTAAAGTGTACTAGAACTTTACCCACGTTGTGTACTCCACGAGCTGCGCTTCCTGTCATTCATCCACCCCTGTATCAATCGTTTACTTCCGGCGGAAGACATTGCAGGCACAACCTCCAGCGTTCCGAGGTCCACGATCTGCGCTTACGTGCTTTCATCCTTCCCTGTGCTAATCAACCACTTGGTTATGCACTAGAATGATGCGAAACCCACAAGTGGGCGCATAAGAGCTGCACTCTAGAAAATTATTTCGCAAACATATTTCTTGGAAGGATTTCAACAGTTTTAGGGTGTTTTCGAGGCTTCAAAAAAGGACTGTTTAGAGCCCCTTTAATGCTGACTGTGATCAGTGTGCCAGGAGTGCTATGATACACGCACCATATGGACCAGAAACAGCTGTGGTCACGCATGCAGTTGGACTTGAAACTTGAACATAAATGCGAGACACAGCCACATGAAGTGACAAAGCCAAGAAACTTTAATAGATGGTGTCTAAGTCCCGCCACCTGTTTGCTGAAGTAATAGAAAAAGATCTCGAAGGCAACGCTTTTGTGGTCCACATGCATTGAAAGCCATTGCAAAGCTGGAAACATGTTGCAGCAGCCTTGTTTTAGAAACCACTTATTGAAATATAGGAATTAAATCTTGCTGCTGATGGGAGCCGAATCCACACTTTCTGCATTATGTATGCAAAGCTCCATCACTTGGGCTGTGGGGGCAACAGTCCGCACATCTATCTCCTTAGGCATTTGCGCATGTGTACAAGAACGACCCTGGGAGTGTTAGCCAGTGTCAGTCATGGTCAAGGCAGGGGATGTATTAGTTACTAAGAATCTGACCTCTTGGTTCCCCTTCTCTTTCATTGCATAGCAAGGGTCACGACTCTGGTAGCTTTAATTCCTTCAGGTAGCATACATCAGTTTATTAGCCAGTGTGCTGGTCACATATTCACAATGCCTACGGTTAGAAGTATATTGTACATCAGCTGCTATGGTCACGAATGGCATTAGCTAGAACTGCCAGGGTCAGATCTTGTAAACATTCACAAGTACCCAAGAAAGTGAATAAGAGAAGTGTTGATGCCATAACTAATTTAGTAGAGCATCATATGCATAAAGCGGGAAGTGCTCTTTCTTTTTCATTTGCGTTTTCTACACTGAAATAAAGAAAGGTGATTATGCCTATGGTTTTCTTGGCCTCAATGTATGTTGACTTGATGTGATTCTGTTTCAAGGCTCCAGCTTTAGAAGTGCAATGTGAAACACAGATCAGAGGGAGAGAGAGCTTAATAGAATAATGTGTGGTACCTCTCCATACTCTAAAGAGTATGCCTGAGACTTGACCTTTCCAGGTAGCTTTCCTGCCTTCCGAATGGGCACAAATGGCACATTTAGAGCCAATGCCAAAGCAGGTCCCACAAGAAAACCTCGCGCCTCAAGGCCGGCAATGACTTGAACATTGGGCACAGACTTGCGTACATGCTCGGCAAACAGGTCCACCATCTTGCGAAAAAGATCCGGCGTTTGAAATATTGGCATTATGTCACTGTATGAAGGGGACAAAAAAAGGACACATTAGCAATGTTGCAAGGTCACTGGCTTTTTATTCACAATACATCGCAAATGTCAGAAGAAAACACATACTTTGCATTGACAAGTATTTGCAGCATGACTGTTGCGTCTCAACCGTCATCAGGGGCGTAGCCAGGGGGGGGGGGTTGAAACCCCCCCTGAAATTTTCAGTTTTGCGTGCATATATACACACGCACACATACAAACGCACACACAAACATACATAAGGTATGGTTGAACCCCACCCTCCGCAAAAAAAAATTTCTGGCTATGCCCCTGACCGTGATGCACCATTGACACACTCTTTGTTTCATTCATGTGTGAATAAAACAAACTGCATGTTTTTTTAAGCCTTCTTGAGAAGCTGCAAATAATTTTTATAGTCCCAGACACGCAATAATTTATTTTCAAGTAATTATCAAACTTTAACTTTTTACCATTGTGTCGTAAGACTGAACCGTTCATCCTCTTGCTTATTTTCAGCCTTCTGGGCGTTAACCTAAGGTCCGATCATATGATCTTCCCTCTGTATGATCACACACAGTTTTCATTTGTCATGTCGCCTGCCGCCTCAGCTGGCAGGACCAGTTTGGGCCGTATGAGCGAAACCAATCCACACCGCTCGTTCTTCCGCCCCTACACAACCGAGGACTATGCGAACGATGAGCGTAAACAGGCTCCATTTAAAATGTTCTGATCAATTTCAATCATGTAAAGTGTGTACTCAATGTACCAAAACTTAACTTTTTTTCCTGTGTCTGCAAATTTCACAAGCAGTTGACTGTAGGTTAAACTACATAAGCAGAGCAAAGCTTTTACCATTTGATGCTACAATATTTAAAGTGCTTAGTGTGAAAAACAGAAAATGAAAACCTGGCCTTAACTACAGGTCAACACGCATCAACTTTTCTAGCTTTCTTATTCAGTGTAAGGCATACTGACATGTAACTTCAGGTGAAGCTGGTCACATTAAAATTAATAGTTCATGCGTCAGAGTAAAGTCTATTGGGCTAGCATGATTGGTTAATTGCTACAAACTGCACTATGCTCACATCAGTAAGAAGCAGTAAGGTTTGTGCCCCAAGGGCATGACATTTCCGTGGATTGATGTGGATTACATGACCATGCGGAAAAAATGAGAGCAGCCACGACACACTTACAATGGTGACGTTTGCTGCAGAGAACAAAGTTGCATGCTCAATTCCTTGCTGCATTAGCCACATACTTATGAGGGCTAGATTCAAAAATACTTTTGTACAGCGGCATCTCTAATGCCATCAGAGTTACCTCAGGAAGTTAGACGTCATGAATCCATGAACTGGGTACTTCGTGAAAGAGTGAGCTGCTGTTCTTGTCCTCACACAGGCACAGCACGCTACATGTGTTACTGGGTTCAAAAATATATCAACATGTTTGCATTCGTAGGTCCATCCTAGGAATGTATATGCTAAGGCTGCATATTTGCAGCCTTAGCAGACCCATTTAGCCTTTCCGCCAGAAGCCTACCGCTTCGTTCCCGTGAACCGCATGAGAAAGATGTAAGAGGAATTGGGCGCATTACATAGTATTAATAGCTCACGTCGGAATGACACCCATTTGATCACCTCCATAACGCTTTTCTACAGGTGGTAACAAATATGCAAAGCAGGAATGCTCCAAGGATGTACGCAGAGATGGCGTGACCATTTGCTGTACTGAACTGAACATACGCGCTGCACCATTACAGTGACACTTACGGTCAATTTATTAGCAGGACGGAACACTTCCACGGGCTTTCCCCAACTTCCCACCTGTGACCTTGACGTAGAAGAGATGTCATTCCTGACGTCGATTACGCACATAGTACGCACGTGAGAATTCAGTACGTTCACAGTTTCTGACTACGTGAAGTACTTTGACCGCGTCGCAGAAGGACGACTCGACAACTGCATGCCTTGAGGATGATCGCGAAAAAAACATAGGCCTACGCCGTACGCATTGACCTTTTCTACCGATATTGCTCCCGATAAGGACTTGCCGATGACACATACTACAACCGTAGGCAAAACTGTTATTCTTTGTGGGGTAAAATTAGTTCACGCATCCACCATCTAAGAAATAAAAATAGAGAAGTAATTTGTTTAGGTTTCACGGCAAAACACATCATATAACACTTTTCACTCACCAAAATAAGATACCTTTCTTCGGAAAGTCGGGGTACGTTTTCAGAACGGCACATATTTCCTTAGTTCTAGGATCCATTTGCAGCCCTACCGGAGCAGTATTGTATACGTGGAACAATTATCCGGCGCAATCGGCGCAATCTCGAAAGTAATGAACTTCAACCACTTCAACAGCTGTGCGCACAGAGGAATGACGCGCGCGAATAACGATGCGATATCAACATGATGTCAATACGGCTAGGGTTTTTCACGACGCAATGAGTTTCTTGCGAACATTATATGCCAAGACCGGAAAGCGAGCGAAAGTTGAAGTACAGTAGTTGAGACAAACGTCATCCTGTCATAGTTTCTTACAAAGTCCTATGCCTTCTATACCTTCACTTTGTGTAGGAAAAACAATCTCGGGGGCAATGCTGTTGCCGGCTATGCAGAACGTGTTCATCATCATCACTCTCAGCCATAGAGTAAAGTGGTAGACATTCTCTGGTTCTATGCTCTATGCTCTCAACCTAGGAAAACTGAGTTCACTTATGTATGGTGGCTAGAGGGGGTATAACTATAGTGTACTAGAACACGATAGTATAACTACTGTAGTATAACTTACGGCATTACGGGACCGTAGCTTGCAAGTGACGTCAGTTCCTGTTTTCCGTCCGCCATCACCGAGCACATACGTCTCAGTGACCGCGCTGTGTTTACGTTCACGCGCGGATCGTTCAGCGTAGTACGCGTGTTTTGATCGTTTGCCTTGCGCTTATGACGAGCGATAATCGTTCAGGACATTATGCAGCCTGCAGTGTCCTCTGTGGTGTCGCACGTAATGGTTGAAACAACTTCGCACGAGAGGCCCTGACGTCACATTCGTGAAGCCTCCACATCGCAAACACCCGCATTTTCTCCTAGCGAAGGAGCCTCGAAACATTTCGCGATTTCCGCCGTGTCGTTTACAAACGCATGCGCGATTCGAGGAGGAGGAGGAATAAACTTTTATTGAAACCAGCAAGCCAGCAATTTGTTTGGCTGGGCCTAGGCCTCCCACGTGGGGACGTCGAGGTCTTGCCTCTCCGCCGCCTCGCGGGCCTGCTGGGTCGCCCAAAGCTGGTCGTCGAAGCGGGAGCGAGGCGACCTGGGTCTTGCATACCTTACAGGTGTGGTTAGGATAAATGTCTGGGTATATCTTGTGGTATCGATGTAGTGACGGGTATGTGTTTGTCTGTAACAGGCGGAGGGTGGTTGCCTGCGCTCTGTTTAGCTTGTGATGAGGGGTGGGGAAGGTTCTTCTTTCAAGGTAAAATGCTTTGGTGATGTCGTTGTAGCTGGTGAGGCGATCGCGTTCCGTGGGTACACCTGCGCGAGCGTGATTTGGTTATCTGCTGAGTGAGGGGCGTGGAGTAGGATGCGTAATGCTTGCTGTGACAAGGTCGACAGTTGGGCTAGTTGGTAAGGTTCCATAATATTTTAGAGCAGCGCAAAAGACGGGACAAAGGACAAGAAGTTCACAGACGAGCGCTTACTCGCAACTGGCAGATTTATAGAAGAACCAAGGAAAAGAAAACATACAGAAGGTGACCCAAATGATCTGTGTTATCGCCGCCACGTGTGGATCATACTAACATGCGCAAGGGCGAGAAAACCAAAAGAACCAAGAAGTAGCGATAGGTAAAACTCTACAGTCATAATACCAGATAGGCAGCAGCAAGGTAAGCCAACAAAACCATAAAAAAACACAAAAGCCAAAAAGCGTCTATCTACCCCGCCTCCAAAATTTGGGTCACCTTCTGCATGTTTTCTTTTCCTTGGTTCTTCTAATAAATCTGCCAGTTGCGAGTAAGCGCTCGTCTGTGAACTTCTTGTCCTTTGTCCCGTCTTTTGCGCTGCTCTAAAATATTATGGCTTGCTGTGAGATGCGGCCTTTTATATAGTTGTTGATTGCCGTGCGGGAGTCGCTCACGATGGTGTCGCAGTCTGGGTCGAGGGCGGCCAGGGCGATGGCCACCTCTTCGGCCGTCTCAGCGTTCTGAGTTACGATGCTGGCAGCGTGTCTGAGCGAGCCGCCTTGGGTGGTAGCCGCTGCGAAGCGGTGCCCGTCTTGATATTCAGCTGCATCGACAAAGGTGACGCCTGTGGTGTCGCCGTAAGCTTTGATGAGGGAGGCGACCCGTGCCTTCCGCCGTTCCTTGTATTCAGGGTGCATGTTTTTGGGGATGGGGTCGGCATGTAGCCAAGCCCGGATATGTCCTGGGATTGGGTGTTTGTCTCCGTGCTGGCGGTGGTAGGTGATGCCGAGTTTAGTCAGAATGTGCCGACCCATGGGCGTCGGCAGGGGAGTGCAAAAGGGGCACTTGCCCCCCTCAAGCCACACCAGCTACACCTGACCCGAGCTACACCAACGCTCTTCCTCCCTCACCAGCGATGCAACACTGGTTTGCACCCCCCAAGACAAAATCCTGCCGACGCCCATGTGCCGACCCGTTTCTGTGACGGTGAGGCGCTCCAGATGAGCCTGACGCTGCGCTTCGATTAATTCGTCGAGGGTGTTATGGAGTCCTAATTGGAGAAGAAGTTCCGTGCTGGTGTTGTTTGGTAGTCCGAGGGCAAGCTTGTAGGCTCCGCGAATGATGATGTCCAGCTTAGTTTTTTCTGCTTTGTACCAGGTATGGAAGGCGGCGACGTACGTGATGTGGCAGATAACGAACGAGTGAACGCCTTTTTCTTTTTCGCCGCGGCCCAGTCGATTCACGCGTGCTGCTTCTTCTGTGTGTTCGTTAGGAAAGCTACGCAATGCCCAGCTGTTGCGTATACCCTGTGCAAATCGCGTGCACTGCGGGCAGTACCGGGTGTCACTAAGGCATGGTATTTGCATGCGGAGCACTCGCATGTGCGCTCTGTTGCTTCTTACTCGTTGTGCCAACTCGGAACACACGTGCAACTTTGTTTTTGGCGTCTGACGCACCGTACACCATGCGCTGAAGGCATCGTACGTTTTAGAGGCTGTGTCGTTCAAACGAAAGGTCAATAAACTTTTCTTAACGGACTACGTGATGTATGTATTGTGCGGTGTGCGCTCGCTGCGTGTTTGTGTTGTGTGCGCACTGGAATTACAAACTTTACGTGCACGATCGCATATACAACACAGCGGTGTCTTCTTTTCGACGTGAAGTTACGTCAACTATAGGTTGGCGTTGCGTCGAATAGCTACTGCGTCCACTCCATATACACGAGCAAAGAACCGCTAATCGGGCAATAGATTTGGAAATCGGGCTACGAGAAAGGAAAAGAAAGGCCTAACGCCCAGCAGAACGCGTAAGTCACTGCGAGGTGAGTTCGAATACGATGAGGCAGAGGCTGAATGTTTTTGATTACGGCACGTACCGGTACTTTCTGTACTGTTGCACAAAAACGCTCCGCGAAGAATTTGAGCACGCAGCGCTCGGGCCTGCTACGCACGAACAGCCTGGTAAACGTCTGCTTGCAACATTTTACTGCGTGCGAACCGCACAATACGCGCTAAGTTTACGCCGGGACTACAATTCCGAGCAGAAGCGAACCACCACGGAGAGCACGCCGCGGGGCCACGGGGCGTCTGCTGTTTTGTTTGCCCCATACCGGTTTGTTTGCCCCATAAATCTGACGTCACTTCCGCCACACTTTTCGCAATGCATTGGGATACGATAGGGCCTCTCCTTGGTTTTTCCTTCCTCCATGGCCTACAGCGGCGCTCTTTGCCGCCTGCATTTTGCGGCGCTCAAACTGCACAGATTTCGTCGCTGATTGCTACATAAAACCATGGCCCAATAAAATGTTTAGCGCCCAGTCGGGGTTCGTTTCACCGAAGAGCTAACAGGGCCTCCCGAAAACCAAGGCGCGATCGTTGTGTTCAATTCGGTGCTTCACGTTTCGACGAAAATTGACCTCGCCAATAACTACGTGGCGCAATACACTCGGCGAAAATGTGGGGAGATTCGGAAGCATAACTTGCCTGATATGAAGTGACACCCGCACACATAAACGTTGTGTAATGTCTGAGGTCCTTCCCGTTTACGCGCGCATAAGCCATGTGCTCTGCTTCTCGGACAGCTCTTTCGTGCGGTCGCACGGGTTTGTGATCACGTTTGGCAAACAGTGCGTCGCTGCGTCTAGTCTTATTTTTATTTATTGATTTACACTTCTCGTGCAGCAGCCAAATATGGCAGTTTCTTACTATATAATACCTAGAGGGGAATCTGGCGCTATAGTGTCTACGCGGGCTGCTTCAGCGGCGTTTCAACCACTATGAATGATGTACACTGTAAATGATGAGAAGTACAGGCTTCGGATCTGCCTCGGATCGCTTTCGTTCTTGAAATTCGCGACGCTTGCTTGCCCAGTGTAAAACAAAGTGGTATAAAGTTATTTCCAATTTAAACTTGCTTAAATCTTTTTACGTAAAACTTATTGCAAAACGTCTGCGTGACCGTGAGATGGAAGTGAACAAATTCAACCACAGGGGTATGCATTGCTCTACAATTGTGTTCCAGATTTGGCATCGCGATATAATGAATTATTTTTTTACAACACTTAAAATAAACACGCTTGTTTTTCCCTCGAAAGTACGCATTATCTATTTATGGAAATAACAGTACCGTATTGAGTAAGAAACACTTAACATATCATCTGCTGCGATGCCGGGTGCGTCTGTCCAAGTGGTCTGCCCCCAACGTATCTCTCGTTGTGTTGTGAAGTCAAGTCAGGGGAGCGTGACGGTGCGTCTGCTTAGCTTCGCGTCGTTGTGCAGTCGATTTGAAAGAGTTTTGACAAGCAGCGCTTATCAAAAAACGCGAACTTTCAATTTCCTGCACTGGCATGGGGCGCTACATCTACGCGCCGTGGTGAGTGCATGAAGCTTTGCTAAAACTGTCAAATACAACCTGTAAAGCTGCAACGTATCAGCAAACCAAGAGACGTAGCGGTCTTCAGCCTCTTTGAACGACAAATGCACTGCTTGAGTGCTTTGCAACGCACCCACCCCATTGCCCACGCCTCGCAAAGAACGAAACTAAAACCGTAGAAAAAGATCCGTAGTCAGTTCTCTAGCTAACGCAATCCAATCCGAAGCCTGTACTTCCCATCATTCTCATGGTTACCATGGTACCATGGTTACAGTGTACTAGTACACTGTACCATGGTGGTTGAACGATCGCAGCGCCACTTTCCTCTCTAGGTTATTGTATGAAATTCTATGCCTGAACCATTCTGCTGTCTTACTATCTCTTGTTCCATCGCGCGCTGTGTGGTTCTTCTTTCAAATGTCTTTGTTATCCCTTGTTAGCCCCATATGTTTGTACGGATAAAATGCAATTATTGTAGACTTTACGCGCTAAGGACAGCGGTAAATTGCCTGTCGTAATTTGGGATCGTCTGTCGCATGCATTCCAGCCCATCCTTATCCTTCGGTGAATCTCCTTTTCATGAAAAGGCTCACCTGTTGGTAATTGACCCGGACTCCAGGAACTTGATGGACTCTTGTTCTTTCGCCAGGCTGTGCAGCATTACCTTTGTCTTCTGCATATTTATTTTCAACCCTACTTTAATAGCTTCTCGGTTCAAGTCTTCAATCATTTTTTGCACTTCATCGCCAACGCATATTAAGAAAGTGCATATTTTGCTTAAAAACTCAGGAAAAATAATGTGCGTTTCTCGCTGCTCTGTTGTTGCTCACTTTGGCGGAAAGATCGCGTTTTTTTTGTGCTGTCCTTACCTTTCAATGCCACATTTCTTTTGCATTGATCGGTCAACGTAACAAACAAATAAAATTAATTGCCTTGGGTGGTTAAGCTAGCTGCTGCCAAGACGCTGTTGCATAGCGGCACCTGCAGAATAGACCTACATGTGTTCCAGAAGGAACTTAGCGTGGAAGCTTGGCCGTGTTGGTAATCCGTTACAAAACAAACACAGCGCGAAATGTGCCGGACTTTCTCGTCACCGTTTATTTTGCGCTGTATTTCTTTTGTGGTTGTTCAAGAACGTTTGCACATGTTGCTGTTTTAATCTTATTAGTTATGAATCAACTCGCACAATAAAATATCTTTTAAGGCATATTTATTCTGCGTTTGACTCTACAGTCGATCATAACAAACAAAACAGTGCAAGTGCTGTGTCACGCAGCTGTTTGCTCGTCTCGTGCCTGTTTATTCCGTGCTTTGACTTTATCACTTAGAGATTACTGGAAAATACACGACTCATGGAATTAGCAACCGTCTGTGAAAAAACACTCATAAGCACGTCAGAAAAATCCAATTTATGCCTTGGCAAACGATTATAAGGAATGATACGCACTAAATACCACACACAGCATATCTGCTTGTGAAATATCTGTTTTAACAGCGAAGCTGTTTAGTAAATCGTTCCTTGTGAGTCAATCGCAGAAGACTGTCATCATCTTAACGGTTATGTGCCACTGTGCGGCTACCTGAGGACGAGTACAGATAGAGGGAGAGAGAAAGGTAGAAAGAAAGAAAGAAAGAAAGAAAGAAAGAAAGAAAGAAAGAAGCAAACAAACAAACAAACAAACAAAGAGGCGGAAATAAAGATATAAAGAAGAAGAGAAAAATTCTTGCCGAAAAAAAATTCTTCACGAGGCGGGATTCAAAACCGCGTACCCTCGATCCGAAAGGCGAGCGTCCTAACCACTCGGCTATCTAGGCACGCTAGCAGAGCATAGCATATAGCCTTGTATAGTATAGTGTAGCAAGGGGGTGGGAAAGGTAAGTGAGCGTGAGGAGAGATGTGATGGGGAGGAGGAGAGAAAGGAGGAGGAGAGAGAGTAAAGCGTAGCACAAAAAAAATGAGAAAGAAAGAAGCAGAGAGAAAGAAATGCAGAAAGAAAAAGAGAGACAGAGATAACATCAACGAAAGAGAGAGAAAGACGTAGAGAGAGGGAAAAAAAAGGATGGAAAGAAAGAGGAAGCAAGCATCGCGTGGTCTAGCGACCAGATACCGCACCACCTGGCCAAGCCACGCATGCGCAGTAGCTAAGCCACGCCCACCGACGGAGACATCGCGCGCAACCTCCGCTCTATAGTGCATTAGCCTGGCTGCGTACTCCCGAGGAGGAAGCCGCGCATCTCGAAGCTAGACGTGCCGGTCGACGGGTAGTACGAGCGGTGATGGGTCCGTGCTTGGCTGTGCCAAGCTTTGCGCGATTCAGTGCAAACTGCAAGCAATTTTTTAATCCGCGACCTTCCTAGAACTTCCTAGAATTGAACAAATGTACAGCGGCAAGTAGCCAAATGGACAAAAGAAAAGCAAAACATTTTTAGTACGAAAAACACACAAGCAAAAACCCCTCAGGGGATCACGAGGACTATTTACAATACGAGTTCTGAAGAGAGGAAGCAAATACTTCAAGGGAGATAACAGTAGCAATGTCTTGAGGCAGTTTGTTTCAGTCATTCTGCTCGTTTATCTCAAAATCAGAATATGCATGACATATGCATATGTCATGCATATTCTGATTCTCAGGTAAAGAAACGACCTCAACGGCATCTTTTCATTTATTCTGTTCATGTCATGACATGTAATTAGTCTTTCTCATATATGCATGTCATGCCATGTACTTTTTGATATACACCGAATTATCGAGACATGTAAGAAAATGGCGAAGTTGGAAGCAAGATGTATACTGCCAAATTCGCCGACGGTCCTTAGATTAAAAAAAAAAAGTTTAAATGACACGCGCGAACTTCGTTAGCGCACGATAGCGCTTTCAAGAGACGAGGAATGGTCGAAATGTGAAACATTACACTGCATACTGCTAGTTCAGGGAACATAGGAGGACGTCGACAGGCGCCGTGTTAGAAAATTAGGAATATGTGGGATTGAACGTCCCAAAAACCACGATATGATTATGAGGGACGCCGTAGTGGAGGGCTCCTGAAATTTCGACCACCCGGGGTTCTTTTAACTTGCACCTAAATCTAAGTACACGGGCCTCAAACATTTTCCCCTCCATCGAAAACACAGCCGACGCGGCCGGAATTCGATCCCGCGTCCTACAGGTCAACAGTCGAGCGCCATAACCACTAGACCACCGTGGCGGGGCACGGGTGGCGTGTTTTCTTTAGCGTTATAAATTTGAACGTTATGAGTTTGGCTTCTTGTGCGTTATCGATCTGCCCTTACCTTTTTCGCATGTGCGCGCACGGCATATAGCGCGTACGAGCCATTTTTTTAAAGTGGTAATACGACGAAGGCTGACGTTATTATATTTCCCATTGCAAAGATCGTCTTGCCTTTGCTTTCGCTTCGTACAGTTTCAGCATTAAAAAGAAGAAGAAGAGAGAGAGAGAAAAAAAAAAGAAACAGAGAGGAAACGAGTGACCCATTTTGTACGGACGCTGATTTGAAATACTATAAAATGTGTAATCCGATATACACAGCACGCAATCCTCACCTCATTCGCGATTGAATATTGTCAAGCATGCTGCCCTTCGCATGGATGGAGAAGTTATTTTTTTCTTCCCTCTCTTTGCTTTGTCTTCAGCCTTACGCCAATTAAACGACGTAAAAAAAAAAAAAAAGGCGCTGCAAATATTCACTCAGTGCACCATTGCCTCTCCGATGCTCTTGTGCGGCTCTGATAATTGGCATTTGGGGTACACCGAGCGTACATTACAGCTTGTCGATCGGCGATTGCGGTATATGTGTTCAATCTGAGCAAACACCGACCGCCTGGCATGATGAAAAAGAAATGGCAAGGTCGACCGAGGGTGGGGGAGGGGGTCTCTCCGTCTCCCAATGGCTCCGATGTGAGAGTGCTTGAGCTATTCCATGTGACGTCCCTGTACCGGGTCTCCACACCGTACGGCACCCGTCTCGCTAATTGCTCGCGATGGACGGCAGCGGCTTTCCTGGGCTGGCGCGCACGCTGCTCCTGCTGCTCGTGGCGATCACCTTCCTGCCCGACAGAACCTGCGTGGTCACTGCAACCAAACCACCGTTGCTCTGCGGTAAACGCGTATTTCGACCAAGCGATCTTGTTTAGGGGCATTCGTAGTGAAAACATAACACTGCAAGTTCAACGTGCACAAGGAACGTCCCATTAGCGGTGGTAGCCCTTCGTTTGTTCGAAGTATAGAAAACCAGAGTAAGGAGGTGCCTGCCATCGCCTTTCGATAACATTAAGCGTAATTAATAATATTATGTGGTTTTACTTGGCACAACCGCGTTATGACTACGAGGCACGCCGCATTGGGAGACACCGGATCAATTCCGACCATCTGGTGTTCGAACGCGTGCACCTTAATAGAGGCATCCCCCCCCGTTTTTTTTTTTCGCCTGTAATCGAACCCGTGTCCTCGTGCGCAGCAGAGCAACGCCATAGCCGCTATCGTCTCTGGCGTTGCGCTGCGCAAGAGCACAAGCTATTGTATGTTATTGAATGAAATGATTGCAAGAGTTAAGCGTTTGCGCCCACAGCATGCCGGCCATCAAGCGGAAACGAAACGCACTTTTCCAATGTCCAAAAGTGCAATGACGTGCCTTTTGCAGAGAGCTTCTTTCAATGTCCCAATTACGACGACCGCACCGAAATCAAGTTGAGAAGATAACAAGATAACAATTATAGTTTGTTATAATTAGTGGCTAATTTGTCCATATCACCCATTACTGCATGGCTGCTTCTGTTGATGCAATGCGTCCGAGAAAACCACAATTTTACTTTAAAACAGCTATTTTTAAATATTACAACTGAAAGTATTCGTTTAGAAACACCCGGAATATATAAAGCGAGCGGAATGTAAATCGCTGTCACAATTCTTAGCCAAACACACTGTTCGCTTTGGTTTTCGCTGGCATTGTTATGCCCTTTGTGAGTTCCAATGAAGGGTAGATTTATCGATAGCGTTGGTATTTGAAACGCAAAAAAAAGCAAGCTTAGAAAAAATGCGATGTTCACTGCAGAGTAGACATTTGCACATTTGTATTATCTGGTTTCACTATGCAGAAATGCCAAGGGAAATGAAAGTACACCTGATCATGTGCGCTGAGAGGATTCTTCAACGACACGTAAGTGTTTATATTTCTTGGTGATGTGGGTTCCTGAGACGAGCGTTCGAGTATCTTCATATTGTTTGCTTGCTTATTTTACGGACCCTTTCAAGGAGCCTCAAAGCCCATGGCCAATTTGACAGTCATCCAGACATTTTCAAACGGGACATATGCCGAGTCTTCCGTTTAACTGGAAAACAATAATACATCTTGACAATATATTTGCGCGAAAACACGGGGACAAAGAAGAGCAGCAAAAGGGCGGTCATGATCAGTCTTGATCATATTCTAATATGTGATTTCTAAAAAAATAAAAACAAACTAGTGTGTGTGTTCGAAGGACATGCCCAGGAATTTTCTCTGTGGCCCTTCGGCAACATGTTCATCTTTGCAAAATACCAACGTAATTAATTGAGCACTGTTTTGAAAAATTATATCTCAGAGCATTGGCCAAATTTCATCGTCTCCGTTATCACTCGGCGCCCACAGATATTGGCATATATTGGCCAGTCAACAATGTACTTAACCTGACTGTTATAAGTCAGAGTAACCCTGTGCCAAACTTTTTTTAAAATTTTGTTTAAAACGGTCAGCCGAGTCTCAAAAAATTTTAAACAGAAAAGTGGAGATGGTTTCTCTTTTCTTGCTGCGCAGTTACGGCAATTGTTACACAGCATGCAAATATTATACAGTAACATACTATTGCAGTGTTTGGTAAAACACGACAATAGTATGTAAAATAAATTGGCGACCGCATGTACAGGAATATCAGGACAAGGAGATAAAAGTAGCACAATCAATATGTGGCGTAATACTGACCACCATTTTCTGAGGGAACTTCAGAGGTAGCAACCTCCTCGCACCGCATACACCCGACTGCTGACTAGTGTGCTCTGTCTCTCGGTAAGTGACGAAATGAAGCATAAAATGACCTCAAACTCACAAATGAACAGCAAGTTATCTCACGAAAGCTACTTGGCACACACGAAATTAAGCATTTATATGATCAGTGTCATCGCGTCACAACGCTTTCACCATAACCATAGGTGCTGTGAAAGTTGTGGTCGCACATCTTTGCCGACCGGCATTCGGGCCAGTGTATACGCGACCACACGTAAAAGGCCACCCGGAAGCGCGCGTATCTATACAGTCCACTGACGCAGGTTGTTAGGCTAGTTGGGGAATTATTAAATAAGAATTACGTCGCAGCGAAAGACGAGGTTAACAAGGGTGCGCCTGTTCTCGTTAACCTCGTCTATCGTCTTTTATTGGGCTGCAGTTAATAATCATTGTTGGGGTTTTACGTCCCAAAGACCGCGATAGCGCTGCAATTCTGTAATGTATCTACATCGTGTTGTACAATCACGTGACATGGAGTCCTGATCAAGTACTCCGGTGTTTTCGCTATACGCATGAACGAGTCAACGGCTCGCCGTTCATATCGTCTGCCTTGAACGGTATTGAAGCACAAAGAAAATGGTTGCTCCGGCACATTCAGGCATGACTCATGAGATCACTCACTAGCTGCCGCCATAAAACAGCGAAGTTAGCTCGCCCATTCGTTGAGCCGGCAGCTTCGATGTGCCGCAAGAAACTGCAGTTCGCGAACTTACTGGTGATTGCGTGAAAGGGGTGCTTGGGCTCTCAGCTCCTGAACGCGGGCTATATAGTATCGCCCACGCGCTTCTGTTTTCTCTTCATCGGCTCTTACGTTCTCATCACTGGCCGCGTCGAGTGGGCGGCAACGCGTTCCGCCCTCGATTACGAGGTCGCGGAACAGGTTGCACGTAACGGTGAACAGCGCGCAGTGCTAAACGGAACAGAGCAGAGACGCGACGCGACGCGATCGGCAAAGAGTCGGGCATGGTTTCTCGCCGAACGACCGCGTCTTGACAGCGCAAAGCAAAACACAGGCCATAAGCAAGGACGCCTTCTTCAAAAAATGCGACGCGTCCGTACCAAATGCTCATATCCCGGCTTGCTTCCGATGAGTATCTATAAGTCACAAAGCGCACTTGAATTTCTTCCGCCAGAGGCTCGCCTCGCAACAGGAGACACTCGCCGCGTCGCCGACGCGAAAAGCAACGCGCGACGCAAGGGACGGCGCATGCGCAGACCGGCGAGAGCACTAATCTTTTCGCAGACATGCAATAGTATATTAAGTAAAATTCGGCCACGATCTCCGCTCGCGAAGAACTCCGCCAGCAGTGTGAAGCTCGCGAAGGCGAAACCTTTAATGTGCGCATAGCGCGCGCCCACTATCTCCTCGCGAAGTATTCGCAGAAGCGCTATCGCGCCGTGTTTTCCGAGATTATATTCGCTTAACAGAGATACAAACGCAGCGCACAACCCAGAAGAGCCCCTAATACTGCAAACCTTCGAAAAGCTATGCGCATGCCCATGGAATTTGAATAAAAACACTTACCAAGCTCAGGTATCTTCCGGTGTACTCGGGGCAAGTCGTCACAATACTCGTATTTTATATTCAACGGACCAGCCATCGTATAATGCCTGCAGTCGCACAGTGGTTCGTTGCATCGGCCGCGTAAAACGTCGAAGATATCCTTCTGGATGATGGCCGTGTACAGACGGTTCGTTCCCACGTGCATCCGAACGGTGAAAAACCAACGCACGAGGTGCGAGAAGGGCGAAATGTCCAACCATCTTGCCGGTATACAGTATAACCCGCATATATCGAACTCGATAAGGAAAGGGAATTAATTCGGTATATCGTGTAATTCTATATAAAACTTTTAAAGAATTTACCATATTTTCGATGCGAATTTCGGTGCGCAAGTTGGCTTCACGGCACTGCTTTACATGATGCAAGAAAGGCGGCTTACGGCAATACGCGGGGATTTTTTTTTAGTTCATTTTTCCGCTGTTTGTAATTGGGGATGCGGGTTATATGCAGGCACGGGTTGTGGGCGAGAAAATACGGTATTGATGCAAACAACAACTAAACTTATTAATACGCAGGTGTGCATGCTCGTCAGGCGGCGGAAGCCTCTAGTCTGCGTTGGTCCTAATCTTGGCGTAGCTTTTCGGTGTCATACTCGACGTGCTTCTTACAATGCCCTGCACAGTTGCGACATCAGACTTCTTTTCTATACGTTCGACTGTGTTGATTATCGCCAGCTTTGCGGAGAACAGCCAGGTTCTTCCATTTTACGGCAGCCATTGCGTTAACAAAGGGAGCTGAGAAGCGAACGGCGACCCCGAACGACTGCCGCGACAAAGAATCATGGGAGAAAGCACGCGATGACATGCTATGGTTTCTACTCGCTCGGCGCGGCGTCCTTTTAATAACACCGCTGACTTTCCCAAATGCGCGCGGGAAAGTCCCTTCGGTGAGAAAAAGCCAACTTCCTGTAAGGGAAAGCCATCTTCTTGGGGCGTATCGCACTGTCCAATGTTAGATATATCAAGTGTTCCGGCGATTTTTGTTCGGTATATCCGTAAATTTTCCTATACAGTGACGTTAAAACACTGCCGTGTTCGAAAATAATTCGATATGAAGGATACTTCGATTTACCCTAGTTCGATATAGTCGGGTTTGACTGTATTAGCACATATTCCATCATGCACCGAAGCTGCGCATCAAAGAGAGATGAGGCTGGCAATATGGCGTCGGCTTTTGAAGCTTCAAGGGGGAACACGCATGTCTGTATAGTGGCTCTTATTGAACGAAAACGTTGCGCCACCGTTTGGGGGTTACTGTGTAAGGGTTACACTCCGGATATTTTGCATGTAACCCATAAAATTTCTTAATTATTTTTCTTTGTGGCCTTTCTATTTACATACTTATACATATACGGTGAATGACGGCGACGGGGACGGACATTTTCCAGCCGAGACTGTCCATATAATTGCTATCGCAATAAAAGAGTGTCACAAACGAGCGTGTTATAAAGCGCGCGCGCGGCCGCTTTCAAGCAGCTACGAGACAGAACAGCGCGAGCCGCGCGCCCAACAAGCGCGAAAGACGAAAAAACAAAGATCAAAAGACGCCGGCGCGCCGCATCCTCCTCACCCACTGGAACCAGAAGCAGACAACGCGATCAACGCCCGGCAAAGCCTGGATGTTTCTAGAAGGAAGGGGGGACGCAGCACCGAGCGATGCCGCCGCGATTCGAACCTACGAGAAAGCTCTCGCCCTTTCTCTAGCCTCAGCTGTACTGCACGCCGAAGAACTCTCCCGACGCTTCTAGAAACCGGGGGAGAAGGGATAAAAGCGTGCGACGACGAGCAGTCGAGTAGTAGTGAAGTAGTGAAGGAGTGGCCCAGTGATGGTGAAGTTATGCTAAGTGTGGCTCCGTCAGCCAAAGAAGACGTGTTTATGATGGTGTGCGGTCAGTTGATCGTCGATCTGGAAGAATCCGATGACGACACCGTGTGAGCCGTGACAAGTCACGACGACGGTTGAGCTACGACGATCAACGCTGGAGCTGGCGTGAGTGTTTCCTTGAAGAGAAGCATTCGATTACCGTCCAAGTATTGGGGACTGGATACGCCATTATCTATTCAGGACTTTAACTGTCGTTGAATAGTTGTAATGCATGCGATTGCATTCGTAGCGTGGGATCTGTTTGTTTAGCTCCCGTTGTGTAAACACCATCTTAATTATATTGTGAAGTTGTAACTGGTACCAGCCGAGTGTGCATGTGTTTGTATTATTTGTATTGCCTTAACTGAGAATATATTTCGTTTTCGTTTGTGTTGTCGACTCTCGGCTCTGACTCGGTCTTTGGACCACAACCGGTGTTCGCTGGCGCACCAAAGGACCAACTCCAAATTGTCCGCGCTCTCGTGGTGCGTTTTCGGAGGGCCGTGACGCCAGCCCTTAGAATCCGCCCGGCGATTGCCAACCCGATTAACGGGATCAGTGACAAAGAGGCCCGTAACCTATTTTGTCTTAGCAATCGGCTCTTGTAACTCTCAGACTTCACGAAAAAAAAAACGATTGCCGTTTGTGACCCTTATTTCATAGGTTACTACGGCATATGAGTTACAATATGAGTTAACGAGCTTAGAGTATACTCACTGCGCTGCTATATAATGAACAACCGGCTTATCCACTCAACACAACACGTGATCAGCATAACGCCATCAACTGTATGATGTCAGTTGCGTCGGTTACATACGCTTGACATTTAATCCACATTGCTGTCTTGATGTTTCTTAACGCCACGGCGGTTAAAGAATCGTTACGGCCCGCAAATAATATCCAGTTCAATTCAACCCCACGTGATCGAAATCGTCCGCAGCCCTCCGGTACGGCGTCTCTCATAGCGTGTGTTGCTCTGGGACGTTAAGCCCCATGAACAAACCTAACGTATACGGCTGCGGCACTTTCCGTTCCATCCCTCTTTACGCGTTCCACAGAGCGTTTCGAAGCTTCTCTGCACTCCGAGTTGCAGCCCCGTAGGTTGGTATCGATAGAACTTATTGATTCCACCGCTTTTTTCATTCGAGGTGTAAGGGCATCTGAGGCTCGTATCTTAGGGCAGTGCTTTTTCTTTATGTTTATAACGTGTATTAATTGTCTCGAACCGTTCGCGCATAGGGGAATGGATACGTGTTTGCTGTTACTGTTACCGTTTAGCCTATAGGGACAGACGACCAAGCCTTACTTCCTCGATGAGGCTTTGTTGGCACTGCTATTCATGTGACAGCGCATTCGCAAATTCGCGCTGCATTTTTGTTTCCTTATTTCGCGCGCGTTTTCTCGTCGCCGGATAAAGTAGATGCGCAGTGTACCTCGCTGGAGACACCGCATTTTGTACCTGTTAAAATTCTCCACAGTCCCCTAATTAGCGCCTTGACAATTGGAACAACAGTAAAAGGCTGAGCTAATTACGTTTGATTAACTAACCGGATGTCATTAACTAAAGATGGTTTCTCAACGAGATTTTAAGCATGAACTTGGTCTTATTTGCATAGAATGATCCCTTTCTTTAAAGCTTGGTACATAAAAGATGTATGAACCCGCCACGGTTGTCTAGTGGTTATGGTGCTCGACTGCTGACCCGCAGGTCGCGGGATCGAATCACGGCCGCGGTGGCCGCATTTTCGATTTAGGAGAAAATGCGTGAGGCCCGTGTAGTTACATTTAGGTGCACGTAAAGAACCACAGGTGGTCGAAATTCCGGAGCCCTCCGCTATGGCGTCCCTGATAATCATATCGTGGTTTTGGGATATTATTATTATTATTATTATTGTTATTATTATTATTATTATTATTATTATTATTATTATTATTATTATTATTATTATTATTATTATTATTATTATTATTATTATTATTATTATTATTATTATTATTAAAAGATGTATCCATGTATATGTATATGTATGCGTTGAAACACCATCTCAGTTCGAATTCCGCCCAGAGAACTGCATACCTTTTTCTGGCTGGGCTCCGACCGAGAATCTGGGGGGCACTTGTTCTATTTCTACGCCATACCATCACCAAATTTATTTCGACAAGTTTACTGGTTGCGAAAATGCTTATAACGTCTGATAAAATAGTCACTCGCGGTTTTTATGATCATAATGTCGCATTAATACAATGACATTTTTGTGATAATAATGGCATCTTTGATGAAATGACAGCTCACAGATTTTATAAGTGGCTGTCGGCGTGTGTTTATGAAACGGGATTCCATATGTCAGCGTGAAGGACACGAACACATGTGCGTGCAGCAACTGTATACAGTGTAGCAGCGAGTTCTTACATGCGATTGTATTCCAGCATTATTTCATGAAGTTACATACCGCGATGTTACGTGCCGAAACCACGATATGGTAGGTTTATGACGTTTAACGTCCCAATGCGACTCGGGCTATGAGACACTCCATAGTGGAGGTCTTCGGATAATTTCGACTCCCTGGTGTTCTTTAACGTGCACTGGCATCGCACAGTGCACGGGCCTCCATCACTTCGCCTCCACCGAAATGCTACCGCCGCAGCTAGTATCGAGCCTGCGTCTTTCGGGTCAGCAGCCGAGAGCATCGTAAGCACTCCGCCACCGCGCGGGCTTCAAAGCACGATATGGTTACGAAGCACGCGCAGTGTGCCTCGAAGCCGCGAAGATACCACGCTGGTTGCCTGCATTATGCCACGTGGCAACTCCGGAGAATACAAATGAACTGAGGAAACCATACGTCATACGTTTCCGTTTGGAATATGAGGAACATCGTACTGGAGGTGGGTTCCGGAATATTTTTGACGCTCAAAATAATTTTTTAGGGTGTATCTAAATCGGAGTGGGCGCGATCTCCTATTTTAACCCACCTCCGCCTGAATGTAGCCAATGCGGAAGGGATTGGTTGTTAAACGATGTTAAAAAAAAGAAAACTCTGGCATGAACACGGCACACAAAAACGACGCCGTCACGCGTGCAGATTTATTTCAGCACAGGCGCCAGCGTTCAGTAGATACGATTTGCTCAGCTCCTCGTTCTTCCACGAGACGCGAATCAAACGTCGGGTAGGCAGTGACACCAAACTGTTTTCGTGGCTTGCTACCGCAAATAGTTATCTAAAGATGCACAGAATTTCTATTCCTTCTTTCTGGGGATTGACCCCCTTTATACAGCATGCATGTGCATGCTGCACACGAAATCAGTATATAGTATACCTTGCTACAGATCTTGTGAAAGACCTGTGAGCATCGAAATCTTTGAAGGGGATTCGCTAAAGTGATGGCGCTGTTGGGGGTTTTCCTTTACTCTCATGAAGGTCGTGACGCTGCTTGCCAAGCGGTCCAAGCGCTTATTCAAGGGGCGCAACCTTGTGGACGCCATCACCGACATGTGCGTCGATCGGTCGCATATCATAAACAACAATGTAAGTGCGTCTTCGCCACACTTAACCGTCCCAGCGCGTCCGAAAACGCGGATGGATCACTCGCTTAGTTTAGTTAAGAGCTTATTTAACATTATTAGTCAAGTGTCCCATTGACTTACGTTGCCACTACTGTCTGTGTATGTTTCGTAAGCCTCATACAAACCATTCTGATTACGTAGTATTCCACCAACGCGATTGTGTAGTGTAATTTCCTGACGGCCGCCACTTATTTATTATGGAGCCATAATACAGCCCTGTATTTTTCATGCCTTATGCAGGCAGCGTTTCTCGTAACCACTCCCCCCCAGGCACGTGTCCTTTGACGTGATCCTTCAATTGGAATCATGGACGTCGGCAGGGGGGTGCAAAAGGCAGGGGTACACACACACACACACACACACACACACACACACACACACACACACACACACACACACACACACACACACACGCACGCACACACGCACGCGCGCGCGCGCGGCGTGACGCCGTGTTTGTGTGGTCTGTGTAACTAGTTGAACGCAAGGAGCCCACAGTTCAATTATACCAGAGAAAAGAAAATGCGTCAAATAGTGCCAACTATGTATTTGGAAGGCTCATTCCAGCTCGGTTGAAGTCGGCCACGAAAGCGTCAGTTAATTCTGTCGGCAAGATTTTCGCACTTCGTGTGTTCTACTTGAGGCAGTCGATCACGAGCACATGTGTACAAGACGACAGATATGTGAGAAGGACGGCCTACGTCATAACGCTTGCTTGTTTTCCTTTTCCTTCAGGTTGCCCTTACAGTGATGCAAGTACCGGTATGTATGGTTAAGAGCCTGCTATATCTATAAGCTCTTGATCACGGCGCCGGAAAAGCTTGCGCGACGCCTTTTCCGGTGTAATGTTGTAAAAAAGACTCGGATGATGCGTAGCAGCTCGCTGTCTTCACGAGTCTGTTAAACACCGCCAGTCAGCTTCAAGCCTTCAACCACTGGATTTTTAAAAACAATGCAGCCAGAAAGTTTTTACTAGAGTGTACAGGCTGTAACAGACTCGCTATATAAATTGTCACCTTCAATAAGTTTAGTTACATGAAGCCGCGGACATTGCTGCGCAGGCTGTGTTGGCTTTTGCCGCAGTGCTGGTCGTGGTAAAAACGCCCACTTAACTCCGTCTTAACCCTAACCCTTCCGCCATCTTGCGGGATTCCGCTGAACTGACTTGCATTGTGTGTCAATGTGCTTCGAGTTGTCGATGAATTCGCTCTCGCGCTGCCATTTGCTAGCTTCCTGGTTACCACTTCGGAAAGGCGGTTGGTCCCGGGTTCGATCTCCGGACCAGAACGAATTTTTTGGCAACTTTTATTTATGACAAATCCGTACGGATTTCCTTGTGGCTTCGTGCTACAAACGGGTGGTTGTCAGTTTCCCTTTCTTTATCCGTCTTGCTGTGTTGGCAATTTTGAAATCTTATCTGATGCGGGAAAGACCACTTTTATTTCGGGTATCTTTCACTAACTTTTTTTTTTTCAGGTTGCGTGAAATGGCATAAACGTATAACATTGTCAGACGCATTCTATATTACAGTTCTGTGTGAAAGAGTATTCAGCACGGCCTCTCGTGATCTCGGTTGGTACGCCGTTCTCGGCTGCTGGGGCCAACCAATCGGGACTCTCTTTCTTTTGCTGCACCTGCCCTTCCTTATCTTTCACTAGACAAAATGCTACAAATTGCGTGAGTTAGACGAAGAAACCTATAACTTTGATGCGCAACACCTCTGCAGTCTGTCTTCAGGTGTACCGGGGAATGTAAAGAAAGTTGAAAAGGGCTGGTCTAGGCAAACTTCTCTCTCCTGTTTGTCTTGAACTTGCAGGACGTGGACAAGAACTACACCGAATACGCTCTCTGGAACTGCATGAACACCACGCGCTACTTGATGCTGTACGGAGGGTCGTAAGGAACTACCAACGCTTCATGTAAAAAAAAAAAAAGATGTCGTAGCAGTAAATAAAGGATTGCTGCGACGGGATATTTCATGCACGGTTTATTGTTTCAGTGCAGTCGTTATGATTATTTAAGTGGCCGACCGACCGACCGGCCCTCCCTCCCTTCCTTCCTTCCTTCCTCACTCACTCACTCACTCACTCACTCACTCACTCACTCACTCACTCACTCACTCACTCACTCACTCACTCACTCACTCACTCACTCACTCACTCACTCACTCACTCACTCACTCACTCACTCACTCACTCACTCACTCACTCACTCACTTTCTGGCACTGGCATTGATTCGCACCTAACTACCCGTTCTTTCCAAGTTTCTCATCTCCCTGTGACCAGATAGAGCGGCTGGCTTCGATTCCTTCCTAAATGGATTCTGATATTTCATAAGATCTTCTTCGATTACACAAATAGAAGGCATTGGGAACTTATCAACATATCGAACAACCGGAAACATGATTTATAAATATAGGGCGTCGTTAGGCATGCCAAATTATTTTTTTGTCGTTTTAACTTTTTTATGGCAAAGATGAGAGAAGAAAGAGGCGCGTATTCCCCAATGCAACCTGACTGAAAACTCATGTTGCACCAAGATTTGAAGCTCGCTCCTAGCCAGGCATCTGAAATGGCGCGCAGCAGAACGGGGCGACACCTCGACGCAGTAGTTGAATGTGGGAGCTGGCAGAGTCAGGCTCCGGCTGAGGCGTGGCGCTGTTTACTAACACCGGAACAACGCTCGCCTCCTAGAACGCATCCACGTCGTTTCCGGTGGATCTACACCCTGCAGCTAGGAGACGGAGGGAATGGAGGAGGTGGGCAGACCGCAGATACATGGGCATGCGTGCGAGACGCTCCTCTCCAAATGTACTACATACGTTCTGATTCCATTTCACCGATACTGATTTTTATTTTTTCATATATATCTCACGTTTACCAATGCTGATCCATCCATGGACTTTATGCCATTTGTCAATCGGCTTTTTTGGTGTGTTAATTGAAGACGCGGATAACATCTGAGGGCAAGGCCGATGGGTGTTTAGCTGCATGACTAACAAACTTCCAATAATTATTTGTTAAAGCAGTTCCTTTAGGGCGCACGTAGCACTTGCGAAACTTGAGCTTGATATGAATAAAGTCGTAACCATTTGCTGAAAATCCGAAAAGAGGTGAGGAAAGAAGAGAGACAAAGTGATCAGTGGTCTCGCTTCACTTTGTGTGTCCTTTTTTGTCACGCCTAACCTGTCCGTCCTTTGCTACGCCTTAAGCAGTGCATATAGCCTCGAGGAACGGAAGCGTGTCCACAGTTCTAAAAAAAAAAGGGAAAGAAACCATGCTCATGGACGGAGCAGTTCATCTACAGCCGTCATCACGTCCTGTAAGCGTCTTGTAGTAGAACTACTGCAGATCGCGTAAGCGAGCCCCCATAGCTCAATCTGCGCCTTACCACGGTGACCACCCTACTGGACAGTATTTATAGATATACGGCTGCTGCTAGAGCATGAAGATTTAAAGCCGCAAGTCTAATATAACGACATGCGCTCCTCAAACACTCGGGATCCGAAGAGTTAGCGAAGAGGCCAGCATGCACTGCCGTCAACGTAGAACGTCAGACATTTGTTGCTGCGGCTTTTTCTATACGTACTGGATACTGCTCAACTTTGCAATTAAGATAATTGGTAGCCGTGCGCGTGAGGCGAAAGGTCGCAAGTCAGTAATTGTGTCTCAGACAACGGGGCAACGTTTCATACCGGGGGATGCACAGCTCGCGGAAGCTGGTGCCCTTTATCGGTAGATACTTCTATGCCTGTGGGAAGTAGGGGGAAAAAAGGGGAGGGGGCGCTTTTGCGATGACGAGGAAACATTGGCGGCAAAACTGCGATCAGCTCAGGCTGCAGCGTCCATCGCAATTATTCTTTCGTTCTTACGGCCAGTTCCCGCAGTCACCTGCAAAAAATGGCTGCCTTGTGGAAGTGCTGCAAATTCCGGCACTGATAGCGCTAATTACCCGACCCTTCACGCTAGCGAACTACTACAAAACATTTATCTGTCAAACAAATGCGTTAATGCACAGCCCCGCGTAATATTATGCACTTTCCTTCTGCGAATAACATAAACATTTATGTGGCCTTCTTTGTTACTGACATGGTTGTTTGCAAGCGTATATCATGTTCCATTGACACTTCTACAGCTTTTAGTTTTTTTTTTTCTTTTTTGCATGGGCCTAGCCCGATCTCGAAAATGCCATGCGTTGGTCCGGCCAAGCCGATCCCGGTGATTTGGCTTCCGTACCCGGCTAGGGCCCAGAAAGATTCAGGCCCGGCCGATACTGTTCAGTTCGACCCATTAGTCTTTGAGCCTAAGCGAAGCATGGTCTAGTTCTCGGTTGTTGTGAAAACACTAGCCCCACACAGACTACTTGAAAGAGGCAGATTTCACTATACGCATGGTTTTTAGCTAGAATTGCTGCTGAAATAATATTATCGGGTAGAAAACAAAGAAAAAAACATGGTTGATCCCTCCGTCATAGGAATCGGAATAACACGAAAGTGGAGCGTGCCCTTACAGAAGTAACTGAATGTTTATTGCACATTGATATAAGAGTGTTTGCACAATGTATATTGATGTCTGGCAGCTAATGGCACCGTTTAACGTGTATGCACCCACTTTGATGATTGGTGGTACATCTCCATCCCGACGACTAACGTCCTTATTAAATGATTAAACAAACCATTGTGATAGCTGTAGTAGTTAACGGTGAAAGTGTAATCAAAGAACGAGGTCTTATAGCCAGAAGAGCGTCGCATATTGGACGCAGAACTTGGTCGCTATCCCGCGGCCTGTTAAAATGCGATTGAACACCACGACCGGACTAGAGAGAAACCCAAAGCGCATCGTGCCGCCCCGGTATCCCGGCCGCGATTTTTCTCCGGGCGAGCGCGCGAGCGGGGAACGCGGTGTTACAGCCAGCTGAGGCAGGCGCGCGTCGCAGAGCTATTTTTGGTTTGGATTAGCGTGATGCTATGAGCGAAGCCGACGCTTTTACGACGCTTGGGTCAATGTCGCCACCTCGCGGTGTGTTAAGGTATTGACAGAATTGAACTTCTATTGAAAACGCGCCGAATGGGACGGACTTGTAACGCGTTGCAGGTGCTAATCGCGGAGGCCATAGTAATGACGAATTACTTTACCTTACAGTTCGCAGAGGGCAACACCACCCCGCCGATCAGAAGAGTGGTAGATATAAAAGGCGCGTTTGTAAAGCTTTTAGAGTCTGTGACCGTGGCGCAGTGGATAGCGTGCCCGGCATCTGTTGTTGCGGACCAAGCGGTCGTGGGTTCGATGCCCGGTGACGGAACCTTTTTTTCTTTGCCATCTGGTCGTGTACTTTTTTCGGCGTCATTTCCGTGACGGAAACATGTCATCGAAGTCTTGGTGGACCCCGGCATAAAACACTTTCGTGTTAAGATATTTATTTGTGTGTTTACCATGCTCATGTGACAGTGTGATATGAACGCTCGCATATATACTATATATTCCAAGTAGTTCTGCGGGAATATATAACAACGCAGTAGGTGAACGCTACCGTGCACACCACTAGCCATTCCATCTCACTCTTCAATATTAAACAAGCAGTGCCGCATAAAATATTGGAACTCTAGCAAACAAACTTCACGGGAGTGTGAACTATTAGCTTTCGGAACGCCAAAATAGACTGCGCCAGTAGCGACCTTAAGTAAAAATCAGCAACACACGAGGGTAGCGCACCTGTGCACTCATGTATTGTCACATGGAACATGCAATTCTTATTGATTTATTCGGCTTATTTCAAATGTTTCACTTCTTCAATTTAGAAATTAGGCATCTGCATCTCGTAATATGAGTAAGCGTGGGCTATGTCTAGTTTTATTTCAACGTTCGTGGTGTTAAGCACAGTAGACGGACGCATAGGGCAGGACATTTACACGACTAGACTTGCAGTAAGAACTACCCCTCGCGCTTCGTTCCGTGCAACAAAGAAGTATACGGGAGCCGCACATCGCGTGGCAGAACGTACATCGGCCAGAAATGACGTCGTCCCAGTGACCGGTTGCGTGAGCATGCGTGCAATGTAAAGAATAAGTATGGAGGTTAGTAAATGCGCCAGCTGCGGACGCACACCGTCACTTCGAGACACTATATGGAGGTGTACGCAGGTATCGGCACCACTGCGCCCGTGCAATCTTCAATCCCTCTCGATGATGTGGAAATGCGTATACAGGCGTATCTACCCGGGGGGCAAGGGGCGAGCTAGACCCTCCCCCCCTTACTTTCGACTGTGATCACTGTGGGCTGCACACAAGGAAACCAGCAACTGACGCGAAGTTTTCTTTCAACACAGGAATTGCGTCATTGTATTGCCACGCCCGCTTCTTGTTTTGTTTTGATGTATTCGGGTTTGACCAGCAAGGACGGTTAGCAACGCTCGACGCTGACCGCGCCGCAGTGTTCGAGAAGCTTCGCGATTGTACAGTAGATCACTTTGTTAAGATTGCGCGCAGGACGCGAATCGTCTAGATTATTCCAGAGTTTGCGCGACCACCAGTGATAAGACTGGAAAGTTCGATGCGTGATGTATAAAAGACGGCGCGTCCCAGCCATGAGCAGTTTCATCGACGGCCGACGCTTTGTTCGCCGCTATCAGGATACAGTGTGTATTGCTGTAGTTTGACTTTTCGTTTCCCGGCCACAAGTTCGGCCAAATAAAAAGTTTAATCTTGGACACACCGACTGCTACCTTCGTCGACGTCACGACCACGTGAGAGTATAATAAAATTTATCCTATATATATATATATATATATATATATATATATATATATATATATATATGCTAATGGGGGCTATAATAGCACTTTTTGTCAGGGGACAGTAGTTCTCCCATATTTTTGCTACACCAGCATGCGTCGTACGAGGCACATCTTCCCGAAGAAGTAATACCGAAGTGGTATCAAAACGATCCGGAGCCCTCCAATACGACGTGCCTCATAATCGTATCGCGGTTTTGGCATGCACGTAAAACCCCTCAAGTTATTATTGTGAAGTTGGCTTGAATACATATAATGTTTCCCCTGTAAGAGTGGACGACCTGTATTACTGCCCCCCGTGGCCGGGCAGCTAATTATTACGCTCCCACTCTGATTTCCGCCCCTGCTGCCTCGAATTAATTTTTTTTCTCTCAGTCGTTCTGTAATAACGTTGACTGGACTGAACATTTGGGTAGCGCGTTACCAAGACCTTCCTGAACATCTCCCTCGACATCGCATCTCGTTCACTTGGACAACAGCCGTTGTACCTAGCGGGTTTTCATCCACGGTTATAATTTTAGGACTTAATTAAACCAAATGTCGAGCATTGGGACGCCCAGCTTACAAGCTCAAGCCGGCCTTGAACACCAGCGACGTCTGGTGAACAGGGCCAAGCTGTCAGCTCATGGCCCACGGCATCCTGGACTAGGGACGTCGCCCACCTTGAACGACTCTGCCGTGGGCTCACTCCACTGAGTAAAGTTTATTCCTCCTCCTCTGAATTGAATTTAGGATCTAATACTGGCACCTTCCAAACGAAGGGATGACGTATTGCTATGAGTCACGTCGAGCCTGCGCCGGGCAAATCTGGCCAAGGCAGCGCGAAGGCGCCACAGATAAGGAACACCAAGCAGCCTGATCACTTGTTGATTGCACTACACTAAGCTAGAACCACCAAATGTCGAGTACCGTAAAGTTCGCAGGCTTCAGCAGTTGCAGCTAGGCGGTGGCGCACACTGGCGAGCTATCGCAGGCTCGAGTCGCGACAGCTCTCAGCGACGCGGCGGCCCCAACAGTCGCAGAGCCGTCCGTTCGCCCACCACCGAGCGATTTGGTGGCAGGCAAGCCGGAAATTGCGCCAGAACGAGGTGTGGCGTGGCAGCAGCACCAGGCGATAACGGTCCTTGACGCCGGTGGCCCGATGCGCCCCGGGCGAGGAGAAGAGAAAGAGCGTGATTGAACGGCGACGAAAAAGACACTGCGGCGCACGGGGCGCATCGTTTATTCGTTTCTTTTTTTTTACCGCTTTATTTTCAACATCCATTTTCGCGCGCAAACAAAGCGAGAGCACATAGCGATAACAGTAGTAGAGAGAAAGAGCGAGAACAACCAACCATGAGAACAGCCGCGCAACAAGACAACGAAAAAAAAAAGGGGTGGGGGCAGTGATTATATACAGAAATGAAACAGCTGTAAAGAGAAGGTTAGGGAACAAAGAATTAATCGCCGGCCCCGTGCCACGGCGCGGCACGAACCCGCGAATGCAGGCTGGGAAATGAAGGGCCTCCTCGCGGCGCTGGAGGCTCGTCGACAGATGCACGCGAATCGAAGGGGGAAGGGGCTGAGTAGCTGGAATGGGACTCCGGGAAGGTTGATGGCAAATAACTAAATTCACTTTCTTACAAAAAAAAAGAAACGACATAAACAGCGGACGCCACGTTTCGCGTGCCAGAGCCCGAAATGCAAACAACACGCTTTGCGGGCCTCTGCGCTGTGTTTCGCACCTTTCCATCGCTACCAAAGCTTTGGTCAGCTGGCGCCGCGTCCCATGTTCAAGCTGCAGTCCTCGAATACCTTTACATTGGCGCTTACGCAGTACGCAGTGACGCAGCAGTCAGCGTGGGGTCCCTGCGTGTGCGGTTTCGGCCACGCGACAGGCACCGCAGAAAGGGGCGGCCCGTTCAACGCTAACAAGACAGGATGCCACCTCTGTTCGGTGTGCGGGGAACGCTAGCCGGCGACTTCACTCGGGCGCGCTTGAAGCACCTGCCGACAGGTCTCCTGTTCCTTCCGCTGATTCCGTGGCGCCCCCAGGGACATTTTGCACGCACTGAGAGACCCTCGAGGTCGAAGAGATGTCAGCCTGACCAAGGAAACGTGTACGAGGCAGTTCGTTGTTTCACCCAGAGTCCCGTGATAGTTGCCTTTGTTTACGGGACTTAGAAGGTGCCACGCTTGCTTGCTTTTTCCCCCCATCACATTACTGTTCCCCTGACACGACTCTCAGTCTTATACGAAAAAAAAAATTGTCCAGCCTCTAGTTTAACCTTTCAAAGAGCGTTCCGCTACGGCGAACGTATTGCTGACATGCTGTGCTCTTTCACATCGTTTTCTATAAAAGTCTACGACATGTCCTTTCTTTTTTTTTAACACAATGCACTTTTACAAATGCGAATGGGCGTTCTCTGTAAGATTAGTGCACACTGAGAGGTTAGTATAAGGTGACACAATAAAAAGCTGTATTTTTAGTAGATATTGTGGTGTCCCATTAAAAACACCATGACGCTTCCACCTGAAGGTGTTCTTCTACAGCAAAACCACAAAGGCGGACCGAAAAAAAAAAAGAAAAGAAAGTCGGTACATATTCGCTTGGCTTGTGTTTCATCTTCTCTACGAAGTACCGCACTATTATGCAAACATAAGTACGCCGGAGTGCACTCATGCCAACGTAACCTAGCTGGGCATGTTACAACGATACGATATTCGTGCATCCAAATCACCCACCGGGAGCGTCATAGCGTTTTGAAGTTTTGTTCCTTATGTGGGCCTCTTGTTCTTCCTTCTTTCTATTTCTTTTTTTTGTGACAAGGAGCGCTCATTTTCAGATACAGTGCAGCCCCTGTAGGTTATAGCTGGGTTTCTTAGAACAAGACTAGAAACAGCTCTGTGTAATCTTGTGTTACACAAGCTACACGATTCCCTCTCCACTACTCGTGTCGGTTTCACTAATCTGCTTATCGGCTCCTGTGGTCATGTGTGCGTGTCGCTTCCTGGTATCACCCTACGACAGCGCTTAAAAGTAGCCCGATTCAGCACCACTGGGACCAGCTGGGAACAGGGCACAACGAGTGAATTTGCCAGACCGGCGTCCCTCTGGCGCGAGACCCCAAAGCACCACTGTCGCCCAACAACACTTATCGAGCGCCATTTGAGACGCACACATATATAATCTAGAACGTGCTCTGCAAGAGAAAAATAATGCCGCCCTTGAAATGGGCCTCGCATGATATACACTTCGTTATTACCTTGCATGCTTGCCACGTGTTGATTATGAAGTACATACCCACACAAAATAGCGAAGTGGCATTCTTTCTACGCGCGTGCTCTGAAGTCACACATCACAAGTATAAGGTGGGATGCAGAGGTGGCGGGGAAAGTAACACCTGTTTGCTACGGGGAAAACAATGCACTCTGGGAACACTGTACGCTGGGGTTTTGTTATCCTGCTTTGTGGAACACCATTTGGTGCAGCCGGCCGGGTAGACTCGGTCGGCTTGAGCCGATTCCGTCTAAAGTGAGCCGACTGGAGTCGACTCGAGTTGACCTGGGCCAACATGAATCGGCTCGAAGCAAGCTCGAGCCGACGTCCGATGCATACAGGCGAAGCGAGCTTCCTTCCTGTGGCGCACGGATCTGGTCCGCTCCAAAAATAACGTGCCGTCAAAACTTCTCTATAGACCGCAAACGTTCACAACCTTCTTTGTCCCTTGTGCAGCCCCTGAAAGTACGCCCCGTTAACAGGAGGCGACACTCCTGCGCCGAAAGGCCCGGGCGCAAGCAAACGTTCGGATGTTATACACGCTGTGGCCAAGCAACATGGCGCTACTATATCTCGTTACGTTCTTTGCGCATGCGTCTGAGTCGCTCAAAATCTTTCGTCGTCTCCTGCTAAGCTGCGTGAATACAGGGGCGCCGGAATGCATGGACGCCGACGTTACAAGTATATATCGTATATGTATAATATATATGTACTTTGTGCGCGTGGACATAAGCGGTGCTTCTCGTGAACGTGCCTGTACAGCACACACACACATATACACACATCTGGATACCACTGTGGTCAAAGCTAGGCTATTAACTACGAGCTCTACGCGCCGCCACTGGCACTGTAAGCCGCGAACGATGAGGTGACGAGCCAATGGCGGCATTTCACTAAAACACCCTGAGTTCAATTGGTTTCAAGAACACGCGTAGAAGGGGAAAAACAGAGAAGAAGAAGGTTTTCTTACTGCTCTTCTATATAATCGTGCAAATAATACGTATATGCCGTAATTTATGCGCGTTTGAATACGAAGCCTTTGTGGCCTGCATTATTACGACGCCATCCACACTTCTAACTGTAGGTATATAAATAATGCATTTTTTTTCCTACTGTATAAGAGTTATGCTAAAGCTGAAAGCAGTAAAATGAAAGGAGAGTACTGCATTGCATAATCTCATAACCAGTGCGACATGGTTATTTGATACGAGATGTGGGCAAAAGACACCTGAGGGATGCCCACGAAGCTATTGTGGGGCAGACCTGCTGTATCAGAACGTGAAGAACTCTCTGGAGCTCCGTGAAGGAATAAATAACTTTCTTTGAAACGACGAAAGGAATTATGAAAATTACAACGTCTTTGCAGTTTTTTTGTTCCCACTCACACACATGGTTCTGTCGCGAATGACTGAATACGCATTGATGGGGGGGCCGAAAGTGTTGCGGCGAGTACGGATACATTAAGCGTGAAATCATGTGCTCCCTGCCATGTTCCGCATCAAGCTGCCTCGCGCCGCTAATGCTGGGGATCACGTGTTGTTAACCGAATGGATGTTTCCTGCACGCTGAAGAGAAGGCCTCCCGGAGAAATACTGTGTTATACAGAGAAGCCCGCCGCCTCTAAGTGGAGGAAGACCACTGGTTGGAGTGATGACGCATGCGCGCCGCCTCTAAACTTCCCGTATTAGCTCCTCACAAAGAAATGCCACGAAAAAACAGCGCGTCCACGACGGGGACGCTTTTCATTGGCTATGGTACTACATCTTCAGATACACGGGCCAGTCATCATGCGCGAGCGCCGACGTAAATCGACGGCACGTCGCAAGCACCGTGGCCCGATCTTCAGCACCGACCCGGAATGACTAAGCGCAAATCAGCGGCGAGTGTGCACTCTAGGCACCGGCGTTTACGGAAACCTTGAGCTGCGTTATAAATGAGACCAGTTGCTGTTTGCTAACATATATGCCCTCGCATTATTTCCAGCAAGGTCACACACGACGTCAACGTATGGGCGTTGCAGCGGCTATGTACACATAGGTTACATTTTTGTTCCTCGTTACATTCGCACTATGTAAAATAATGTGCGCTACGCTTAAACATTCACAGTTTTGCACGCGTATACTACATGTATGGGTTATGAACGGTGGAAGTGCAGCGCGCTTTGGTCGGAAAGCGTTTTAAAAATAAAATGCGCCACTTTGTAAAATAGAGCTTTGGCACGCACGTTGCCACGCATTCAGCAAACACACAGGGGAGCGTATGTGCCGTTGAACATTCAACGTATTTAGACCTGAATAACTCTGTGTTGACCATACTGTGTGCGTCAGCGGACTTTTAAGGTTCTGAGCTTTCAAAGTCAAGCGCCAACTGCCTGCTGCTGGCAATCATGTTATATTTTTTTTTTGGTTAGCATGATTTCTTATGCAGGTATATTATTTCTAATGAGGGAGGAATGCCAGACATTGTCGCAGGGAAAAATTGAACTTGCGACAACGAATTCTGTTGTCAGCTCTCGGACCACACGCAACTGTTGCTCGTGCTGACCGGCGTAAAGCTTCCTGTTCACGTCTGGCAGAGAGAAGATGAAACGAAAAACTAACGACAGGTGATCTTGCGCGAAGTTCTGCAAACAGCACGTCAAAAATATGAGGCCTGCGTATGACACAACACTTCGATCGTGGTCCACAACACGTCACACTACACAGAACGAGCCTGAGGCAAAGCATTACGAAGACACACAGTACTGTCTATCGGACGTCGCAAGAACGAGGCAGTTCGGTTGCGCTTAACTGGCCCCTTCTTTGGATGCTACGATGCCTGCGCATTCGTGACCTTTTGTCAAGGATTGCATGACTAACTGTGCCAACAGGAAAGCGTTACACCGCACATATAATTTAGACGAGGTTCTCGAAACGAAGGTGGCGTGCTGCAACAACGATATGTTTTGTCGCGCTCTCTACACAGTGACTGACGCTCGCCATTTGATCCACATAGTACTTGTGGCGGTGCAAGAAAGCTAACGGGACGGGACCGTGCAAGGATTCTTAGACAACTTAGGTGCAGCTCTGCATGGCTCTGGTACAGTTCGATTAAATGCGAGGCTCTGTACAGCTTCAAAAGCACGGTTATATGCAACTGCTACGACTGCGGTAGGTCCTGGGAAGGAAAACCGGGGGAGGGGGAACACAATTCCCTAACCACTGGCTAAGCTAGATCAAAAGGGTCGAATGCACCGTCACCGAACACGGGCGACTTACAAGCTAGGACCAACGTTGCGCTCGGCTCAAAAACTGCCTCTGCCAACTACAAGGAAAGGGCGCCACCTTTCTAGGACAATGATGTTGGTCCCCAATGTGACGTAGCTCGTAGTACGACTGAGTATCGTCGAGTAAGACGAGCGGGGGGCAGCGCGCTTCTATAACAGCCTTTTCAGCTGCTATTTCCATCTGGCGAGACAAATCCTTCTGCAACAGCGTGGACTCAACCTCATTCTGCGCCTCACTGCACTGCCCCACGTCACAAGGATGCTTGAGTTCAACCTTTGGCGTGTTGCATAATCCCAAAGTTTCACACCCTTCGTATAACTGTTGCCGCTTGAGCGGCGGCCAAGCTCGGCGGTGTTCGCGCTGAACCTCCTAGCGAAGTAGCCGTGTAGCACAGGTGTCCGGTCACCCCCCACATTTCCCCACAAACACCACACCGCCGATGCGGCCAGTCATTCGGCACACGGGCGGCGTTCAAGCGAGCACGCTGGCAGTCTTCCCTCACAGCTGCTGCCGTGGGAGCCACGCAGAGCAAGCACGGAGGGATGTGTGAGATAGTGACTTTGGCTCCGAAAATCTTTGGCCCAAGAAGATACACACTCCAGTACAAATGGGCACCACCGGTGCAGTCACAAAATGCCACATGTCCACAGCAGGGGTGAAGCTCATGGCAGACGCTCGACGCTTCACACGTAGGTCCAGTGGCTCAGCTGTAGGAGAAATTAACGAAGAAGAAAGAGAGAGCAAAAAAAAAAAAAGTGAGTCTCAATCGACTCTTCACATTGCGAAGGAAAGCGTTATGCGGCCCACACAGCGCGGGTGCGTGAACGTAAAGGTTCTCACGAAAATTGTATCGAAAAGAAAATCTCGGTAATAATTTCAAGCGAAAAAGAAAAACGAGGGAAGGTTAATCACGTTTAGGGGCTACGCTACTTGTGACTAATTATATACATGCGTTACAATAGGGATTTTATGTGCCATAAGTTCTAGCGGCCACCGTTGAGACATGCACACCGCCCAGAAGTTCGAGTGTCAAGAGTGCCGCGGCAGTCATAAAACGCAGTCGGGTCATAACACATGTGGGAAAAGCGTTCGTATTACTTTTGATAAAGGCTGTACACATGATTTGCTACGCGACACAAGGGAAAACGTGTGAGGTGCAGAAAGGTCTGCGAGCGTGCGTTAAGGTACGACATGAATGAACAAATTTTATGTCTCATTCACAGTCACACGAAGAACGAAGCGCTCTCTTTTTTGCTGGCAATACATGCGCAAAAATTCATCTCTGCGTTTTTTTAGCTAATGTTAACCGGTGGTGACAAGCTAGTATGCAGCAAGCGTACCTGCGTAGAACGTGAATGGATAGGTTAATCTATAGCTTTTGCTTTTATCGCATAAAGTGTGTATACTCTCACATTTAATGCCGAATATAGGCCTGAAATTTTCTATTGTACTAGGGCCACTGTATAGCTGAAAGCACTTCCGGCGGCTGGACCAAAGAAAAAAAAACTGAAGACATTCCTTGAGAAAAGTGACATATCTACGCTTATTATGAGCAGTATAGAGTACCGATGGCTTAGATTTTTATTTATCAAGGTATACCGAGTAGTTTTCGCAAACCAGGAAAGCGTTCAGGAAGAGCTTACCTTGAATCTTTCGACTGTACCCTTTTCTTTTTCCTCTTGCCTTTCAGCTGCCGGTGTGATGGTGTGTGCAATTCTCTGCAAAGATAGTTTTCATTTCAGATAGCTTCATTTTCTCACGCATTGTACGTTTGCTTTTCTTTCATCGCTATAATCACGTTTTTCTATCTTGTAAAATCGTCGTATAAATGTTATGCTATAATTTTAGTCACTATATATAAATAGTCTGCGTGCCAGGACACTCACGGGTTGGAGAATCCACGGCTACGGAAAACAAACAATTTGCCTCCGCATAAGGCCTAGTTAGTGTATATGTTTTTTCTAATGGGATCATAACGAATAATGAAAACAAATGCACCTCAGCGATTGACTGCAAGGACCTTCGTACCAGGAAAGCATTACAGCGAGTACTCAGGGCTGAAAACTCTTCTAACTTCTTATGTACACCGACAAGCGCGCTCAGCAGCGACTATACTGCGCACCAATTGAGCTCGTTTCTTGTTAAGCGTAAAAAGAAAAAGGCTCCTGAAACTTCACTCGAATCATCGACATACTGCCGAATTTTGGCCATGGACGGTATGCGACCTTCGCTGTGGTAAAAGTATTTTTTTTTTGTTTTGTTGCATATCCTTACAAAATTAAGTCAGCTTCGCACTATAGTGGTGCCAAGCCTGAATGAAGTGCGGAGCTGCGTGGCCTTCTTCGTTTCTCTTCCTTCACCTCTTTCTTTCCTTTTCTCTCTTCTCTCTCTTTTTTCTATGGCTTTTCTCTCTATCTCTTTCTCACTCTTTCTATCTTTCTTTCCCTTTCTTTCTCTCTTTCTATTTATCGCTGCCTCTTTCTTCCCATCCCTTTCTGTTCTTTCCCTTTCTTTCTCTCTATCTCTCTCTTTATATTTCTTTCTATGCTACTACTATTTTTTTCCTCTTTTTATTATTTTTTTTCCTTCCTTACCTTTCTCTCCCCCCTTACCCCTTCCCCAGTGCAGGGTAGCAAACCGAAAAACTTTCTTCCGGTTAACCTCCCTGCCTTTCACTTAACCTTTCTCTCTCTCTCTTTCTATGCTATGCTTTACTCTCTCCCCCTCCTCTTTTCCCTCCTCCTCACTCTCACTTCGTTTTCCGACCCCCTTGTTATACTATACTATACAAGGGCATGTTTTGCTCTGCTAGCGTGCCTGGATAGCCGAGTGGTTAGGATGCTCGCCGTCGGATCGTGGGTACGCGGGTTCGAATCCCACCTCATCAAGAAATTTTTTTCACCAAGAATTTTTATCCATCTCTCTCTTTCTTTTTCTCTCTCTCTGTACTCTTTCTCTCGCCCATCCGCGTTATTGCATCCCACGCCGGACAAACCGGCGCAGCGGGAGAGCATGTTTAGGTACAGCGCGAAAACGACGAAGACGAGTGGAGCAGCTTGCTTTTGCCTTCACGTGTTTTTCATACAAACTTTTTCTGCTGCGAGTCAGCGCTGTGTCCGTGTCCCTTCTGTTTTACTCCGTCTTCGTCGCTTTCGCGCTGTGCCTAAACATGCTACCTCACCAACTAGACCAACTTTCAATACGATTGCAGCGGGAGAGCGTGCGCCGGGGACACGTGTTCGGGGAGTGAGGCAGGAGATGAAGAAAAGGACGAAGAGAGCGCGCGCCGGCCGAGTTATTACGTTGCACGCGCTAGAAATGCAGAGGCCGCTCATGATGACAGTTTGCGCAAACGCGCTACGGCATAACGAAAAGCATAACAGCTCCACCGTAAAACGCAATAAACGTAAGGGTTAACATTTAGGTTTGCTTTTTTGAAAATTGATGGTCCTTGGGCGAAAGGCACAAGGCTCACCTCGGTACAGGTTCCTTTGGCCCTGCACAGTTTGATGATGGCCACTAGGGGCACCATGGAGACGGAGGAGAGCGCCAGGCCCCAGCCCATGCTGATGGCCCACGGCGGGTACCGATAGTTGTGGTACTCCACGGGCGCCTGGTTCACGATGCCGCTGATGATGACCGCCTGCACACGTGTCAGCGCGCGCTTCTGTGAGGCTGAGCACAAAGCAACGGCCGAACTCGCGAAGATTTTCTTTCGTGAGCGCTCTCGGCCATTCGTCAGCCAGCTGGTCCTTAATGATATGTGGAGCACCGGGATTGGCTGGAGTTCGCTCTTACGAACAATGCTAGCGAAATACGTTTTTGTAAGTACGGGCGGGAACTATAGGCGGGGTAAGCCTAAAGCAGATAAAGCGAAGCGCTCGTGCATAGCGCAAGCTGAATCGGGTAACATCGGAAAAGGGGTTAAGACGATGCTTCGGTGTGGCTAGCTATGTTTACAAAATGGAAGCAGTTAGTGCTATTCCGTCTCGCCAGCGTAAGATTTTCAGATGAATGTTTTTAAGCTACCATATACGTCTATAAGGACCCTCAGTGTCGATATAAGTATCGATTCTTTCTGATACTACTTGATCCATTGTCGCATGGAACGCCGATCTCGTCTATGCTGGTGACAACGCCACCGAATAAACAAGAAAAGACAGAATTTGTAATGAAGCTCGGAAATAATAGTAGCTATAAACAATCCCGGCTTACGTTTAGAAACACATTTTTTCCCACGACGGGAAAGAGCGCGTAAACATGAAAAGAAACGACAGGACAAGAAAGGACACCGTTATCTAAACACGGCTAACACTTCAACTGGAACCATTGCCCCAGAACGACAACGCATGTACTTTGTCCTCGGCGCGAGATGACACTAAGTGACTGTGGCCAATTTTATGCCATTTTTTTCCTCGCTGTCACGCCGGAGTGAAAGTAGAGCGATCTAATTAAGATTGAAGCGAGAAGCCTGAACGCTGCCATATACTGTTACGCGAACACATTATTGGCCTCGAGGAGTTACGGAGTCGCCCTCTATCGGACGCGCCTCGATTGCGCGCTAGGCAGGATACCGCCGGTGCGCTCCCCATAGTTTTTGCTGTCGGCGCTCTACAAAAACACCTCGCGGAAGTCCTCCAGGGCATTTCTGTAAGTACTTTCGAAAGGAACTGTGTTCTTTACTGTCAAAATAATCATTTTCGACGAACTGAAAGCACAAGACAGTCTACAGTCGCTGTCTCTTTGCAGAAAACCGAGCACCCGCTTCACGCTGTCACCGCGTTGGAGACCCCTGAACCGGCTTCTTGCGTGAAAGGTAGTCACTCGCTGAGTGCAAACTATGTGAAATATCTCGTTAGAGTAGACTGCCTGTATAACCAAACGGAGCATAACAGAAAGAAGCCTCAAGCCAGCGATCGCACGGGTTCGCGACGAGTGAGGGTGCCTCTGCAGGTATGAGCGTCTGCATGTATGTTCGTACTGATGGTTTCGCTTTTGCTACGAGCGCATTTTGGCACCGCGCTGTGAACTTTATAAGGCCGCAAAATATGAGAATTTGTGAGTAAACAAACAACTACTGTTGCGCGGACGCTATCAGAGCAGTTCAAAAACAATTTCCTTACAACTGCGGCTTCGGTGCGCATGGCAACTTTGTGATCTGCCGTCCCGACGATCCAGTGTTTTTTTTTTTTTCTTTTTCGGTCTAAATTTGGGTACGTTTCAATGTCATTTGACAAGTTGTCTCGCACTGCGTATTGATCGGTCTTCTCAGCGGGCAAATGCCGCTGCTTCTGTTTCTTTATTCAGCGCATTCGTTTCGTTTGGTGCTAACACAAAACGTGAGCAAGTGCGACGCCTTTTTTTTAATGCTCCTTCATTATCGTTCCGTTTGCATTCCAGTGAACTCGCCGCTCTCTGTCATCAACAAATTCATAGACCAAAGCTTCACCACTTCGAGATTGCTGGTGGAAGGAGAACCAGTCTACGAGCCCGAGCATGTAGTATCATGCGACGCCTAGGAAAAGAAAGAAAATACAGTAACGTTTGCCGGACTTGTTCTGCAAACGACGGCTGTGAACTAGGACACACATGAACTTGAAATAGCGGTGAATAAAATAGAAGGTATTGCAGCAACGAGCAGATTATTTGGCGAGTACCCCAGCAATTTTGGCAGCAGTGTCGTGTCTAACGCCAACAGGGTGGCATCTTTCCCACGTAAATAAATGATCTCCAAGAAAATACATGGGGTTGGCCGGTGGGCCAATCACGGAGGCAATGCAAAATTTATGTAGCTTATGAAGCAATGCATGCCTCATCAAACGGGAAGGTTGCCCGGCGGCGTCAAAATATGCAGATCGCCAAAATATGTAGCGTCATTATGACGTCACATAATGTGACGTCACATGATGACGTATTCACACGTCATGGTCGCTTTGCATAGCCTCCGTGATCGGTCACGGAGGCCGTGCAAAACCGCGTTAGGTGCAGAACGCTTTTGGAGGGGGGCGCGGGAGAATCAGTACATCGACTGACAAGAAAATGGCTTTCGCCTTCTAGTCATCTTTAACGAATGCATAAGGGAGCCTGTGCGTTTTTTTAATTCAACGTATCTAAACAATGACTTGCGCATCTGCAGCCGATTTTGTGGACGCTGAGAACGGGGCCGACGATCAAGAGATCGCATTGGAGGGTTCTGAGATGGCATCGCACGTGGTAAAAGGTAGCGCTTTTACCATCCTGTGGCAGATAAGCATCATTTGCCGGCGGGAAGCGCGCGCGAGTCTCAGTGCGCGCTGTCTGCTACTCACCGAACATCGCAGGCCCGACGCAGTAACAAAAGTCTTCGTCACGGAAGTGCTTGTTGCACACACTCGTAGCGGATGGCTACTTGCCGGTTCTTAGCTTTACAACCCATGCTTCACGCTGTTTCTTGTCCCGCGGTTACCAGTGCAGGCTGACACTGGGCTCCTTTGCGTAAGCGCGGCACTGCGGCACCGAGCGGTAGAGCCCCATGTTCGTCGCCTTCGGAGGCAGCCACTCTATTACAATGGTTTCAATTGAGTAGAAAATGAGAGAAAACTTCCGAATTTGAGCAGACCGCAGCGCATGTGGGACTTGAAACTCGTTTTCAAAGCGCGCGGCAGTGCGCCACAAGCAGCCGACGCGGCCGCTGAGACCACGTGATCCTGCCAAGCACGTCACGCCGACGGTGGCGCCGGCGTTTCCAGTGGTGGGCCTCGAGGCCAATACAACCGGGGGCGTCTTGGTTACCGGCAACCTGTAACCTCTGCAGTCGTGACAGCCGCATTACGGGCAAGACGGTAACTACTGTTAAAACCCGCGCGTCACGTACTGTGTGTAACAGACGCAGAGGGGATACGTGTACTTACCCAAAAATGCTTCGTAGAAAAAAAAAAAAACACACGGGGAGCACATGTCTCCCCGCGCAATACACATAACGTGACACTGCTTTTCGCTGGCCTAGCTGGAAGTAACGAACGTCGCTTCCTTACATGCTGTAACATAGTTTCCAGAGCAAAATCTATAAACCAACGAACCCAAAAGCAAGTAATCAAATATTTTTCGTAGGAATAAACGAATCGGCTGTTCAACAGGCACTGTACTACGTTTCTTAAAAAAATGTCCTATCACTTTCAATAAAGCTTTGCGTCCATCCATCCATATCACAAATATGCAGGTTGACGAAGGGTTCTGTTGCAATTCCGTGTGGTCATCAGCGCCGCCGTGTGACTTACCACAAGAAAAGTCGGAGTGATAAACTTCCAGCAAAGCCTCCAGAAGATTCCCGGACGAAAGCCCAGCATCTCGTGTATGTTTCCGCAGAAACGGTCCAATCCTGCGGGGGGAGCGAACAGGGTAATGGCAGCGTCAGGCCTTTTTTAAAATGAAGTGAGAAGTATCGAAACTTGTAGTATAGTTATTCAGTATTCGGTCACACGCCAAGGAAATAATGCCGCACTGCGCCAGGAATTAAGAAAAGAAAAAAGAAAGGAAGAAACCCTACCCTTTTCTAAGACTGAGAGTTATTTAAGTTATTTGCGGTGTAAATTCTACTTTTTTAGAGTTCTGTTCTCACAGGATACCCGACCCGTGTCTGAAGAGATGGAGGCTGTATACCGAACACCTATTCGTCGCTACTTCGACACTACAACAGACTGGAGCGACGGGTGTACCCTCCACCACACCCAAACCTGAGTAAAGAAGAAAGCGTGATCTTCAGACGCCTGCAAAGCAACACATATACACATGAAACACTGATGCACCGCCTCTACCCAACATATGCCCGCTCTGCAGCGTACCGGACACCCTGGCACTCTTGCGCCTTGAATGTCATTGTCACACAAGCCGCAATATGCAACCGGAGACGACTGGGAATGAAGCACGACAAACGAACGACGACCACCTAACGGAAACGTGGGAGGCCACGCTCGGTCTCGAGGACCTGGAAGACCAGCGACAACTCGTCACCAGGGCTAAGAGGGCAGTCGAAGCCGCAGGGTTCCTGGACTAGTGAGCCCTCCCACCTCTGCGTGACACCGGGCATCGCTCGGAACACTGTTTCGAAAATGAATGTTTATTTCTCTCTCTGTTCGAAGTACCTGTTAAGCGTGAAAAGCCTCCGGGTACACAGGCGAGCTCTCGTCTCTGCCGCTCATAACACTGTTATTCAAGCTAAATACTGCGACACGGTCAAACGCTGTAGTGTACTATCCAGCAAGAATAGGCAACCGAGGGCCTCAAAAACCGAACTTTGGTAGACTGAATGCTCGGCTCGGCAACTCATCCTCGGCATTCAAACCAGAATGGCAGTGTCGCGTGCAAAGGGGGATACTTGGGCGAGGACCAAGTCGCGCGTTGAGCTCACCATAAATCCAGGCGATGCCTATCGACTCGAACAGAGCCGCACAGAGAAGAGAGATTCCAGCAGAGTAGGTGTCCAACCATGTGATCATGTAACCGCCACCCTGTGCGAAGAGAATCAAAGGCGATTATTCAGTTTCTTGGTATTGATACCCCAATTTACATTGCCATGACGACAAATGTGCGCAAACACCCTAGCAACGGCGAACACGAAAGAAGTGAAGCGTGTCACATATTCGTGACAAGGCTAAAACGTCCTACAGTGCGAGCAATATTTACAAAGGTTTCAATAATAATTCAGGGGTTTTACGTGGCAGAACTACAATACGACATTAAAGTACGTCCTCGTGATGGATTCCGGATTGAATTTAACTTCACTGGTTCTTTAAAGTGCACCTAAATCCAAGTAGACGAGTGCTTTTAGCATATAAGTCGTGACAGTAGCGATACAATAAGTGGCGATAGCTTCTACAGCCTTTCAGCGATCGACAGAGGTGCGTGGGAATTGAAGTTGCTCCTATCGGTCACCGTAGCCTACATGCCATGGCGTAGCACTGCTGAGCTCGAGGTCGCGGCTTATATCCCAGCTGCTGCCGATGCTGCATTTCATTTGGGGCGATATGCAAAAACAAACGTGTACTTAGATATAAGCATGTCTAAGAGCCCAATGTGGTCAAAATTAATCTGGAGTTCCCCACTTCGCCATGCCTCAGATCGTGGTTGGTCACGACAGTGTTTCCCCTCCCATTAAAAATAATTCAAGCAGTAAAACAGTAAACTTCTTGCGAGTAGTAAGGATTATTGCTGGAAAACTGAATACGGCGATACAACGCGTGGTCGCCGACGCTGCAGAGCAATGTTGACAATTACAGCGTTATTGTACAAGCTTAACGGTAATTATTACATTTTACTTCGGTGCGTTCGAGGCCAACGATTGACAAATTTCGTGTCCTCGGCAATGGCCCGCTGCGGAGGTCAAGTGTGCCGAATCCGCACCGGCTCACTGAACTGGTAACTGTAACCACTTTGTAACTGCACATTTAACTAGCTATACTACTCATGAGAGCGATTCGTGGGAGAGGGCAGTCGCAGGGTTCTCATGAATGAGCCTGGATGTGCTTCAGGCAAACTTTGACGTTTAGTCAACAGACGCCTTTCCAACGTGCGCGCTTTGGAAGGACGCGGCATTTTCGAGCGAGCGGTACGTTACCACCCTCCCGGGGAATCGGCGTCGAGACCCTCAGCCCCGCTCTTTCCGTTTTTGTTGTTGTGAAGGCGTCGTCTCGCGACACGCGACTGCGTCGACCCAGGGTAAAGAAGTCCAGCCGCGCCCAGTGGCTACTCTGGGGACACGACCAATTAGGCGCCGCCTGCGAGTCAATCGCCGCGGGCCTCTTTTTATTGCCGCGTGGCGTCTGTTTGCGCGCAGACAAAGCGGGGACGGCAGTGGTAATTGCGCCCGCGGCGGAGTCGCGGTGGCCGGCGCAGCTGGACCACCCATACCGGCGACATTGAAACGCTCCCAGTGCAGTGCCCACATAGGAGCCGGCCGCCGCGCTCTAATTAAAGAGCTACTCGTGGCCGTCGCCACGCGTTGACTGCACGCCGCCGTCTGCGACAATGATCGGCTAGGATCGCTACTCCTTGCCGTTTAACGCGAGCGCAATGACGCTGTCCGGTGTGTGCCGAGGTACGCGCTTCGTGGAAGTCAGCAGTGAGTTTCCTTCATTTTATGGCCCGCTGTTCTCGGTATCAGGAGCCCGCTTCTGACTAGCGCCCGTTTGTTATTACCGTTTTTTTCGTGTCTTATTTTGATTATTGATAACTGCCTCATTTTACCAGGTTACTCATGTGGTCAGGTAGGCGTTGGGTGTTCGCAGCACTTAAAGGCGCTGCGCTGTGTTCCAGTCCATCCTTTTGCTCCTGAAAAGCGTGCTTTGCCTTGCGCATAGTTGCGGTTAACAAAGCACGCTTTCAAGGACATAAAGCCTGTGCCAGCAGGCGTGCGCGCTCGAGTGCCGAAGTATGTTCCTTCCTTTCTTAATATTCAATGAAAAAGTGTAGATGTCATTACAATTTTTATAAGCATTACGTACCCCGCTTACTTTCTAAGAAGCGAAAAAAAAAAAGCAATAAGAGCTTCATATGAACCATGTTATTGAAATAATATTACCGCTGTATTCTCTTTGTTAGTTTTCTTACAAGACGCTGTACAGGGGGTCGCATTTTAGGAGCCATAGAAATACACCGCGTGATTGAGCAAGCACGTAGTTGGCCGTTGTCATGGCGCACCCGTGCGAGCGCAAGCTCAACCCTTATCAACGCACTCTAGCGACCGCAATCCCAGCCTCATTCACAAACTCTTTCCCGCGTTGTTGTGTACGGCGCCCGAATATCGCTGCAACCCACTGCACACCATCGCAAAATTATTAGTTCAGAAGCACCATCATCATGCATGCATGGACCATCCGAGCGAAAAGAGCCATTTTATATTTAACGCTCTATCCAAGTTGTGCGCGGCGGAGTGCGAAAGTGAAACAAACGACGCCGGCCTCCTGTAACGCTTTAGATGAGCCCATAGAGCAGTGAGACGTTCCAAATTTCAGCTTTAAACCTTATTTTAGTTATCGCGTTGTCTTGAACATGCGTGGAATAAAAATTAAGTGATCTAAGGAATTTTAGAAGCGCCTTTGCGTCGGAGAGGTACAAAAATAAAAAGAAGGCATATGCTGCGCACACAATAAAAAAAAAAAAAAGGCATATGCTGCGCACACACTTGCAGGGTGAAAATAGAGGAATAGTGAGGCATAAGCAGTGGTTCGTTGTATATGCGAAATTGTTCTCATCTACACTGCAAGCAATGTATGATGAAAGTATTCAAAGTAATGCGACACGGATAAAAAGAAGCGGTTGTACAGGAAACAACGTAAAAAAAGTAAGGAAACAAAAAAAAAACGCGCATTTGCAGTGTTGATTTTTATTTGACTAACGAGCGCCCGTGACAGTTGAATGCTCTGGCTTGTTTGGTTCCGTGGTATTGAATGCCAGGAATTCAGTAAAGCGTGTACAGCTGTTCTTCTGAGTAGGAAGCACACATCAATTGGCGAGCTTGTGTTGTGATGATAGTGAGCGTCGTGTTGCTGCTTTAACAAGGCTGTCGCTTTCGTGACTATACAGGCATCTTGATGGTTCTCTTGACTAGCGAATTTTGGTACGGGTTGTTAAGGAACAGACAGGTCTTGACAATTTCTTGAAATGTTCGTGTTTTCTGCCAGCAGCCTTATGTGTGCATGCGCGCGCGCGCGCGCGCGCGTGTGTGTGTGTGTGTGTGTGTGTGTGTGTGTGTGTGTGTGTGTGTGTGTGTGTGTGTGTGTGTGTGTGTGTGTGTGTGTGTGTGTGTGTGTGTGTTCGTATCTGCGCACACTTATGAATACGCAACGCATTTTTGTTTGTATCGCGATGCAGCCTCGCCCTAAGGCATGATGGTTGGCGTGAATGTGTGCTATATTATGCACGTGCTCGAAAGCCACTGTTGTGTATTAATTGAATCAGTGTTTCGTGGCATCAGTTGTCATGTATCAAGTGATCTTAGGATACCTAACAAGTACAAGCATGTAACGGGTGTACGTCTCGTTGAATAGAAGGGTAATCACATGAAAGAGTCGTTTAAGGAACAGCGGTTAGCGGAGCGTTTTGAAGGGGATGCAAAGGCGCGTCTCGGAAGCCCTGCAATCAGCAGCCTCTAGAGTTGTTCAAGTCGACCTCTTCAGGCAAACGTGTTCCCATGTCGACTTGTGAAGGCGCACGATTGATTCGGTGCGTGCGGATACCGTTGTGGCGGCTAAACTGCATACATGCGTTTCGGTCACGGTCTCTCGCGTGTGCCGGAGGGGGCGCGTAGAAATGGTCAGCGGAAACTAAACTCACTAGCCTTTGCGTCCTCCTCCGCTGGACGCACCACGTGGAAGGGACACCGTGCCGCGCGGGAAATAGTCACAGCACTTTGCCACATGCAGCATCGTGTGGGAATATGCGAGGCTACTTCTACGAAAGCCGCGCGATGGCTATGAGAGGAGCTGAAATTCGTGGTGGTTACTGCAGCAAACGGAGTTGAGACTGGCATCCTCGGCCATCAATTGTTCCGCCAGAGCATGCCGTACGTTGTTAGCGAGGCTGCGTCGTCGCCAAGCGTTGATCATCTCAATTTGACTCACCGAGGAAAATGTTGTAGCACTCCGTTCCCTGATTATTCCGGGCACTTGTTCAGAGTAATCAGGAAAGAAGTATCGAACTATAAGCTAGTTGTGAATGCAGACGTCAGCAGTCGATGCACAGGTGACGCGCTGGCGGTGACAATGACGAAAAATAAAAGAAAGAAATACCTTACTTTCGCGTAATTAGCGATCTCAACCTCAAATATACACTTCGAAAAATTCATGGTGTAATATACAATTACGCCACCAACGGTGCTCTGTTTAGAGTCGTCTAAAGTGTCGTTTAAAGGCGAGTAAGAAAAAAAGGCCTCTTTTGCTTCCCCGTCTCGTCGTCGCAACTTTCCGTGTCGCTCATGTGACGGGGATAAGACTAAAGGCGTCCAGCGGGTGTACTGACCCTGGTGACGTTGACGATGGAAACGCAGAAAGAGGCGCAGATGACCACCGCCGTGAATACCTCCCTGCGGCAGCGCCAGCGTGAGAAGAATGTCTTGAATTCGTCCATGAGGCCCGTGATGACGCTCTCAAGGCCGCCCATCTGCGATGTCAACACCCCTCCAAGTCACCGTCAGCGGCGTCGAAGCGTACATAGCGTTCATTACTTACAAAGCTTCGATACAAGAAGTCTGAAACCAGGGCTAGCTCAAAGGCCAGGCCTAGTTCCTTAAGAAGAAACAGTTACGCTATAGAATACATGGCCATAGTTCAAACGATGAGAAGGTATGCCTCCTCATGACTTTCGCAACTGTGCCAGTAAATAATGAAGTAAATAAAAAACGCCACCTGGAAGAACCGAAAAGGAAACAAGACGGCGTGTGCGATGCGAGTGGAACTATACGCTTTCAGCTGAGCAGAGCAGAACCATATTGTAGAAAACGCCACTCATTTCCTTAGTTGAGCAGCGCATACTTGTAAAGTTTACGAAAGCAAAATATGTGAACTCCTTAAAGAGCGACAGAACGTTGCTTTAACTATACGGCGACTACAGCGGATGGTGTAAGAATGAAATGGATATAAAAGGTCTAAAGTGTTTTAATAACGCCTTTTCATTAGACGTTGCACCGCAATTAAAGCGAAATTCTAAGCGCATTTTCAGCTGCTTTGAAGTGGTTGAAGGTATTAGTACACGCGTAGTGGTGGCAAGAAAGGATTCGAGCAACGGGAGTTATGCACAGACCGCGCTGTCCAATCCGAGCGTCAGCAGCATGACGAAAAAGAGCACAGCCCACAGGGGACCTCCGGGCAGCGTGGCGATGGCCTCGGGGTAGACCTGGAACACGAGCCCGTGTCCCTCGGTGGCCACCTGCTGGATGGGCACACCTTGCTTGGCCGCCATGTAGCCCAGGTACACGAAAATCACGAAGCCGCTGTAGAAGCTCGTGAAGCTGTTCACCGCCGTCGTCATGAGACAGTCCCTGCGATAAGGCCAACACTTGCAGCGGCCCGGAAGATACTGAGACCATCGTGCGACGGCAGCTGTATGATTAACAAGATCAACACACCTCTGTCTCTCTAGAGATAATAAATTATAAACCCTTTAGAGCACATACCAAGTTTCACCGCGTGTGCTTGAATCTACTCTAAGATTCTGCTAGAATGAAAATCCCGAAGGAAACTGAGCGAGTGTCGCGAGAAAAATTTCTTACGCTATACCTGTTCGCGTAGCAGCCAGCCAAACGGGACTCCGTGCACGTTAGCAGCGAACCCGGTCGTCGAATGGCAATTTAAGAGTACTAGTGAACGCACGACTTTGGTCATTTGACCTCTGGTTTCTTAAACGGAAGTTCACTTAAAATTACTGCATCCTTAAAGTGATCGAACCTGGAATGTTGGTCGTCGGCTGGTCTTTATCATGGTTCACGTATTGAAAGGGCTACGGCACTGTCTACTTGCGCTTGTGCCACTTTTCCAATTTATATGTGGTTTTACAACATTAAGCTTCCAGTCGTGAGTCAGTGCTCGTGTTATTTTGTCATTTTTGAGTGCTTAGTTTATTTCGTTTCTGCTGTAATTAAATATGCAGCTATTTACCCACTCGCCCAACTAGTGGTATGCGATTTCTCAATGCAGAGAAAGACGAAGGTCGTTCTTGGATTAGCACAGATTTTTCTGTGGTGAGAGGAGTCAGGAAAGAAAAGTCAAAGCTAAAATTTTATTTGAGCGTACTGTTGGAGTGCCGAGGTATTATTTGAGCAAAGAAATTAAGTACGAACGAAGGAAAAGCTGTCCCTATCAACGCTAGGCGTTCATAGGAACAACTCTAAGGGACACCGATACCGAACGTGGGGTCGTAGAAGCATTTCATATCAAGAAAAAAGGAGAAAAGTGCGTCAGTGACGCGAAAGTGAATTGTGCGCCTTCTTGGTGAAACACTTTCAGCCTGTGACTCTTTCAGTGTTTCCTGGTTAAAGACGGAGACATAAAAACGCTCTTCATTAACTAAAACTTGTTGAGAGTACAGCGCTCATCGCGTTCTCTTTCTTCGCCCATGTTCCTCCAGTTTGTGCTGCTTTTCATAACTCAATATGCAGCTACAAGTACTGCCGAGGTATTAATTTCCCGGTATACGGAACAACGTTCAAAGTGCTATAAAGCTTATAACGCGACCAGAGCATATACTTACCCGTAATATGATCGTCGGCAATGCGACATGCTAATCCTGTACACTTCCTTTTGCTTTTAATTGATCGCCACGAAAAACCAATATGCGTATCAGTGTTTAGAGCCATTAGGGACCCCTCTCGATCAGGCTATAACTAAACGCTTACACTTGACTAAGCCGCTTCAGATTCTCCCGCGGACAGCCAATGAATTTGAATAACTGCATACTGACGGGCGTTCAGAGAGCGTTAAAAACGCAATTACACTGTAAATACCACCTGCAACGTACCGATATGGTTCGGTGCATGAGCTAGTGCATTTCTGTTTTTCAATATGCTTCATTCGAGGAGAGTCACCACTTTACGAGGCACGCAACCGCTGTCACAACGCCCATTTCATGCAGGTAATGCGATGGAGTTGCAAAAGCCTATTTGCGGCAGAAACAGTCACCTAACTCTTTTTGCGCGTTTTATTTTTTCGCGGCTCCCACGTACGCGCCCCCTCCCATTGGCTTCTCATCGCATAACTTGGCCTTTGTGTAAACGGCGCATGAAGCAACGGCTCCGAAATGCGTCAGGCATTCTGGCGCCACATTTCTAGACGCAAAATTTGCCTTTGAAATTTTGTCGCTCACGCAAAAGCGCTTGTCACGAAAGTCCTTCTCGTATTGACTGGAATGGAGCGTTTACCGGAATTATTCCAAGTCTGTTCCCGTTAAAGTTTAGAGACACGCACGGCGTGTGTCAGCATTCAGGTCGAATGACGCTGCTTCGACAGCACATCGCCCACGACAGGCGAGGGGCGCAGGAAATCGCAAGTGCGTAGTCAGTGGTCATTGTTTGGCTTTCTTGGTCGTCAATTTCCAGCCATGGCTATAGACAGTCCCAGCTAATCACTGCGCAGTGACTGGCCATGAGCTGCCATTTTGTGGTGCAAAGGTGACTTAACCGAATAATATACTGGAACATCGTCGATGATTGCGGACAATTTGCCATCTTTTAATGTGTATCAAACTTGATTGTTTCCTGAACGTCTTCAGAAAGCATTATGGGATGGTGGCCGCATCTGTTGCTCCTGCAAAAAGCTATTTGTACTCCACTGGCCTTTGCTGCATCTTACCATGTGCGCGTGGCGTTTGCCCTCGCTCTTTTTTCCGCTCTTTTTTTTTCTAAGACTCCTGCCACGTGTATATAGGGTAGCCAATCGGACAAGAGTATGAAAGCGCTGCGTACCTTTGCTTCTTCTTGCTTTCTCTATGGCTCTTTGAAGTAAACATGTCCTAAAACTGAGCTTGAGTGTTCTCGTTTTATTATTACCGCCGGACGCCTTTTGTTTTTCCATGCGAAGAAACGCCTTCTAGGTGAGAACGACAGCCAACGCAGAAGATGGTGCGCAATAGAGAAAACATAACATATAAACGGACAATAAACTCAAGATAACGACATGAGACATTACGGAGCAGCAATGTTTCTTGTCAGCAAGAAACAGCACTGTTTTTTGACTGAGCTATCTAGAAATCGCAAATCTGTACGACGTTCGCGACGAAAGTATTTCAATCCGACGTGGTCGGTGTTGGGCGAAGAACGCGCCTCGCCATTCAGCAGCGCAAGGGCTCGCGTCCTTTGCATCGGTGCCTTTGTATCAGCGGTGGATGTAGCGCGCTATGTTTTACCAACGAAGCTACGGCGAAGGCTGTGCCGCGGTGTATTTTTGTGAGTACTTGCGTATATCTATACGTGCATTCATAACCAAGCTCTGCGGTAGCGACAGCCACTGTCATAAGCGGAAATTCATTGCAACTCGCAGTCACTTCGGTCATTTGGCTGTACCTATATGCCCTTCACCCATACAGCAATGAACCTGATCCATAGTTCTTCGGACGCCTTTGTACGGAGTATACCGACAGAAGATACATCTAGCACTGGTGCGAGCGTCTTCGGAACCTCCTTCGAAAACGCTTGCTTAGACATGCTACGGAACAATAGAACATTGTCGGCCTAATGAACGTCGCGCACCATGCGCGATAGCCATGCCTCGCGAACTCGTTTCGCGAGGCGTTTTGCACTGGGAGTTCGGCTAATAAGGCACCACGCGGCGCCCGCGATAGAGCGGTCGCTGATACGGCGTGTGCGCGGCCACGGGGAGACGCTGCGGGGGAGCGCGAAAGAGAAAGACAAGCAGGACGTGAAGGAGGGCTAGAGTGGTGCAGATGCAAATTCCCGCCGAGCACGTGACCGCAGTCGAGAAGGGTGCGCGCGTGTGTGTACCTGTAGCAATTGTTGTGGAACGGGTTGTACGAGGCGTACGTGAGGTGAACGCCAAATCCGACTCCCACGGAGTAGAAGACCTGCACGGCGGCGTCCACCCACACCTGCGACAGAAAGACAAAAAAATGTACACGTACTCGCGGCCGTAAGCCGACTGCCACCGATCGTGCTTGCTCTCGGACTCTCGGCACGCTGGGAACCCACGCCGTGTTTACAAACACGCGCGTAAATTGTGCCTCCGCGTAGCAGAGAGCTCAAATCGGTATATATATGCGCGGGTGTCACGCGCGCTGTTGGAAATAAGACAGCTGCCGGGAAAATTTGAGATGTTTTTTTTTTCTCCTTAAATAGCCAAATCCACTTCAAGTGGAAATGAGAAAAATGCAATTGTTTGCTGCTGACAATATGGCAGAGCCTGCTCCAGAAACTTTTTTGTCAGTGTTTTCATGTCATCAAATCACCTCAAACCTGCATTGCACTTTAACATGTGGGTAACATGTGGTATTCAGGAGTAAATGTTTGATTTGACCCTTATAGATATGTTACATTAGTATTTGGCTCATTCTGATTCAGACTTTTTACTTGAGCCATCATTTTTTACGCCGATTTGTCTAAATGAAAGCGCATGAACCATATAACGTGCTTCTTTCAGTGTTATCATCGGTATTATTAGACGACTCGTCGACAGTCCTTGATGTCGCTAATAGTCCGCGGTGGGAGCATGAGTTTTCTGTTGGCCGTCGTTGCTTGACAGGGCACGGCGTATACATCAAAATGAAAACGTCACGCTACCTTTTGGATGTGCTTCTTCTTGCTCTCTGACACCCCGCGCTGATTTTTCATTCTCAAGAGCACATTGTAGATATCTTTTTTTTCTCCGGTTTGCACTTGGGAACTTTTTCTTCTCGGAACAGACCTCATTCTCTTCATCTTATAAATAATAACCTCTGGGCGTTTACGTGCCAAAACAACGATATAGTTGTGAGGCCCGCCGTAGTGGAAGGCTCCGGATAATTTCGACCATCTGGGGTTCTTTAACGTGTACTGACTGACTTCGCACAGTACACGGGCATTCAACATTTCGCCTCATTCGAAATGCGACCGCTGCGACCGGGATCCAACCCGCGACCTTCGGGTCAGAGGCCCAGCACTATCAGCACTGTGCCCCGGCGGTGGCTCAATCTCTCCATCTTCACCTTCAGCCAGTTCAGATGCACCGCCTTGGTACAAAAACAGGGCAACTGGTCAAACGTGAAACGGCCCGGAGGAGGCTATGTTTGTTGTTTCGGTCACGAGGTGCTCACGAAGCACAGCCGTCAGTTAAAACTGCATCTGGCTTGCAACCAGGTCCAGGATTTGACTCATCTTTAATTCGAAACTAATTTTGCAGCTGGCGTTTCAATAGGCAATTGACAAATTCTAATTAAGCGTCTTCTCAAAATAAAATAAACCTAGATGGGTTTCACGGTGTGTCGTAAAATTTAGTGCAATTTAGGTTTCTGGATCTGGCTCATTCTGAACACACACACACACACACACACACACACACACACACACACACAAAAAAAAAAACACGTGATATCTGTCCTGTATGGGGAAATGTTTTATCGTAGACATCAGCTGGTATCGAGTCGCCGTCCCGCTGTTTAAAGGTCAGCGTCTGTAATTTTCTCAATCGAGAGACAGATATACGCGTGAGTGTCTCTTGCAAACACAGTGGATGTCTAAATAATGGAAAGAATAAGCATACATCAGGGCAACGGAGCAATATAGCTGCTAGCCAAATGTTCGTCTCGAATCACTAGAATGGCCTTGAAACCTGCGTTCGTGTTATCGCATCGCGCTGCATTCTCGCTCCACTTAGTGGCGGTCCTGCGCCGCATACGGTAGCTTCAGGTTTTGGAGTGACGCCAGACACGATCATCATCAGCCGGCGAACGACGTTCTTCCGCGCAACGGGACATAATGATACGGCTGCAAATGCGGTAAAAAAGCAAGAACGCCGAAGAGGCTAGCACCGCGTCGGCCACACCTGCGTGTCCAGGAGCTTGTTGAAGTTTGGCTGCAGGTAGTACTGAACACCCTGGCCGGCACCCGGCAGCAGCACGCCGCGCAGCAGCAGCAGAGTCAGGATGAAGTAGGGGGCTGTGGCCGTCACCCAGACCACCTGCGTCACGCGCAGCATCTATAGCGCTCTCTGTACACACACGGGTGGCTGCTCGACAACGACGCCGGACACGTTCGCACGTGCGTAATTGCGAAAGTAATGACCCAAGTCGCAGGCAGTTTCCTTAGAAACAAGACGGCGCTCCGTCACTGCAAGGCGAAGAGATACCAGCCAATCGTGGTAGAAACAGCGATACCATAGCCAAGGCTCCGACCATTCGCAAGCCGCAGTTAAGCGAATATTTGTTAGCGCACAGTCCTTCGGAACCCTATTTGTCATTTGTGGTGTGCCGTCGTAATTATGAAAGAATTCAGCGCACGGTCACAATGAGACTTCATCAGCAAATAGTGGCGGTTACGTGTCCATGGAAAGCTCCGCCACCGCGCTCATCTGAAACATGTACTATAGGAAACGTGATGCATAGCGGCCGTGGTGCATACCTTTCCGGAAGAGCTGACGCCCTTGAAGAGCGCCAGGTAGAGGATGATGAAGACCAGGAAGACGCAGAGCAGCAGCTGCCACTTTGGACTGCCGAGGTCGTGCATGCCGGGGCTCGTGTGCAGCTCGAGCACGGCGCGGCTGTCAAAGGAAACATCGCACAATGCTAAAGAGCGGCGCGAGCTAGGCCATGCCACCGGAACTAAGACTTTGGAGAGACTGCAGTTTCAACGCGCATTACATTTAAAGCTCTGCCGTACCAGATAACTGAACTTTTTCACGTTGCCCAGTATTAGAGATTAGCTTGTGTGTTTGTCTATTGTTTCGTAGCAAGATTTTACGTGGTTTTCCCTCTTTCAGGCCTGCTTTACGTATAGATGCCGCAACTTAGCTATCGTATAGGTGCTACCCCGCAAGGTTCTTGCATTCGTGTGTAAATGCGCATTCTCTTCTGGGCTACAGTCTACATGCAGTCTATAACTATTCTGTATAACAGAGGCTCAGTCACACTACAAGAACCACACTCTTAAGAAAAAGACGGGCGAGGGGTAAACCGAGAGATTCAGCGTATAATGTGCAGTGTTGTGAAAGACACTGCCTCTTTCTCCCCCCCCCCCCTCCCCATTAATACTTTTTTATTATCGTTGTGCGCACCGGATGCGTCTTGTTCACGCGTACCTGCGATACTTATGTTATGTGTTGAATATCTGTCAGTTTCACATTGTTTACTTGATTATCTATACTCGAACCACAAAGTGAGCATCATTCTTCAGCTCTCTATTCTGCACACTACGCAACTACTGGTGGCAGGCGCCACTTCAAGGTGCCAACGTTTCCTTCAAACTGAACCAAACAAAGAACGATGGTTAAAGCTGTGAACTCAATCTGAGACCCGTGCAAAGCACTTGAAGGCGGCGCGCTCCGACTGCTGACCTGCGCCTCGATGCGCGCGTCCAACCTTCCGATATATGGGCGGTGGGGCAGGGAAGGAGTCAGAAGAGAAGGTATAAATAGCGGCGGCTGTGGGGGCCGCACCCAAGAAAGAGTCCACAGTGAGGTAAAAACAAAGGCGAGCAGGGTGAGAAGTAGTGTTAGTCGGGCACACAGTGCACGGTGTGATAGTAGCCATGGTAACCGCAGGGTCCCGTGCGCGTCCGCCCGCGGTGCTTTCCGAAATCGCCCAGACCCCCTTACCGCGGGCAGGGTCCGCGGAGGCCTGAAGCGGAAGTGCGAGATAAAAGAGTGCACGTGGCCTCGTAGCGCGCGATTCTTTACGGCTGTCCTAGACGGACCTTTTAACGGTGACCGTCTATCAGGACCGCGCACCTCTTTATTTGCTCAACGCAGCGCTTCTTAACCCAACTCGCCCCCAAAGCCGCGTTCTAACTGGGTGTGATGCCACGAATCCTTGCTCGATCTCGTCTGCGTCTCTGGGTTGTCTTCGCCGTTCCTTTTCCCGCATGCAGGTACCGCATGCTGTGAGCGGACACACGTTCTCGTATACATATACACACTCGCCGCTCCAGGAACTAGCGTGAGTCGACCGCTTCCTGCGATGCTTCTGACGTTCCTGCTAACCAAAGAGAAGTGAGAGTTATTTGCCGCCGAAAGTGTTCCTGTCTCGCTGCCATGTGCACTTTGTGTATGGGAGATCGTTTCTTGTTTATCAGCCGCCAGGCCGGCGCGCGATCGGGTGTCAGCATCGAGGTTTCGGAGGCCGGTTTTTTTTTTTTTTTCTCACGTGTGCTTGCTTTTTTTTTTTGCTTTGCTTTTAGGGTTCAGCTTTCACTCCGCTATCACAGTGGGCCGCGGGGGACTCGGTTCGGCAAGGTGGGAGACAGAGGCACGGCCCTTCTTTGCGGGTCGCGGCTGCCGGTGTCAGCTGTCGGCAAAAGCGGGTAACACAGGGCGCAGGCCGCGGTACAGTTTGAAGTAATTGTCGCTGGCAGCGGGACATTTCCTTTGCTGTTTGCACCTCAGATAAGTTGTTTATTTCCTCGACGCGACAATGGGGGGACGACAGGTTGCGAAAGTGGCGGAGAGAAAAGCTGGATTCCAGTTTCTGTATTTCTTTTTTATTTGACATCGAATGCTTCGACTTGGTGGTTCGCTTCTTCCGAACAGGCGACCCATTAGGAACTAACGTGTGGAGAATCCTTAGATAGAGGCGCATGGTGTTGGGAGACGTGGTGTCTAATTTCGGTGTTTGTATTTCTGGCACGACAGCATTAATAAATTTTTGCTACACGATGGTAAATGACTGAGTAAGGGTAAATGAGAAACAGGATAAAAAAGAAGCTCCCAACTGACGAATCAGAGCCTGCATTCATCTGCGCCATCAAGCGAGACGCGTCGTATGCGAGCACCTTAAACTACTGTTAAGTGCATTTTTAACGATGCGCTCACGACATCCGAAATACTTCGTTGTACCGGTCACTTCGTTGTAAAGGTAACGTAACGCCCGAAATGCAGCCGGGGCGCAAAGAATCCTTCAAAATATACAGTGAACTGCCTTGTCGAGGCGTTCCATGTAAAGGCGTTCGATTATATACAGATTTCGGGATATCTTGTTTGCAGATATCTTGTTTCCAACTGCCGAAGGCAGTTGGAAACAAGATATTTGCAAACAAGATATCTGACGTCGGCCTGAGAGATAGATTACGCATTGGCAGTATTCACGTTAGACCTTTTTTTTTCCTGACGTCGTTGAAACCTTCAAATGGAAATGAGGATTTCTCATATGTCTCTGACGAGGTTGCAGTGCGCTAAGCCGTATATTTACGCGTACACAACTGGGGAGACGCGCATCGCCTCCCTCAACTTTAGAACGGAAAATGGAGTCATGAGCGAATTAACTTCGAACATTTAGAAAAACCGTCTATGCATTGATTCTACATAGGAGACGCTAACAGTGGGATATGAACACGCAGTGTCGACCCTAAATGTTTGTTTGTTGCAGCGTAGTCCCGGCGGAACTATACATAAGCTTGTGTCGAAACAAGAGATGCAAGACATGCAAGCGACATTCCCCGTTCAGTGATTTCTCACCATTCCACTGACCGGCCACATTTGCTGTAACATGTACTACACCGCATTTGGTCATGATATAATCATACGGTTAGTTCTGGCACAAAAATTTGCTCGTGAATACTGGACCAGGGGTCTAGATCGTTGGCCTTCTATTGCGTAAAAAAAAAAAAGAAAGTCGGCAATTGGCTTAAGAAAAATTTTTTTTACGCTAACACAGCCGTAATGATCGCCATAATATACATAACGCTATAATGTCGGAATGATAATGGTGGCGTGATGATGCATATGACGTTATCTGCGATGGTCCGATCGTCGGATCATCGAAGCTAATAATATTTACGTTATCATTATGTTGACTATCGCATATCCTTAGAAAGGCTCTACTCCTCATGAATGAGTGCGAACGCGGCTTTAGTGGCCTAAATTTGTGAAGTTTTATCTCGCTATCCCTCTTTTTCTTTTTGGCCCGCAAGAACTTATTTTTATTGGCAGGACGCCTTAAGTAACATATCCGGTATCACGATCGGCCTACGGCCTGTTCTTGAGAATCACGCTTTGGAACTGATTTGTGAAGGCCGAGATAAAGATCGGGGACAGTATTCTAACGTTACAATTGTCCGTAAGAGCAGACTCAAGCCAAACGTTCTGATGTACTGCGTGCTATTAGCGAATGCCAATAAGACACAACACTTTCGGGCGAAAAAATAAAATTACGTGAATTGAGTCGGTAACGCGCGACACAAGGCCGCCGTCGCCTGGCTTACACTGCACGGCATCGGGCGTCCCAGCGAGAGCCCGTTGTGATTTGCGAAGCGAATGGGCTCACTTGAAGAACTCCAGCGCCGGCGAAGTGCGGTTGTCGGTGGCCGGCGCGTCCGTGTCGTTGTTCGCCAGCGTGCCGCTGTAGCAGCTGGCCGTGTTCCACGGATTGCCGCACTTGGACCACGGCAGCTCGGCCCGGAACGACGAGAACATGAAGTACAACGCCCAGCCGATGATGACGTTGTAGTAGAAGGAGACGTACCACGACACCAGCACCGAGCAGTAGCCCACGCCTGCGAGCGCAGAGGCGTGTCTATAATGGCAAAATACCTATAGACTGGCAATGCGTTTTTGGTTTTAGGCTTGTTACCAGGCGCCTGTAAAGAGAATCGCGATCACATTTATGGGCCGAATCGACGTATGCCTGCAGGAGTGATTATACCTGAGTGCATGTGTAGAGCTAGACGTATCCGAGTGTTCTTACAGGATCACGGTGCTGCATAGAATATTCGTAACTTTGCATTTTGACAACCATGGTTCGGAATAAAAAGAAGACCAATCCTTGAAGATTGGCTGAAGCGCTCGAAATGTGTAAACAGAGCTGCGCGTCCGAGATATGCCCTAAATGGCAGATAATGAAGTGTTACTCCAATTAGAACAGGTGGAAACGAGCTATATCGTGAAAACATGTCCAACTTGCCTTTAAAGAGGGGGCACACCTTCCAGACGCTTATGGGACCTTGTCTGTTATACTGCCCCAGTACGAGCTCCATGTAGAAAAGTGGCAGCGCTCCAAAGACCAGCATCAGCATATATGGTATCAGGAATACACCTGAGAATGCCAAGAAAAGAACAAATACCGAACAGAGCACGCGAATGTTGCGTACAAGAGCGAGAGTACTGTTCGATACATGCCGTAGCACGAACTGAAAAAAGACTAAAATAAGACTCTAAAATTCAAATGAAGTTCGTCGCGTCTGTATTAGCAGAACTGGATTTAGCCCGAATCCAGTGACGCTATGCAGAAATAAATGCATGAAGTGCGTGAACGTTGACTTTGTGCGTCTCAATGAAAACGCGCTTCCCGGAGGTTAGCTTCGCCCGGCCACCCGTGTCTTTTCAGAGCAGAGTCTCGTTTCAGCTGACGAACCGGAGAAAGCATCCTTCCCTCTCCCTCTTTATGCCACCCCCAAACCTTTCATTTTTCGTTTTACAAAGCACGTCGAATTCGCGCACACCTGCTTAGGGCGTAAAGCTCGCAACTTTTAAAACACGTGCATTGTTCCGATCACACCAGGCCTGGCTGTAAGACCCGATTCGGGGACAGCAGCAGCTCTTAAAAGTGTACGTCAATGTTCGTCGATCTGTCGCAACGAGAGTAACGATGCCGAGATTTACATTATAATTGATCGGGCGTATCAAACTTCACTCGAAGGGGAGGGATGCATTGTGTAGCGTGTCATTCATGTGAAAATCAGCCCGGGTCGCAAGGCCGCCCGGTGTTAAGTGGCTGCAAATTTCCTCCCGTTTCACGGCCTTTGAAACAGTCAAGCTAGCTCCGCTTTTGTTTTATGCATCTGTAAAAACGCGCTGCGCGGCGCCGCATCAGCGAATCAGCGAAGCGTGCTTTGCTTCATCGGCAACATTGAACACGTGCATACAACACGGCACGCAAATTTGCATCGCGCGCAGGCATCGCAGCCTTTTGGAGGCGTTGCGGCCCCAAAATAACCGCTCCGGTCTGCCAATTCTGTCGAGCGCTGACATATCAGCGCCGAGAAGGAGGCATTTCTGTTTCGGATCCCGAGAAGCCGGATTGCCGAACGCGCTTCACGCGATCAGCAATCTGATCCGCTTACGAGTTGGGACGAATTTCACGACTGAGCAGCGGTCGCCGATAACCTATGGACCATTTTACGGATGGGTTTCCCTGCCGCCATACTGGGCTGCTAACTTTGCCGACTCTATCTTGAACAGCTAAACGAACAGCGCTACAGTATACACGTGAAAACAGTTGGGTTGGCGCATTCGGCGTTTCCTGACCTTATCAATTCGCGTCACGAGATATAAAAATAAAACATTCGTTTAACAGCCCAAGGTCTTACGTGATATTCTTCTCTTTTTTTTCTTATTTTTACTGAATTTGTGTTTCTGAGGCCCAGCGACCAGGACAAAACTCGGGGTCGTACGACACCGAATCTGTAGCATTGCGGTAAGGATTATCGGCAATCTTGTGATCTTGCTGTACGTTTTGTAAGTTTTCTTTTTGTTTTTAACTCCGCTCATAAATATGAACGTGAACGATTTCGAAACTGCTCGAACGCATTTTTTTTTTCGTTCCTATGTCTCCAGCTGTGCTTGTAACAATTGATGAATTAACACCCCAAAAGATATACGTCAAAAAAGTCCGCACTTTACAGACAGGCTATATAGCCCGCGAACTAGGCATCGCGCTATAATGTGACCACACGTAAGAGGACGTTCGTAGCTATTCGCGTTTCATTTATTGAGCACTGTGCAAACTAACATAGGCAGATCAAACATAGGCAGATCATCTCCGCCCTAATTCGGTTGTTCCCAATTTCCCCAGTGTCATTACCAGCACCTTATACGAAAATGGAAGACAGTTTGATTACTGAATGAAATGTTCGTGTCGTGTGCAATTCGGAGTAGAGGCTTTGTGCTTGTAGTCGATTGCGAAACCAACGATTTCTTTTGTCAGGTGTAGATGTCAGGCTATGCTTAAACGCCAGAGAAATCGAACGCTACAAAGCCAACTCTGCGTCGTGGGCCACGCCACCATGGTGACGTGTCGAGCAAACCCCCTTCCACGAGCTGTTCTCGCTCATTTGCAGTAGCTTATTAAATGCAGGGTATTATGTTAAAGCAAGCAGTTATCCTTCAGTTAAGCAATGCCATGTCTGCTGGCTGTATGAATTTGTACACCGCCACATAAAGCAGTGTCAGTATGACGTAAGGTCTTCTTTAGAGCTCATGTACCAATTACGAAGAGCGTGAAGAATTAGATTAAGAACGGAATGATGTAATTTAGAAGTACACGTTGCTGAGCTAGTCGGTTCATGTTCATGTACAGAGTCGTCCACATTTAAGCTGAACACCTCATTAGTATTCAAGACCTCATTGAAGCTGTTGTTTAATACATAATTCGGAAATCATTACTGTGTTTGTCGACACCATGATTAGACGTTCTATAACGGGCATTGCACTCGTGAAGTATAAGAAACGTACTAGTTTTACCGGTTTGAATACTAATGAGGTGTTCAGCTTAGATGTGGTCGACCCTGTACAGGCCACAAAAGTATGGCTGTTTTTGCGCAAGGAAATAACGAGGGAAGGCGTCAAAGGGAGCGCAGACTTTCGATTGTTTATTCAGTATACAATACAACGAAATATATACGCACAGACATGCGCAGCGAGCTAGGCAAACTTCGATACCGCCCTAATCACAACTTGTGATCTAAGAACTTGCTCTCTGCCTGCGATAGAGACAATGAAGTATCACTGATACATAGAGAACCTCGTGCTTTTATATGGAATGCCTCCAACGATTCTCGAGTCGTGGTGTCCCTGCTTCCGCCCAGAATCTGAATCTTATTCAGGCACGGCTCACTCTTATGTGAATTGCAGTGAGTCGGCAAATGTGCCCCATCTTTACCATTCTAGCGAAAGCTCGTGTTCCCGCGCACGCTTATTCACGATAAGCACTTGGTATCGCGAAAGCGATGCCAAGCGTTCAGCAGCCCACATCACTAAGGCAAAGTGGAACCAAGTGCCAAGGGATGCCCGACGTTTCATCCCCAAGATGCCTGCTCGTACGGCCCGGGTATAGGCCTCGTTGTGCTGGGAAATGTTAGCATTCCAGAAAATATACGCTGTGTACTCAACAAAGGTCCGAAGTTTAGCCACGAACCTTCTTTGCCTGCTCACAAATTACTGGCAGAGATCTGACGAGTTGACGGAAAAGCCGATGCGGAACTTAAAGACCGTTGCTTACGAAGAGTGCGTGGAAGCTCTAGCCAGAACCGGGGAAAAAACCTTCCGTTTTACGTCACAAGAATCCTACGACGCTTGAAGTATGCCTAGCTTGCGCTCCCCTTGACCCCTTCCCTCGTTATTTCCTTGCGCAAAAACAGCCATACCTTTGTGGCTTGTACATGGTGTAAGTATCCCGGCCTAGCAAAATAGAGAAACGGCGCTACATTGGCTGCAACGTTTGATTCCTTTTCAATTCCCTTTGGAGGAATGCCACGACGAGCGAGTGCGCTCACCTCCGCCATTTCTGTAGCAGAGATAAGGAAACCTCCAGACATTGGCCAGATCTACGGCGAAGCCAATGATGGAAAGCAGAAAGTCGGCTTTGTTCTTCCACGTGGGTCGTTCTCCGGGCGCCTTGGTCCCGAGCGGCTTGCTGGCCACAGGCACAGTCGAGGCCACGCCGTCGGCCAGGATCACAGCTGTCTGACCTTCGGTGGCGCTCAGGTGGTCCACGTACTCTGCGTGTGCCCGCGTGTATACACAACCTTCTTGCAGCGCTGCGTGCAGCACGGCCGCTCGCTTTTCACGACGGGGAAACACTGCGACACCGATGCGTGCACTGCTTGATAACATGTCCGATCTCTAATGAATCCTTAAGCGCCTGACTTTGATAGACATATGATAGAGACAACTCCATACCGCAAGTGACTGCTCTGAAGAGAACTTGACAGCGAAGCTGTTCTTTGTCAACCCGTTGGTGTCCGTTGGCGTAAAGCGGGCATCATCATGGACAGAAGCAGCGCTTGCAACGCTGCTTGCGTTCCAGCGCAGCTGTGATAGGAATGGGCCACGGCCGTACTGGAAAGCTATCGCAGCGTGCCAGCGCGGCCGTGAATGAGCATATCGTCGCCCCATAGCCTAATATAGAGTGTCAAATAAAGAACAATGATACAACACAGAAATACTTGGGAAAGACCTACAAAACATAGAAACACTTTGAAAGACTCGCAAAAAAAAAAAAAACAACAACACAGGAAAGCAATAGCCTGATGAAGGGGGACATCAGCTTTGCTGTTTCGACGGCTTTCACGGAGTGGAGCTGGCTGTATTTTTTCTGATCAAGTTTTTGACTATTTTTCAAGTTAAAGACACGAATGCCTATTTGCCCAGTGATTGGACGGGAAGAGCGCTAAATTGTACAGAGAGGGGATATTTTAGAGCCAGTTGTCTACGTCTAGCTGATTCGCCTTAATTTAGGGGACAAGGCATATAGAGCATGTAGCATGACACATTTATATTCTTACAGTTCCTTCTTTTAATAGTCTGCCATTTGGCCAGCAAGCGTTGGTCAATGGCTGTTCGACTATTTAAAAGGCAGATCTTAAAAGGTAATCAACAAAAATTTGAACGAAGTAATCTCGGCACCTTATTCACCAGAAGGTTTTTTTTACTCTAATGTTGTTTGTGAGGGGAACTTACAGCCCATCCTAATGAATGAAAGAAAGGGAATTTTTTTCGAGCGGCTCGTTTCTTTGTTAGGCACAACCAAATGAATCCAACAAACAACATGAGCCAAGGAAAGCGTAGGAGACATTAATTGTTGTCTTTAGCTGTAGTGCAGTAATTGTGACGGAAGCTGCAATGAATTAATGTGAACGAAAACACACCCAGGAAAGCGTAGGAGACATTAATTGTTGTCTTTAGCTGTAGTGCAGTAATTGTGACGGAAGCTGCAATGAATTAATGTGAACGAAAACACACCCTTTCCGTCGGTGGGATCCGAACACACAACCTTCGAATTGGTCAGCTGTCGCCTCGAGCAAAGATCACCTGCTACGTGACGCCCTCTGGCAACGAGAGTGTCCCGCACTCGTCGCCTTGGCTACGAGTGGCGCTGGCTGACATTCCGAGGGATTACACGCGCAGAAATACCCATCAACGTGGACGGGGAAGCGCTTTCCGTCGTAGCTCAATGGGTAGAGCATCGGACGCGTAATTCGAAGGTTGTGGGTTCGGATCCCCCCCGGCCGAACGGGTGTTTTTTTGTCCACTTTCACTCATATCTGTTTACATCATAATCACTCCACTACAGTCAAAAGACAATAATTGATGTCCCCTATGCTGTCCTTGGCCTAATTGTCTGTTAGATTCATTTGGTTGAGCCAATTCCAATGCTCGGCATACTAAGAATCAGTCCGAAATACGCGTTGGCGTGCGGCTCGGACACCTTGCGGAGCTGGGGCCGAATTCACAAAGCTTCTCATTTGTAAGTGCTCTTTGCCATTGACCGGCGCGCATTGCTTGTGGTATGTACAGTATCGGGATTGGCTGAAATATTAGTTTCAAACTTGTTTAGTGTAAGACGTTCTTGTGAACATGGACCCATGTTCACAAAAAAGTTCTTTCGCTAGAAGTGTTGGGGGACGTCAGTTGCCGTTCAATCGTGGTCTTGAGCATAATAATACCGAAGCCTACGGCCAGTGGCGCAGATAACACTTAGAAATTAAAGCCTATATGTAGATGCTACCCCTGAGCCGCTCTCATGCGATGCGTGTACCCGTGTGCACAGCGCGATGCTCGGTGAACTTACCTGAGGACAAGGGTGTGCTTGTCGAGGAACAGTACCCGTCGTCCCGGATGGCCGAGTGGCGCAGCTTGCGCACTTTGTTCTTCTCGAAGAACACTGGGCTGTCCTTGGACGGCGCCGGCGAGCGCGGCCCGGGGCTGCTCCTATGCTGGGCCGGCTGCTGCGACCGCGGACTGGCCTCGTCGGCGGCCGGCAGCAGAGGCTCGGCGGCCGGCGGCGACTTGGCGGCCGCCACGCTGTTGTTGGCCGGCATGGCAGGTGCCTCCTGTTCAATGGGTACCGTCCGGCCGCACCGCTGTCCGGGGACCCGCCAAGCTGCGAAGCACACGCACAGTGAACGATAGCATGCTTCCAAGCGCTTTCCTCGAGGCTCGGATTTTTCAAGGGGCTGCCGTAAGTACGAAAATGAAAAATTAAAGCCTCGTTTTCACTGTCCTCACCCCTATCGTTCCCCCTTCACTAAATGATGCCCCCTTTCCAGGAGACGCGCGCAGACAACGCAGACCTTCGCAGCACCGTCCCAGTTCCATCCTCCGACCCCCTTTCACTCTGTGGGTGGAGTAGCGCAGTCAACCCATCCCTCGTTTGTTTTTTTTTTTAACAGCGGAGCTCCTTAAGCCGCGCATTGTTCCGTGACGCGTGAACAGAAATGATCGTCATGATGAACCGGCACGCGTTCTCTTCATCCTCCTCTTCATCTTCGTCCTCTTTTGCTTCGCTCCCAGAACACGTGCGCAGATTTCTCCGGCGTGGCCTGTAATAAACCTCATGGGTGACAGAACGAGTAGAGAGAGAGAGAAACAAAGAAAGAGAGAAAGAGAAGGAAAGAAAATGTTTTCTGTCTCTCTCTTTCCTTGATTCTATGTCTTTCTCTTTCACCCTATTTCTCTCTTTCTCATTCTTTCTATGCTATGCTTAACTCTCGCCCCCCGTCGCTCTCACTTCCCTTTCCCACCCCCTTCAATACTACAGTATACATGGCTACGCTATGCTCTCCTAGCCTGCCTGGACAGCCGAATGGTTAGGACGCTCGCTTTCGCATCGTGGGTTCGCGGGTTCGAATCCTGCCTCGCGAAGAATTTTCTTTCGCCGAGAATTTTTCTTTTCCTCTTAATTTATATCTCTTTCTTCCTTTCTCTCTTTCTTTCTTTCTATTTTTCTTTTTCTTCGTACTCGTTCTCTCATCCATCAGATTTATTACAGGCCGTGACGCAGAAATCGGCGCACGTGTTCTGGGAGCGAAGCAAAAGAGGACGAAGATGAAGAGGAGGATGAAGAGAACGCGTGCCAGTTCATGATGATGATCATCTCTGTAGGCGCGTCACGGACCAATGTGCGGCTTAAACAGGTTCGCTGTTAAAAGTCGTTAACGTAAGTTAACCCTGGTGAGCAGGACAGCACACGATTAATTAGATAAAGCATTAGGAGGTGAGGTTGAGTCAGCCAAGGAAGGAAAACGGGAGAGAGGAAAGACAGGGATGTTAACCAGTTTGGCATAACCGGTATGCTACCCTGTACAGGGGGAAGGGATGGGGGAGATCGAAAGAAGAGTGAAGAAAGAGAGAAAGATAGGGGAACACACACGCACACACATAACTTCACAGCGCAGAGCGGCAGTCTTGTGCGGTATGCGGCATCATTAAAAAGTCTACAGCCGCTCGTGTAAGTCTGTTGTCCTTAGGAATTTGAGCAATGCCTTGGTTGCTTGAATTCTCGATGACTTATCAGGATGACATTGGAGAATTGTTTCTTGTGTCAACGGTCTGTTGTGAACACGAGCGAGAGCGAATATTAGGGATCGTCTCTGCGCAGCGTAGCGAGGACAGTCGCAGAAGATATGCTACAAGGTCTCCTCGGTGCCGCAGGCGTCGCAAAGAGCGTTGTCGGCCATCCCTATTCGAAACGAATATGACTTCGTGAAAGCCACTCTTAGCCAAAAGCGGCATAGCAGAGTGGCCTCTCTTCGGCGGAGTCCAGATGGTATTTGAAGTCGCCGCAACTCGTTTAGGTGGTGTTGCCAATAGTTTTGGCTTCTTGAGGTATTCAGTGTTGAGTGCGAAATATTCTTTGCGATCCTTTGAAGCATGGCAGCAGCATCAGACCTTGAAAGGGGTATAGCCTCTTCCTTGTCGCCTTGCAAAGCTGACCGAGCAGCATTATCGGCATGTTCGTTGCCAAGCACGCCGCAGTGACTTGGCAACCATTGAAATGTCACTTGGTGTCCCTTCTCGAATGACGTATGAATGAGGTGTCTTATCTCGAATACCAGTTGTTCATATGGTCCACGCCGCAGGGCTGACAAGAGAGATTGTAGGGCTGCTTTGGAGTCACTAAAAATTGACCATCGCTGCGGTTGTTCGCGATTGATAACACAAAGTGCAGCGCGAAGAGCTGTCAGTTCAGCAGCCGTTGATGTTGTTGGGTGGTCGGTCTTAAAGCTAACAGTTACACCTTTCGCTGGGACAACTACTGCTCCGGACGAATCACGGATGGTCGTTGAGCCGTCTGTGTAAACATGTATGTGGTCGGTGTATTTCTCGTGCAATAGAAGCAGAGATAGCTGTTTCAGGACAGGCGATGACAAATCAGATTTTTTCTTGATTCCTGGTACACTGAGCAAGGCGAGGCACTGAAGCAAGGCAAGTCCCCACTTGAACTTGCCTCGTATCGCCATATTGAATTGGCCAGCTGAGTGGGGAAGATAATGGAACGAATTATATATGGCCGCCTGGAGTGGTATCTCGAACACTACAAGATCTATCCAAACTCCATGAGTCAGCCACATTTCTGTCCTGTGTATACCGGTCGCGCTTGCCGAATGTCACTCTATTTGGAGTAACTGTATGTGAATGAGATGGATGAATGAATAGAACTGAAATCTGATACGAACTTTTTGAGGCTTGTTTCGACGTGTTGCCAACAGGAAAAGCCGTCGTTGAGAAGTATTTCGCAAATTAAAAGTTTCAATGGCGACGCAAAAAACAAAAATCGACACGGCTCCTCAAGTTATCCCATAAAAATATTTGCATAGCTTGGCGCCATCTTTGTTTCCATTGTAGATTCGCTTATTTGAAAAAAGTGGCTGCCGCTAAATTCGAAATTGTGGTTAATAAGGACCAGGAGCAACGAGAGAGTCTCCTTGCCCAAGTTTACAAGGGTGTTTGCAGTAATTTAGGCATTTACTTTTAACCACGGTTTCTCATTCGTGTTTGTGTTCTATATTGCGTGCCTCGTGAAACCTTCGCGGCGTTTTTTTTTTTTTTCAGACTACATTTATTCGAGTCTTATAAAGCGGTGACTAATGTTAAAAGGTAGAATTGCCATCTGCAGCACAAAGCTACGAGGAGGAAATCCATACTGATTGCTCAGAAAGGAAGGCTTCTTAGTTGACAAAAAAAAAAAAAAATTCGCCCTACTGGGAGCTGAGAAATTTAACGTGCCACAGCAAAACACAAAGATGCACTGGTTCGATTTCATAACAGAGCACTACGCAAGAATTAGCGGCGATAAATAATTATCAACAAGGAAATAATGAAGAGTGCTGTTTATACCTGAAAACTGCGCTTGCATAGCAATATTAATCGAAAGAATGCCTCCTCGCGTGTCAGGCATATCACCTCTCTGCCTTTTTTTTTTATATCTCGCCCACTTAATCCTCATGAATGTATCGCAGTGCACGGCAGCAATCGTCTCACCCTGTGATGGCTGCGTACTAATCGCCCGAAAATGTATATGCTGCAAAACACGTGGTGGCCGCCATGACGAGAATATATTATAAATGTATACGCAAGCCTCAACAAATGCGCGAAAATGGGCGTCCCGCCGCGTGGTATAATAAATGGGCGTTTTGCGTCATTTGCGCCCGGCAGAGCTTCCGCGCAAATTGGAAATTGGTTTTTAAAGGCACAAAGAAATCAAAGCAAAAGAGAGCGAGGCGGAAGAGAGAGAGAGAGAGAGCCTTCAAAGAGCGCTCCGAGCGTCGAAAACGCGAGAAAAAACAAAACAAGCGCAGTGCGCGGAAGTGACGAAAAAATGTTTGGAATTAAGCTGCTGCGAACAAAAAAGCTTACAGTAACAAAGAGGTCGATATATAGCGACCACGTGGAAATGCGAGGTGGGTTAGGTACATCGCAGCAAGAACGACGAGCTGTGAGATAGAAGCACGAGGAAAAGGAAAAGCGAAACAAAGAAGATATTCAAAGCACGACGAAAGGAGGGTTGTAAATTCTCTCGGGGCCCCTTATGCATCGTTTAGGGAGTGCCGTAATCGTTATCGGCAGATAATGATCCGAAGAGAGAGTCCGGCGCGCGTTCTCCACGCCTGGCGCCCTAAATCTTGGTCAGCGAGAGGCACACCGCGCTCCAGCTGTGATCCGGCAGGTTGTCCCCCCCTTGATTGTCTTTCGCGCTGTACCGCGGCGGCGATTATTTGAGCGCGCTTCTTCGGGAGAGCCGAGAAATATGACACTCGTCGGGGAAATGCTAACGAGCGAGCGGCCTTGGGGCGGCGGCAGCGGCGGCGATTGGGCGCGCTGGCCCCGGGTACTGACCAGAAATCAATAGCTTTCCAGAACGTCCAGAACACAAAGTGGGCGCCAATCTGACCGACAGGTGACAAGCTCCATCGGGCCGGAAAGAATTCCTTTACTCTTTCGGTTAGTATGAATTTAGAGCTCTTAATACGCCTCGCCGAAAAGAGAAGTTCTGGCAAAATGGGGTTATTCAATGAGACACGGAAGAAGAAGCCCTTCGTCGTTGAGCTGACACTAAAAGTGGACGTCGCGTGCCCCGTTATCACCGGCTCGTGGAGTGAGGGGGAGGTGGATATAATCGCAAGCGCACGAAATAAAGAGGCTGCGAAGTCGGGATAAGCATATCGGGTCAAGTACAGACGAAAATATAATTTTGAGCAGGGGGGAGTCGAACCCGCGCCTTCCGCAACACGCGCGTGGCGCTCTTGCTCACGTACTATATACCTGACACCCGCGGTTAAAAGAGAGTATCCGCCGCCATTTCCGTTTGCGGCTCTATGTGTAACACTCCTATATAGGGCCAATCTTGTACGCATACACACACCCAATAGAATGGCCGGGAGGACGGTGGAGTTGGAACTTAATTGGTAAAACTGCGCTCGTGTAAGGGCCAAACCTGAAAGGACAACTTTCAAATGGATCTTCGGCGTCGGCCCGTAACACACAGGCGACGTTGGCCGCCTGTAATGCTTCGCTTTATATGCTAAAGCCACTTCGGAGATCTGGTGTGAGCGGACTCTGGCGTCGAGCGAGCGTCACATTCTTCTTGACGACACCAGCCGACGTCGAAAATTCGTCGACTTACATTGTGGTCGAAGCTTGAGGATTAAAAGATGGGCGCCCCACCTCCACTTCCATTTACTACCTCTGCGAACATTTAGCGCATTTTCTTGGCCGAGTTGTTGGGTAATGCCGTCTCGCAAAATAGTTCGCACGCAGGACAACAGCCATGTATTGAATCGGCTTGTACATAGCTTCACCTATGTTGTACCTCTACAGGGTTGCCGACTGTGTCTCCTACGGAACCACACAGCAAAACGACAAGCGGCACCTGAACATCTATAGTGCAAATAATACGTGCCCTTCAGTCTCCTTTATTAAAGTGAATCCGCCTTCTTTTGCAAACGGTGACGCTTTTGCTCTGTCGCCTTTAGCTTAATTCCTCAACCGAATGACAGTCACCGTGCGCACCTCACCTTCCTTTCTCTCAAATTCAAACAAGAATCACTTACCTTTAGCTTAGTGCGATAAATGTCCTAGTAAGCTAATGAGGGAATGATACTAGCCAATGTTTCTTTGTTATTCTCCAAATTTCAGACCGGCATGTTAGTACTGCTCATATGCAATGATTGTACACTTTTCGCCTTAGGAATAGCGATAAATTGCCCGTCATGATTTGGGAATGTCTGCCGCGTGCACTCCAGCCCATCCTTATTCTCCGGTAGATTTCCTTTCCATGAGTATGTGCTCCCCTGTTAGTAACTGATCTAGCTATACATACTGTTGCCCAGGTACTAAATGCTGGTTGCTAGTTTTGACCTCGCGCCCAAGCTATTGAGCATTCATTTATGTATTGGCTATTCTAATTGTGTACCGGCATGCCTCGTGGCTCACCGTAATGTATAATCAGGGGATGTGGTAAAATTAATGCACGTTAAAAAAAAATAGAGGAAGACGGAGATTATAGTATAGCAGTGAAAAGGTGCCAATACACGATTGCGAAACGTATACTCATCTGGCAGCACAGGTACACGAGACGCCAGACCCCCAGTGTCTGTCTTTGAAACGATTTTTTTTTTAAAGCGCAAGCGTAAATGTCCCATTTGTCAAATCATTATCGTAATGCAGCGACACCTAGATACAAAACGGAGAAGAAGAAATCCGAAGCGACGAAGCGGCGCGAAAGAGGCGCTTGTGAGAGAAGAACAACAACGCGGGCAGGCGGAGAACGCATTCGCGTACTAATTACATTAACTACCATTGTGTCTTGTTGCACAAGCAAACACGAACACATCTCACTCGACGACCCCGAACGTCTGATTTCCCAATGCTTGGGGTGAAGGGGTAGCGGGCCAACCCCTATTACGCGCAAGCGCAAATGCCCCATTTGTCCAGTCGCCGTCGTGGATTGTGTCAATGGCATCCTGGTTAAAGAGACGTTCTACAGGCAATGCACAAGGGGATAGCACCAATTCGCTTGTGCGTCGTCCGCGTTCACGGGGTTTAACGTCACTGCAACTTTTTTCACGCCAATTGAGTAATGTTAATTTGACACTCAGTGGTGTGCTTTTCATGGTTGTTTTATTGGCATCATTTACGGAGAAATTCCGCCAACGTGGAACTTTAGAAGTATCCGCTGCATGTATCTGCACTCTGGCGTTTTCGGGGGTCAGCACAGGGGTGATATCCTAAATCGAATCCTTCTGGTGACAGTTTAACTTTTTAAAGCATTCTTCATTGTAGCACGTGCGATGCGTCTAACATTATAGGACGAGAAATATCATCATCATCATCATCATCATCATCATCATCATCATCATCATCATATGTCTCCCAGAATGTCTTCCACCTGTTCAGCAAATTCAAATGGTCATACCATACAGCTATGACGCGGGGAGCCCCGTTTAAGAAACATCAAAGCTGTCGAATTTCGCCACGCTGAGGCCAATCGAACGAAGCACTATGGCGGAATCTGACAGGTGAAATGCCAGAAATAGGGTCTCTCAATTAGAAATTTTCAAAGCAGGTGTTTCAGCGGTTCGCGCTTCCAGAATTGCGCGAAGTAGTCTGACGTAACAGCACCTTCAAAAGCGGCTATATCATACGGCGTGGTTTTTCTCGTAGAAACCGTGTGCGCATGGAGAATGGTTGTGCCAAACGCTCAACGAGGTCTGTAATTATTTTCTGTCCCGCTGCGGGATTCAAGTTCACACACCTGAGACCAAAAAAAAAGAGAGACACTCGGTATCGACGACCGTTCCCTTGACCCAGTTTCATTTTCCCTCAAGCTGAAAAATATTCACGGTGGATGCGATGGCGGATTAAAGGGCTAGCGCGTTCGAGCGCGTTCGCGCAAATCCCTACACGGCGTGTAATAAGAGGATTATTTGAGATTCATTACGGATCACCTGCCCGACGACGGCGAGTTCGCATGTACGAGTGCGTTAATCGGTATTTCCTTTTTTTTTTTCATTTCTAAATCAACTTCGTGTTGCTACCCGGGCTGCGCTACAAGAACAAGTAGGTCTGCGCCCGTATCCACAAAAACCCTCTTACATTAGAAATATTCGCAATCGAAACATACAGCCAACCCTGATGCTGGACGTATCATAAGCGAAGGCAGCCGACCAATACCAATGATCACTTACGAACAAGAAGCATAGTGAATTCGGCCCCTGATGATCAGTGAGCGTTTACGACCGACCAATTGTTAGGCGAGAGTATAGGCCCCTCTGACCACTGAAAACGTACGAAAAGGAAAAATAAAAAGTAATAGAAATGATCGTCGTAACGTTGCGGCGAAACATTCGGTACTCTTTTCTTTTTTTGATCTACGTACATATGACCCAATCGGGGAATGATCCTCACGCATGAACTAGCCTGCAAATTAACGATGTGGCTAACATCCCACCCGTAGTAGTGTGCCGGGTGTGCTGCGATGAAAACCACTTCAATACCCATAAAAATACTTTTCTCTCTCTACAAGCCGTAAGAGAAACACGGGTAGAGATGAAAATGGACCGCCACGGTGGTCTAGTGGTTAGAGTGCTCGATTGCTGACCCGATCTTCGCGGGATTGAATCCCGGCCGCATTTTCGATGGAGGCGAAAGTGCTAGAGGTCCGTGCACTTAGATTTAGGTGCACGTTAAAGAACCCCAGGTGGTCGAAATCTCCGGAGCCCTCAACTACGGCGTCCCTCATGATCATGTTGTGGTTTTGGGACGCAAAACCCCAGCTATTATTATTAGAGATGACAATTACTCAACTGGGGTTTTTGGGCAATTACAGGCACAGTAGTGGAGGGATTCAACACAGTTTATACACTTTCTATCCACCGGTACTTTTGCATTCTGCTCACGTCGGAGTGCATGTGGTCGTCTTGACAGGCAGTCATACTCCCAGACGCCTCGCTTGGGGTCTCCTAACGTAAGAGCTACAAAGTCATATAGCTGCCCTGTGCAATTATTATTATTATTATTATTATTATTATTATTATTATTATTATTATTATTATTATTATTATTATTATTATTATTATTATTATTAGACCACTATGGAAGAAATTTAGCGTATCGCCATACTCGTTGCTGGGGGCTAGATGTTTCATCCATTCCTTCGAGGGTGCCCACAGCAAAGCCCGTATTGATAAAATTTCTTCTGTCTATACGCCTGGTCATCTTTTACGTGATTAGCCACCGGTATAGCTGCGGTTCTGTTATCACGCCCATCGCCCACATGAGCGGCGACCTCAGGGCAGTGAGGAAATCATGTTACGCTAGAAAAGAGTTGCGTGATTACGTACCAGAGTGTTCGAGTAAGACCTCAAGCATTAAAACAGCTCCCCTCGCCCTTGGCCTCTGGAACGACCAGGGCGGCAGCGAGAGCAATAAGGAAGTTGCATAAGCATGAAAGCTCTAGCTATTAGGCTCACATCGTGACATCGCGATTAGCATATGTAGGATACCGGTTAGGCGTATATAGTTACGCACCAACGCTCACACGGACTGTACGTACGAGACATATAAGAAAGCAAGCAATTCAAGACCGTATGCACAGAGAGAGAGAGAGAATACAGTGGATATGAGAGCACTTGCGTGTACGTTTTAAAGAACATTGTCGTTATAGTTATCACATAGGCGTCAGTATCCTTCGGAATTCGCATAAAGCACAAGTGCCGCTGCGTTGTAAGTAAAACAACCTGAACGCAGTCTGGATGCATACAGCAAAATGTCATTGACCATTTTGCTATATGCAGAAAAATGAGGTTGTGACCCGCATTGTATAAGTTGTAGAACACTGTGGTTTCGCTTACTTGACACTGCGAAACACGAGCGTGTCACTGTGTCCAGCCCGGCAGTAACCAAGTGAAACTTCATACTACAAGGCTGCTTAAACGTACATCAAAGGAAAACACAGTAAACAATCTTAAACGATTAAGAGAAATCACGAAATTAATGGGTGGGGGGGGGGGGGGGGGGTTGAAGATGCGAGGACTTGCCTTATATAGCCCTCTACAGCGAAGAAGAACGCACGCTGGAGAGAGCGATGCGCAAGCAATATTAATAAGCGAATCGGGTGGCCAGGATTGGTAGAAGCTAGCGAATCACGGATACGGACCAAGCCATACCTGCAGTGAGCTACCGTCCTCGGAGTCAGGGCCCTCCTGCAGCAAGTGCGGACGCGAGTTCAGCTTTCGAGCAGGGCGGCGAGCATTGTCGGTGCATGCAGGCTGGCCGGGCATCGGCCGCGCCACTGAACAGGAACCTTTTAACAAGCCGCTGACTGAGAGCCGCTGGTGGCGGGGGGTGTGTGTATGCCGTTAGCATGGACACCCTGCCGGCGCCCGCGAAGCATGCGAGATCTGCGATAGCACGTCACTGTGGGGAAGCAGGCGACGACGACTGCAGAACAGTCCCGCATCCGTGCACTATGCCGGAGGTACGCATGGTGGAGCTATGTGCATCGTATTCATAAGACAGTAGTTACTCTGTAGTTGTTCGTATAGTGCACAAACCTATAGATGGTGATGCTGGGCACAGTATTGGTGAAGGCTGCCGGAGAATGGCAAAGAGCCGTTCCGAACGAGGAGCGTTATAAATTGGGCCCCCGTGCTGTTGCGACATGATATGTCACATTTTTGTTTGGCATTTTCAAGCGAGTTTCCAACCTATTGTGCAGCGTCCAAGGTTACTCGTGCGCGCAGAAAAAAAAAAAATGTTCGGCGGTCGAAATGCACAGACGTTTCTCGGCTGTTACGCACCACTTTTTTTCACACAATAGTCGCGCAGCAGGTGTATACGGCTCAATGTGTCTAAAGCAAGGCCCTTAACGCCGGCACCGAGGAAAAGTCACGTGGACAGAAATTTAGATGGCCGCCTTCACAAAGCTTCGCGTTCGTAAGTGCTCTTCGCCATTGCTATAGTATTATGCCCAGTATCGAAATTGGTTGAATGTTTTCTCCTCCAAGCAATTATGTAGCGTATGAAAGTTCTTTGTCCGCATTTCAACAGAGGCGAAATGCTAGATGCCCATGTAATAAGATTTAGGGGCACGTTAAAGAACCCCACGCGGTAGAAACTTTCGGAGACCCCCCCCCCCCCAACTACGGCGCGCCTCATAATCATATCGCGGTTCTGGCGCGTAACGTCCCAGAAATTATTATTATTGAGAGATATTTGGTGGTGGTGGAAAAACTTTATTGATTGTTCAAGAGAAGGGGTAGAATGGGAAAGAGCGAATAGGTGGGTCCCTATTCCAGGACTCCAGTGATCCTGGCTACCGAATACGGTCTGAGGCTCGAGCGACGTATGCGCTCTGAAACAACAAGAATCTTCCTTTTTTTTCTCACGTTCATAAATGAATTTCTTCACGACTTTATTGCAGAAGAGCAGTCTATTCAACAAAGCCACAGCAACGGGCAGAAGTTTCAGTCATACAGCCGTAGAAAATTGAAAATGAATTCCAATGGCGGGCACATACCGAGAAGGATTATCGCAGACGTAATGCTATCGGCTGGCTGCGCCACTAGTATGATCGAATATCCCTCTTGGCTAGCGACTACTTTTTAAGAACAATTTTGTAGATATACGAACTTGTTTGGTGAATAACGGTCCCGAAATTCAGCGATCGCTTTGCGACGTTAAAGCCGTTCAGCTGTGCGAGCTTCTTTTGCAAAGATGCACGCTGCACGCGCCATGGCAGTGCATTGCATGCCAATGCACGACGATGCCGCGCGCCGCCACAGGTTCATGCAGTCGATCGCGATCTATGCACCACAGACGTGCCAGCGAGTGCTCTATATAGTTCAGACTGTTATGCCCCGGCGGCGAGAAAATTCGTTTGCGCCGCAAATGCAGTTTGTGTCTCGCTCGCCGTACGGACACCGATGCATGGCCCGCGCCTGTCATTCCTGCCAACCACAGCTTGGATTCCGGCATCGATGAGGCGGTAAACCGGGTTACGGGCCACGTGTCTTCCCCGATGGTGCGCTGCTTCCCACCGGTGTACGCACTTCATCAGGCGCCTCCGCCTGGCTGCCCCCGAGGTTTCCGGCCTGACTCGTGGATATGAGTTTTCGGTGCCTATGATTTTTTTTCCCCTTTTTTACGCACTCCCTCATAGCTGCAGACAAAGACCAACTGCCGGCCGATGCGCGGTGGAATCAAGCCGACACGCGCCGCACAGCGTATGTAGTTTACAGCTATACGAATCCGTAGTCACGGCATGTGGTCGAACACTCCGAGGATTTTCTCGGGGGTGGGGAGCTTGATCTGATCTAAGTGCGAGATTCTTGCTTTCTTTTCATTTCCTCTCGTTGTCCCGAACGCGGGGCTCGGTCCTTCTCGTGCTCTGGCCCTGCAGATGGGTGTCGCACCCGTTCTTAATACTCGGAGCCGCGCTGTGTGTACTTACACGCCGACTTTCCACTGAGAAACCCTCCGAGCGGGATGCATTAGAAAAGCCGACCGGAGGATCCACTCCTCTCGTACAATCTTGATCGGAAGGAAAACTCCAGGTGTGAAGGGACAGTTTCGAAGTTATCTTCTCGTTCTTTCTTGTTCTCTTTTTTTTTTTCGTGCCGATAGTACGAAAAAAAAAAGGGACGTAGCGAAATGTCCGCCGAGGTCAATTGGGTCGAACACACGGGACGTTGGAGAGGAGGTGCAAAACAAAAGGTCCTCGAAGTCAGGCACTGTGATCGCGGGCTTGATTAAATAAAAGGTAACCCAATTTGTGACGACGACGCAGTCAGGTACCTCGCCGCTTCCCGTAGCCCCTTTAGCGCGCCGGAGGCAGGCGGGCCGGACGCCCGCGAAGACGCCGGGCTCCGGGAGCGCTTCATGTTCAGTTCGTCATAGGAGAGCATGAGAGAGTGAAAGAAAACGAAAGGATGCGGGGTGCAAACACACGCGCGGGCGTGGACTTGCGCCTGATCTGTCGAGCACTTGCTCCGAGCTCGCCCTATATGCTATAGCTACCCGGCGCAGCACTTGCGGAGAAAGCAAGAAACACAAGCAAATGCTCTAAAAACGACGGAGGCGCGAGAGCACGTCCACCAGGAGAAGGGAAAGGCTGCGAGTAACGAAGTGTAACGCACGCCTAACTCCGTTTGTCCGTACAATGTTGATTCCATAGCTGCGCCGCTACCTTGACCCAGTGCGCGCGATCGAGGAGCAAAGGTGTTTCACGAACAAAGGAAATTATAGCCCCAGGACGCGGATTTCGTTCTTCCTCATTCTCTCTTTTGTATCGCTTAGTCATCGGTGAGCTAGCGCGCTTCGCGCATCAGTATTGAGCCCTCCCTCTGATCTTTTTGTATTTTTTTTCTTACCTCACGAAAGGATAACAAAAGGAGCAAAAGAAAGTCCAGGGTTTTTTTTCTGAAGCAGAAGTTCTCGTTGCCTTCTTACGAGATTATCAAGTAGATTCGTTTCCCTGTTTCTAAGTTTTCAAAAAAAAAAATAAAATAAAATCTCGCATTTTCTTGCATCCACCACCTCCTGTACCTACGCTCGAACTTCTTTTTCTTTTTCTTTCAGCTCCGCTTTCTTCCACCCCACGGAAGCTCTTCCTGAAGTTAAAAAAAAAAAATAAAAATCTTACGAGACAGCGCTCCTTGAGCAAGTTACTTTTATATCATCACAACACACCTTCCCTACATACCGAATTATATTCTCCTTCCTGGCTCACTTCTTTCGTTTGCCTTTGCAGCTTCTTTATTCCATTACGTTGGAACTTTATTGATCAAGCAAATACAATAAAACGCGATGATAACCACGGCACTTGTAGCTCTCGGTAACCTGAAGCTTCCGATTCAACGCTCGATATAAAACAAAGCGATCAAGAGGCCGTATCAGGTTTATAGGTCATTACGGTCAAGTTTTCTCACAAAGTTTGACTATTTTTCTGATCTTTTTTTTTTCTTTTTATCTGTACGTGTTGTTAATTTATTTAGGTTTAGTGCGCGGTTATTGTGTTTGATTTTTTTTTTTTTAGTTTTTGCCCATCTGAATGAAACTTGCGGGAGATCCCTGATTTGCGAAGCCCTTTCAACGCGGCCTTAGTTCTTCGGTCCTTAACATGGCTTCTTTAATACTTCAGTACTGGCCTGTGTATTGTACTCTGGCAGGACAATTACACTATATATACACGCTCGTACACACCGTCCTGAACAATGCGGATGGAGTACGATGTATTGTAGCGCGATAGACGTCACACAAGACACAAGGCAAAAGAAACACATACAAAACACCCTTTGTTCTTTTGTAACCCCTTTATAAAAAAAAAGATACTATGTAGAGAAAAACCTTTTGTTCTGCTTACTTGAACGAGGCGGTTTTTACGTTTGCTTGGCTTTTCTTTAGGTCACTGATGATGCGATTGGTCTTCCTTGAGACTCAGGCTGCACATTTCATCACTGAAGTATAACTTGAAATGAGATTAAAGACGAACACTTCGCAGAGTTATCAATTTAGCGTGTTGGTTGTTGTCAGATCAGTCGAAATGCTGTCTTGTACAGCGCGAGATAAGGGGGTTGTGTTACGGACTGTTGTGTTTAGTATTGGAAACGTACGAATGAGATGAGAAATTTTGATGATACCAGGAATGCAGGGAAGGACTAAGTACATGGAGCACCGCGCGAACTCGACAATTGACACTCGCACGCTTCGCAATCCGTATACAGTGACTAGGAGCTCGTGAGCCGCAATCAATTCGATCGAATGAAATATGCGACGGCCAGATTTATCAAACAAATTTGCTCGACTTTGTAAACAGATTTATCGTCAAACTTGTACAACAAAGACTCCCAGAGTTTGTAGCACACGGCTTTTCTAGCTGGTTCTCCTTCCACTAAAAGGACAAACCGGGACTAACGCTGCGTGCCTTGTTTCGGTAACACGACGAAAATGGGCTTAATCAGCGTGACACTCTGGTATGACACTCTGGTATACAATGTATCCACATTGAGCGAGTTTGTCACGGCTTCAACGCCAGTTGATGACAGCTCACAGACGTACTCTTTTTCTGCCTTTCTACGACGGCCGGTCGATGTAGGTCAACATACGATAGTCACAGAGGCCAGGGCCGTACCCAGGAATTTTTTTCGAGGGGTGTTTGCGTGTAGAACGGCGAACTTTGGCAACTGGTGGTCGCTGTGAGGGCGTGCAAGTATTTTAGTGTCACCTGAAAAGTTAAAGCATGAAAAAATTTCGGATGGTGTCAGAACTCCCTCAACCCCCCCTTAGTTACGGCCCTGACAGAGGCGATGGCAAAGTGACAGCCAAGGACAAACACACCTACGTTAAATAACTTTTGGGATTCAGGTTACAGATTCGAATTTAAAAAAAAAAAGAAACACCCTTCTATAAGAGAACAACGTTCCTTGTTGGGCGAGTTGGGACAAGTCAGTCATAATGATATTTAGCGCAAACACTAGATAACAGACAAAGGAGAGGACGTAGACGCAGCGCATTCTTTTAACTAAAATTTATTCGAAAGGAACACACATACATATATATATATACGGACCAAAGGACCAAAGAAAAAAAGAGAAGAAAAAAAAAACCTCGGAGTGAAAAGAAAAAGAAGATAAAGCCAAAAATGTGCCCGCTTGGAAGAGAATAACACGTCAGCGCCGTGCCGTGGTACCGCGCCCCTCCCTACGTCGCGCAAGAAACAAAAGTTCTTTGTCGGAAAGGTGCAGCGATGGCATGCTTAGGCATGCATCGCCGGACCATGCGAAATTTTATTTGGAAGAATGCGCTGCGTCTACGTCCTCTCCTTTGTCTGTTGTCTAGTGTTTGCGCTAAATATCATTATGACTGACTTCGATAAGAGTTCGCGAACCATGTTAGGCCTAACTCTTTCATTGCAAGTTAGACAGCTTGCTTTTATTTAGGCGCGCTTTGCCATGACGAATGTTCAGAAGACTCTTGTACCCGGTGATGAGCACAAGACGCTTATGGAATGCGCCTTTCGACGTCGGTATGCGCGCCTGTGATGTACCGATGTGACTAGAACAAAAAAAGTCCGCTTCACCGCAAGGGCGAAGCAATGAATGCGAAAGCAACAAATTGGAATGGTATACGAAGTAAGGCTAGCAACCAACTCCTTAGCATGCGACCTGGCGTAACTCTACAAAACGCTGGCGGAAGGATACGCGTCCACTTCATCGAGCGAAACGACCTTCGTGCTGTCTATCGCTGCAACGCAAACTAAGCGGTGGGAACACAGCATGCAGAAAGGTATGAGCCGTTTGCCGATAGCTCAAGATAGGGCGCGCGCAACCGCGCTCGGTCGTTCGAACTACGCAGCTCTTCCCGGAGCCACGCACCCCTCCCCCCAACCATTGTGGGACCCCCATGCGTCTTTCGTGTGGCTGAATACGGCCTGCACGTTTTCTCTCTGCTTGACCCGCGGTCGTCGGCTGCCTTCCCACGCTTTCACTCGCACGCTTTCACCCGCACGTAGAACATACGACGCGCGGGGCGATATTATCGCCCTTAGACTTTATACGGAACCTCACGGCGATGGCGACGGCAAAAATACGCCGTAAGTGTCCGTATAATTGCTATAGCGATAAAACGTATACAGAGGAAGCCTAAAGAAAGGTTCTAAACTTCAGTGCGCCGCCGTACTGCGAATGCGTCAACGTTGAGGCGGTTAAACTGGACTGCTATTCACAAACTCCTCTTGCGCTAGAAATATTCGTAAGGGTAAACGTTAGCCGATCCCGTCACGGGGGTGTGAAGACATTCGACCAATAGCGAAAACCACCTACGAACGAAAAGCTTTGTGAGTTCTGCTCCTGATGCTGTGCCCACGGTGGTGTGACCCGAGTAAACAAACATAAGTTCATCCCCACTCTCTAACTTTGGCTGCAGCCTTCTCCTTCGCCGCATGCGGTCTTTTTGGGCACCAGGCAAATTATTTTTACGAAAACTGCGCGAAAAAAAAAAAACACCGGAGAAAAGGAAGGAACGCGGAAGAGGCGCACACTAGGAACCGAAGATTTATTGTCGGATACATATAAATAGTACGAACACACCTGAGAAATTCTCACAAATTGGCGGATAAATATAACATTTAAACCACACATTTTGCTTCTCGTTATTTGTCAACCGTCAGACGCAACGTGGAGAGCATCATGCATCTTGGTTTAGCAACACACGGGGTGGCAACGTTGCAGGGACGGTCGTTTTACCGGCGCCCCTGCACTGATCGACAGTGTAAGCTAATCGATAGTATACACTGTCAAATTAAATGTATATTTAGTTACTATGGCAGATATTGGTACACTGTTTCTATGTAGAAAACGCCTTTTTTTTTCGTTGTCGTGTGCTGACAATGCAGCCTTTGTCACCCCCCTCATTTTCTTACCTTTCAGGATCACATGATGAACTCGCCTAGAGGGAACGGTGCACTGTGCACGCGTGCACGGTGCCTCGTATTATTCCACCACTGATTAAAATAGAAAGAGCGACACGACGGCGAAAATCAATAAAATAAGAATAGCGAAATGCGCGTGCGGGCTGAGATATGGAAAGGGAGGGAATTCGCGTCAAACTCGTCCCGGTTATGAGGGATTCGTTGGGTCCGAACCGTGTTTGGTTCAAAAACGGGGGAACCAGAGACGAACGCTCCTGAATAGGTGGCACGTCGGAACTAAAATTAAAAGCCGCTGACGTGAATTGCAAATGGGGCCGGCCGGGTCGTGAGAGCGCGCGCGTAGAGGACGAGGAACACAATAGCGGCAGGGGTGCCAAGGGATTGGGATGGACGGGGGTGAGCGGAGTCCCTATTCTTTCCCCTCGCGAGAGACGGCCGCGTCTATTTCGGACAGCGCGGTGGGGCAATCCGACGTCAGGCCCCTTGGTTGGGGCACGGGGGGGCTCCGCGTTATGTAAAGGGCGCCGCACGGTGATTCTGACCGCTGTCGGGGCCAGAAGAAGCCGCAGGCGGACCCCCGCCGTCGCCCGGAGGCGCCTCTGGCCCTGGCGCTCCGCATTCGTGGCCAGCAGAGCGAGATGAGGTCGACCCGAGTTGGGAAATCGGGTCTTAAGGGCGCGGGAAGGAAATGAAAGAGGGGCGCCGCCGTTCCAGCCACGCAACAGCGGCGAACCGAAACGTCATTGGCTCGCTGGAAACGGATAACAGCAACCATTCAACAGGTTTTGTTGTGTATACAGGTGATACACTCAGGAGTAGAATATATTGGTAAGGAAGAATAGTGTACCACGTGTAACGGCGAGTCCGAATGTCGCTTACGAGCGTCCGATACCTTCATTTGTGAACAAGCGTTCTAGAAGCAGGACACGTTAATGAAAGGCTTTGGTTCTTCTAACCTTGACCATATGGAACGACAGTGTGTGTTAAAATAATAACAGAGCAAGAAACACGGACGAACGAAGGACGCGCACCATTTGTCTCTATTTTCGCGCTGCTCTTTTCTCGAACATCAATTACCAACACACCAAAGTCTCCACCCTTCGTAGATATTGCGTGGCTATTATACTTAACCGGCAAAAGGATCGTGGTATTTACAGAGATATATTTGGAACGACGTACACCTTAAGAAAGATGTTTTACGTGAACGTAGGAAGGAAACACGCCATAATTCATCATCATTTATAAAGTAACGAAGTACCCACTGCGCGTCTGCAAGGCAATATGTGCACCGTAGCTGCGCACTGTGTTGATGCTGTGACTGATGATGATGATGATGATGATGATGGTGATGATGGTGAATTATGGCTGGGCCGTTTGTAATGGGTGCCCAGCTTTAAACCACCATGCAACTCGTCAGGCAATTTACATGGTCCGACGCCTGGTGGACGCTTCTGCCACGCAATAATTACGTCTATGTAATTACGTTTGTATGTATAGTATAGAGAGAAAGGAAGGGAAGAAAGACAGAAAAAGATACAAAGACAGAGAAAGAAATACACACAAAGAAATAGGTAGAAAAAAGAGAGAGCAAGACGAAAGAGAGACAATGAAATAGAGAGAGAGGAAGGGAAGAAAGCAAAAGAAAGGCGAGAAAGAGAAAGAGATAGACAGAGAAAGAAAGAAATAGAAATAAACAGAAAAAAGAGAGATAGAAAGAACAGAGAGAAAGAGAAATAAAGAAAGGAAGAGAATAAAAATTATGGCATCTTAGCACTAGTGGTGCCAAGCCTGAAGGAGGAGCGAAGCTGGGTAGCCTTCCTTGTCTCTTTTAGGGGCGAAGCTCCTTAAGGCGGCACCCGTTCGTCCCTCGTAGTCGTCGTCGTCGTAGTAGTAGCAGTAGTAGTAGTAGTCGTAGTCCGTAACAAGTCTTACGTTTTGACCTCCAAAGTGGTGCCGGTGGGAGATTTTTCCTGTGCGTTGTTGAACAATAAAAAATTCGCAGCGTGCGCGTTAACTAAAAGCCGAATTCTTCTCTCATTCCCCATTAGCAGCCATTGGCATGTTCCAGTAGAAAACGTTAGTAGAAGTAGAAGTGTAAGTGTTAGCTAAAAGCCGACTTCTTCTGTCTCTCATTCCCATTAGCAGCCATTGTTTACCTCCAAGGTAGTGCCTGGTGAGATTTCTCCTGTGCGTGATTAAACAATAAAAATTTTGTTCAAAACGCCGTTGATTGATGAAATAAACCAACGAAAGACGCCAGATGTTTTGTAAAAGCAAAACGAAAGAACGCCAGATGTTTCTAAAGCAAAACGAAAAGACGCCAGCTGCTTAACGAAAGACGCCAGATTTTTCAAAAGCAATGGTTTTCTAAACAATGAAAATTCACAGCGTACATGTAAAATTAAAGTGAGCTGCAAGTCGTCATAACTCATCGAACCTTTAGTATAAACGCGCCCGATCTCACGTCGGTTGGGCAGGATTCACGGAAGATTCACGGTTTACCGATGAACCTCCGCAGCTTCGCCCACTCATCATTCACTCCGTGGATATGCTGTGATTTTTATTTTTCTCTTTCTTTCTTGTCTCTCTTGCTCTTTCTCTCTGTTTCTTGTATCTCTTTCTTGTATCTGTCTCTTTCTATTTATTTCTTCCTCTCTCTATTTCTTTCACTTTCTCGCTCTTTCTATCTTTCTCTTTCTTCCCTTTCTCGTTCCCTCTCTTTCTATTTATTGCTTCCTCTTTCTTTCTATCTCTCTCTCTTTCTCTTTGTTTCTCTCTATTTCTCTCTTTCTTTCTCCTTCTGTCTTGCTCTCTGCTTTTTCTATACCTTTTTCGTGTCTGCTTCTTTCTATCTCTTTCTATCTATTTCTGAGTCTTTCTCTATCTTTCTATCTTTTTATGTCTTTATTCCCTTTATTTCTCTCTATTTTTCACTTTCTTTCTATCGCTTTCATTCTCTCTCTTTATTTCTCGCTCTCTTTTTCTTTGTCTCTCTCTCTCTTTCACGTGTTTCACGTGCTGCACTTCGCCGAGCAGTTTCTTTCGTTTAACGCTCGCACCTGCTGTACACGAAAGTGGCGCTTGCCCGATTCCTGTGGCGCAAACCCACCTCAGGAGTTCTGCACGTCGGAGTGTAAGTTACCGATAGCTTAAACGGCTTCATTGTAAAGAGAATGAAGAGAGCGCGTGCCGATGATGCTTTTTTTACGAGGGAGTTTACAAGTTAACGACACCTTAAACAGCTTCGCTGTTCAAATGAAGAGAAACGAGGAAGGCCGCCCGGCCTTCAGGCTTGGCACCACTAGTGCCAAGATGCCTTAATTTTTGCTCAAGGCCAGTGTCTGACGAGGCTCTTAAGGCCTAAATAAACGCCTCAGAAGGAGCGATTGTCTGGGGATCAGCGACATTGTACTGCGAAGTATGCGCCTACACTCGAACTGAACTGGTCCAAATTTTTCTGCTCGCGTGCCATCGAAAAGGAACGCGACGAGATAGTGACGAATGACAAGACAGACGCACGCGAAGGCGATCATACTCTGAGAAAGGGTCGGCAGCAGTAGAATTGTGCGTCAGTACACTTTTTGATACCTCACATAGTTTCGTGTTTTTCGCAGAATTATCCCTGGCACAAAAGCAGTGTAGTCAAACAAGATAGATAGATAGATAGATAGATAGATAGATAGATAGATAGATAGATAGATAGATAGATAGATAGATAGATAGATAGATAGATAGATAGATAGATAGATAGATAGATAGATAGATAGATAGATAGATAGATAGATAGATAGATAGATAGATAGATAGATAGATAGATAGATAGATAGATAGATAGATAGATAGAAAACTACTTGCGTTTGTGGCGTCTGTGAGAGTGCGAGTGAGTGAGAAAGTCAAAGATTGGAATACTGAAACGCCGCGACCCTCTTGATAACGCAGTACTAATTCTGATCAACTACGGATAACGTTCTTGATTCGCAATCAAACACTTTCATTTGGACGTACAGTCGCGCTCAATATGACTTGCAACATGGGAACGCATAGCCTCACGAGCTCAAATATTGCGCACAGCTTCGGATAACCATTATTTCCACAACTAAACGCTGTTCTCTCACTCGGAGAGGTTTTGCAAATAAGAAAATAGCATTTAGTTACGGAAATGAAGGCAAGTTGATGTCATGCGCAATCTGTGAACGCCATGCGCTCCCGTGTTGCAAGTCATATTGAGCGCGACTGTACGTAGCAAGCCCACGTACGCTGCAAGGCTGCGGGAGAGAAGTGCGCATGCGCAGTACGTGACGTATCTATTCCGTATAATAATAATAATATCTGGGGTTTAACGTCCCAAAACCACGATGTGATTATGAGAGACGCCGTAATGGAGGGCTCCGGAAATTTCGACCCCGCGGGGTTCTTTAACGTACACCTAAATCTAAGTACACGGGCCTCGAACATTTTCGCCTCCATCGAAAATGCAGCCGCCGCGGCCGGGATTCAATCCCGCGACCTTCGGTTCAGCAGCCGAGCGCCATAAGCACTAGACCACCGTGACGGGGCATATCGATTCCGGAGATGCGTGCGTACGCCCGTAACAAGACACTGCGTTGCGCTCTCGCAAGACCTCGAACAAACTAGAAACGAGAGCACATGATGGCTGCAGTGGCGTCCGATGCATGCAGCAACAGCGAACCCGACGCAAGTCGTGTTTACTTCACCTTGAAAGACCGCGTTGCTATGCGAGACAAAGTACAAACAAGCGGCACGTTCCGGCGTCCTGGCGTGTGGGAAGACATTGCCTGGCGTCTCACAAAAATTCTCAAGAAACCTTCCTCGACAGGTTGTGTGCGGGAACGCGTTAATATCCATCTATTAGAAAGTAGAAAGTAAGCCTGGTCCGTATGTTTATTGCATGCTGCAACATAACGCGCGTTGAGCGTTGTGCGAGATTTAACTCCTTGAAAGTCTTGCGGCGCTTCGCTTGTAGCATAGGCAACGTATCGTGCGCTGCGTACGCAACTTCTGCGTGCACCCTAAAAAAAAAAAAAAACGCTTAACTAAAAGTGTCTATTAAGTAAGCGGGTTACGTGGGAAAAGTGCCACTTGAGAATTTGCGCTGTTTCGGAAGGCTCCCGCACGTAACCCCCGCTCTTTCAGACCGAGAAAGCTCTGGTTTTTCGCTTGTCACGCAGAGAAGAAGCACCATTCCCAGCCTGCACGTGAACTGCAGCCTGCCGATGCCAGGCTGCGCACATGAGCTGCGAGGAAATTCGGCTCGCTTTCCACCCTGCAGGAAAGTTCTACAAGCGTCTGCGCGGCTGCGCCACGGCGCTTCTCATCACTCGATTCCCATTCATCCTCACGGGTGCCCGACCTTGACGGATGACTGAGGATCTTCATCTCGCCAGAACGTGTTGCACACACTCCCGCATATCTTTCTGCGTGAGAGCGCGCCGCGACAGGCGGTTGTGCGTCCCGGAGCTGCCGCGCCGCCAACCGCGCCGAGCACGTGGGCGTCTCAAGGTGTCGAGACGACGAAGCAGCGCAACGCGCAACAATCCCTGGGCCATCGGCGCATAATATACGATGAGACGTGTGCTATATTAGATGCTGCGGGAGATAAAGAGCTTCTTTTTTTTTTTGCATATTTGGAGAGGCGCGAAGAGGACGCAAACTTGGCTACTGTCTTGTAAACGGCTCCCGGCATGGTGCTCGACGCACTACGCGACGATAACGTTTTCTTTTCGGTGAAGGTTGCTTGGCGGTCGACTGAAGAGTGGTGCGAAGCGTTCGGCTCCGAAATAACAGATACACTCCATCGTCAGGGCTCTCGATGATAACGGCGCAGGAACCTTCCAAAGGCCTTGCACAACTGTTTCGCTTCCTCTTCCTGCTATATCGTTTACGTGCTGGAGCTTGCGCAGATCGCAGCTACTGAGTAACCGTAAACAAATGCAGTAACGGCAAAAAATTCAACTACAAACCGAAGAAGCAGAAAAGAGAAAGATACTGACGGATTTGAGTGTCGTCGCCGTGAAATGCTTCAGGAGTAATTTGGAATGAGCAGCCTCAGAGCACCTTGTATGAAGTACTGAAATCTTTAGAACAGCGGGACCTAGTGAGATCTCTTTACGAGAAAGTTCCCTTCTTAGCAGTTCCCTGATGGATGCAGCGAAAGCACAGGAAAAGCCCATGTGTTGCTAAGGGGACCACATGGGCATTACTGATAGTTCCACACGAATAGGATACATTTGGGCTCTTTTCAAGCCCAACTGCACAGCTGAATGAAAAAAAAAAAGAAAAACGTATAATCACTTCGCACTAGAACTTTTTATTAAAGTATGATCTAAGAATGAGTCTGGAAGTACATAAATGCCCTTGGAGTAAAGTGAGAGTGAAAAAAGTAGCTTCAATGCTCAAACGCAACCGGTTACAACGCTTGTACGAGACTAACGAAGGGTGATGTTTGTATAAGCTACTCCCCGCGTGGCATGGAGTCTCCCGCCGGAAATTAGCGCATTTGATTACTAAGTATATAACTTATTCACCGTGAGAATGATTAGTCGCACATATATTTGTACACAATACTCGTGCCCGTATAGCGTCGCACATTCTTTTGACGTCGTTTAGAACAACTTATTTCTCTGAAATTCAAGGCAATCGTAGTTTCCTAAACTCACGTAGGGAACGAGCGGCTACCGACGCGCATAATCGCTGCGAAATGTGCTTTTAACGCAGTATTTTGTAGAAAAGGGCGAGTTTACGAAGTAAAGATTGTCGCCAGGGCGAAATTCAGTTCGATTCACTTACATCATCCATACGCTGAGAGCTCCCGTAGACCCTATAGCGCTAGTAATTTTTGTGGTCTAGTGGATACGGTGGTCTAGTGGTTATGGTGCTCAACTTCTGACACGAAGGTCGCGGGATCGAGTCCCGGCCGCGGCGGCCGCATTTCGATGGGGGCGGAATGCTATAGAGGCCCGTTTACTTAGATTTAGGTGCACTTTAGAGAACACTAGATGGTAAAAATTTCCAGAGCCCTCCACTGTGGCGTGCCTCATAATCATACCGTGGTTTTGGGACGTAAAACCCCAACAATTACTAATTAATACACTGTTGACCGTGTGCGATCCATACCAACACGAAGTGTTGGTATGGATCGCACACGGTCAACAGTGTCATGTCGAGCTAAAGGCACACAACACAAGCTTTCCTGTTTGTCCGGAGACCATGCGGCATCTTACCCGCCTCCTGGTGGGCCTTCCTCCGCAGACGTGTGCCTTCGTTGCCTGTCGAGCCTCCGTATCCACCAGAGACCCATCAACGACGCGTCTATACTGCCTCCAATGATCGAGTGAGTAGAGAATATGCCGCCGATTCAGCGTGCCGTCCTTACCCCGGCCGAAGCCAGTCTGCCTCAGAGTTCTTCCGCGGGCATCTGCACGCTCTTGAAACGCGTCCCCGAGGTTTACCAAAGGCGACCCTGGATCAATAGCGGCTCCTGGCCAGTGTCAGTCTCCGAGGGGCATTATCTGATGCGGGCTGCGTTTATGTATAGACATGGTGCAGTGACTGATAAGATGAGAATTCACCCACTCGAGTTTTCTATCTTGCTACACATAAACTCGCTTTCGGCTGGTAGAGAAAGAGCATCCCGGATGACCGAGCTCAGCTCACGTGCCACAGCGCACCTTGTGCCAGTCACTTCTTCGAAAGGGAAACGTCTATGTGATCTGAAGTAGCTCGATTACGCGGTATCGTATCGTGTGGAGTGTTGGGATGTCTACGCCGAAACGCAACAGCATACACAAACGTATCTTTATAGATAATTGACACATAATACAGATTTGACACTATAGCAAATGTATAGTGAATCGCATGTAAGTGTATCAGAAGGAACTGTTAAGCTGCGCAAAGCCATTGGATGGCGCCCTGCTAAAGACTAGCGCCAGTAAAGTGCTCTGAGAAAAATGCGTTTGGTACATTCTGTACGTTACTTCGAGCGATTGCTTCACTCATAACGCATGTAACGCTTAACTATACAGATAAGTGCAACTACAAAAAGACCTCTTCTGCCGAATTCCGAGGTTTATTTTAAAAGTTTAGCGGACGCCTTAACACACCACCAGGTTTGGCTGAGCGCAATGCTGGCTCCTGACAGCGTCCCCAACGTAAGCGATAAACGAGAACGATGGGAAGCTTACTAAATATACATCGCGCATATACCGGTGCTCTCTGCGCAGATCACAACTGCTTCTGACCGGAAATCGTGGATACCGCCACACTTGCAACAAACCGTCCATGCACGTCGTTGCATTCTGCTGGTTATGTCTCTTATGCGACAGGGAGATTTGTTTGCGTCATTGGCTTTATGCTCGTTAAAGTTTATACGAGTCAGTTGGTGCTTAAATGTGCTCTGTGCACATTTTGCTTTCACAGAAGAGTTACATGTGCCGAGGCACGCGTTCAAACGTGCGACAGGCACTATGGAGACATGCCTCTTTTTTTTTTTTACATTGGTGAAGGTTATTTTCTTTTTCTACTACATTACAGCAAAGCGAAACTCTCAAACATTTACGTATACAGAATGGTCACAGCCCAATGAATTATACTACGGCGGGATGCGCTCTGACAAAATTCGTGACGCAACCGGAAGCGGTGAATACGTGGCTCCGACAACTGCCCTTCGCGATCTCTCATCTGACACGCAATACTTTTTCTCCCCTCCATTTGTCCTCCAGCTGCCGGCGTTGGTTCGTCATTTTGCGGGCTCTAGCTGGCACGTTCATTTTGCGCGAACTAATTTCAGAACAAGCTCGCACCGCGCCTCACCGCGGCTCCACCATAGCCGCCTCTTCGGAGCATCCAAGATTGATGCTTTTCGTGGGGTTTCATAAAGGTCGATGTGGACAGCTTCCTATACCCTCCTATTCACACTGCAGCCGGCCTGAAAAGTTGAGAGGCTGCCGCCACGAACGTGCGCGTAGGTCTGAGCGTATACTCGAATGAGAAGTGAAAAACAGAGTATAATAGATTGACTTGATGAGCGCTCAAAGATCTATGCTTATGTGGGAGCTATTATAAGTACGGGAATCGTGCTCACGTTTCAAAAAGTGACCTGTCTATAATAATATACAGCATATCTTTAATTGTTTTTATGGGAGGTGGCGACGCTTTAGCTGAAAGTTCAGCATCCCGTCACAATGGCCCATATTCGCAAAGAAGCTTCTTACGCTATAGAATTGTTCGCATAAGAACAAAATTTAGCCAATCCCGATATTCGACATTGTCAATGTCGAAGCTAACTGATCAGTGGAACTGAGCACTTACGAAAGAAAAGGTTTGTGAATCCGGTCCCATAATTTGCAGCGCTTTTAGGGGACAACCATCTTCAACCGTGGCCATCGGGAACTGCCGGAATGAGCGTAATAAGAAACGTAGTATGTTGGGCTTTTCGTATCACGTGCTTGCGGTCCGTGTTGGTTCTCACGGTGGTTTTGTCGTCAGTTTTCCCGCCATCAGATTGGCAGTCAAGCGCGGGCTGCACCAATAGCTGGCGATTAGTGTCGAAATAAAATTCGCTGCCTCTAAACGCGTGTGCGAGTGTAACAAGCTGGTCTATAGTTCCCGCGTGTGCTACATAGATTCGTATAATGCAACTAGACTATACTTTCGTAGAAACACGAATTTATATCGCGTTTGATAGATGCACCTTGGCCCAGATCGTTTCCGTTCGCTTTCACTACTGCATCTTTTTTTTCGTGAATCGTGAGCAGTGTTCAATACATGACCATGACAATAATTGCGATTCCACGTGCATGTGGCTTGTGCTGCGTTTACTACTGCGGAATATCGGGCGAAACGCTACGTGCGGTGAACGCTTGTTGAGCGTCAACACCACTCGTGGGAGGCAGCACGATAGCCGCGTTTCACAAGAGCTGCGTGCCGAGCAAACGCCGGGCGCACAAAAAAATGGGCGCATGACAGTATAGTTCGCGTCGTATCCTTGCATCACGCACCGCAAGCAACGTTGACAATGTCATCCAGTAATGAGCAATAAATTCGTCCCCGCCGCGTTGCGCGAACTCGACATACCTTGGCCGCCGGCCGAAATGCATAAATCAGAGGCTGCTATCGAAACGAACAGTATGGCCCAACCACATAGCACGAAAACGCGGAAACTCTCCGATGAGTTATACCCGTGCCGCCTGAGCAGAATATTACGGCAGCCTTTAAGTCTAGCTCAGCCATATATAAATACACCTGATAGCCTGTCCATAAATCTGGCCGAAAAATATAGCAGAAGTACGGATATGCGCGCGTTCAGTTGCATAAGCTCCGAGCTCCAGCAATTACAGACCGATTTGTGAGTAAGCGCGGATATGTCAACGTTACGGATTATATTGTTTTTCTGCGCGCCGACGAAAGTGAGGTTTATGGTTTCTGGCAGTGCTGGCATTAGGCACGGACGAATAATTTTTTTGTAGCCGAGCCAATATCATATAATTTATTGCATCCATCCCACCGACCGGTTTCATTTCCCTAATAAAAAAAAGCTCAAAAATGAATTACAGAAGACGCGCACGGGAATTCGCGTGCGTGATTTGCGTGCGCGTGTTTCGTCATCTCCATAGTATATCCCCATGCAGAGCTGTTTCGCTTCGTTGTTGGTAGTATTACGGAGCCCTATTTGACTCAAGATACAACGTGAGCGGTTTTGAAGATGATGAGGTGGTTATGAAACAAGGCAACAGTGTTTGGTCAACTCGTTTCACAATCGCGCCGCATTTAATAGGAAACGAATACTAACTAGCCCGAATGTCAGTTGTTCTGATAAACGCGCCAAACGAAGTGGGACGCCGTTTTCTGTTACTGCGTTCTCCGAGCTCCTGCGTGGCGTTTTTGCGGCCTCGACATTTAATAAAGTGCAAATAAATAAAGGATCTGATGCTACCGTTATATGCCTTGCTCATCTCAACCTGGCTTATATGATCAAATGTGCATAAAAGTATGAATTGTTGCAATGGTGCATTGGGGAGTACCTAAATGAAACAGAGCAACATTTAAAACACTGACAGCGAAAGTTTCTATCGGAAACTGTCCTTTTAAGCAAAGTCTTCACGTTTGGGTTACACAGCTAGCATCAAATGGGATACAACATACGCGATGCAGGGGAACCAATATGACTCGTTTTCGTCATTTTGTGAAGTACTCTTGATGGCCCTGGGTCAGCACCTTGACAAGTGAAGAATGCCGGTGATAGTCGTTTAAACGCAGTTCACGTTTAAGGGTAGCACGCTGGGGACAGGCGATTGGTCTCACTCCCTATTTCCGCCTGCGGTCCTTTGTATATTTGTTACGTTTACATATCTCCTTGATCTAAGTGGGGGCCGGGCAGGCAGATGCGGCCGAGTGTCATTTTGAACTGCGTATGCCATGGCAAAAAAAAAAAAAAAAAACGAGGGGGGGGGGGGCACGGGCCCGGTGTGCCACCCCCTGGCTACGCCAATGGTCTAGTGTGAAGAGTGCTGGGCGACTAGTCGACAACGGTGGCGACACGTTTACACGTTTCCGATTACATCAAAGCGGGATCCTCACGTCTCTATAAAAAAGTGCTGCAGAAGCCGGCAAGGCAGAGGAGCGTTCATGAAAGAAGAAAAAACGTCATCCGCGTGCCTGTAGCTCGAAGCTATAGATAGAGCTATAGCCTCTTTCTAGCTACGCTCGTATATGTTTTTTATATATATATATAGACAGGAAACCCACACGTTCTTTTTTTTTTCTTCAGAAACAGAAACCCACGATTAGGCTATACTTGTTCACGGCATAATAGAGGCTTTGTGGTTTCTTTAGCATTGGAAATCGCTGCTGACCCCAACTGAGGCCACATTTATATGATAACTTGCCAGCTTCCTGCTTTGAATCGATGTTACCTTCGAAACTTCGAGGCATACGCGCAGGCTGCGTGCTTGTAGCTGCGAAAGTCGGCGCAGAATCTTTTGTCGGATGAGGGCGCAATGGAAGCGGATTAGCGGCGCAGATGATCGACCAATGCGGCGTAGAACATTCATGGTGGCGGTGACATTATCTTCAAGATGAGATACATATGGAGTCTATCTGATCTGGCTGACTCTGGAACCACACTATGCTCGCATACGACTTCGGTTCTCTGGCCGTCCGCAAAAAGTTTCTCTTGTGAGCGGCAGAAGTACAGGCATGGCGTTATAGAAGTCTGCCTACCTCGCTCATTGAAAAAGTCGCCTACTGCATTAAGCTCTCCTTTAAAAAAAAATTCACCGATGAATACGATACTGCCTAACGCGAATTCTGAGCGCAGCTGTTTAAGTGTTTTAATTTTGCGAAAAGTTGAGCGAATGCGCATGCGTGAAGGCGACGCGGCGTGGTGCGAGTGGGAGTATAGAATGCTCGGTTTTCGCGTTAACGTAACGTGGTGAACGTGGCGTCTTCCGCCGCCGGTGGCTGACGCGAACGGTGCGCCGGACTGTAAAGGGCCCTTAAGAGTCTGCTAGAGCGTTCCACACACAAAGTGTCCCTTCGACCAACGCACGTTTTCTTCTCTCAAGCCTCGCAGATCAACCCAATTTGTCGTGCCCATGCGCGAGAGGCATGCGTTGCGCTGTCACAAGAAGCGCGAACAGGCACGAGGCATTGCAGACGCTAACACAGCGTCTCGCTGGCTCTCATGGTGGAAAACTCCTTGGGGCAGTCTCTCTTTCGCTCTCTTTCGCCCTCGTTCGCTCTATCGGTTACGCCGACGACAACGGCGACGCCGCTCAACGCAGGAACGGGCGCCTAAGAGCTGCGCTCTAAAACGGTTCTTGACAATTCCAAGCGACTTGTGTGATGTTTATGAATATGCCATCTTCGTTCATGCCTAAAGCTTGAGGCAGCACCACTGTAAGCCCTACCACTACAGCCTTCAAGCCTGCTCGGGGTACTCCTATGCGCCCTTTGAAGGTATATCCAACAGTATTCGCTATAATTCGTTAGGATATAGATTATCACCTAGCAGAAAGCTTATGATGCAATTTATGTTACAGCCATGCATTATACACAATGCAAGCCAGTGCTAAACTGATGTGGATGACCGATTCGAACGCTTTCCTCATTTTTATCACAGCAACAGCGACGTTTCCACACGCGATGTAATGTCCCACAAACGTGACCAGGTCAAATGTGCAGTCCATTGTGTAACGACGCCTTCGAATGCCAGCCATTTCTTCGGGAAGGCTAACTGAACTCAGTCGAACGCTGCCGTCTAAAATGAGTAGCTTTTCCCCGATACTGTTGGGGCCGAGTGGACGCAATGAGTGCGGCAACAGGGTGCGATGCACCTGATTGTAGTTATGGAACGAAGTTCTTGATCTCACAAACGACGAAAGGTATGCTGCCATCCACATATCACTGCATGTTTTTAAAATCAGCGTGCCGCACGGTGGAGCCGAACTCTTTCATAACGCAGTACGATCAATACGCAGTACGCAGAACGCAGTACGTCTAGGCTGGTCGCCGTTCTCAATCGGGCTTTAACGCGGTACGTTTTCTGCAATACAGTGCCGACCGTCTGAATGAACGTGATGCAACACGCAAGCAGCTTTGAGTTACGTCGAAACGCATTCAGCGTATCCATAGGCAGTCCAGGTTGCCGAAATGCCGTCGGGATTGCACAAAATTGATTAGCAGCGTCTCATTAAGATAAACGATGTACTGCGGTCAGAGCTATTCCCGCTTGACACACCGCCATCTCGCTATGTTTAAGGATTTACGTGTCATTATGTGCAAGATGGTAGGGTTTAAAAAAATCTAAATGTGTAAAGAAAATGAGGAGTGCGCTTGTCATGGATAAGCTTTATTCTATAATGTAAAGGGCCTGTCAAGTTCCGTTTTCGGGCCGTCAATCGCGGTAGTAGGCATTGGCTCCGGTGGCGTTTCTGTGGCGCGAGGGAAGAAAGTTCGAATTACTCCATCCTCCAGCGTTGCAGCTTCCTCCCGCGGGAACAGTTCCGTGAGAGGAGGCGCGCCTTTCTTTCTCCCGAGCAGGCTCCTCAACCCCCCTCCCCCTCCCCGGTGTGACATGAAGTTGCTCATCACCCTTTAATCCCCTTGCCCCTTTCCCGCCTCATCCGCAACAGCGGCCAAGAGTCATCCTTTTATTTCAATAAAGGTCACATTCATTCATTCATTCATTCATTCATTCATTCGTTCTATAAATGAAGCCTTAGACATGCAGTCTCCATGTAGTATGCAGTTTCCGTACACGCCTTCGCCAGCGGACTGCACAGGGCAAGTCATCATCTTCTTCATTATTGTATTAATAGTCATCATCATCATCATAAACAACAATGCCGACGACGAAGCGGCTTCTCAGAAATGTTTAGTAGCCTTAAGCACGCTGCGCCACGCACATACCGTGGCAAAAACGAAACCGAAATTGCCAAGTACGATGATGATCACACTTAGCAACATTTGTTTTTCATGTGTGGAGGCGCACGATTTCAAGTGCGGTTGCCAAGCGCTTCAAGCTGGCAGTAACAATTGGTCATTTGAACGGAAGCATATTACAGTCCCAGACGATTAAATAGCTCAATAGCTCAACCGCCCAATTTCCCAAGTGCTTGTGCACGTGTACGATAGTAGCTGTATAGGGGTGCTACTAATGGCGGAAACAGCGGATACGACACAGACAAAAATAAAAGGGTGCTGAGGGAATTTACCCTCGTATTAATTAATGGATGCATATTGTCCAAATTAAAGCAGTTTCTATCTTTTGAAACTCTATACTCTTATGTAGCGTATCCTTGTGAAAGTGAACCACTTTGGCGTGTATAGCGAAACTGAACAGCAAACAAGAGACCGCATGCACTCGTTGCCTTGTTGATATACGCAGAATACATAATTCCCCCAGGAAAAACAGAAGCAAGTCATCTCTTTTAAAAACCATCAAAACCTTGCTGCGTGGTTTCCAGTCAGGTTCGCAGACGGGATGCACCCAGAATAGAAGTTAAATTTGCGAAAAAGCGCGTGCGCCATGCAGAGTGAAGGTGACAGATCTCACGTTTCCTGAAGCAACCTCATTGTGCGAATTCATTTCAATGCCATCAGCTTTCCTTAGTTCAATGCCATCGGCTTTCCAACGTTTCGGGCGCATGGCGGCCGAAACGTTGGATCATACATACATACATACATACATACATACATACATACATACATACATACATACATACATACATACATACATACATACATACATACATACATACATACATACATACATACATACATACATACATACATACATACATACATACATACATACACGTTCACTAACGTATGCTTGCTATCACAAGTGGCTGGTTAACACGGACCATTCTAACTTGCCAACTGCTTTGCGAATATTGATAGAAAATTTCCTGAATGCGGTCCTGGACTATGAAGGTAACAAAGGTTTGCGTTCGTATGGAAGCTCATTACCACTGACTGACTGCTGCTTCTGTGTACTACGTGCTATAAAACCCATACAAGCTTGCTTCTAACTAAACACTGAAATGGAACGTACCCAGGATCTGTAAGCCGTAATTAATAATTGCATCATGCTTTTTGGGCTCTGACGAAGACGCGCCATCGTTATCGTTAAAACTGGCCACTTGAAGTAAGAAAAGCAGAGTGGAAAATGGAAATAGATTGTCACGAAACACGGTCGCTGATCTATTGATAAGCAGTCCGTTAAGCTTGTCACTGTTGCCGCTTTCCATAGATATATGTTTACAACGTGGTCTTCGGGTAGTTGGAGGGCTTTGCAAACTCACATCGCAACTGAGTTAAATCAACCAGATGATTAAATTCCCAACCTTTCATTCCAGACAATCGTCTGTGAACAAGCTACTCACGCAGATGAAGGAAATTCGTGGGCTCAAACATACGTTCGCCGGTCAGATTCAGATGTTGTAGGTGTTCCGGCGTAGATGGGCGTGTTAGTGGGTGCCCATAGGATTGCCCGTGTAGTACACTTCAAACGCGGCCACTTACACGTCGGCGTAGGCTTTTCTTATCGCTATAGGACGCACCACAGTCGCACAGCGCACAGATCTAAATGTGACCACAAGCGAGCGCCGATATGTAGACGAAGAGATTTGTTGGTGAACCGCATCTTTATTTCCCGGTCCTTGGACGCGCACGTACTGTGCTCGGCTTCTCGCTGCTCGCGTTTTTCTATCTGCCTACAGCATATACAGATCGTATCCCCTCGCCGTCATATGGCCGCTAGCGGTGTCTGGCTTCAGTTAGCGCGACCTTGTTCCTTGCAATGAGTTTTGTCCAGGCTTTAGATGTTTCCGTGTAGATCGAGTCGCTGCTCGCTTCTGGCATTTGACTACTCGGGAAGTATCTGCCGCTGAATCGTTCTTTCTCACCGCACCGCTTGACCTCGGTGACCTTTAACTGTGCGCCCTGATGAGCTTAGTGCGGCGAAGGTCTGACACGCGCCCTTGCGCGGCTTGTTATACCATAGCACCAATCGTGTGATTCAGCCGCTCTACACTTAGCACCTTTATATGCGTGTGTACGTACATGCGCTTCTGTGCGTTTGTGTTTATATATTCTTTGTGCACTTATGTGTGCGTATTTGTGTTTGTCCGCATGTGTTTGTGTCTTCACGTTTGTGAGCATGTGTGCATGTGTGTTTTAATTTTTTGTTAGCCCGAATGTATGTGCATTTTTGTCTTTTTTTGACGACGTGACCATGGGTGTTAATGATTTGCGTCCGTGGGTACCTCTGTAATTATTTGTTTTGTGTATGCATACATATGCATGTTAACAGTTTTGCTTGTGCGCACGCATCATCGTGCTCATGACTCGCGCATGTCGAGGAATATTGTGACTGTAACCTTTCCTGAAAGTTTTTTCCTGCTTCACATATGTTACAAGGTCGAACACACAGTCAGAGTCCTTCGGCGAAGATAAAAACGAGGTATCTGTTCTAGGAATCACGCAGTTTATCAAGCTAAGCTGTCGAAGTGATAATAACAATACCTGGGGTTTAACGTCCCAAAACCACGATAGGATTATGAGAGACGCCGTAGTGGAGGGCTCCGGAAATTTCGACCACCTGGGGTTCTTTAACGTGCGACTAAATCTAAGTACACGGGCCTCAAACATTCTCGCCTCCATCGAAAATGCAGCCACCGCGGCCGGGATTCGATCCCGCGACCTTCGGGTCGGCAGTCGAGCGCCATATAACCACTAGACCACCGTGGCGGGGCGCTGTCGAAGTGAGAATACCGTACTCGGAAAGTCTACAGGGCGCTGCATCGGTAACTTTAGCAACCATTTAAGTTGGTGGACCGTACTCACACTCTCAACTTTTAAAGTACATCTCAGGAAGAGCTTTCCGGCTTGAGATTACTGAGAGTGTCGTACGTAATTCCGTTTGCCACGCGAACTTCTTGTGATGCTGTTCAGTCCTTATCAGTGATTAAGAAGGCCAAGAACTGCATCTAAAGTGACATGACTACAATCAAATATAAGTTTAAGCGTCTGCCCCGTACTAATTCTGCTCACTATGCATACACAAGCGGGATAAGCACGAGGACCGTTACTTTAAATATGGAAGCACAGAGTAAATCTGTGATAGAGTCCTCCGTTTAAGTCTTCTTGGAAGGATTGCCACGAAAAGTTACTCTGAGCTGCGGTTTTTTGAGGCGTGAAATAATGAGAAACTTTTGAAAGTGAACGTGTGCTCAGTTATATTTGCTGAATTTCTTGCAGTAAACGGACAGGGCTTCATTGTTTTCTGCGCTTGGATAAAAACACTCTGCGTACGCTAATGTTAGGCTGAAGAAACGCTGGCACGCTGTCGAAACATCTTCCGATTTGTGACCTGTACCACAGGCACGCGCAAAGGAAGGGGAAGGGGGCGCGGGGGCACTCCCCCTCTCCCCGCCCCCAAATTATGGGCGCCAATTCTGCCCCATAGCTTTACTAAGTCGGACCTTTCACCTAATATTTTTTTTAATGTGCAGGGTTATGGCTAGGCATTTTTCTTCTTTTTTTGGCATTTCGCCCTTATTTAAATATCCTCGCCACAGCCGCCTATTGAACCACCACAGCGAATCAATAGCAATAATGTATTGGTTGCCACAATTCAAACTTCCGCCGCGACCGGCATCTTGACTATCAGTGAAATCACCTCGTATTGAAAAAAAAAATCCTTTTGTAATATTGTGCCGTTGTGCATTCAAACACCAAGCAAATCCCTGATGCTGGATTCAAACTGTTTACTCCCCACCTTTATCCCGGAAACCCGGGGACCAATGACAGGAGTTTGTGAAAAGCACGTCATCACTTCATGTTGATTTTTGCATCCATCGCGGATCTCGTTTTCTTTCCCACACGATCAACGGGGAAGGGGGTCTGCGGTGGAACTTGGCTCCCCTAATAGAGAACCCTACGCACGCCTTATCTGTATACGCGTGGGCAACTCGAAACTTTTTCGCATAGGATGTGCGGACACGAATCACAAGGGGTCGATGGTTGCTTCCGTAGGCCTCAATTTTCGTTGTCCAGAGCAAGTCGTCCATCCAACGCAAAAAGCACAACGCTTCCTGAAGATCTCCCCTAGCAATAGTTAACGAGGCAGGCTTGGTGTTGTGTCTACCATGAGCGAACGCCAAGTGGCGTCGTAATGCGCAACGGTGTATTAGTGGCTGCGCTCGCTAGGGCGCTGCGAATGTACTACATATAGACAATAAACGTATTACGTGAGTTGGGGACGAACCGTAGCAGTGAGTGGTCGTTTCTTTTGCGCTCCGGTGCCGTGCGCTACATGTGGACGCTGGCGTCCCCGCCGGCCCCGTCAGCCTGACTGTCGCCTGCACAACACTATAACTACACTACCACTACACAACAATGGCGACAAGGAAAACGCAAGAGGAATTTCATACTTCGCTACATATGCGTTCTACTGCTTCCGCTACTTCGTCTGCTATATTCTAAAGAAGAGTACAAAGTCATTTGTTCCTAAACACCACACAGAGAACGCGATGTCTTGTGCAAGCACGCCAAGTTTCCTAGCGCCATCTCGCCTCGACAACGTGGCGTCACTTACTCTGTGCCGTGTTCCAGAGATGAGTGAGCAGAATCATAGGTAAGCTAATTAGCTATATCGCCACAGGGATTGAAATAGCAACTGAAGCCACTGGCGCCCTTTCCGGGCCAAGATACGCATTAGCTGTCTAATGTCGAATGGCACTTCTTCGTGGAGTCCGACGCTGTAGGCGTGATGGTAAAAACTGCAGCGCTGTCTTCGAGTTGCTCCATACGGCCCATATTGGAATTATTTGGCTGGAAAGACGAAGTACAGCTCGAAGAGTTACAAGTTCCGCAATGGTCCAAATCACTAAGCGGCGCGTCTTGAAATTGACCTTTTCCGAGAGCAACCAATGCCGGCCAAGCTGCCGCTGTCCGCACAACTATCAATCCTCCTCATAGCGTGAAAGAAAAGTTATCGTCCACCTGTCCGTAACCCGAATTTACAAACGGATGGACATGGTCGGTGTACGTCAAGACGTGCAGATTTGGCATGAGGCGTTGCTTTCCCGGTGAGAGTCCCCACCGTTAGTGTCAAGGAATGACAAAAAATAGCGCAGGTAGCACTAAGTCGGGCAAGGCTGGGTCACAGCAGAGCTGGTGGGCACCTAGCTGGTCCTGGCTTGGCTATGCTTTTACCGTCTCACCTCTCTCTTTCCCACCCCTTGCTATACGATAACATACTATACATGGGTATGCTTGCTACCTGTTTTTTTTTTCTATATTTTCTTGTGCCTGTTTATTTATATCTCTTTCTCTCTCTGTCTATTTCTTTCTCTATCTTTTTCTCTGTTCCTTCTCTTTCTTTCTATGTCTCTCTCTCTCTCTCTCTGTAGTCGTTCTCTCGCATTCTATGTTCTTCTCTCTTTCTTCCCTTCCTTGCTATCTATTTCGCTATTTCTATCTCCTACTTTCTCTCTCTCTCTGTGTACTCGTTCTCACCTCCTCATTCCCCTCCTCCTCACCCTCCCATCTGTCCTCCTCATCCTCACTTCCCTTTCCCACCCACTTGCTATACTATACTACACAAGGCTATACTATACAAGTGCCTGGATAGCCGAGTGGTTACGACGCTCGCCTTCGGATCGTGGGTACACGGGTTCGAATCTCGCCTCACCGAGCAATTCTTTTTTTCCGTATTTACAGCGCGAGACGATACCAGAGAGAAGAAGGCACACAAGACACACGGAGTGCCGACTGAAAAATTGAGACCAGCGAGCCTTTTATTAACACTGGTGGCCGGAAGAAACGTACAAGACATGCGCGGACGGAACATTAGTGCCGGCAGAAAACAGACATGCGTCAAATTCCACAGTCAAGTTACCTGATTCCTTTTTGCGACAGTGCTACTGAGGGTGCGCTTATACACCTATCCACAACTTTGCTATCACATGTGCTTCCTGTATTTCCCTTGTTGGAGCATCCCGATGTTTGCCTATTACATTGCAATCTTTGTACATCGGTTCTCAAGGTTCACTGTCATTCTCTTCAGATCGACAATTTCTGCAGTATTTGGCCACATGGCCACAAGTGGCTGCGCGTGCGACATTGTTGTGGTGCTCTTTTAATCTTTGGTTTAAACATCGTCCGGTTTGTCCCACGTACTGTTTTCCACACGACAACGGCAGGGAATAAATGACACCTTTCTTAGACTCGACAAACTGCTTGACATGACTAACTGAACATTCACGTGATTCACCATTCCTACAATTGACCTCTTTGCACATGCTAGCCAAGTTTTGGGGTGCCGAAAAGACGACTTCCACACCCGCACGTTTCCCAATTCTTTGGAAGCTGTGTGAAACCTAGTGAAGGTAGGGCATGGCAAGAACTTGTTTACTTTCTCTTTGTGTGACTGACTCGCTGACATCTCGAGTTCTAAGGTTACACTGTTTTCTGCCGGCCCTAATGTTCCGTCCGCGCATGTCTTGTACGCTTCTTCTGGCCACCAGTGGTATAAAAGGCTCGCTGGTTTCGATAAAATATCAGCTGTCAGTCAGCGCTCTGTGTGTTTTGTGTGCCTTCTGCGTGCCGTATCAATAACATTGCGTCACACAAATAAATGGCACAAAAGGTTTCAGTGCCCCGACTGAGACACGTATTTCAACCTGCACTGCGATTCTTCACCAGTGCCTCTGGTCAGGAGAAACGGCAAGTCGTCTGAAATATTCAAGTGGGGTCCGCTTATTCCTTGCGTGTGATGTGCAGGACTTATCTGTTTCTTTTTTAAACTATAAACAGGCGCAAAGCGCTCTTTCGCCTGTCTGCAACGAGGATAGGCTACAGTGGATGTCCCGGAGTTTCACGCTATGCAGGGAAAAGGCGGAAGTTGCGGTTTGCTTGCTACCACGTGAAATAAACGGATAAGCACCAAACATCGCACGCAAACGTAAGGCGACCTGCATGTGCAACTCAGATGACTTGCCACTTTCCGGGACAAGATACTGCCATGACGCGCCCTCCTCATTCAAAGTTCGACATTTCGTCACGGGAAGTTCCAGTCTAACGTAACAGAGCGGTCGCCTGTCCCGCGCGCCCGGCGCGCTCGGTTTCGATATCGGGGCCTTGAATCGGTGACAATTGTATAAAATTACGGGCGATTTTTTTTGGATTTCCGATAAAGGAGTATGCCATATACTGGTGACGGCCTACAACTTTTTCATATTGTCTTACATACTGATTCGTTTACAATGAGATTAAGGAAACGGTAGACAAAAGAAAAGGGACGGGCAGAAGCTGCCGATCACCAAACCCTCGAGCCCATTGTCCTTCCTCGTCCTTCTTTCACGCTCTACCAGCGCCGCGTTACAATATAAACAACTGCCGTCAAGCTGGTGATTAAAAAGTTAACAAGCTCTTGTTAATTAGCCATTCCAATATAACTTCAGCAGCGGCAAAGTATTTCCGCCTTGACGTATAGAGTTTGCTGTGAGGGCGACATGTACACTCTAAAAACTGAAACTCCTGCAGTGAGAGTTATAGAGCTGTGTTACTCCCACAGATCTCATTATACTCTCTCTCAGGGAGGCGCTTTACTCTCTTTTGGCCAGGAGGAGTGAAAAGGCCTTTCACTCCTCCTGGCGAAAGAGAGTAAAGTGCCTGTTTCACTCCCGCATCCCACGAGAGAGTAAAAGGTTGTTTTACTCTCTTGCCATATAAAGCTTGTTTCAGAGCTTGTTTTAGTCTTGCAACTCTCCAAATATAACGAGCTGTAAAGAAAATTTCGTGCAGTCTAATATCTTTGGCAGTAGCTCAATCGATGAAGTGACGGCGATAGATTCCTCGTCAACTTATCGCAACGAAACCGCTGACATGCACAAAGAATCTGCGATCATAAATGTACGCGATTATACTCACACGTACGCACACTCTGAGTCAGGTCCTAGTTATTAACTGTCTAGAGGCGGCACGCCGCAGCGTACGCAATAAATGCTGTGGACAGAAAGCACGAGAAAAAAAAAGAAGAAAAAAAAGGGGGGGGGGGGGACCTTTAGTTTCGCCTTTAAAACGCGACAGCGGTATTCGTACACACGCATGGTCGCGCGCGCGCGCGCGCGCGCGCCACACACACACACACACACACACACCACACACACACACACACACACACACACACACACACACACACACACACACCACACACCACACACACACACACACACACACACACACACACTATCGCCTTCTCAATCGCTAGCTTGCCTGCGCTTCTCGATGGAGACGTATACACAGTGCCGCAAGGAAAGCCAAGTGCAAACGCCCTCTCTCTCTTTGCATCTACCTCGACTTTTCGCTCACGACCAACCAACGCGGCTTTTTCGCTCAGAACCAATGACGCCGACGCCGCCGACACCGGAATTTCTGCGAGACGAGCTCTTTGACGCTATCGCGTCCAAAAAAAAAAAGATATATATAAACGCGACTTCCTTCAAGCAGCCGCTAAACGGGAGGGCTGTTACATGAGCCGCCGAGAGCAACACGATAACGCAACCTTACGACGCAGGCACGCAGGCGCGAGCGAGGAAAGACAAAATAAAAAAAACAGACACACACACACACACACACGCGCGCGCGCACCAGGAGAGGAGAAGCGTGCGTGCTCAAGTCGAAGTCTCGCCGTCGCCCGTCGCTGCCTTCGCCATTTTCTCCCGTTGCCCGGTCAGCCCGGTGATCGAAGTTTCCGAATTGCTCAGCTGTGCCGGCTGTGCGTGCCCGTGTCCTGTGTGTGCGCGACTCTGATCTCAACGCTGGACGTGAACGGCATTTAGCGACGGCAGTGCAACATCGCGTACTGTGAGCGTGTTCGTGTTGGTTTCATGATGGTCTGAAGACTCAAGCGTGCTTGCACCTTCGTGTATTCGTGTTCGGCCAGCACCTGGTTAGGCACAGTCGGAATGCGAACGGTAAGTGGTGCTTCTGTGTTCTCAGTTTCGTGTCGCTCACGTGTGTAGTGCTGCACAGTGTGTCGCGTGGAAAGTACAATAAAAAGCAGAATGGAAAAGCATTAGGCGCACATACGTGTGATGCCTGATGCGCGTTTAAAAAGCTTTTGTGAAGGCACACGCTTCGCACGGCCAGTCTATCGAAGAGCGGGTACGCCTCAATGAAGACAATTTGTGCTATACAATTTCTTTGCTTGACATAAAGCATGAATGCGGCAGCGTGCTTTCAGAAATATAAACAAGCGAGAGGCGCGGTTATCACTCCGTCATGTTGTATTAAGGCTAACTTTGTTTTCAGTTGATATATTTATTGTAGTTGTCAGCCTCGGTTGTACGATGGTTGCGGTGCTCGCTGCCGACCCGAAGTCGCGGCTTCGATCTCGGCCGCGGCGTAGCATTTCGGTGGAGGCGAAACGCTAAAACGCCTGTGTACTCTGCGATGTCAGTGCACGTTAAAGAAAACAGATGGGCGAAACTTCAGGAGCCCTTCGTCGCGCCCTTCACTTTTTAGAAAAAAAAAAAATCACACCTATTTTTCATAAATTCATTTTCGTTAAAAACACCCCCCTCCATCAGAATTTCGCTCCCCCCCTTCCCCTGTGGCTACGGGCCTGGCGTACGCTATTCCAAATCTCCCTAATATTAGTAAGTGGGAATACTTTTCGATAACAATCTTGCATGCGCACTTGTTCGTCTCTAAGACAAAAAAAAGAAAACAGCATACCATATATAGGGTAATAACGTCATAGGTTGGTACTAGAACGAATAAATTATGCTGCCAGAGATATGATATGGCCATATTATGTGAAAGTTGTCTGCTAAGTGACAGCGTTTATGGTGAAGCACGTGCATTTACGATATTGTCACTTAATCCGTGACAATTTTGTGACATAATTAGTGACATCTTGAACTTTCCTGAATTGCATGTGGATATTCTCATCGAGTTGAAGATGTGCGAGTTGTGCCAGGCTTATTCAGTCACATCAGTGCAGTCAGCTCAATGCAATACTGATGGCAGAGGGACAATAATTAAAAAAAATGTGACTCTCATAAGACTATTATGAAGCTTTGAAGCAAGGCTAAGCAGCCATTAAACATTATCACAGTTAAAAAAAAACTAATGTTCAGCAAGAACAGAACACCTTTCGTCATTTCTTATGGTTTACTTCTTTAAGTCATATGTAAGCTTCCTACCTTCATGCTTCTTGATGAATGTGAATATTGTGTTTTAGTGCAGCACCAGAAGCAGTAGACAATGGCCCGCAGGTCACCAGATGACTCTATCGCAAATTCTCAAAGGATGTGCTGTTGTGCACCTACTCCTTGCTGCTGTATCATGCTTTGTTTTGAGCTCTTTCATTAGCATGATACACGGCAAACAACTTAATTTATCAGAAACTCAAATGCTGTGTTTTTGACGAAATGGTAGGTGTGGGGTGAACTTGAAACCACAAGTATTTGCTTTCTAGTCTCGCACAGGCAGTGAAATGTGTGGTTGGCTGTAGGTTGGCTGTAGGTTATGAATGGTTTTGGTGCAGTTGGCAACACTACACTACTGAACTTGATGTGTATATTTGTAAATGCTGCAAGACTTAAAATGAAGGAAGGAAAGAAAGAAATAGATGGGAAGACAGGCAGGTTAGCCACTTCTCAAACTGGCTGGCCATGCTATGCAAAGGAAGAGGGTACGAGGAATAAAGGATAATACAAAGAAACTTACAGAAAAAAGAACAAAGCAGGGAAAGAAGAGTATGATGCCTCGTAAAGTCTGTCTCTAAGCTCACTTTTGCGTAAGAAGCACAGCAGCACTTTCAATGCTAACATCAAACGGGAGGCAGCAATAAAAAAGCTCTGGAATCGTTTTCCTGAGATTAAAAAAAAAACGCTTAATCTACACTGCCAGTTTTGTATTATGTACTGAATTAGTTCTTGGTGTTCGAGTGCATTAGGATAATAAATTTAGAGTTAAAGATTGTTACATGCATGGACGTCTAACTGAATTTATGCCGGTTATCTGAATCAGGTATTGGTGTGCTTTACAGCTGTTTAGTGCAGCATGAAATAGTCACTGCAAAAAATCTGTACATTTTGTTTTTCTTTGCAGATGGTGCTCAAGATGGCACATGCAACGCTATGCAGCTGTGGACACCAGCAGCTTGATAAGAACTCTTGAAGCTCATCTGGATGCTTCACAGAACCTGGGTTGGTAGCAGTAATCTCGTTAGGAGAGAGTGATCAAATAGAATCCATTTCTGAATTGTGCAATGCATACCTGTGTTTAATGAAGCAAGTCATTGATACATTGGAAACATTGAGAGTATCACTATATTGAGTCCAATGTCATGGTAGCTCTTATCTCAGTCATCCGATACAGTATGCAGAATCTGCACCTGCACTCTGTCATGCCTATAACACTATATTTAATTTACAGTGGAGTGCCTCGATAATAGACACCTGTAGCATGATATTGACTGTATTGTGAGGGATTCATAGTGTTCCTGGCGAAGTGATCAGTACTTATATAACGGCAGTGCTAAGGAAGACAAGGACAAGAAAGTGCACATCAAGAGCGCTTACTCACAACTGAAAGCTTTATTGCCTAAACTTGAACCTCGCCTATTACCCGCCAACTAGTTCACATTCCCGTTTTGCTTCAAACGTCAGTATTGTGATGCATTACCTTAACAATGAAGTGGCATATACATCGATATACATTGAAGCTCACTAGCGCATTGTTATTATGGTGTTTAACTTTATTTTTGTGTTTGGTAGTTTCAAAACCATTCACAATTTGCGACACAAATGTTAGTCCTGTTGTGAGTCACAACAGGACTGACAAGGATAGGCTGCATGCGCCTTGTGATTTAAGTTATCACTGTTAGGAAAATTTTTACATTCATTTCCACTTGATAGTTATATTAATTGCTTGTCTAGTTTGTGTTGGCTAGGGGAGATTTAAGGTAACAGCAAGCAGAAGCAGCATATAAAATTTTAAGTATGCACGCATTTTATAGTTGGCAGAAGCAGGATGGTGCAGTGCTTACAGGCAGGTGCTATGTGCACAGCTGGTTTAGTCCGAAGTGCTGTGAGAAAGACAACATCTAGATGTTGCTTTGGCATAAACAGAGCTTTATGTTTAAATGTAAATTAAAAATTGAGGCTGTCCACTGTGGCATGCCTCATAGTACTATATATCTATATTTGTCCCGTCTAGCCTAGGATTTTAAATAATTTATTTGGGAGAACTTGCACTAAGTTTTGAGGATAAATGAATTATTTTTGTAATAGGAGTTGCCTCCACAAAACAACAAGCAACGCTGCACACTAGCTATTGTACCTTGTTCCTTTTGCTAGGTGTATAAAAACATGGCAGCAAAACATGGACAGCAATTGAGCCTCGTCTTTCTGTATTATAATGCTGCGTCTTTCTAGATATTACAAGAATGAAAGTGTGCTGCACACTCTGCATATCTCACAAGAAAATACTTGGCAGCTTCTTAATTTTGTATTTTTCTGTTTTTTTTGGAAAAGTCTGCAGTAAGAGAAGACAAGTGGGTATTTTGTATGGATGCAGAAAGCTTAAGACTTCTTTGCTTGATATCTTTTTCAGGAAGACTGAACACTTTTGGCAAAGCAGCAACAGTCCTGGCCCACCTGTTTGTCTACAAGACGGTCTCTTCTGTGAACACTCCTGTGCCTTACAGTATACTATACTGATGATCTTGTACATCTCTCAGTATTTAGGATTGTCAGCACTTGGACTGCTGCACTGTGTTATGCACGGTGCTGAGTCCAAACTTTCCAATAACAGTATGCATTTGAAAATTTTACATGGCTTGAAAAGATGCTGAATGTAAACTCATTTAACTTACTAAGCATGGTTCTTTACTGTTTTACAGCCGTTATTTATTCCCTGGTCAATTTTTATTCAACCTCATGGCATGTCCAGTCCTTGGCTCTAATGTGCCAAGCCACCACCAGTAGTTGATGGGCAATTTTTAATTCAAAGCATGTTATTGCCTAACTCCGAGGTAACTTTCCTGTCACGGTATCGCGGATTCATTTTCAATGTTGGCACTTCTGCATGAGCCATAAATTGAGCTGTTGAAGGTGACGAGGAACCAATTTTCCGGTCGCATTTCATGGCACTAGCGGCATGTAAATATTGTAACCATTGGTCTACTATTTATGCATAATAATGCGGGTGAATAGGGTTGCGAAATAATGCCATGTTCCCAAGCTTAACTTTATAAATTTACATTATTTCTTAAAAATATGTGAATAAAGGCGACTGTGTTTACAAACCTTGGCAGATGGATCTATGGTCGACACCACAGGTCTTTATACAAAACATTGAACTGCACAATCATGCGTAACATGTTTTCATGCCTGAGGGCAAACTAATGCTATATATAAGAAAAATGGTACACCACCATGCCTAAGTGTTGCAAGCCTTTATTACTTATCGAGTTGCCTTCATGTGTAAGCAGACACCAAGTTCTCTGTGCATCAGAGGCATAGGCAGAAATTTTTTTCGGGGGGGGGGGGGGGGTCGTCTCCTTGATTTGAAGTGGGAGCCGGGCAGGCAGATGTGTTCAGTTGTCATTTGGGCTCTGTATGCCATAGCAAAAAAACATTTTCGAGGGGGGGGGGATGCCCGGTGGTGTGCCCCCCTGGCTTACGCCACTGCTGTGCATGCCATCTCTTTGGAGTGTACTTGCATACTGGCATTTCGAAGTGTATGTGTCTTGCTTTGTGATGAATTTTCGAACTATACTTTCATAATATTTTACTGCTGTGAATTAGTGCTCAGGTTGCATTGTGTATGTTGTTTCATCTCTTCAATAATGAGCATAGGTTCTGTGATAGATGAAAATGTATAATTTACATTGACATTGTGAATGTTATTGTTTTGATTCTAATAAAGTGCTACAACCAGCATTTATTGTATCATTTGAAGTTTTAAGAATTTGTAATGCATTCAAACAAAAAAGTCCTTGTACATGTAAAAGAAATTGTTCAGGCTCTGATATATAGGTCCTGGTTCTCAGCCATGGATGTTTTGGAGACCCCTTGTGGACTGGTGGAAAGTGATGAGGGACCCCTTGCAGTGAGAAGTAAGGAGGGGGGGGTGAGGGCTTATAAATTAGCACAACATGCAGCGTGAACAGGTGCCTTGCGTTCTTCTCCGTGGCAAAGAATGGTCAAACTAAAGTGCCACGCCAATTCAATCTCAACAGCTTGTCACTAAGTTGTGCGATCTGCCGCCACATTTCAGCTGTTTCTCGCTACGCTTCTCTTCAAATATGCAAGCCTGGAAAAGCACATGTGGTAGAAAATTGCAGTAAAAGCTTTACAGCCATCTCATGGAAAGCATAAGTCAGCTCCGCCGCAATGCATAACCGTTATGCGGTGAAGCAAAACAAAAAATAGTGGGGGCCGCTGTCATTGGACATATTGTTTCTTCAAAAAAGGCGTATTTTCTTTTTTGTTCGAAGATGCGTTTCGCGGACCCCCAGAAATGGCTTCGCTGACCCCCCCCCCCCCCCTTTAGAACCACTGCATGCTATAGATAATGCTTGCGTTACCAGATGGGTTTAATGATTCTTGCAAAACATCGTGCAAATAAGCGACAGGCAGTAAACGGAAACAGATCAACTGTGATCGAACATTGATGGGTTGATCATTTATCAATGGTCGCATAATTTGTAGATTTGGAATCAACTACAGGTACACGAGGTAGTAGGTGCACATGGCACCCACTTTTTTCAGTTTTTATTTATCTGCTGCACTCATGTTCGTGCTATGTGTAATCCTGAATCACGAAAAAGTCAAGTTGTGTCCTGCCGTGACAAAAATATCCTAATTAAAATGACACCTTATTTTCTGAAGAACAGCTGTTTCACTGAGGCATACAATAATGCCTTTTTTTTTAATAGGTACTGCACAATCTCTTCAGGAGTAGTGCCAACTACACGCGGACGTTCGCAATACAGAGGCGCAACAGTATTATCTTTTCTATTTTAAGGGAGACATGTCACTCGCGAATTAATGGACATCGTGCTTAACCTTGGTGGACGCCTTCGACATACATTTGAACGACGGCGTGATACGGAAGAGTAAGGTTACTTAGTAAAAGGTAGCTAGTCTCCGAGTATAAAAGCAATAAATACTGACTATGACTAATTCAGAAGCACTGTATGTCGTGCTTCAACGCGCGTAAGTGCTCATCACGCAAATATTCGTCTAACTGCTCAGAGGTGCCGCTGACCCTGCGTGCAGATCGCAACAGCACCTACACGCGCAATAAATGCACATGCTTGTATAGGTGTACGCTAAAATACCCTTGGAACTCTGACATCGACGTATGTAACAAAAATATGCGACATATGATGGTCTTCGAACAGCTGAGAACGCACTGCCGACACTTGCAGCTCGCGGCAAAAATAACCAAAACTGCTCCAACAGCACACGCTCGTAGAATACACATACGTGAGTTTCGCTATCTAAAGGTACTTTTCACGCCGGTATGGCAAATTTTTGGGCGAGCGAGACATCCACGATGTATGGTGAACACACAAAAAACACACGTTTATCATTTCTCTTGCGGCACGACAAACGACGAACAGAAGTCGGAGCTGAAGGTGCTAACGGTGGCCTTCGTGAGTTCATGGCGCCGCGCTAACTATTTACTAACCTAATCCACGCGCAAACACACGCCGATGATGCAAAAAAAGAAGTAGCAAGCTCCGCCCTCTCGTTGCAAACCACTTGGTAATATATAAGGCCGTGAAAAGTCAACGAAGCACGCGGTGGCTCTGTGGCGTAGTAGTTAGAGTGTCTGCTTTCGGTGCTTGTGGTCATGAGTTCGATTCCTGTGTCGTGTGCGATTTGTATGTGTTGTCATATGTGCGTGTTTACATTGATGTCCATTTTCTAATTACCCCTAGAGATAAGCATTGCAGAAATTATTCCGTGAAACGCTGTTCGAGTGCCAAATTTTTCTTTTTCGCAGCCGCTTTGTGTGCCGTAGCTGCCGCCACGTCAAGTTGCGCCATCTATGGAGGATAAAAACAACTAACCGATACATAATGTATGACCTTCGAGATTCCGGGATTGTCGCTCGCTAAGCCTGCATCGTTGATTATTTGAGTATGGCTCTCGAAAACGGTGCCGAATCGACACGAATACCTTGCTGTCGAAGCTTCAGGACGTGAACCTAAAGCAAATAAAAGCATCAGTTCGGAGATAACGAGCGACAGAGCGCGCGACGACCACTTGATAGATTCGAGGTGGACGGCAATCGCTTTCGCGGCGCGGCCATGTTTACCGGGCGTGCGTATGCGCAGTTCACACCCGGTATTCCGGTGCCGGACAGACTAAAATCCTCTAATGTATGCGTTTCGGTTGCGAGCGCTCTACGTGTTTTGGTTGCGTGAATGTGTGCGCGTATGAATGTGCCATTTTCTGTGCTCGATTAATTTTATTTCAAAGCTGTTTCAACGTGATAGCTTTACTCCCTCGGAGGAGTGCTTTCACTCTATCGCAGACGGAGTGCTGTACTCCATGAGGAGGCGTTGAATCACTCCCTGTCTAGAGGGAGTTGTTTCACCCCGGAAAAGGGAGTGCCCAGCGGGACAAGCCAAAACTCTCACAAAGGGAGTGCCCCGATGCCCTTTCTTCTAAGAGTGTACCTTATTGTCACAACATTTTTATAAAAAAAACTGTATTGTCTATAAAAGCACACTGTATGTGTCAGTATGTGTGCAACCTTGGATTCGGAAATATCCGAACAAACTGTCGCTAAGCGCGACCGACAGTTTAACGCGAGCAGCGCCCACGTATACTGCGTAGAAGTTGCCCCCTTCGCGCTCGTATATATATTGAAGCAACGTGAAGGAAAACATGGCGATTTAACAACAACGTCCGCCCTCTTTCATAATCCGAACAGCGCAAGCGTCGTGTATACATCTAGCGCGAAAAACTAACAAAGTGTGGGCGAAGAGCGCGGCTATTTCCGAGTAGTATAGGCCGTGCCGTATGCTCCCACCGTCGTCCGCGAACCAGCGAACGGGAGGCACGAGTACAAAGGGTCCGGCGCACCACGTGGGCCGGCTTACGGACCGCCGCACACAGAGGATCAGAAAAAAAAGCTGTACCCTCGAGGCTTATAAGCCGCGGCGCTCGAGAATCGTGGAAGCAAATGCGTGGCTGTTGCCTAGTGCGCCAGATGCCGCCACTTTGTTTTCTTTATTTTTCGTTTCTTTCTTTTCTTCGAGAGCGCATGTTCGTACCTCTGTCCTTTCGGCATGGAAAAGAGGGATGTTTCCTCGAAACCGTTGAAACTTGCAGATCCGGCCGATCCCGTTTGAGAACATCGGGTTAAAGCAAACCAGCCGCTAATGGAATGAGAAAACAAAGCGATATTCGGGACAACCCTTTCGCACCGGTGATGTCGCGCTCGCTGCTTTCCCCGAAAGTGGCATCTTTTATTCATCATTCTGCATTTTCGTGGGCGAAAACAACGAGAACAACGCAAATCCAGAACACCAGCTATACACGAAGGCGGCAGCTTGGGAGCGTGGCAAGCGTGATAGTAGGCGGGCGGTGGGGAGACGTCGAAAGAGTGCACGAGAAGGCGCTACTCGCACCTCTATCTGGTACCTGCATGTTGGTGCACGGCGCGTCGTTTTGGAATTCCTCTGTACGGCATCATTTGATATACACTAGCTGTCTTCACGTTTGCTATTCGAGGCTCGAGAGCAAAGCCGGGGGTGAAAACTCCCGCGTTGCACTGTACGTGCAGTCTAGAATAGAGCGGGCGACAGTGGTCGCAAGAATGAGCTGAGTTTTACATCGTAGAGCTAAAAAAAAACAAGCGCGAGATACGCTGTAGCAGAGGGTTCCTATTAGTTAGCATAATCGGTCGTGCGGATTCTCTAAATTGAACCTGGATCTACGCACACCGATGTAAGACATCCCCATTGGAAGCCGCGGCCGTAAGTTGAAAGAACGACCTTATCCTCAGGCGAACGAAGCCATAGCCACTTAGCAAACTACGGTGAACATACGACACGGGGTTAGGACGCGAAACCCAACGAGCGGAAGGAAGGAAAAGTTATAGGGAGGCTAAAAATCCCTACGAACGCTACAGCACGATGTCGCGTGGCGCTTTGGCACGGGCGTAACGAGGCACCATGCATGAGTATATATATCTATCTATATATAGTTAATTTCCTCTAAGGAAAGGACCATACGTATATTGGGACCATCGGCTTCTACATCTCCCAATCCGTTCTTTCCAAACACGAATGGTCCGGCAAAAGTAGCATCGACAAACATACAAAACAAGTCGGTCGACTACATAGAGGTGCCACCGAAATCTTCATATATCAGCATTACAAAAGCCACCGCGCCTACCAGCGCTGCAAATGTAAGCGCGAAGAGGGCTTCGTATAGCTCAAGAGAAAGAAGAA